>NC_050183.1:6215890-6915890 GCF_008315115.2 Sander lucioperca
CAAAGAGTAAGGAACACAGCACATACATTAGGAAGGATAAAAGGGTGTCTGGGGACGAAAGAGGCCCTGCTTATCCTTGGGTGTGCAGGTGTTGTCAACAGAGGCCCCTCTAGCAGCCTGTTAGCCTGGGCGAGTGGGTGGGTGCCACACAAAGAGAACAGACTTTCACTCAAACACAGCAGCCAGAGGAAAACAGAGAGGAAGACAAACTAGCACTACCTGTGCCTCATGGAAAGCTTTACCTCTGTTGCTGCTAATAAAACAGGAATAAATAACAAAGACAGCTTGGACAAAATCTAATTTTCCTCAAATTCACCACTGCAATTTCAATATCTTGATTTTCTGTCTCTGTAACAAACACCGCCCAGTGTGCTCACCAAAGCTACATTCAAAATCACATCAACAAAACAACCCAGGAGAAACCTTTGTTTACTATTGGTGTGAAGGGATTGACAAAGAATATCTGACTGAGGTCCACCACCACGCTCACAACCACAGTTTTGTGTAGCCCCAAAGCTTTGAACTTAGAGCTTTAGTGTATACTGGCTACTTTTTTAAGAAATTCTTTAACTGGCAAATGATTGTTGAAATTTGGGCCACCACTATGTCATTGCATCGAAGCAGCTAAAAAAAATGGGCTTGATAGGAATTTTACTTTTGTGGTTGTTGGGACTCTAGTATGATAATCATACTCATATAACCTGTATCTTTTTTGAGCTTGTAAACTAGTTCCTTTAAAAGATCTAGGCTAATACGTTAGGATGAGTGAGAAGGCGTGTGGTTAAATGAAGGTTGTCAAGGTTATGATGTTAAATCACCTTAAATCACAGATGTAACAAACAATTCCACAGGACTAAAGTGTACTCTATAAATATATAATATATATCAATAAAGAGAAGTCTAAGTCTACTCTAAACCAAATGACCCATGAACCAACAAACCACTGTTTATAAGTAGGATATGTACTGCAAGGCCAACGTTCGTAAATGACAACTTATACTTAATCTGATTGCCTGGTTTAGTAAAGGGCACATGTTATGTGTAACATCATACACATAAAAGTTATAGACGCGGGCAGTCAAACACAAAAACGCCCAGAGCTGATTTACACACATTCAGCAAATAATAAAAGACAGAACAAGCATGTTATCTCTGGATGCTTCCAATGCAAACATATTGCAGCTCAGTATATCAGTATATCGTAACAGTATAACAGATGGGATTCTCTGCCACAGAACATTGGACAGGCAGAGGTAAACAGCTGTGTGTGTGTGTGTGTGTGTGTGTGTCTTTGTAATAAGATTTTAAAAAGTAGAATGAGGGCTAAATTAAATCAGTGCAGAAGGAAGAGTCTGGGCGGTCAGGGGAAGAGCGGTTAACACTAGACAGTAAACAGGTATTGGTGATTGATGCTATCAGCAGCCATAGCCAGCTAAGTGTTCACTGAAGGACCTGTTGACTGTGTGTGTGTGTGTGTGTGTGTGTGTGTGTGTGTGTGTGTGTGTGTGTGTGTGTGTGTGTGTGTGTGTGTGTGTGTGTGTGTGTGTGTGTGTGTGTGCGTGCGTGTTAGGTCACTTGCATTTGATCTTGAGCATGAATAAAAGAGGGTATTGCCAGGAGATGGGACTATGTACATTAATCACCTATACTGTAACTAGGGATGCAAATTTTGAGCAGTTTCATTAACAGATTGATTCACATTAATAATCAATAATCAGCTTAAATCCAACAGTGAAAAAGCTAACACATAAGAAATTGGTGACCTTGAGATGCATAATTAATGTAACAACTTTACACATGGTTAATATATTCAACTGAACTCTTAAGAGCAATGAATTGATTATTGATTACTCATCTCTATTGTCTATCATGATTAAGTTTAGTTTATGTAGTCTTCTATAAAAGCAAATACATATAATCAAACCAAATAGAAGATAACAATGCAAGCAAATCTTCTCTCCAGTGTGACAAGTACTGTTTATACGATACTTTAATCAAACCACTGCCAACAATCACAGTACAATATCTAACAAACTTGGCAAATGAGCAACTGGGGGGCCATGATACGGCCATCCAATCAGCTAGAACAGGCGAACAGTGCCATGCATCACCACAGCTATTTTTCTGCAGTCCAGAAAAGCACTATGGGCACATTTATCTCTGTCAGCGTTACACATGAGCATCTGTCTCAATATACACATACTGCCCACAGTATGGAGTTATGGAGCGCCAGACAGTCCCTCCTACAGACATACGTCCCGTCAAACAGAACTGGGAGCTGAGTTTGTCATCCAAGCTGTTCTCTGCATCCATCTCTCCATCACTGTCTGCTATCCAACCCTCAGATGGGTCACACACACACACACACACACACACACACACACACACACACACACAGTCGTGAGCTGACTTTGAACTGCATTAACAGAACCGTTAAAGACAGGCCGAGTTGTTTAAAAGTGCAATGCTGGACGTTCAGGCTTTGATTCAAACATCCACTCCCGCACTTATTGACTGATCAATTCATTCACACATCGATACATTGATTTGGCAAAATATTCAACTGTGTGGTCATTTACTCTGCCTGGAAACCACTTTCAATAAACAGAGTAAATGCTTTACAACTTTCCAGTGTGCTTTAATAGGTTTCTAAAGCGCTGTAATTATAATCTCTGCACAGTTTTAACTGGAACCAACAAAAATCTGCAACTAAAAAAATTTTTTATTGTGGTCCTATCAATGCCATTGCTCTTACCTCCTTCTGTTTATGCTGACCTCTCTCACTTAGGCATCTCCCCCTCTCTGCTAATGTTAAACCCTCCAGCAAGGGTCGCACTTCCACTAACAGGAGCCTCGCCCAGTTTTCCCTCTCCTACTCTGGGAGGAACTGAGGGATAAACACACAAACACACTAGAGAATAGGGTTGCACGACATTGACAAAATGTGATATTGCGGTATCGATTATGAATATTGCAATTTCGATATTAATTTCGCTATTGTATATGGTGGTTTTTAAGATGCAAAAATAGGTTTGTTGTATTGCCTCTTGCACGGTTTAACACCATTTGACACGTTTTGCATAGCGCATTAGCATGTGCAACATCTGTTATTGGCTTAAAAACAAAGTATTTCCAAGCTACCGAGGTGGCATTACTTTTGGCGACTAAAGTTTCCTCTTCAATCTCTGTTATTTCATCTTCTCCCTGAGCAACACTAATTTTCTTACTTTTGTGTTGTGTTGCTCCATTGACTCACCTTGGCGCTCTCTTTAGGTCCTTTCTTTTCTTTCCCTTCTCTGATTCGTTTTGTTGTCTCTATTTCTTCACTTACACCGTCACTCTGTCGAAATATGCACACACGTCACGTGGTATGCTACACAGGGTTTGTCACGTAGTGGACCCGTTCACTAACGTGCAAGCGGCACGGTAACTGGCCAATGAAACATGATCATTATAGTGTTTAAAGCAGGCTCTAAATCAAACCCAACTAAGCCACACAGCCAATGGACGGGATGCATCGCTCCACAAAATAAACACTTTCGATATAATATTGTGCAACGTGATATCGCGATAACAATATTGAGTTGATATATCATGCACCCCTACTAGAGAACTCAACTCTGGCCTGCGGCCAGGCGGCAGGAAGAGAGGTGGTGGGCGATAAGAGGGACATACACCAGCATTCCTCTTGGGGGCTTACATTTTATGTAGGTGACAAGCAAAGCCATTTGTTATCAGAGGTGTCAGAAATCTAAAAGCAAAAACCAAGTGTAAAAAGTAAATCTTGCGACCAAAGAATTCAGTTGGGAGCGTTTGTCCCTTTGATTGCTTATTACAGAAACAAACACACTGAGGGGAAAAGTCAGCTCCAAAATGGTGGTTTGTGTACTGGGTTAGTTGGCTAAAGACCTGCGGATGGAGTGGTGGTGTCTGCTAATGTCCACTGCTCCTCCCTCGTGATTGATATGAATTACACTAGGCACACACAGTTACACAAGCTTGTTGTCCACACACCAGAAATATTGTGGGTCCAGTTGATCATGTTGACCTAAATTCCGAGTTGTGCAGGTCAGATGTCGGTACAGTACACACAGGGAAACTAAAAGAGGGAAACTGACAGCACATGACAGCAACATTCCTCATGAAAGAAAAAACTCATTCCACTCCATCTCTGTCAAGATACGAATCACACAAGGAGTAGTCAGATGATACATGGGTATAAACGGCGCATGCACACAAGCACAGGTGCACAACAGTTCATCCAAAACACCAGCAAAACATAGTTGTGAGAGTCATCTCTGTCATGTGTACGAGAGTGTGTGCTGAACAGACGGCAGAGTGCAGTATGTCTGGCTGACAGGCGACGAGCAGAGCACCGGAGCAGAACCTTATTTAGCTGCAACAATGCCATCACAAGGCCCAGAGCAGGAGACACTGGAGAGAGGACGCAACAGCCAAGGAATGCCAAATATTAGTCAGGTTGGACGTCATTCTGCCTGGTGATACACACACAAACACATGCGTCGTAAGAGACTAGTTCACTAGCTCATTGTCTATATTAAGGAAGAGCTATGGGTGCTACTCAGTGTCATCTTCAATATATATTAGGAGGCAAAAATAATAGAAGCGGACGTTCCAATTTGAGAATTAGTTGGCATTAATAAAATAGGCAGATAAATTATAACAACCTACTGCCCCCTACTATATGATGAGGAGTTAACCAAAAGGCAGAATGTGGCTGTGTTTCATTTGTTTCTTTAATCCTGTTTTAGTGTATATTTTAAAAACTTTACAAGCTAAAGTGTAAGAGTGTGTATTTGTTGATCTCTTCTGTCATTTCCTGTGTTCCTTAATTAAAAATTCCAGTCTACATGCATTACAGACATCTGACCATACAACAAATGGTATGACCTGTGCTGCAGCTATGATCAAAAGCAGCTCTTGTATGGCTGACATAATTACATGAGTTTAAGCAAACAATCTGGTGCAATTTTCATAATTTACCATTTAAGACCTACAACAATTTATAAAATGTGGTGTGGCCAGTTTACTTATCAGATAGGACAGCACCTATACTCTATGAAAATGGCAAACATGAAAGTTTCCAGCTTTGTTGTTGCATTTTTTTTTTTATGTAATAGTGAACTAAATATCTTTGGGGTTTGGACTATTGGACGGATAAACCAAAACTTCTGAAGACGTCATCTTCAGATGGCATTTTTCCTTTTTTTCTGACATTTTAAAGATCAAACTATCAGTTGAATAATCAAAAATTTTAATTCTTAGTTGCAGCCCGAATTTGAGCCACCGTCTTTATCTCCAAGTGACACACGACTAATTCACACACACAAGAAGAGACAAACAGAGCAGCTTGCAATAAACAAATATGTCTCTGAAGCCCAAACTGTGCAGGAGAAAACCAGAGGAGAGGAAGAGTTATAGTCACTAAGCTGTCACACATTACAGATGAAAACTGCACCTTGTACAAACAAAAAACTGAAATTCACACTTTTGCCAATAACACAAGAGCTGTGGACAAACATGTTATAACCAATCACATGGGGAGTAACTCAGACGTGCACCAATCAAAGGCACACACACTGCCGGGGCGGCCATCTTTAGTACCAGGAGCCATGGCTGACAAGTTTGGTCTATCATTTTGAGGCCCAGAAATTCCTGCATGTCTGCATACCACAGTGCAAAGGGAAGAGAGAGAGAGAGAGAGAGAGAGAGAGAGAGAAAGAGAGAGAGCACAAAGCAAAGGAACAGAGGGACAGAAAAGGAAAAAAAGGAGAGGGGAGGGAGTGCAGAGGGAGGATCTTTCACATAAGGTGGAGCAACAGGGAAGAGAAATGCAGAGAGAAAAAGAAAGAGACAGGAAAGACCATATTTTTTCTTTTTCATCACACTGTTTTAGCTGTGTCTGATGCTTTTTGCAGGTTTTTCTACACATGACAAGATGACTAGACATCCCAACCATATTGGTGAAATTATTAACTGCATTCATTCCTCATGAGGGCAGCGAAGCCATCAAAGTGTAGTGAGGAGAGGAGGAGAGCTGGTGAAGTGCAGGGAATGCATACTATGACTGCAGTCGTGTCCTGTGCTACAATTTTCTACTACTGTTCAATAAAGATGCTGTACTGCAAGAGAGATAGCAGCAGCCATTTTTACTGTAGTCTTATAACTCTGTCACCACACTGTTATCATCATGGTATGCATTTAGGCAAAGAGAAAAAGATTATAATAGCATTTTATATCTGTCTTGCAAATATATATTGCCACTCAAGCAATCAGAAGGAAAGTGGAGATGGCATAGGCAGCCGAGGGACTTTATAGGCCTTAATGTTTTTACAACATCACTTTCATACTACAGGGCCGTTCAGGCATGATCCAGACAGATGAGTGGAGAGAGGCAGAATAAAACAACTCTACAATGTTCCAAGACAGCAGCAGGAGTGAGGCCGGGTGTTCAAATGAAGCAACAACTGATGGGGAAGAGAAAAAAGTAGAAGACATTTTAGCAAAGGAAGTAGCCTATTGTTTTAAGGAGGTTGAGAAAGCTGTCGGTTTCTCAACCTCATGCTGTGACCTCCACTCACCCTTAGTCCAATACCTAAACCAGGGTTCATATCTTCATATCCTGTCTGACACCCAAAAATGTCAGTGGCACCGAGCTTTATCTGTTTGTTTTTTTTATCTGACATGAGTTACATTCACTCATACGTGAATGTCACCCCGTGTCACACATTTGTTTTCGCGTCTGTGTAAACATTTCTAAACAGATTAGTTTCACTATAGATTCTACAGATTTCTTCTACCAGCTCTTGAGTAATGCTAAAAGTCTCAACACAAATGCCACAACAAGTAGTACAAAGTGCAGGTCAGAGGAAAGTACCTGTTTTGCAAATTGGAGCTATGCCAGTCTGTGTACTAACGCCAACAGTGTAGGGGTGACATAGCCACTAATGGCGTTTTTCCACTGCTAGTACCAGCTCTACTCGACTCGGCCGCGGTGCCCCGTCCTCCTTTTTCCATTGCTGATTTAGTACCGCCTCATGCGTGAGGCGAGCTTGGCTGGTCGTCATAGCAGCGCAGCAGTAAACTGCCGTGACCTAACGCGACACACACACACACACACACACACACACACACACAGAACGTCAAAGGTGTGTTGTTGTTGCCACAGCCAGAAGACATATTTTGTTTCAAATGAAGCTGGAGGCAGCAAAAAAAAAACTGGCTAAACTATTTAAAAATGGCGGATTTGTTCAGGACACCCCCATCTGTCGCTTTCACGTCACCTTTTGGTATCGGCTCAGCTCGCTTGGAACCTCGACGGAGGTGGTACTAAAAAAAGTACCTGTTAGAAGGTACCAGGGACCTTTTTTCGTAATGGAAAACCAAAAAAGGCGAGTGGAGGCGAGGCGAGCAGGTACCATGTAATGGAAAAACGCCATAAGCCATTCAGCAAGAGATTTAGGCCGAACTGGCTTCTGTAATAACAAAATGACACCATTTCCTTACTAGATGAGATACTAGATTTCTGAGAGATCTCTTACTACGCTATTTAATGCCAAAGCTTTCCCCAGGTGGTCCAGCTGGGGGAGAGAAAAAATATATTTACACTCAATCAAAACTTCAGACTGAAGAGCAGCTAGCCAGACTATAAGAACTCTTTACCGGTGGGAAGCAAGTTTTAAATCTGTTCTAGACCTGGCAGATAGTAAAACAGATGGTAAATTAATATCGTTTAATATTTATTATCCTGGATAATTATGATTTTGTGTCTAGATGTCAGCAGTAGAGCAGGTCAGTAGGGTTATGAGGAGGAAGAAGGAACATTACTTCTCCCTGTGTGTCCTTGCTGCTAGGCAAAAACTATGACCCCACACACACACACACACCCCCCCGTTTGTTTCACTATCTTTGTGGGGACCCATCATTGACATAATGCATTCCCTAGCCCCTTACCCTAACCTTAACCATCACAACTAAATGCCTAACCTTAACCCTCACCCTAACCATAACCTAATTCTAACCCTAATCCTAAAACCAATTCTTAACCCTGAAACAGCCGTTTAACCTTGTGGGGTCCAGCATTTTGGGCCCCACAAGGCTGTGCAGACCCCACAAGTATACTGTATTCCCCAGTTTTTGGACCCCACGAATATAGTAAAAAACACACACACACACACACACACACACACACACACACACACACGTTCCTCATTGGCGCTTCCCGTCTTTGTGAGCCCATGTATGTGTCCATGTCCTACCCTGTAATTATGGCCAACAAATGGCCCACTGGTTTCTGACCCGTCTTCTCCCCCCATCCTCTACTTGCTCACCTCTGACCTGGGTGGGTGAACTCACCCCCCCCGAGCCTAGTGTCACAAGTATCGCCTTAAATAGACAGAAGTCTCTGGACTGCACCATTAATGCCTGCAAACGAGTGGTGGTCACCATCAAAGCTCCGTTTACTGAGAATTATGCTCCTTTCCCAGACACTTAACACGTTCTGGGTAGGGCCTGACTCCCTGGAGGGTGCTGTTGTTTTTGCGCTAAGAGAAAGCTATTAAATGGTTCAAGGAAAAAAAAAAGCCATTTCTTGAAAGCCAAGGACATGACATTCAGCAAAGTGAGCTACGTCTGGACAGAACTACGTGGAAAGAGTTGGGTTTGGAAGGAACTTCAAGGTTGGGGAGGTCATATGAGGATAAAGTTTGATTTAGGAAAAACAAGTTTAGAAACACAAAGTTGATTTCCAGCACTGACATCTGAGAGCTTCCTTTAGTACATGCATGTTTTCGAGATTCGATTCAAGCAACTGTTTTCACTGTTCTTGCTCAACCAAACCAGGGTGTACATGTGGTGAAAACATAACCAAATAATAATTAGAAAGCATACTTTCTAATTTCTTAGGTGTCAGATAAGCATGAACTCCACAACCAGCACACCAACACAAATACATCCTCGACCTGTGGGAAACTCTGCTTTCCCAAGAAGATGATGTAACAACAAAATTCTTGAGAATTTTAAATGTCCAAACATCTCTCCCAACCCCTTTAGCTGAGCCGGTGTACCACCGCAAAGCCACCCATGAAATTCCAAGTATTTGATGGAGCATAAGCATCACAACTTCCAAATACAGTACATACTAGTAGCTGTGGTTACAGACTATGTTAAGCCTCAAACATGCGGTTCTGAAATCATGTATCCATAAACATACACGGAGCTTCCTTGCTCCACTGAAGCAGCAGCGTTGTTCCCTTTACAGTGAGTTAATGATGTACAGGACAGGTAGGGACTGTGTGCACTTTGACTGAGTTATAAAACATCACTTCACTCTGAGCTGGTGTGTTTATAGAAGGGACTGTTATAATAAACAATTTTCATTTTATTATTTCCTTTACTCATAATGGTTTCAAAATCTTTATGGATACTTCAGATTTCATATATCATGTATTCTGAAATAAGAGCAGTGAAACCACAATATACTGTATATGATATAATCCTGTGTGTATGACCGAAGTAAGTTTGATGACTGTGTCGATGTTACAATATTGACATTATTATTGTCAATATTATGAGTCTTGTGGGGGAAGTATGGGGAGGGCTTGGTCACCAAAAAGGAGTGGATGGGTGGGGGGACAGTTTGTATCTGTTATAAATCAATTTTTAAAAAAATCATCAATTTTGATACAATAAAAAATTCATGATAAAAAAACGTGCTGTAGTATCTAATTTATCAAAGACGTTTTTGTTCCCAGTATTGTGTATAACTATATATGGTTAGGAGAAATTGAACAAAACCCATTTATTTTGATGTAATCACTGACTGTGCTATTGTACTGCTAGCACTGTTTTGTAAAATTGAAGAATTGTCAGGTATACCTGAATGTGAGTGCAATGTTTCTGGTTGGCATGTTAGGATTGGATGGTGTTGGAACAATACTAGGACATGAGGCTACTGTTGATCAGATTGTGTCTTCACTATCAAGTGGGTATGTGTGTATACACGTGTGTGTGTGTGTGTGTGTGTGTGTGTGTGTGTGTGTGTGTGGCGTTGATGTCATCTGATCTGGCTAAATACATGAAAACAATCCCCATCTCTCGACCTCCCTCACACACAAACACTTTATGCAATTCCTTACCGCTCGCCTATCGTCTCAGCTGCTTGTATTCTTATTTCTGACAGACTGATTTACAACCCGGGGTTTGCATTTGCTGGAGGTTTGCAAAGCGAATACTGAAATAAACATTTGCAGCACTGTCAGAGCTTGGCATTTCTGTTTCAGGGTTGCAGATCTAGAGAGAACTGTGATCCATTCATTTAACTTTTCTTTCATTTTCTCTCACATGTAAATAATATCCCCTCCCCAACACACTCTTCGGCCGCCAGCCTCCCCCCAGGGCCCAGTTGTACAGCTCGGCAGTAGGAAGTGATTTGGACAAAGGCAGGAAGTAATGAGGAAGTCCTTTCAGACAGCTCAGGCTCTAACAACCACTTGCCTGCCAACATGCTTTCCTCTACAGCTCACACACCAAGTCTCACATCAAACCACTTGTGCACAGAGAGAATCAAACCATTACCATCATTAGGAAGGTATATCGGTCTTCTTCTCAACACCCCTGTGTCCTATGTTAACATAAGTGACATGTTTATTCTTAAAAAAAGCAGAAGAAGGTATTAAGGGATAAGGAATAAGTCTCTCCTTCTTGACACAAAAAAAACAGTGCGGTAGCCACACATCTTGTTCCAGCATGCTGGTATCCTCAGAAGCCCCCATCCTCTCCACACTATAGGCTACTTACATATATGCCAATCCCCTGCTAAAATATTGGGCAGTGGTGTCAGTGTGCTCCATTAAGCCTCTGTATCTGAATGTGTAGCATTACAATTGTGTATACACATGTGCGCTTTGTGTGTGCGTGTGTGTTTAGAGCAGGATGTGGGAGTGCCCGTCCATTGATGAGCTGGAGGAGAGAGAGTTTTCCAGATCCCCTGGGGCGCTCGGCTAGCACTGCCTGCCTGCTACTGCACAAATGGAGCGGGTACACACACACACACACACACACACACACACACACACACACACACACACACGTTAATTTGGATTTGTTAACAAGGATGCAAGCTGCCAGGAAGAAAAACACAAGAGCACGATTACTAACTCTCCCTCTCCATCTGTCTGTTTCTATCCTTCCTTCCCATTTAGTTTTTGTCTCCTCATCACACTCCTTGTCCCTTATAAGATATTCATGGTAATTCAAACACCACTGAGTGAGTGAGTGAGTGAGTGAGTGAGTGAGTGAGTGTGTGTTAATGTAAGGCAAGCCACCACGGAAAAGCTTTAACTATCACAAACGGACAGCATCAAAGAGGAGCTTGTGTCTATAGCAATAAATGAGAGACAGAGAGAGAGAGAGACAGAGACAGAGAGATGAGTGTACGCAGCTCTCTCGTGTGTGTAACAGTCTATCGCTATCAGGATCACATCACTTGTAATTCACTTTACTTCGGACCTGGAACAGAGAAGGAAATTGGAAACAATTCAAATACTATCATTGAATTGTCTGCTCTCCACTTTTCTGTTTGAATGAACAGAAGGAAGACAAAAGGTTCACATATTTTACATTTTTACTAAAATGTGGTGCAAAATCAGGAGTTTTGAAATCATGACAATTTATTTATAATAGTACCAGCCCAAATAACTGTAATATAAAAGTAAAGTATTGAAAAAAGTATTGTTTTTGATATCAGTTCCAAAACTCAGGTATCATATCAGCGTTCGTATCAAATAAATGTCAAATAATACCCAGTCCTTAACGACATAAAGATCATTAAGTTATTAGAGTATTCTAGTACTTTTTGGTCATTTTGTTTCCCTCTAAAGTAATGCAAAATTAGTAATGTGTCATTATCGATTATAAATGAGCCATAACTTTTTATATACAGTAATCCCTTACGTAAAACGCCACTTACACAAAGCATAACACTCCTGCACCATCAGGCAGTCTGTCCCTTTGTGTTTATGTCCTTGTGTTCCCTGTGTCACGGAGCACTAAATGGCTAATTAAGTACAGCCGCTTCAGAAAAACTCTTTCCGTTACCTTTCATTAGAAACAACTGCCAAAACTGAACCAAAGAAAGACAGAAGAGAAGAAGAGATGGAGAGGGAAGTGTGGAAGCAGCCTGAGTGGAGACACTTTTACACCCCAATTAAGAGGCCGGGCTGGCTAAATATTTTTGTTTGGTTGTGGGCGCAGGCCAACAGCACGCTTCATTGAGCACCTCCATCCTTAATGCTGTCATTTTCTTTCTCTCTTAGGGCCTGTTTTTAACATCTGTCCTGAGTGATCTGATCACAAGTGGACAGCTCTAGGTGCGTGTGTTTCCGGTCTGTAGAATGTGTCTCCAAATGCGTCCTCAGTGACCACTTGTGATCGGATCTCACTTCCCCGCTCTATATGCAAATAAACACGTACATCATTTCCGTTTGCATATAGGCTGGCTGTGTGCGT
This sequence comes from Sander lucioperca, assembly GCF_008315115.2. Classification (NCBI taxonomy): domain Eukaryota; kingdom Metazoa; phylum Chordata; class Actinopteri; order Perciformes; family Percidae; genus Sander; species Sander lucioperca. The sequence continues at coordinate 6,228,419 of NC_050183.1, forward strand.
TTATAATGTCAGTTGTTACTTTGACATACTGTAAATCAAGTGAAAAATGAAAAAGTGCTGCCCACAGTCTGTCCGTGTGCCGACCACAGACTGTAAAAAGGTGGACATAAGGAGAAATACTGACGGGCGAAAGGGACCTGTGCAGGAGAGACAGAGGTTTTTAAAAGTTTCTGTGTGTTCAGCTCTCAGTATGTTTGTTGCTTATAACGGAATCTCTGTGGTTTGAAGTTAAGCTTTATTTTACATTTCATGTTCGCTAGGAGTCGCGTTACATTACTGCTAATGAAGACCCAACATTTTGCTGCCTCATAATAAAAGCATTCAAATACCAAAATAACGGGGGACTTTTATTGTGAAGAACTTATTGGAAAAGAAATCGTTTCACAGCTGCTGCTTTGACCAATCAGTTAACCGTCAACTCTAGACAGCGCTGTGTAGCTCTGGTATTCCGAGACTAATTAATAACAGGAGATGACATAATAGCAGGAAGTTCTGTAGTAATGTCCTACATATTGGTGAATTTGGGGACGTTTTATAAAACTAAAAGTAACATTATTTTCAAGGCAACGTAGCTGCAGAGAGCTCGAGACAGCTGGGGATATAGGAGCAGGCAGCTTTCACTCTCAGTGGTTTCTGTGACATGAGAAATACTTGGAATGAGTACGTAGTTCCACTCACAATTGAGTAGGCGGTCTTTAATGTTGACACAGGTCACATTCCCGTTCTCACTGCTATTAGAATGGGGACACACGCGGCTCAAACCACCTCCAAATGTGTTTTTTGCGATCCAATCTCAATGTGACCTGTGCTTAGAGATGTCCACTTGTGATTTGATCACTCAGGACAGATGTTGATGCCAGTTCAGAACGGTGTCTTAGGCTGAATCTCATTTCTCCCTTTTACCCCTTCCCCTTACCCCTTCCCCTTAGTTTTGCGCATTCACATGAGAGTAAGGGCTATCCCAATTCTCGTTTTGATCGAGGGGTAGGGCTAAGGGGAAGGGGTAGATACCCCTTAAAACCAAGCAAAGTCGCGAGCTTACCTGAAACCGAGGGGTACCCAGAATACACTGCGCACCCGGCAACAATGGCGGCCAGATCAACTAGAGAGTCCCATAAATGTAAGTATCTTCGGCTTAAAGAATTGATTTAAAAATTACAACTTGTCTAAGTCTTGTTTTGTGCTCTACACAGTCCTGTACATATATATTTGCAACCATGTTCTTAATTGAAAAGTTTTTAGAAATCGCTAGTTTGCTACGCTAATGCTAATGCTACATTGCTGATTTGCACAACAGTCCCGCATTTCTCTGCCTTGAATGGACTCCATGCGCGTTTACAGTTTTAACTAAACTCCATTAGCAGCGAATTTCGTCTGATATCAGTGTAGAACACTACTTGCTTTGGAGACATCAATACGTGCTTTACATATACCGTCCTGTATCACACAGGGACGCCGGAGGAAACCCGGCAGCTGATCCACTTTCGGGCTGAAAACGAGCAGAAGTTTCTGCGTTCATGTTGTAGCCATTCATTATTGTATTGATACTGCATTATTGTAATCATGTGCAATTCATTCCTGTTCATGCACCTGTACATTGTTGTTGGTTATGATACAGGACACTAATGAAAGAAATGGGGTTGGAGGGAAAGGTTAGTGGCCAACAGGCATCAGACTGTGGTCTGGAATTTCAGAATAGCTCTTCAAATAGTTTGTTTATGGTCTTGTGTGTCTTTTTTTGTTTTATACAATATTTGAGTGCCTTTTTTATGTGTGTGACATGTACATTGGAATGAGCTTGAGGAAAACTTGAAAGTGACGTATTCTGTCTCCAGCCTCAAGGAAAAATTGCTTATAACATATGATTGATGATTATTCTTTAAATGCTATAGTTTGTGCTGGGATCGTCTGTCTGTTTGTAGTATTTGTCTATGTTAGTTTAAGTATGTCTGTATTTTGTTGTATTTTCTATTGTCTATTTTGTGTTTCTGGTAAATTGAGTTTTTGGATTGTATATTATCTGTTTATTGTTATTGGGCCCCCTCCGAAAAGCTTTTAGTAGCTTAATTTGGGGTTCCCCATTTCACGCGGCTTATATATGATTATTGTACCTTATGAGATTGTGTTTAATGATAAAAAAATGCAAGTTATGGTTCTAATAGTTGATAATGGTTCTGTAATATAATATATTTTTATATAATGTTTTTGCCTGTTATGTTTACTTTATTGGGCAATAAAGACAGCTTTTTGTTAACAAAAAGTATTTCTGAACATCAATGACATTCAAAACAGTGATAACTGAAACAGATATACAACACACCATGCAGTGTGTATAAAAATATTTATTGCAAACAGACCTAAGTATGTATGATGTATGATGACGTAACCGTAACCAAGTGGCGTCTCATTTCATAGGGGTATGTTTTCACCCCTAGCCCTTACCACTCTGTTTCGAGGGACAAGGGCTAGGGGTAAGATGAAGGGGTAGGGGAAGGGGAAAGACAGAGAAATAGGATTCAGCCTTAGCCGCCTTTAGCTTGGCCACTTGCCACTCAGCAAAAGAGTGTGTGTGTGTGTGTGTGTGTGTGTGTGTGTGTGTGTGTGTGTGGTTTTTGAGTGTGTGTCTGCATGTGTACCTGGGAGCCACACTTGAAACTTGACTTGTTTGTTTTGCTCTGTTTATTTAGCTTTGCCCACCCCCTTCTCCTCCTCTCCTGGCCTTCTCATCTGGCCCTCAGCTTATCCACACTGACTGTCCAGTTTCATTTGATAGCATGATAAATAAAACTCTAATGGAAATGTCCAGCTGAGTATTAGGTTATGTTATGTTAACAGCATGGTGATACTGTTTAATGGCAACATACAGGTATTAAAGGAATAGTTTAGCAATTATGAAGCTACAGCCAGGAACCGTTAGCTTTGCTTAGCTTAGCTTAACAACTGAAAACAGGGGATAACACAAAATATAATCTGCACAAAAAAAAACTAAGTGTAAAAACAACAATTTGTGGTATTACGGTGACGGGTTATGTGCGAGGCTATTTCTTGGCCAGGACCAGCGAGTTCCTGGAGTTCTCACAATCTTTTAAATACATAATTTATTTATGTTTCAACAGACTTTGTTCCCATTCTGAGGATATGTCCTGGTACTTTCATGTAAATCTGTTGCCGGGACATAACTATAAAATAAACCAATAAACCTACACACAACTACAAGAATAATATACTGATTTGATTTGTCAAATTCAGACAGCGCTGAAGCGACAGTTGCTCTCTCAACGTAGCTACATGAAGGCGTGAGTATTGTTTTAAGACCAACAAAGAAAATCCAAACCTATCATTTAATACTCCTTTCATAAGATAAAATGTCTTTTGAACATGTGTTCATGGTTTTATACGCTTTCATAGACTGCCGTCACAGGTTAATCACTGCTCACAGAGTACAGCTGTAGCTCCATAGAAATGAAGTCCCAGTTCCTGAGAATTACATACAGTACTGTAAACACCATAAAGTTTCGCTTTCAATTATTCTCACGCTCTCTTTCTCTTGCTCAACCCTCGTGTGCTCTCAGTCTCTCGGTTTTTACAAAAGCTTGGAAGTTAGTTGAATATCTTTTAAACGTGCTAATAACTAAATTAAATTCCCATCCCCAGTAGAGAGCTGGGCAGCCCGACCCATGTTCAACTCTGGTCAGTAGGAGGGTCACAAAGCCATGCCGAATGACGCACGTTGACCCATTTAGATCGACCACCAGGTTCAACCTGTGTGACTGTGACGGTCTGAAAGTGGTACGTGTAATGGAGAGAGGGCATTTTCCCTCTGTGGCTTTTGACACTGGGAGGTGAAGCTGTGCCTCTGTGTGCTGTGTGTGTGAGCCTGAAAACAATCGCAGCAAACAACAAAGTACGTAGGCGCAGGAAAAGTGAACTTTGACCTGAAAAGCTTTCTCTCCTCCTGCTTGTGTGTGTGTGTGTGAGTGTGTGTGTGTGTGTGTGTGTGTGTGTGTGTGTGTGTGTGTGTGTGTGTGTGTGTGTGTGTGTGTGTGTGTGTGTGTGTGTGTGTGTGTAAGCACAGTGCTGGCTGGTGTCTGTGAGGCTGAATGCAGTGTGCCATGCCTCAGGAACAGATAGAGCCTTCTCTAAACAGGAGATTGAATGTTTGCTCCCATTCCCTCTTTCTCTCATCTGTGAATATTACCCCAGCTTCATTTTCTATCTGTAATTTTATCTGTCTTTACTTCATTTGTTAATCGAATCCTTGATCTTGGGTGCTTGCTTTCAAACTAGCAATCTGCCTTTGCATGCGTTGACTAGCCATGTGTCTCTCTTCTTAAATAGAGGACAGTTTCGCCATCTATGAATTCAGCTTTCTTGCTTCTTTTTTATTTATTATTTGCAAATTTAACAAACTCTCCTTGGAAGTGGGTTTCATTTTAACACCATTTAAAAAGGTCCCACCGACAAAACAAACCTTCATCCTTAAAATTGAAAGGCCATTTACTTTGCATAACAGATAAGAGGTGAACTACTACCTTCACCTAAAAACCAAACCAATAAGTCCAAAGACAGCAAAAAGTCAAAGATAGAAAACAACTGCTTTCCATCGTGTTAACCAAACCAGTCCTACCCATGCCATTTTACTCATCCTTAATGCATCATGTGCAAACATGTGGGCGCAGAGGATGTATGCCACATGCCTACACATCCTGTCTGTCTCATTTAAAGTAGGTGTCGGTGATCCATGAACCTCACTGATCTCAGAACTGATAACCTTCCCCTTCTCTTCTAGACGTGTTCCCTTTCTTGCCAATCTGGTATTTCAACACCAGTAGCAAACTTTTATTTATACTTGTGATTTTTGTGAAACAATTCTTTTCATTCCGTTTTCCATAGGGACAGCCATGTGCATGGTCAGCTGCAGAATGGCACGTGTAGGACTGGTCGGAATTCACTGCTCAAAGACATTTCAACTGATTCAGTCCAGATCCTTGTCCACATACACAGACTAACTTGTGATTGAAGGTTTCCAATGTATTGGGGCTTTTGTAAGATCCCTGCATAAAGCATGATCGAAATGCATGTTACACTATACTGCTGTCAAGAGGAATAGCGAGCAACCACCAACATTCAATTAGGCAATAAAGCCACAGTGACTGGTGACAGCTTGTAAAAGCTGGGAAAATTGCAGCCTGAGTGCACTTGACAAAACCGAAAACCTACTACTGGACTGACCTCCACATCCTAGCTACCTACACATATATACAGATATATACCTCTAAATATACAGAAGGCACATGTACACACAAAATACATGTGTGGTCAGATACACACACATACAAAACCAAAATCAGACTGGGCAATTAATGTCAGATCTTATACACTCTCCAGGCTGTTTGGATTGCCAACAAGATACTTAAGGGCTCCGCACAGTTAAACACGACATGTCTTGGTTCACACACACACACACACACACACACACACACACACACACACACACACACACACACAGACAGACAGACAGACAGTGGTTTTCCTGCTTGTAAGGAGCATGTGTAAAATCAGAGGAATGCAGGCTCTCCCTTGGCTCTTACCTAAGGCAACTGGATCTCTGTAAATACACAACAAACAAAAACAACCCCACAGTTTCCACTCACACATAAACTTTAATGACCCATCTAATGTTCCTCCACCCGCACACGTGTGTATGTGTGCATCTAAGTTTGTAAACTGAGTTTTTATTCACAGAAGCTCTAAATAAAGATCCTACAGTTTCCTCACGCCACCACCCAGCATGTGTTTCACTGTATATCACTGCACAAGCACCCAAGGGAAACAACACATTTCTCTTTCTTGAGGTTCACATCTCTCATTCTTTTATCTCATGTGGGGCTGAAACATGCCTGTATAGCAATAAGACGCATAGGTATTAAACTGTTTCAAAACTCACTAATAAGACTAATACTGTCACTATGGTTATTGTTAGAATTGCTGTCACACTAATTATACTGTTTATACTTTAATATGTATATTATTCTGATCTATAACAGCACTGATTTCAGAAAAGCAATAGAGTTTGGCTGCTGTCGGCTTAAAACATGTCTGTGGAAATGTGGAACTGCGGCTCTCCCCTCCAGTGGGGACATGCACTTAACAAACACACACGGTCACTCGCAAGCATTTACAGTAAGTGTATACATATCATCCCTATGTGTAGCCTCCACACACTCCCCCTGCCGCAGGGGCAGACAGCCATTGCATCATGTTCTAGAAATGGCTCCTGCTTTAACACACCGCTCTTGACTAAACTGGAGCCTGTCATGTGACACAGAGCACAGCGTCATACCTGCTCCCCCAGCCTATCCGAAGCAAAGGAGACATGTACAACAGGTTGTTTGGCGTCCTGCGTACCAACTTCTGTTCAGCCTACATTCTTTTTTTTTTTTTAATGGTCAGGGCATTTGTCTTTGAAATCAAGTCCAGGGCTTTTATTTGTCAAACTTCTCCGAATTACACTTATGAACGCTCAACATAGGAGTAAAAAGGTTCACTAAGGAGAATTTATCACATTGGCAAGAGCCCACAGTGAGTATGCATAGAAAGTGGAAAAAAAGGGGGAAAGTGGTGTAACATCCTATCAAATTTTCTAATCAAATGAAAATAATATCCTAAAATGACCACCACTTCTGAATTACACATATTGCTTTAGCTAATGTATAATTCATCATGACCAACGGAATTTTGTACAACCACTCAAAAACATGTCCCAGACAGATGTTTGTTCATCTCCGTTTCTGCACTGCAATCATCTAAATTCTACCTTTAACCCCCTTAAGAGACCTTTGGAGCTCTCTTAAAAAAATTAGTAAGAAGTTCTGATGAATAGCTTCTGATGAATAGCTGAATAGCTACATTTGAATTTCTGAGCTCTTAATTGTATCATCAGAAACTTTTAACCTAACCATTACACATTGTGTGTGTGTGTGTGTGTGTGTGTGTGTGTGTGTGTGTGTGTGTGTGTGTGTGTGGTCCCTTGCATTTGGTCTTGGACATTGCCAGGAGATGGGAGTATGTAAATTAATCACCTATACTGTAACTAGGGATGCACATTTTAAGCAGTTTCATTAACAGATTGATTCACATTAATAATCAATAATCAGCTTAAATCCAAACGTGAAAAAGTGAGTGTGAGAGTGTGTGTGTGTGTGTGTGTGTGTGTGTGTGTGTGTGTGTGTGACAAAGACTGAGACACAATAAGAGACATTTCCTGTACTACTTTCCCGACAGTGAGACCTGGCATTTTATGTGGGCTGCAACACTCAATGTTAAAGTATAGACATGGTTGTTTTGCTTTGAATGCTAGCCTGTCAGACACAGAGACAGAAGAAAAAAAAAAAACAATACAAGCTATAATCGCCTTCAAAAAATAATAAGCATTCTCTCTGTGTGTCTTACAATAGAAGCCATTCTCTATGTTTATGGTAGGAGGGGAAGACTGACTGACTGACTGGCCGACATACTGGCAGCTGGCTGCAGCACCAAGCAAACCTGAAGCTCTTCTTTACTAAAAGGAGAGAAAATCTGTACAATGTTTAACAAACAAGTGTACTATCAACTCTGTTGCTCTAACACTCTCTCTGTCATGGCTTTGTTTCCCATAATGCCTACCTTTGAGCTTGCAGTTCCCTTGCTTAACACAGAGTCATTTCACAGATCAAGCGGATCCTGAGCCTATAATTACAGATCACTTGCCCACAATGCTCCTGTCAATGAATGCTAATCAGAGGGAGTCCACAACCCCTGGCTGCTGATATTAGGAGCAACCCTCCGCATCATAAAAATCATTATATGAACCATTTGGAATGAAAACATCAGTCGTCTCAATTGATTTCTGGGAGGAAAAAAATCTCCAGTGCATATTCTAATTGTGTCTCAATGGACCACTTTACAATGAGCAGCGTGATGGATTCTGGAAAGGTGTTATACTATCATGTCTGCACACAACGGGTATTCAATATGGAGATTTTTCCACTGCTTCATACATAAATGTTTAGTCTTTTTTTAATTTGGCGAGAATCTGGCTGGTTTAAACACCTGACAACGATAAACTTTCTAATCAAAAGTTAAAGAAATTGGACAAAAATGCTGGGGATGCATACAGGAAGTATAATAATGCCATGGATATTGTAAGTTAGCTGTGGGCTACAACTTGAGCCCTGTTTTTTGCTTTCAATTACTTTCCTTTTTGTCAAATTGGAACCATTAAAGTATGCCAAATCAGGTATTAGCAGTTTCTGTTTGCAATGTACTCATGGATGTATTGAATACATTATCACTGGGTTACTTTGATAACAAAGAAAACTTAAAAACATGTATCTTAGGCAAGTTCTTGAGTTATAAGGAGGGTCTTTTTTCTATTACTTCTAAGCAGATTTATGGATAATGATATCCTCAAAGTGCAAACCACACTTAATTTTAAACATATGGGAGCCTATGAGGGGGGAAAAAAAAAACATACGCTCTCCACTGTTGTAAGCACATTCAAACACATACACTTACTTCTCTGGCAATGGTTCTGTGACCAGCATCGTCCCCTGAAGTGTCCGTTGATGGTGTTCTGTGGGCAGATGGTCTGACCTTGGGCTGTGCCGGGACACACATCTCCACACTCTCTGTCATTCTTATTGGCTACGATGAAGTTGTCCTCCACCGTATCCAGGATCTTGGACCAGTCCAGGGTGGCCAGGTAACACAGGTCTGGATTCTTCTCGATCCTCACTGCGCCCCGGGTGATATTCATGAGGCTGTGGAGGCCCACCTCCTTCAGCTGCAGCATCTCATAAATCACAAGAGCGTAGTTGAAGAAGAGGTTGTTTCCGCGGACCACCGTCAGGTTGGGGAAGAGATCGCTGAGGGTCTCCAGGCCGTAGACTCTGAACAGCAGCACATAGTCGGTCACCACTCGCAGCTTTGGGTAGCTGAGACCCCGGAAGTCCTCGGTCTTGGTCTTAAACATGAGCAGAATCTTCAGGTGGCCCTCGATGATGGTACAGTTCTCCAACGACTGGAGGTTGGTCACATTGTTCCGGATGTCCTTGTTCTGGCAGACTGGAAGGATATGGAAGGAGGGAGATGTGAGAAACAGTAATAAGCCTAAAACACAAGTCTTTTAAAATAATGAATCCAAGTATTTTTGATTTTAAAACACTTTTACATTAGACACCTTGTTCCGGAGACCAGAGCAGATCAGCAAATGTTTATTTACACTCAGCTGTCAGTTTATTAGGAACCCCTCCCGAAAACAAATGCAATTTAATAAAAAAAAAAAGGTTCTGTTTTTGTTGAAATTATTCTCTCTCTCTCTCTCTCTCTCTCTCTCTCTCTCTCTCTCTCTCTCTCTCTCTCTCTCTCTCTCTCTCTCTCTCTCTCTCTCTCTCTCTCTCTCTCTCTCTCTCTCTCTCTCTCTCTCTCTCTCTCTCTCTCTCTCTCTCTCTCTGAGAATTCATTAGGGGGCTGTTACTTAAGGAGATGTACAGAGAGAAAAGGCATTCTGCTGTTTGCTACAAATAATAAGATGCACACTTCCAATGTATTCCTCAGAAATTGAAAGAAAATGATTAGGTAGGAGTGAAGAAAATAGATATAGAACATTGTTCTATATCCATGTTGAAGAATGCCTCATAATTTAAATAATATTAGACAGGTGTTACAATGACAACATTATGACAACATTCTATTCTTAGGAAGCTAAATAAATTTCATTTAATCTTGTACAAAAAAAAACAGGTTTACAAAGTTACTAACACAAAGCGACAATACTGCTAACGTGACATATTGTCAAAGCCGTGCAACCATTTCCTCCAAATTATAGCTTTCTTAGAATTGTCCTTAACAAAGAAGGTCAGGGATGGTCATACAGGTGGAATGTTTTTTGTACCAGATCACCCAGGCTTGACCGTCAACATCTAATCATACAAAGTGTCAGCTCATGTGAACAGATTTGCTGTTTAAAGTGGAAGAGATGATTAACTGCTTGATAAGGTGACGCGACAGATAATGTTTGAACATGGTGTTAAAATGAGAGGATACATTTGCATAAATTCTGCAGTGTTGAAACACCCATTTACACTCAGTGACCATACTCATTAACTACACTGGTAGTGGTGAGACATAATACTAATTTGACTTAACCATGCATGGACCATATCAACCATAATACCATAACTGCCAAAAACATATGGTTATGGTCAATAACCCAGATGTGAGAAGATTGGATTTAAATGCAGTTTGTTAAGGAAACATAAGAGGCTTGTTTCCACTACGAGAAACAAACATTAGGCTACTTCTCTCCGTCATTCATTGGATTACGTTTGCATGAGAGAGAGAACGACAAAAGAATGCCTTGTAGGAAACTAATCACATTCAAAATTAGACCCATTTTGTTAACCAAATGTGAATATCTGTCATGGATACAAGTTCAATTTGTAAAAACTAAAATATTGAAAAGGGGCCTGGTGATTGTGCATGTAGGGTACACAATCGATTGGATCACAGAAGTGATCCAATGGATGTGTCTTCTATGTGCCTTCCATGCATCTAAATGGTGTGAACCCCATCTGCTCACCACCTTTCGCTATGTTCCCCATTTTTACGCTTAATCCCCCACTACCACTTTGCACACACACACAACAACAAAATCAATCACACTACAACATGCATCTTAAAATAGAAGCAAAAATCTAAATTCATTGCAGTGGACTACTTGGTTCCATTGAGTTGTTATTGACCGTCATCATTTCCCAGGTGTAAGCTACCTATTAACTTCCCATTCTGTTAATGGTTAGTGAGACAAACATGTCAACAGTCAAGGTACAAACTCTGACCGGCAGCACATCAATGTCTTATAATGGAAAGGAGCCAATAAAGCCTGTTATCACTACACTGCCAAATAAAACCATGCTGTTTACTACAACAGCCCTATTCCAAAACAATGCAGCAAAGTTTTGACTGATCAAGGGTAATCTGTCAATATCTTTCAAAACCAGCAGGAGTTCTGTAATAAAGTGATACAATAAATTATAAATAAATTACAGTTTAATATCAAATAAAGCCCTTCTCACTTCTAGTTAGACAGTCTATTTTTGACACAAACATGAAAAGTTAACATTCATTCATTAATTGACAACTAGGTCAGACAGCAACACGCGGGCACAAGATCATTATTGTCCGTCGTTCACCGTGTAATGAAATGACTTCCATCAATCAAAAACATTTAAATGGGAGTATTTAAATGTATCCACATTAGTGTGAACATGGCCAAAGCCAGCTCAACTTTACACACACCTGCAGCCAGATTTGCCAGCAGCCAAAAGCAACTCATAAAATGATAAATCAATTTCAGCTGTTGAGCATCTCATCAGATAAGGCAGAGTTTGAAACAACAGCAGCTACTCATTCACACAAGCTAGCCACTTTGCCCTGGCCGCACCCTCTTTATTAGACACATACTATCAGAAACCAAAACACTTCTTCCTCCACTATGTGGCAGTTGGTGTTATTACCAGTGATAACAGCAACCTTACACCTCTCTGCCCTCCTGCCTTATCTCCTGGACACATCACACAGGCCTACAAGCCACCCACTCGCTGTCAGTCTGCAGCACTAACCGGATACCTATTGTGCAACACGACAACATAACAAACTACGTTATGCAACACCAACAGGGCCAGGGTGCAACTAACCTCTGCCCATAATGATCTTCAAGAAAACACCAAGAGGACACACACATGACCTTTTCACATAGATGTATTTTTCTAACTGCAGGTAAGAAATATGTTATGGGGTCTTTCTCTTCACACAGCATGCTAACAGGCTAGCACATATCTATGTCTCTTGCTGGAGAAGCTTTATTGACACAAAGAAATGTTAGTAGGCCATGAGGGGAAGCAGTACAGTGCTGCTGGGAGCTCCCTCTGCAAAATGGAGTCTTGTTTTCGACTGACAGGAACGAGAGAGAGAAGGGGAAGGAGTGAGGGGAGGGGGGGAGGGAGGGTTGGGGGCGCGGGCGTGGGTCATCGGGGGCAGATGGGGAAGAGGGGAGGAGAAGGAAGGAGAGTAAAGGAGTGGAGGAAGGGTTGTTATGTAGTCAGGGGTTGGCTGCGAGAGCCACTGTGTCTTTAAAATAATGAGCTATCTCCTCCCTCTCTCCTCCCAGGTTTAGAAGCATGGGGACACAGGAGAGGCAAAGAGCGCGAATAGGGAGATTGAGTCAGAGGGAGATGGGTCGCGGGCAAAAGAAGGGGAAGAAGATGAAGGGGTGAAGGGGGGCAGGGAAATGATGGGAGGGGAGTGAGAGGGGTGAAAGTGTAACCTGAGCCCAGGCAGGAACGCAGGGTGACGTAAGGGACTTGCAGGACGGTTGGTGATCACATGCATGAATGGAAGGCCGCTATGGACCACTGTTACATGACAAGCAACACACACACACACACACACACACACACACACACACACGGGAGAGAGGAGGGGGGAGAGTTTGCTACCTACTGGCCACAAACAACAATGTTCAACTACAACATAAAACACTCAACAAACTGAGCTTATGACTGGATGTGTGAAAGGAGAACATGAGACAAAAACAGGGAGAGAGAAATGGCATGAAAAAGGAAGACACCTGCTGCACAATTTTTTCATTTTTTTTGTCATCTAAAGAAAGAAAAAAGACACAAAGACTATACTGTGAACTGCTGTTTTAATTTACTTTGTGACTAAACAGACTAAACAGCACGTCATATAAAAAAAAAAACCTGGCAGATCTTGTGTGGGCAGGGGTTATGGTGGACAATGACTGTGACCCCCCTAAAGCCCACCCTCCCACTGAGGACCACCCATAAGCAGACAGCTTGGTGCTCTCACTGGCCAATCAGCCACTAATGAGCCAGGAAGGAAGGGGGGGGGGACAAGGTCTGTATCGGAGCAGAGAATGGAATAAGAGAGCGTCGACTGGGACTTCCGGAATGCAGCGGGCGAAGTAGACGTGTGCGCAGCTCGCTCCCACAACCAAGCTTTTCATTTACCTTTTTATGCTAGCCCTTTGTCATTCTACTCTTTTGCATCAGGTTTTAAAACAAGTGTTGACCATACTGGCAACTTCGCAATGTCCAAACTTAAGAGCAAACCAGACAAGAGCAATCCTTCGTCGTCATTGGCTAGCATTAGCATGGCAGAGATTAGCTCACTACTGGAGGAACATAGAATGGCGCTTGCTGCTGACTTTAAATCATCGTTTGATTCACTGACTTCCACACTGGACACTACACACCAAGGTCGCAGACCATGGGCAACGAATTTCTTTATTGGAAGAAAATGCCACAGACACTGATCACCGCCTCCAACAAGTGGAGAAAGTGTGCTCTGCCATGCAACGTGAGAACACGTCTCTTAGGACCAAGTGGCTGACCTGGAGGGTCGCAGCAGACAGCAAAACATAAGACTAATCGGCCTACCTGAGGGCACTGAAAGCACTCATCCGTCTGCTTTCTTCTCCCAACTACTTGTGGACGTCTTTGGCACGGAGGTGCTTGGCTCTCTCCCTGAGCGAGACCGAGCTCATAGAAGCCTTGCACCCAAACCTGCTCCAGATGGGCGACCACGACCTGTCATCATACGGTTCCACCGTTTTCAAATCAAGGAACTGGTTATACCCAAGGCTCGCAAACGAGGTGAGCTGCTCTATAATGGCCACAAGATCCGCCTCTATGATGACTACAGCCCGGACCTGTTGAAACAGCGTCGGGGGTCAGCCCAAAAAGCACGTCGGCCCACTGGGAAAGTGCCCGGTATGCCAGATGGCCAGCCCGCTCTTGGCTAAGGGTATGAACTCTCCTGTCAAACACAACAAGTGTTTAACCATCTTACACATTTAAACACTAAAATAGCCTTTTTACAAGAGACTCACCTTATGCCATCAAATCACCTTAAGCTCCGGAGGGGGTGGGTGGGCCAACTCTACCACTCCTCATTCTCAAGTAAGGTCCAGGGGATTGCAATTCTTATTCACAAATCAGTGCCGTTCTCCGTGACCAAAGTGGCATCTGACACGAATGGGCGCTATGTCATCGTCACAGGTAAAATACGAGGAAATAGCCTGACTTTGGCAAACGTGTATGGCCCAAACTGGGACACGATAATCGATACGATTTTCGAGAACTTTTTTTTTCCCTCTTTCTCTGACTTGAATGCTCACCAACTCCTCCTTGGTGGTGATTTTAATTGCTGTCTTGACCCTTCGCTTGATCGATCGTCCAATAAGCCCTCTGTTCTATCCAAATCATCAAAAATAATTCAATTGTTTATGGAGAAATATGCAGTCACAGATGCCTGGCACTTTCTCAATCCTGGTATGAGACAGTTTTCTTTCTTCTCCCCTGTCCATGGACCATTCTACAGCATTGATTACTTTCTCATTGATCGCAAACTGCTCCCATCTGTCAGTTCATGCTCCTACAACCCCATTGTGATATCAGACCATGCAACAGTGGTTGTTGACAGCTCTCTTCCTGGTAGATCTGTGTCACGTTCCCCCTGGCGCTTCAGTTCTTTATTGCTTTCTGACCCAAACTTTGTTATGACTCTTACTGATCGCACTGATCTTTTCATTTCTATTAATTTAAACCCAGATACATCAGCAGCGGCCATCTGGGAGGCATGCAAAGCCTACCTGCAAGGAGAGGTAATATCTTACTCTGCTTATCAGAAAAAGATCACCTCTGAGAAAAGTACTAGCCTCGCTAGAGATATATCAGAACGTCAGTCAAAATGTGTGGTTTCTAAAGAATTACTCGTGAAAAAGGCTGAATTCAACGTCAGAATCACTGTTGAAATCACGTCATAACTAACCGACAAGCATCTTCATCACAACATATTACTCAGATAAGTACTACTAATGGGACAACTATTAATTCACAGGTAATCGACAAGCTTTTCAGAGACTTCTATGCCATGTTATACACCCCTGAATGTGTAGCTGATGAGACACAGTATGAACAATTTTTCAACTCCTTAGAGATTCCTTCTATTGACAGTGCAGCGTCATCTAGACTTGATGAACCCTTTACGATTGGTGAACTTAGAAGCGCTTTAATGCTGATGCAGAGTGGTAAATGCCCAGGCCCTGACGGTCTCCAGGCTGAATTTTATAAGATCAGATCAATTAGCTCCAATTTTACTGAACATGTTTAATGAGTCTATGCAAAATGGCATACTTCCCACCATATTGTGGATCTCTATCGGAGAAATGTGGGCCATCCACCCGCCTTCCCTGTCTGTTTGACACTTAATTTGGCAGCAGGAATGAGAAGAGGAGGAGGAGGGGTGTCAGACAAACAGAAACAGCAGAGGAAAAAGCTTGGAGATGGAGCGAGGTGAATGAGTTTAAGTCCTCGATAGGAGATTAACAATTTTGAGGAAATGCATCCTCAGAAATGTCCCTTCTCTTAATAACAAGTCTAAAAAGACACCATCTAGACATTTGTCTCTATGTGCTGCTTGAATAGTTATGAGGTCTTCTTTTCACACATTCGTGCTGTAACAGTAACTGAATAAATTGCCCAAACTGTTCGAGTGAAGGCCAGCGCTTCTGTTGTTCACACAAGCAATGCCTGCATGTTATTTTACACTTGGGATGCTTGAATGTTATTTTATTATGATGTGACCATTCAAACACCACCATCAATACTGGTCCATCCTCCATACACAGACAATAGAGCATAATGCAATATGCCAGAACAGGATAGTGCTTAATGACAACACTGATATTTATATTAGTCGGAATTAAAAAAAACAAAAAAAACAACAATTCTTCTTTGAGTATTTTTTATTTTTGTAACATTAAAAGTTATACACCAAACTCTACATAAGACCTTCAGTCTGCTCTAAGAATGACTGTGATTGCTCTTTTGTTGTGCTGGATGAATGCATGTGAAATCATTTACCCAATTGTAATTAAATAAGGCCAGTATTAGGCCGGTATTTATTAAAAGGAACTGACGGTTTACTTTTAGAATTGGTCAAGAAAAGTGAATTTTGATTTTCATTGATGATGTTGATTGATGTTTTCATTTTCTATCAATCAGTAAAATGGTTCCTTAGTTTACGATGGTGCGTCTAACTTGCCTTATTACATTGCAATGTACGCATGTGACTACAGCACATGTGTACATTGCCAGGTTGATGCTGAAACGATATATTGTTCAGCCCTAAATTGAAGCAGCATTAATGTTACCACATCTTATGAAGTCCAGTTGCTGTAACTGACATTGACTATGATATTGTGGCATAAGCTCCTTATTCACACAACCCTTTAGGAGCAAAATGGAGGTAAATAGTAATAGTGTAGGCTGCATATGTAAAAACACCCTGAGCATATACAGTGTGAGTACTATATAGTGACACAGTATATGTCCAGGCATGAAAACGGGTCAGGGGTGAAAAAGGTGAGAAGGATATTACCCCTCTAGGGGGGTCCGGGGGCATGCTCCCCCGGAAGAAAATTTAAAATATTCCATAGAGCATCAATCTGATGCATTTTGAGATGCATTTTTTGCCAACCTGGGGAGAGCTGATGAAACTTAACTTCAGCCATGAGCAGGGCTTAAAGTAAAACTGAGCCTGAAACTTTTTAAAGTTAATTTGACTGGCAAACCAATTAGTCCTTCTGACATTACACAATAATAAGTCATCATTTTTAAAAACTAAAAAGTTTTGGATACATTTTTACTTCTTCCAACCATATGTTAAATTAAGAGTCAATGTAGATTTACATATTGCAATAATATCATAATCCTACAATGAATCATTGTGAAAACAAAACTTTCTAGATGTTGTGTTACTTTGGCCAGGTCATCATCAAAAAAGCGAATTAGTACATTCATGATTTTGTCCATGTTGATATTTGCTGCTTTATTTACATTTATTAAAAACTTTGCATTGTTTAGCTTTTCATATAGCTAGACGTCTAAACTCTGGGACAAGGCCGTTATGTTTAAATACCTGCCATGCTGATTCCAAACAGACAGCTTTGTCAAGGCAGTTTGGGCTTCAGATCGCTTTTACACAATGGCCATCGTTAATGACAAATCATGTTCCGCTATCAACGTGCACACACATATTGTTTGTATCACGGTCGGGCAGTGAAGGAACAGTCGCAGTGGTAGCGGTAGCTGTCGTTGCCGGTAACTTACTCGTATGACAAGAGTGCACGGACCGAAGCTTTGTGACTAGCATCTAATGACTAGCAATCACTTTCTTACCGCTGTTGCCGTACAGTATCTTCCTTCAACATGCGCTGCAGAAGCAAGCACCCGGCTCCCTCAATTTGAGGCAAAGTGCTAAACAGCTTACCGTCTCCACCCTTTACCTCTTGTCCTCTATTCATGCCCAGCTCCATTTGTTTTTAACTACTTTCTCAACTAAAGCTGTATCTACATGCTCCAAGTTTGATAAACTTTGCCTCTGTCGGTACACGATCCGTTCTGCCTGCACGATCCGTTCTGCACATGCGCAAGATAATACTGTTTTACCTATCCATACGACCTGCACGATCTGTTCCACGCTAGCCTATGGCTAGCCTCCACCGGGAAGCTAACGTTAGTTTAGCTAACAGCTAATTCGGCTAACCGCTAGCTGACAGCTAGATTCAGTCTAAAATAACGTTAACTCAAACGTAATGGGAAAAGCAGGCTACAGCTAAATTAAGACTTCACAGTAATAACAATAAAGACAAGTATTGAGTGATTGTATTTTAAATGAGCACAAGTAAAGTAGAACTGATGTAACAGCTGTTATATATGTCAACGTTTATTTTCAAGTTTTATTTTGAGGGTCTTTTAAAGTTATTACATGCTGTCTCAGCTAGCAGTTAGCCGAATTAGCTGTTAGCTAAACTAACGTTAGCTTGGCTGTCGACCGGAAGCGTGGAACAGATCGTGCAGTGTCGTAAATCCTCGTACAACCGCGCATGCGCGAACATTTTGCGCATGTGCAGAACGGATCGTGCAGGCAGAACGGATCGTGTACCGACAGCCTCCATTTTTTTTGCCGCGTTACCACGGAGACCACACCGGCACCGCACTCTCGCATTTCGGCAAAGACCCGCCCTACTTTGCATCTGATTGGCTAGCACTCGATTCATTGGTAGGTGGAAGTTCGATGATTGGTTAAATCCTGCACTCGCGCTTCCTTCTGGCACGCGCACCTGTTCGCAGTTCACTGAATCCTTATGCAGTTTGCTTGCAACAGTGTGATCATCCGTGTAACCTCCCTCCTTTTACTTTCCTTGCAGATATTGCTTAGATCATAGGAATATTGGCCAGGACGGTTCTAAATCATAAGTATTGTTTGTAATGAATGTGACCAAAAAAGCAAACATTTTTCCAATTGGTACTAATTCTGTTACTCTAAAGACAGCGGAAATATTGGCAAATTTAACTCCAACTCCCTGCAATTTTAGCACGTCATCATATGTCTCTTTTTCACATCTTTACTCCCTCTCCCTGTCAAAAATGAAGTGGAATTAGCACAGAATAAGATCACCATAAGTGCCGTTCAAGAATTACTTGAGCATGACCGGTGCAACTGAGGTCATACCGATGTTAGTGGCTATCTCTGACAGAAACTGCCATCTCCAGTATTCAGTGAGCAACCACAGCTGCAGCCTCGGTTATAGTGTAGCTACAATTTCAGACAGATTCTTCTTTTATTTTTAGAGTTGTGCTCCCTGCAGAGAATTTAATATGCATTAACTAACAGTAGCTGGCTGGTTAGCCCAGTGCTTGCTGGCAGTGAGAAAGTGGATCACACTGGCAGTTTTAGAAGGTGAGAGTGAAGCCCCCTGTGGCCTGGGGACCAGCCTGCCTCTGCCTTTGACTGTAGCAGAGGGCAGCCGCATGTTAGCTTAGCATGAAACCGGACCTGTCTAGCATTAAACCAGGTGGCAGCTAACTCTGGACTGTGAGAAGTTTCCCCTCTCTGTCAGCTTAGACGCACGTTGCCCCTGATGAGGTGATCTGCTGATTATAGATTTGTCAACAGCTCAGTTGCTGAACAAACCCCAGGAGTGAGAATATGCGGCCACAGTGCCAAGTGGATTGCAAGTGGAAAAATGCATTTGTTTGTTAATATAGCTGTGGAAAGTCCTGAGAGGTAAAGCCAGCTCCCTGTGTGCCCACTGCCAAGCTGTGGCTTCTACAGGGAAAAATGATCCTGAGAAATTGCATGAAAGGCATTTTGATTAACATGTACCAACTTGTACCTCCAAAACAAAGAGAGTTGAGGACCAAAATAGCAGTACGTGAGCCAGGGAAAGACAGAGAGGGGGGCAGTTTGAAGAGTGGAAATAATCTCAGAGTGCCATTAAATCAAAAAATATGTTTAAGAAGAAATCTTCAGTTAACAATAAGAGGGGACAATGACCAAGTGATACGACAAGCGAGGGTAGCAAACAATCGTGACTGACCTGTACTTCCACATTTGAGGGCATCACATAAAGGTGGGGGTGCTTGGGAAGGGAGACGGAGCAGAGAGAGAGGGAGTGTGTGGGTCGGAGCACCTGTTCCTCCATTGCCTCAGTTTCCTATTGAGGAGCATGGCAAGGGGAGCTGGCCTAGCCTATTTATATACAACGCTGGGTCCTGTTACAGCTGTGGCACAGGGCCAGGCTGTGGCATATTGAAGCGGGTAGAAAAGAGCAACATGCAGGCCCTGCACTGTCAGATGGCTGGCCAAGAAAAGGGAAGCCTAAATCAGATCACACTGGTGACTTTGGCTCGCCTCCTTCTATCTACCTTCCGGAACTGGCAAAGGAGAGAGGAAGGGAGGGATGGTGGAAGAAAGGCAATGATGGCCTTAGACAGAGGGAGACAAAGAGACAGAATATAAACGGAGAGAAAGAATGAGGAAGAGAACAAGGTGTGTGTGTGTGTGTGTGTGTGTGTGTGTGTGTGTGTGTGTGTGTGTGTGTGTGTGTGTGTGTGACAGTGACACTTGTCTTTGTTTTTAAAGACAAGTGTCACTGTCACTTGTCTTTAAAAACAATGACTCACTATTTTCTACTTCCACCGAGCTTGGTTCAACCAAGGCTGCTGAGAGAGAGCAGAGGAAAGGACAGGTGTAGGAGCAAAGTGGAGGAAAAGAGGGTTGAAGAAACAAGAGCAGAATGTGTGTGGACGGCCCTGTTTGAAATAGTATATAATAGGCCATGCAGTTGCTGAATCGGTCTTCATTTCAGATCGACAAAGGTCAGTTTAAAAGATTTTCGTCAGATTTTGACACACGCTCATCCCGCTTGCCATTTCCAGGTGAGTCCCGACTGCTCCAACTGAGCATGTCAGGTCGGCTAAAATGAAGGCCGACAGCTCCTCCAATGGACAACGGCACGGAACACACCGAACAGACTCGAGTCACTGACAGCTCGATGGTGTTTTTTGCCTCCAACGGCACCTTCCAGGCAGCTAACTCTAACCTTAACCCTAAACATAACCATTGCCGCGCTGCCTGGGAGGAGACGTTGGAGGCAAAAAACACCAAAGACCTCACTGACCTCGCCAGACTGTCCAACGGCCGATTATCGGCCCGGTGTGTAGCTGCCTTTAGAGTGACAGAGTACCTGATAGGAACTGATCCCTGGAGCCAATGTCCACCAACCTAAACACCAAATATCCACTGCTTGGACATGCGTAGTCTGACAGTGAAAAAGGTCTCATTTCCATACCGTATGTAAGATTGATATGAGATAAGATGACTGAGACGCTAAGGTATTTTTCAGCCGCCACTTTCACAATCAAAAACAACAAACAAAAAATGTGCCCATATTTTACAAGAAAATACAAATACATTTTATCTAGCAACCTTGCAGATTGCTAGCCTGTCTCTAGATCTCCAGTGTACTGTTGCACCCCTGCTCTGACTCCATACTCAAAACCAGCAAACAAAGGCCAAGAATTTAAAATCATCAATCCATATGTTAAGCAGATAAGATGTTTATTGTCTTTGTATGCAATGTTTTTCCTTATTGCCCAGTTCCTCATTCCATTTCCAGCCTTTTCTCCTTCCCTCTGCCTCATATGCTTCTGCAACACAGCATAGTGAAATGTGAATATGTATATAGTGAAATGAAAGGATTTAAAATGCAGAGCGTTGATGCAAACTGCATCTGCAACTACATGGAACCTGACAGATATACAATAACAGAGATCTACAGATCTTTCCACTTAATTCCATGACTGATTGTAACCAACATGTTCCCCGTCTAAAAAATGATTGGACAGCTGGTAATACACAAACCAAGGAAAGAAAAATCTGAGAAATTCTGACCACGCCTTACAAAACAGCTAAACCAGGTGGTGCTCCAAACAAATAAAAGCATGTTGGGGGGGAGCAGCATTCCTGACATAGTCGAAGCATTTGGGAACAGACAGAGGAGGAAACAAGAGCAGGTAATCAAGTGCAGGCTGGACTGTGCTGAAGATATACTGAAGTGCAAGACAGACCAGACAAAAAACACACACACACACACACACACACACACACACACACACACACACACACACACACACACACACACACACACACACCCACACCAGAGTGAGTAATACAAAAAACATCCGATGTTCCTTTTTATTGTCCCACGTTAGTGAGTTAAGCGCAGAGCAGTGTCTTGGTGTGGTGAGCTTCGGCCTGAGAGGGAGGCAGCCAGGGCTCGGTTCCCCTGCTCGACTTGCAGCCACACGGCAGCAGCTGCAGGGCCCGGCCCCACCAACGCTCTAACCCACAAACCAGATCTACACATGAGGCTGGACGAGCTACGCCTGCCTGATGGATCTGCCAAATAGGCTTCTTCAAACTCTGTATGGCTTTCTTTCTTCTTCCAAATCGGCCTGTCTGCCTGCTTGAGATCTCTATGGTTGAACAATGGCTGTGAAGCTACATTTCCAATCCTAACCTGCTTCCTGTAGTGCTGCAGTTTGTGCCACTCAGCATTCAGACTGAAACGGAAAAAGAAGAAAGGGAGAGTACGAGAGCTTTGATGGGACAGCTGCCCAGGCTGTAGCTCAACATGCTAACTCTTTTTTTTGACACAGTAGTTTTTACCTCCAGCTAAAACAGTTTAGGGGTTTAGTGGAGGTATTCCCTGTGTGGTGAATGGACGAATGAGCTCATCCCGAGCATGGCAAATCCTATTGATTTGACTGAAATGCTGCAAGGCTGCCAACCCCGAACCAGAGCAGAATCCAAAATTTGATGCAAATGAAGAAAAACACCCAGAGGAGGAAATAATTTGATTCTAACTGCCTTGAAATGAGACTCTGATTGTTTGTGTATATATGAATGTGTGTGTGTAAGGACTATAAAGAGAAGTGAGGAGACACAATAACAAGCACAGGAGATGGGAAAGCATAAAAGAGATGAACAAGAAAAAAACAAGACGGAACATGAGTGTTGTAGAAAGCAAAGTGGTACAGGAGCAAACAGAGAGACAGGGAAAGAGTTGACAAACCAAGACAGAAAAGTGGGAGATCAGAGGGGAGGCTGGCGGGATGGAGAGGCCAGGTCAGTTTAATGGCCCGTTTGTCTGCACTGTTAGACCACCAGCTCTCACTGGCTGCTGCAGGAAACACACACACACACACACACACACACACCTTTTCCATTGCTCAGGTCTGTGCCTACAGCTTCAGTGCCTCCTTCCATCAAGTCCAAGTCCAAGTCCAACTGAAATTAAATTGTATTTTTGTCTGTTACAGCATAGATGTCTGCTCTGTAAATCACTGGTCCTGTGTTCTTCTTTTCGAAAAAGAAATCTGATATTTAACGGGAGAAAGAAAACTATTTTTAATATTTTTTGGTTCTCCCTAGTTTTGCATTCAATAGAATAATGTGAATTATTTGTCTACATAGACAAATATCTTGCTCCATTACAGCCAATCTAATCTGTTTTTGTTACTCTCTGCCTTGTAACACCACTTTCTTACTGACTTGATATCATTACACATGAAGCAGCAAAGCACTGTTCACATTATCTATAAACATTTAGTTGTAGATTTTTGATTGTGGGCAAATATCGCCTCCGCCTGCTGTTTGTTTTTCCACAAAACCCCTTTGCAGATTCCCAAAGACTTTCAATCATTGCCCTCCTCTTTTGGTTTTCCTGTACAGGACATCCACGGGCATGCTAGGCATGGACGGAATACTGACGTCATGTTAACGTTCAAAAGACCCCCCAGCCAACAAATCATCTGCTGTTCCTAGTCTCTGACAGACAAGTCCCTGGAGGGGAGGGCCTGTGGCCACAGCGGTATTGTAAAATGACTTCCATTCATTACGCTGTCATTTAACAGCAAGGCATGATTCAATATGGGCCCCCTTTAACTGTAAGTGAATTAGGAATGCTTGATGCAGACTCGTAAACTAGGCGCAAGCTCTATATCTCTCCGTTCCTTTTCACTCCGTCTTGGCATGAGTCCGTCCAGTGTTTTCTCCCAGATGAAGGCTAGAGTATCAGCGTTGCCACAATGGGACACTCCTTTCACTCCAGTCTGTCCTTAAGTGTCTGTTTTCCTCACTTTCTTCAAGAGCAAGACGCCTAATGGCCAGTTAAACATTGATACAGCAACAAAATGCACGTGATGCGCACACACACACACACACACACACAAAAGCATGTGTCAACAACTATACAATGACATTAAAAAGAAAAAAATAGGTCTGACCTGAATGCTTGAAAGCCTAATGTTTTGCCATAACTGATGCTTACGTGTCTACTCAAATGCTTTGTTGATTTCTTGCCCAGAACACACACACACACACCACGAGAAATTTTCTAATTTGCTTGACTGAGAATATCTGTCAATCCGCTGTAGACTTTGATCTTTGCTAATGATTTCCCAAACTGTAAATTGCATTGCAGCCGTTTCAGAAAAACACTGTCAATTTCTGTTAGCCTATCAAAATCAGTTTGTCATTTGTGAAATGGTTGATTGGTCAAGCACAAATCTGAGTGAGCTGAACTCAACTGATTCGCACTAAATGTTTCCCAGTTTTAACAAAAACTGAGCCTGAGAGATGTATTCTGGCGTGTGCCAGGCTATTAGTGGGTACGTTATTACATGTATCACTGCCAAGGATTAAACAAAAGCTACTGACAATAGATACAATCTCCCAAAACGCAGAAACAAACCAGTTAATAAAAATCAGTTAACGGTCAATAAAAAACAACAACAAAAAAATCATACAAGCATATATTCTGTAATTAAAAGATCACATGTATTCCTTGGCCAGTGGTTTTGTGAGGCACGGCCAGATTCTTACCCATCTGGTTTCATGACTACAGTGGGTGAAAGGGTGCAGAGGTGGAAGGAGCCATACAGTGGGCACGGAAATGAATTGAGAAGGAAGGTGCACTGTATACCCTCTTTCTGTTAAACAGGTGGTTTCTATCCCCCCCGGAGTGCAGTGTTGCTGGAGGTAATCAACACTGCAGTTTGCCAGTGCAGGACTTCTGTAGAAAGCTGTGATCAAGTAATATTACGGATCAATTTCAACACTTTTATAACTGTTATTGTAGCGAGTGTGGGACCCAAGCAGGACTAACTCTCATCAGTTATTGACAGACTCTGAGATTCAGTGAGTTACTCCCACATAGCACAGGACACATACTGATTGGCGAGATGCCCTGATTTGATTACAGGTGTTGGGAGTGAATTGTTGAAACAATAAGGGTACAGCGCTCAGGGGGTCGAGAGAGGCAAAATCAGCCATGATTGTATCGCCACTGGCAACATTCAAAACCACACAGCAGCACCTCAATAATCTGCCACTATAGACTATATTAAGACAACAATGAAAAAAGATTATCCACTTTTCTGTGATCACACACACAGTTAAATGTGTGTTAAATGCAGCAAGGCTAGAAGTGTATTTACAGGGGAGGAGGGGCGAGTACAGTACTGTCAGAACAGCTAGTGCTGTCACCATAGTAACCCATCTCAGGCTAGTTCATCAGGACAAAAACAGAACCCCCCTACCCCCAACACACCTCCTGAACACATTACACATACAAGCATGAGTGCTCATAAAAGGACACACAGACGCAGCAAACACAGCCTAATCAGAAAGGTCCATGTGACTGGGTTTTCACAGTGTGCAGGTGTACATGTTAAGCATCACTTAGGAGCAAGCAGGCCTAATAAGAGAGGAGAAAGCAAAAACCAAAGGGGGGGGTGTCAAATGGATGGTGTTCACACATTTAAGAGGTTTGAAAGAGGAGGCTTTCCCACCCCATATAGAGCAGGATTAGCAGGTGTGTGTGTGTGTGTGTGTGTGTGTGTGTGTGTGTGTATGCATGCGAGACAGGTCCGCAGGCTATGCGCATCTGCAGTGTGAAAGAACAACAAATCAGTGGATGAGAGTGAACCCTCTAACCCCTGAACATAAACGCAAACGGAGGTAGGGAGGGAGAATGAGAGACGGATATGGGAGGGAGGGAGGGAGAGAGAGAGGGAGGGAGCGAGAGAGATGGATATGAGAGGGAGCGAGGGATTCAGGGAGGGAATATGGGAGGAAAGGGAGCTCCAGCATAAAGAGTGGAGAGATACACAGCTGGAAGGAAAAGAGGGAGTAGAAGTTGTTGTGATGCAAACAACTTCTACTGATTTAGATTTCACTGATCAAAATTGTTGCATTTTTGACATGCACAAATCATATACAGCAGCTGATGAAGAACTGATGAATGAAAGTTTAAGAAGAAAAGAAATACAAAAAGGCAAAATGCATATGCCTAATACTTAAGTCGGTGTGTGTAATTAACTGCTAAGAGACTCACTGGGCTGTGTGACAAACGACCACTTCTTAGTCATATGACAGTCCTCAAAATAAATTTAACCCATCAGGTTCAGTTACACACACACACACACACACACACACACACACAGTGTGGCGTTAGCACAAAGTTATCCACATACAGTGCTATGCAAACAATTGCAAAAATTAAATTAAATTTTTTTTTGTCTGAGATGCAAACTAATTGTTATGAAGTTCATAAAATTACTAGCATATATTTGTTCAAAAGGCAGAATAACCACAATTTTAAATGTTTATCATTAGAAAGTATCAAATAAAATATAAATCACTGACAGAACTAAGCCTGGCGCAGTTGATACGCATTAGCTCTTCTAATTTGAACTTTATTATATCCATGAACGTACCTTGTATTGCTGTAGTACCTAAGTATTGTAAAGATCTCAGACAAGAGTTGTAGCTCAACAAATTGGGGGTGTTTAGAAAAAAGACTAACAAAGATTCAAGACTCTTTAAAACCACCCACTGTAGAGTTGTTCAACTGTGTTACATCTTTTCCACAGCCCTGTTACACTGTAAACAGGAAGCCGTTTCTTCACATTTCCTTGTAAGACACAAACTTACATACATAAGCTATCGTCAGTGAGGTCAGACTTAGAAACGGCTACAAGATCAGTATCCGACAGAGATGGACACGTTATCTGCTGTGAGTGTGACCCTCAAATTACAGAATGGTTTTCTAAACTGTAACCACCAGAGCCCATATACAGATTACCATGTGACACAAACAATTCAGCCTTCCTCTCTCACACTAATGTAGATGAATCTGGAAACACTGTTTAAAATGTCAATTTCTACACAATGGCTTACATACAAAGTCTGCTGTCCACTGAACTGCTTCACTAAGCAAGGGTGAACAATGAACTGTGCAAGAATGTGTCATTTTGGATGTGTAGCTAAAGCCTGGATCAACATTTTCAAAAAGTGGAATTTTTCTTCCATTAAAATCGAGCCACATTCAGCCTTATCAGCTATGGACAGCATCTTCGCCTGAAAAACAAACATTTAGGATGGTCAAAAACCCCAGACCACTGTGGATTGAAAGCCAATATGATCATTAAAGATGGACTTTCAAATTCACTCACATTAGGACACGGACATGACCTCAGCCAGTGTCTGGTCCTGTCTGCAAAAGGCCCCCAAAAGATCCCATTGCTGATCCCCGTATTACAGGGCCAGCTCAACTTGGATTTTACTGTGTGAAGTCACCAACAGTTAAAATAGGGCAGATCCAAACAGCAACAAGGACTATCAAATCAGATAGTTGCAGCATGGCGTAACGGCGTGTGTGTCTGTGTGTGTGTGTGTGTGTGTGTGTGTGTGTGTGTGTGTGTGTGTGTGTGTTCCCCACACACCATCCATCCCCTCCCGACTCAACCACATTTCTGTGCAGTGAACAGATGTTTACATAAACAGTCACAGTTCTCCATCTAGGAATGGGACTCAGAGGAGAGGGCATTAGCTAAGCTCCATTTTGAAAACAAAAACAAACAAAAAACAGCCCTAGACTAACGCACATATTTCAGCCTCACATGATCCAGTGTTGCATATGAAGAATTAATTTGATCATTGTGTTCTCAAATAAACTGAGTAGCTTGAATCAATTCATTGTCAAGTCTGGGTTAATTTGGCAATGACAAAGTTTTTAGAATATGAATGAATACACTACAAGTCACTGGCTGGAGTTCTCCATAGCAATGGACATTGAGGCTAATGGGTTGTGTAGTCTTTATAGAGAGATTCAATACACAAAACTAAA
Organism: Sander lucioperca; assembly: GCF_008315115.2. NCBI lineage: Eukaryota > Metazoa > Chordata > Actinopteri > Perciformes > Percidae > Sander > Sander lucioperca. Next base: position 6,256,086 of record NC_050183.1, read on the forward strand.
GTAAAAAAATATATATTTTTCTTATAAAATCTACATTGAAACTGATAGCTATAGATGCCAATTTAATTTCTGTTCAGTTTCAATTAGGCTATTCTCATCGTTTTACTTCCAATAGTCTTATAAACTTGTTTGTAGACTAAAAATCAAATAAGAGGTAAAATGTGGCCAAAATAACTGGTTAAAAGTTAGAGTTAAAAATTAAAAATCCAGGCATAATTGTCCAGCCTTCAACATGCCTATGTCTACACATTATGCCTTACAGCTACACTTGACATCTTGACCATGCTTTTGTAACCCCTGGCTGGGTATATTTCTTCATCCATTGGCTATTCAAAAGCTTGAGAACACTGTACATTAATAATTATTGTCTCTAATGAATTCAAATAATTCTTTCACCTTTTGCAATCGATTATAAAATAAAAACAATGTTAACGTTGTACTGAAGCATCTGTCAAAAGCACATACACAGCAAACTATGTATTTGCTTGTCAGCCGATAAAATTGTGGGAGTCAAAAGGTCAGGTTGTGTTTTTCATCCTCCGCTTGTGTTGCTGTTGGAAAAGACTCCCAGAAAAAAAAAAAAAAACACACACACACACACACACACACACACACACACACAACTAAACGACAAAAAAATCTATTGGCAAGTTAGGAGAAGTTGTAAGGCATACTTGGAAAGATAAGAGCAGAGGAGGAAGCACTTAGGAAAGGCACCCCAACAGTTAATTTTCTTTAGCAGTACATATTGCCTTCCTGGCCAACACTCAAAACACAGCACACAGCTGGTAGAGTCCTCAGTTCATAACTACCATTGTCTGTAGGTTCTTTGAACATGGACTACCCAAACGTACAATGGCAATCTGCGATCAGCGCTACGGCTGCATTGTGAAAGCCACGTTTCTGCATGTAGCCCATTAAACATACAGTAAAGGGTAGAAAATTAATTATTATTTAAATACAGATTCTTTTTTCTCTGTTTACTGGCCATGGTATAAGCACAATAAAGTCCTTTGAGGTGTCCTGGAATAAAGTATAATGGGTTCAATAGAGGAATGGTCACTCTGCTTTACATTGCGACATTCCTTGCCTCTGCCTGATTCATTGTTTTTATGTATCAGACACCTTGTCATATATTAACACTTCACTAATTTCCTAACATGTATCATGCAATTTGTCCATTTGATGAATTGGATGTGTGGTGGGTCAAGGGGGCCACTCAGGGCACACGGGCTAGTGCTAACAGGCAGCCCACTCTTGAGCCTGATGCTCTGGTACACACTGTTCTCATGCATGACCACCTCCTCCTGACACACACACACACAGAGAAAACATACATTGCCCGGAAGTGGGCAGGTCATCCTGCAGACAGCACAGGGTGGCTGGGGTGTATACTGACACACACACACACACACACACACACACACACACACACACACACACACACACACACACACACACACACACACACACACACACACGGCATCTCTCATCCTAATTTTACAAATCAACATGTTACTCCACCAGCAGAGTTGGAAAAATAACTATTCAGCTGTAGTTCCTGAATAAATGTGACTGGACATTTAATTCAGATCGTCAGGGTGGGGGATTCTTTAGGTCAGGGATCTTCAACAGGGGGTCCGGGACCCCTAGGGGGTCCTCAGAGTCACTCCAGGGGGGCCTCCAAATAATTGTTCATTTAAAAAAAAAAAGTCTTTACATGATTCCAACATATTATTAGCAAATATAAATCCCCACTGATGGTAGCCATCCACAGATACAGTTCATCCCAAAGGACTGACTGTTCCACATGTGTGTTTAACATTAAAACATGATTTATAAAATCATGCCAACAATTATTAGGCTATTTGAATAGCTTTTCTATGCAAAAAAGGTATCTAAAAATGCTTTAGGTTGCCCTAAAAGTTATTGTAGGACCAGATTAATATGCAACTCAATTTTATACAATATATGTGGTAGGGGGTTCCTGATCCGTCTCTCTTTCAGTTAAGGGGTCCTTGGCTTAAAAAACGCTGAAGACCCCTGCTTTAGGCTTTACAGTCAGTGTGACAGACTTGGCTAAGAAGCATACAGACTGTGGAAAGTATACATAACAACACATGCATACACACTGCCCTTTTCCAACAGAGCTGTGCTTACAAGCCTGAGAGGAACAAGAAGGGGGCAAGGCTCCCAGTTGCACAACTTGTTTTTCACAAGTTAGACCAGGAGACAGCTCCTTACTTTAAAAAACTGCTAACTATGACAAGGAGCCCAATCAAAATCAACTAACAACAGTCTGTAAAAAAAACCGCTTTGTTATATTCTCTAGAGAGCATTCAGCAGATCACAGCCGCAGCGTGGTTTATATACCCATACTACTTCCTCTTTCCCATGACTGAGGTGGAGATGTCAGGCAGCATGTGGATTTAGAATAAAGTATTCTAAGTATTTTGGTTGTTGCCCCCCCCCCCCCAGGCGTAAACATCTCAAGAGTGCCAAATATGGTCACTTCCCAGAGAATTAAGTAAATCAGGAACCACAAACATCCAATGACATAGACCCCACTGAGAGAGAGAGAGAGAGAGAGAGAGAGAGAGAGAGAGAGAGAGAGAGAGAGAGAGAGAGAGAGAGAGAGAGAGAAAGAAAAAGAAAGAAAGAGGAGGAAGGAGGGATACCAGCAGCCCTGTCTCATAAGACCCCTTTCAGGGGCCTCTGTTCTGTCTGCATACATGACCTGTGTAAAGTAGCCAGAACATTTCCTTGGAACCTGGCCACTGGGAGACATTTTTAATAACTCAAAGTTTGAAAAGCCACAACGTGACGAAATAAAATAAAAGAAACAAACACTATTTTATTAACGGTTTCATTAAACTGATTAATTCCCTAATTTTAAACTGATGTAAAGGCTCGCTTGCTCTATTCACATGCACTGGGTTCAGTACTGAAACACTGAACACAAACCTCAAAAGTACAAATGTAGGCCATAGGTTAAACCGCTGATAAACAAGTAAAATGTGCTTTCATTAATTTCAGTGCACTTGTAATCCAGCTATTCTTTATCTACAATGAGGTTTCCATTGAAACATCCATTCATTCAAACTGAGATAATGATAGTAAGTTACCACATGGTCAAATGTATTATCTACTTTAAGTAACAAGATCTGTTTTTTCTCATTTAATTCTCTCCCACTGCCAACTTAACCTTTTAAAAATATTACAAGATTAACCATGAATATACAATGCCGTCAAATTAGCTGGAAAATTAGTTGAGTCAAGTCAGTGTATTTCTATAACTTGGGTCAATCTAATATTGCTTACCTAAACGTTTAACATCACATTTAACCCAAAAAGATTTTTCAGACTAGATTAGATGAACTTTTATGCCAATAAAAAGATACGCTGATTTTAAGGGGCTTTTCCTCCATTATATGACTGCTTTAATGCAACAGCAGCCAACAACAATCGCGTCAATTTAAAACAAAATAATGCAAATTATCATTCCACTGATATTATTATTAAGGCGAGGTCATTAGGCGGTTTAAAGCGGGATCGCTATCTCCAGCACTCACTCTAAAGCATCGCGGCACTGTTTATATTACTCGCAGTTACATTATTACAATCAAAACCCCAATTCATTGATGAAATACACCACACAGAATAAACATGCTCTGTACTTCGGTGCGATCTGCTAAAGAGAAACGTAGGCTAATCCACCACCTATAAAGAGACTTCTTAGCGTCGGCGGCTAATTTGTTTACGTTCAGGGTGCAGCAGCGCCGTGTGTGTGTGTGTGTGTGTGTGTGTGTGTGTGTGTGTGTGTGTGTGTGTGTGTGTTGTTTTTGGTGTGTGTCTGTCGCCATGAGAGGCCTAGCTGCGCTCACAGGGCCAATCCTGCTACTCCCAGTTTAGACTCGCTGCAGCAGACCACACTCGTCCAGTTACAGCGACTAATCTGGCCCTGGGGCTGGCACATTCAACACAGGCCGCTAAAATATGTACCTTTAAGAGACGGAGCGAGGGGGGCGGGGATATTACTCAATTTACCCAGGAATATTAATTAGCGCGCAGCTACGCATACGCAACACCTTAAATTACTAGCCCCCTTAATTAGACTCTGTATGAAACTTTACGCATGCGTCAGAATGAAGACGAGAGTCTCGTGACTACAATCTTAATTGATCAAATAAAGATAATAATAATAGAAAGAATTAAGAAACCGTGTCAGTGATGAGACAAACTTTCTCAAATGTGTTAATAATATTCAAACAGTAATATTCCTATTGTAATTACCGTTGTCTATATAGAGCTCTTTGGTATGTTTATGGTGTCTTTATCATACTTTATGGTAGTTTATCCCCCTATAATGATACAATAATCATGTCTACTGCATTGTGGTATTTACTTAAAGTAAACAAATTTGTAAACTCAAATTGTTTTTACTTCTGCATACGTGTGCAAACTAACAAATGCATTTACATTAAATATAAAAGGGTGTAAACATATGTGTCAAACATACAGCAACATGGCTAGGAACATTTTAAAAAGCAATACTTACTTTCTCCGTGTATTAGTCCACACTGGCATATAATGCAGGTGCCGATGATAAAAAACACAATTTGTGCTCGCAGCTTTAGCGTCCACCGTCTCATTTTGACTTGAAGATAAGCTGTGCTCTCTTCTTGAAGCTTCTCAAAAAATCTTGAGGGAGAAATGTTTATTTCAAAATGCGTTGGAATATCAAAAGTATTGAACAAATTCTTAAAAAAATTAAGGTCCAATATAGCCAACTGATTAAACGTTGCCCCCCGTAAGCCGGGGGGAGTAATACATTTATGAGTATCTTCCCAGCCAAGTTTGTGATGTATGTGAGCCCTGGAAAAAAATACAGACCATTAAATAACGTGATCTTGGGTTCTGGCAACACATGTGCGAGTAAAGATCTTCATTTTCCATAAGTGAAGGCGACAGTCCGCGTTCATCTGTTTGATTGTGGTGCTCCACTGAATCAATAGAGAAATAACAGTATTTTTATTAATATCCCACACGCAAGAGGGCTAGTTTGGAGGTCCCCAAAGGAGGTCCACTGGCCCCGGGCTCATTTCTCTGTAATGCACTGCTCCAATGAGGGACGATACACTTCAAAAACAACTGGTAAGAAGTATTTTCCCTATGCACAGCGTTAAAAAAAAAACTGCCTCCTCTTCTGTTTCTCCAGCACACATGAGCTGAAGTTGTGGATATCGCCAAATGCAGAGCCAAGAACGGGAGATGGCAGGGTTTGCGTTCTCTCCTTTGAAGTCCACAGGTCTTCACAGGTACCCCTGTTTGCTAGTATCTTCTCAGAAGCTCGTCCTTTTAAAACAGATGGCAGCACATCCCAGGAAACTCCTCCAAGCAGCTAGCTACGTGCAGGAAAAACGTGCAGCGATACAGCTTTCCCTACTACGACCTTCCTCTGAACTCCTTCATCCCCGTTGACCACCACGCCGCAAACGAATGAGCACCCGTAAAACGACAAAACGGGAGAAAGAAAACAAAAAAGGGAAACTTGGGAGGTAAACGTTACTTCTTTCCCATCCACTGTGGAGGAAAAAATGACAAAAATAACATCTCCGTTTAACCTGCACGTTGCTATGAAGTGAGAAAACTCCACCACGCCGCCTGTTTCTTTCTCTCAGACTAACGTTAGCTGATAGGGAAAAACAGCTAACGTTAGCTAGCTAATCCAAAACAAACGAGGTTTCAGTGTCGGCGATGGGGTTAAACATTAAAAAAAATAGCACACACACAAACAAAGTCAGTATCCCGTCTGCGATAGTCAAAAAACAATGAGGTAAACAAACATAAAAAGACTTAAAAAGACGGGTCAAGTGTAAAAACTTGGATCCCCGTTCCGTTTAGCGGTTGCTCTCCCTCAGGTTCCCCCTCTTTCCGTCTCTCTTTCTGCAAAGCTCTCCACCAGTAAACAAGTCCTGCCAGTCACCTCAGCTGGGCCACACATGGTCTGCGGGAAAACACGGAGCGGATAATCGGTTAACCAACCACAGAGTCCGGATCTGGACTGTCTGTTGGTGTCAAAACATCGGTGCTCTTTGTCGGGGGGAATGGGAAGGTGAATACAAATCAACACCTTTTAAAAACGAATTTAGAGTAAAATAGGATTGGATAATGTGTAAATAGAAATAAATAGGTCAAGCAGAAGATCCCCTTTTTGATATCATGTATGTTTGTTCAAATGGTTCAAATAAAATATATTTAATATTTTGGATAAAGTCCTATTGAACTCATATTGGACTCTATCATATAGGATTTATATATATATATGATTACCACTACAGAAATCTTATAAAATGTTCCATGAAAAGGGCAATTTCAACTTTTTCAGTTTGCATTCTTTAATACAGATTGTGGAGGATAAATGAGTAGTTGTAGCCCTGCAATAATTAGTTTTAGTTAATTAATTAGTTTTAAGGTTGCTGCTGACAAATCTTTTTATTATGATTAATCTGCTGATAAATATATTGATTGATCACTTTGCTTACAAAATATCAGAAAATATTAAAATGTATAAATAAATAATTATGATTTTCCAAAAGACCAACGGTCCACAACTCAAAGATATTCATATTACTATGATATAGTATGACATTGAAAAGCAAATAACAACTGGAATTTGATTGCTATTTTTGCTTGAATAATGACTGAAATTATTAATCAATTATAAAAAAAAATAGTTGCAGGTTAATTTCCTTAATGAATCGACTAAATCTTCTCAGTTCTAACCAGTTTGGAAAATATTTGTTTTGTTGTTTGGCATATGTATATCTTTTAAACTGTTATTTCTCAAATAAATACAAAATCAACTTATATTTCTTATCATCGAAGACTAGCCTTGATTTAGGTGTTTACTTACAGCCCATGTCAGTATATATATATTATATATATATTATATATTAGGGCTGTCAGCATTAACGCATTAATCGCGATGCGATTAAGGGCCGAGCAGTAATAGCGTTACAGAAGGCTAGCTCTAGCTCCATAGTTACCTTACTCCAAGCTTCTTCCCTTGTGAACACCTCCGCTCTTCACTCTTCACACACTACGCTCCGATCTGCACACTGCTGTTTACCTTTTCCTGCTACAGCTGAATTCCCGCGGGACTTCAGCGCAAGACTACAGCCAGCCTTCTGTAACGCTGTTACTTTACAAGAAACAGGCATCATTTGGCCCGTTTCCATGTAGTTACATAGTCACTGATATGATCATAACCACTACAGTGCTCAATTACCTATTTTTGAGGGGGAAATAAACTTTTTTCGCCGCAAAAGCATGAACTGTCCTCTGGAGGACATCCACCAGACCAGCGGGCGCCCGTGGATTGTTGTCGGCCGCGGCAGGTGGGGAAGGCGGGGAGGAAGTAGAAGGATGCCGGTCTGGCCTGCTAGCCTGGCTAAGGCAACTAACACACAGTTCGCCACTGCGTGAGACTACTATTCACCAACGCCAGATGGATCGCACACAAAATGGATATATATGCTACAAATACACACAGAACTGCTGCGTGATGATTATTACTGAAGCCTGGCTGAACACACTCACTCATCCCAGACGGCAGATAGCAGCTAACAGGGTAGGTGAATTTAAACAATGTCTGAATTGAAAACGCATCTTGTTGTCATGTAAGGGCCCTGTTCATGTTGCACAGACATTTTAATTGCATTTTGTGTCTGTTAAAGAGGCACAAAGGCAATCTTTATCTTATGCCCCCAAAACTGCCGTTCTAGCTAAGTGGGAGATCTCGGCATTAGCTGCAGCAGCTCCATGTTGCTAGCGCCAATTCAGCTCGGTTTTTTTTGCTATCGACAGTACTCACATACGTATAGCGATCAAGATTAACGTAAAAATTGCCCAGAGTTCTCCTTTAAAAAGTATCGATTCAGGCACCATTAAGGCACCGGTACCGCTTTAGCACCGGTATCCAAACCAAACAATACACAACCCTAATATTGACTCTATTCTTCAAATGTGTGACTAGATTAAATATATAATAAACAAATACAAATCTTAAAATAAAGTTCATAAAGTCATTTTCTTTGCATTAATTTCATTCCCAATCAAAATACACTGGTAAGATGCAATGTTAATATGTAGTTAAAAACAGTTCTGAAATGCAAAATAATAGTTTTATATGTGATAAAACATGTGATTAACTATAGAAATTCAACGATTAATCGCAATTAAGAAAATGTAATCGTTTGACAGCCCCTATATATATATATATATATATATATCTGGTAAGCTAATATTGGCCAGGTGATTTATCAGACTTATTGTGAGATTTTAGCTTAGACCTTCTTTTTGTTGTTTTCAAATATTTCCATATGATTATCAAGTAGGAACATTACTTTGAAAAAGATACAGAGCAGTTTGGAATCAAACCCCAACAATGTGAAAAGCCACAGATGAAGCAAAGATGACACAATCCTTTTTTTTACTAACAATGTCCCAACTTGCTGAACCAAGCAGCATACAACAGTTGATTAACACATATACGATATTGTGTAACAGGATAACATGCAACTATTATATAATGATTTTTACATTTTCACCAGATTTTCTTTTTCACATTGTCATAGAGCAGTGATATTTGTTGGTAAAACAAATGTGCTCTGTACCATAGAGCAGTGTAAACATTACACACTGCCTTGGCCTTGCAGCCAGGAAGTAAAATTCCTGCCTGCAGTAGGGAAAGTACACAATCAAATTTGCATAGCAAATACTCTTGTAATGAAACCTGTTGAATGGAACCTAACTGCACACACTACCTGGAAGTTTTTCCTACTAACACTTACAGGATGGGTGAATCTGGCCACAGTTCTCACCTTAAGAGAATAGAGAATAAAGTAGAAGATTGGCTTCTTGTTTATCACATGGGGGTGCAGTTTGTGTGCTTAGATGGCTATATACAGGTCTACTCTGCTAAGAGCTTGTGGAGCAAGCTTGTTAATCTGAGGAATGTTGTTACCCAGTGAACAGAGTAAATGAGGTCTTAGTGAGATTAAATGTCACAGGTCTGAAGGACTAAGGGCTGTGGAATCTAGTCAAAACAGATCTCTTTGTTGTAGTGACACTGTCTGATGCCAACTGGAGGCACACACATGCAGTCTCTCTTCTTCTCTTCACACACTTGTCCCACTTCCCCTGATGTGCATAACACCAATTTCTTTAATTTTTCAGTGGGAGTAGAGGAAGTCAAGTGATTGGCTTTTTATCCCACTAACCTACCTAGAGTGCTGTTATGAGTCTACACATGCAGCACTTGTGCAGCACTACAGCTGTTGTACTACGACTTCATTTCAGTAGGTGGCACTAAAAATAACTCCAGTGAATTCACTTACTCCAAATGTCAAACCAGGACAAAAGGATACAATGTTATGAATAAATAGGATTAAATCTGATCAGAGTGGAAAGCGTAAGGAGCTTTGGGCTACGTCAAATAAACATAATGTAATACTGTCAGCATACATACAGTGCTGTGAGGTTGTAGGGATTCACTGGGAAAGGTTGCTTTAAATTATGACTGCAAATGAAAATATATCATTTTTTTTCAAGATTTAAAGAAGAAGATCTAAATATGTTATTTTCTCTTGTTCTGTCACTCACAAAGGCAGTATTCCTCACTGGGAACATGGATATCACAAAGCCGTAGTGCCTGTCATGAACATGTTGACACTTCTCTTTTTTATCACAAGCTCTGGGGCAGAATTGGGACATTTCCACCTGGTATCTGGTAGTTTATTCAGACTGGAGGATATGCAGAGAATTTGAATGACACAAAGATGGTTGGCAGTTGAAGAAAAGCTGCAGGGTCAGCACTCATCACATCAGTGAAAGCTGTTCCTCAAGCCCTCAATGTCCCAGTGTATATCTTTCTGGTTTCTGGCAAAACAGCATATATCCACATATCAAATTGTCAGCCATAGCACGACAAAATATGCGCCTGCCTGTTCACCAAGGTCTCTTCTGTTCCTTTAAGGTCCACCAAGGTATTGAACTAGTATCAAGTGAATAAGTGGACATAAAAACATAATGAATGCAGATGCTTCTATACAGGGAACAAGGGGTCATTGAATGACATGATTAGGGATGCAATGATCTGTCTTTTCTCCCCTGTTTCCATTTCCATTACCTCCACTAAGGTCCAACAGATATCTTGATTTGGTATCTGCCTCATCATCCTTGGAGAGAAGCAGCATTTATTAGGAAAACTGGTATTCACACATACAAGTTAATGCATTACAAATGCATACATTTGCATCCCCCCCTCCTGTCTCAACTGTCACAACATAAACTTCTGCAACATTAACTTCTACATATTCTGTCTGTTTTTCTCACACTCATACACAGATGCAGAAGGCAAAACCAACCACTGCTCGTTCTCTCTGCAGTCGCCTCTGCTGCAGCCTATAAATGGAGGGATTAATATGTTTGAATGGAGAGAGTCTCTTTCCTTTGTTGGTATGGAAGGCTCAGTAATTAGCTGCCTGGGGAGCCAGGAAGCAGGAGCCTCCATTCTGCCTGCGTGTATGCGTGAGGGTATCTGTGTGTGTTTATGTGTGTGAGATGTCAACCAAGGAGAGGGTCATGAGTTTAAACAGACAAAGCAATCCTGGATTATCCTCTTCAAACGACTCCCTGTGTTCGTGATGTACACTTTTAGCACTTGCTGTTCCTTCACTTGAGTCTGTGTAGCCTGCAGCTGGGATGAACAACTGCATATCTCTCCCTTTCTGATTCCCTTGTTGTTTCTCAATCACACAATGCAGTCACACATACTGTATGTCGTCATTTAAGCAAGAGGGTCCACACCTATTCCTCTCATCACTTCTCTGCAGCCTCTGCACACGTGACATCGGAAAAAGGAGTTTACAGAAGCATACACAACAGGATTCATGGGTGATACACTGCATACACATTAACTGTGGCAGAAGGAAGTTGTGTATTTTGGTACATCTGCAGAAAATATTTGCATATATAATCAATGCATTCCTTCTGTAACTTTCATTCATTACTTAGTAAATAAGTAAATTAGTATATTCTTCCTGTACAGGTGCAGTGGGTGTGGGGGCCTACGACAGGCGTTGGTATTTTGTGGCTCTTTTTCAAAATGTATTCAGACTTCATCATCATCATGGTTGAATAAATAGTCAATTGATATTACATTAAAATTGTATAAGCTAAAAAAAAAGTGGTCCATTGATATCTAAATGTTTTCATTGTGTTTTTATTGTAAAGGGTTTTTTTGACATCATAATATAACCGGAACCTGGCGCTTTCCTCAACCTCTTGCTAAATGCTAACATGTTAGCATGCTAAATGCTAAACTAAGCTGTGATAAATGCTATATCTGCTAAACATCACTGTCTTGTGAGCATGGAAGATGAGGGACCTGCTGACTATTACAGTAGATGTCAGACTAAGCCATTGATGAGGAAGCTTTTAGAAAGAACACCGTGGTCAGCTCAACACTGCGATTATGTGCCCTATGATGCGTTCAGTGATCCGATAAATCTCACACACAGACCACACAACTCAAGTTGATAATCCATGTTGAAAACAGCTGCCTTTCAGGTCATCGCATTGTCTGTCTGTCTCTGTTTGATCAATCACCTCTGTCACTAATGAAATTGTAACCAAGGGTACACACAGTGTCATCTAAAAAGTAGCTTGTTATGCATTACTGGGGATTTTTGAATCATAGAGTACATACTGTATGTCAATCAGCCTTCCAGACTCTGAGAGTCTCTTACTGTACACAGCTTACTGCTGAGTCTCAGCGGCAGATTCAGACCCAAGTCATGCATGCACAAGATATTTAAAGCACACTCTATCTGCTTTTCTCCTTCCATATTCATGCTCCTCTAGGCTTAACATTCATTGATTTATTAGCATGTTAGGAAGAGCTGATGAAAAACACACTGTAAAACTTGCATAGATACATGTAATCCAGGAGTTATATTGATATTATTATATCCCTTTTCCTGGACCAAGCACCTGGAAAGCTTCTCATATAATAAGATGAGATGCTGTAAAAACAATCGATAGAAATTCACTTTTTACTTACTTTGATATGGGCCAGTGGCCAGCTAGTGTCCATAGTAAGTTCCAGTCCAATGCAAAAACATTTTAAAGTACTGGAGCTTTTTTGATTAGTCGATTAACAAAAAAAAATAATCATCTGCAACAATTTTATAATCAATTCATTGTTTAGGTCATTTCTCTGGTTCCCTCTTTTTACATGTGAATATTTGCTGGTATATTGAATGGGTTGGGGTTTTGGACTGTTAGTATGACCAGATCATCAATGATAAAAAAAAAATAATCAGCTTTGTTGCAGCTTTATTTAACATTATTTGCATATCTGTATCAAACAGGAAGCTGCTGCTAATGGTAAGAGGCTGTTACATAACTGTCTATATTTTGAAGTGAAGTCAATAAAGCAAACGTGACAAAAGCCACTATTTGAACACATGACCTTGTTCCTGACATCTAACTTCCTTTGGTTCTATATGTCACGCTGACCAAGTGAATTCCCCAACCACTTTGAAGATAAAGTGAGACATATAGCAGTTTATTTTCTAACAAAGGTTTTGACTTCCTCTTTCAGACAGCTCTATCTCTGTGACAATGTCCTGAACTATAGGACCCTTCAGTAAACCTGGACCTCCGCCCTGTTACACTCCGCTTCATCATGTGTGCTGTGTGTCCCTGTGAGTTCACCCGTGATCTTTATAAAGACACTTAACCTTGAGTCACACACACACACACACACACACACACACACACACACACACACACACACACACACACACACACACACACACACACACACACACACACACACACACACACACACATCCCAGAGAGCCTTGTTTTTCCCACACATGGAACACAACACACTTATCTATAAACAGATTAGGCTGTCAAGCTCACCTCTGCTGCCCTCTCCTCTCTTTCCGTGCGCAAACTCTCATCACCTGCTCTTTTTCTTCACACTCTCAAACATGAATCCACCTTCTCCATTTTTCACATTCTTCTTTTTCCCCTTTTTTTCCACCCCCTTTTTTCTCTTTCCTGACCTCTGTGTCTTCTCCTCATTTTCTCTCCCTCCTCTTTCCTATTTTTTCTCCTCCTTTGCTCCTATACCCTCCCCTCTGTTTGTTCTTTTTTTCTCACACTGATGGGCGATTCAGGGGCCCGTGTGCAGGGCCAAAGGATTAGCTTTATCATTGATAAGGAACCAGGGAGAAGCGTTACATGGCAAGCTTGAACCTGAATGCCCTTCCTGAGAGGATGTGTCAGTGACAGCTTTATCCACATATTGTAAGAGTGACAGCGAGAGCAACACGTCCAAAGAGAGAGGCACAGTAAATACAGGACAGTAAAGGTCAGGTCAGTGTCACAGCTCCCAGAGCAGCGAGGGATCAGGGGGAAAAGGTGTGTTGGCTTCAGGAAGATAGCGTGTGCTGCACAACATCAAAGTATGGCTCTCACACTTCCCCTCACACCGGGAAGAGGAAGATGTGGGGGACACTCTGTTGTTTTGTTGCTTCCTTGGCACACGTAAATGCGTCTAGTTGTACAATGTGCACATGTGCAAACAGCTCAGTTCTTAGAACTGGGTTCTTTTCCAGAATGAAGAAAACCTGATTCTAAATCACATTGTGTATGCATGTATATGTATTTATACACTTTTGTTATATATATAAAGTCATATCTGTATATAGTAGTCAAATATTACCCTGTTCTGCTTTGTTTGTTGTTGTTCTGCTATGTTTGTTGTTTTTAGGGGAATGTCTATTTCTGTGTATGTACTTTAAGAGCAACAAAACACCGGAATCAAATTCCCAATATGTGTTCACACTTACTAAAGCTGATTCTGATTCTGAGTCATTGCAACTAGCTCATAATTAAGAAGATGGAAAGTAAACCTGAGAAACACGCTTCATTTTTTTCAACAACAAAAAAAAGATGAGATATTGCATTGAGTTACAAAAGCTAGTGGAACCGAGACTGGCCCGGATGGGAAGACATGACTGTGGCTTGTTATATTTTTTCAATTGTTTTAATAAAATCTCATTTTAGGATTCTAGTAATTGACCAAATCATTTGAAGATTTTTTTGCAGTGTGGTACTTTTATCTTGGTGGCCACTATTCTTTCATGAATTCATCCATCTATGTTTATGATCATGTATAACAAGTAGATTAATGATTAGAGATGGATGCCATTTGCTGTAGATGCATTCGTGTCATTCTGTAAAATGTGTCAAGTATCTGTTTTGATTGGCAGCCTATTTCTGAATGTGAAACCATCCACAGGGTGACTTGTGAATGCAGCGCAGAGCGGGGATAAAAATTCCCAGGATTCCAGTGACACAGGGACCTGACAATGACCCTCTGTGTCCTCCCTGAATGGATATATCCAACCCTCTAAGGATTTAAATATCCATCAAAGCACCCCATATCCAAATGTTTTAATGAGTGATAAGAAAAGCCCAGGAAATTGTCTGAAAATATATAGATTAAACCTTGTATCTGAAAAAACTACAAACATGCAATTGAAATGTATTTGCTCTTACTGTAACAACAACCTATACATAGTGTATAACAGAGATGTGTCATTAAGGGGGAAAAATTAAATACAAAAATATGTTTGCCTTACAAAAATAAACCTGAGATGCAGGTCAGAGTGCAGAACTAGTTTTCTCACTGGCACACAGATCGACTAAGACTAAATAAGAGAAAGAGGAAACACTTAATTGCTTCCTGAGAGCGAGGCATGGCTGTGGGATAGATGCAGCAGCATTGTATTAGTGTTTACAGAGGAAACACTCCCAGCCATGCACCATCCATCCTGGACATTGCAAACACCACATCCAAGGTGAGAACTACTTCTTCTGAGAGGATCAAAGACAGACTGCAGCGCTCATGACACCATCAGTTACTAACTGCTATTCTTTAGAAAGTAACCTGGCCTAACGTCTGCAAAGCTATTCCTAACCGTCTCTTCCCCAGACAAAATTAGTAGCAACATGGCTGCCAAACAAAATCATTCATTAGTTTCCTCTTCTGTCTGCTTTTTACTATTGTTATTGACCCTGTGGAATGATGCCTAAGTACTGGCCCCCGAGAACCTGTCAGTTGTTTGACAGAGAGGTTTGAGTGTGTGTTTGTGTGTGGTCTGTTCTTTTCCGTCCCGGAGGAGCAGAAGCAGGGAAGCCAGGCTTTTAACTATTCGATCTTCCCGAGTACTATTTCCAGCCCCAGCCCTGAGGCAAGCTACTTCAACATCCGGCGACCTAGGCCTGACTGACCACAGCACTGCTCTGTGACCCCCGGGGGCCGAGCTCTGCACGCTGAGAATGGGAGAAACCGTGTGTGTGTGTGTGTGTGTGTGGGGGGGGGACAATAAAAACAGTGTTTGTTTAGGTTCTCACAAGGAGAGGGATGGGGAAGTTGGCGCGATCAGGGAAGTAGGATGAGTGTAAAAGTTCAGTGGGGGGTCTGGGAGTCAACAAACAAACTGTTGCTTAGACTTACGCAAGCTGGAATTATTGTAATGTAATGACATTTACTTGACAGAGTGCAAGCCATGTGTGTGTGTGTGTGTGTGTGTGTGTGTGTGTGTGTGTGTGATGAGATTGCATGACTGAAGGAGGCCGGCTGTGTGAGAGTACAGTGTGTCTAGTCACTATAAATAAACACCAGTTTGAAAACATGAGAGAAAAATAGCCCAAATTAGGACATAAATATTCAGAGTGTGTGCAAAAATAAGCAGTGCCATCAAGCATGCAGGCTAAGATTAGACAGGTGATGATTGGGAACATGTTGTAACTATATCAGCGGGACATGTCCCTGGATTAATTAAATGTTGTGTACTTAATTTTTTTGTAGGTGGTGGTCAAAGGTTTACATACAGGGGAAACTTAAGTCATGGCAGTTTGGGCTTTCAATTATTTCTGCAACAGTACTTTTTCTGTGACAGAATGATTGTTACAAAACAAAACAAATATGGCTTCTTTTATACATTTTTGATGGTCAAAAATATACATAAAACTACTTACACTATTAGTATTGTAAATACTGGGGGGCATAGTTCTAAAATGTAATTAACTGTATGCCTCTTAACTTCCTGTCAGTGGTTATGATTTACTAGTTGGTAACTTTTCTGTGCCTGTATAAATAGGGCTTGTCTGACTGCATGCATTATAATTGAGCCACAATCATCACAATGAAAGTCCAAAGAGCTCAGTGCAGATCTGAGAAAGTGCATAATCAGGACAAGTCAGGATTGACATGTGTGGCCATGTCAAAGCAGCTTCAGGTTGATCCCAAGATCATCAGGGCAAACAAGTGAGTACTGGGAACAGTGGTTTCTTTGCTAAGGTCTGGGAGAAAACCCAAACAGTCACACTTTGCTGAGAGACAGTTGATGGTCAGATGTAATCCAAGTCTCACCATAAAAACAAGTCTTCAATGATGTAGAAGCTGCTGGAACACAGGTACACACACCCAGTCAAGTGAGTTCTACGACAAACAAACAAGATTACGAGTCTACAGCCATGCTAACGGCTCTGTGAGGCTGTACTTAGCTAGTCTATATCCACGACGTTCCACTACGGGGATTGTTGCTGTGCTGCCGGAAATTCGGTCCGGATGTCACTCTTTTCGACCAGATGTCCGTTAACTTCTGCTTTCTTTGTGTTGTAATTTTAAACACTGGTCGATTTATGAGGACTATGGTTAACTGCTCCTCAGATCTCTGCAGGGTAAATCCAGACAGCTAGCTAGCCTATCTGTCCAATCTGAGTTTTCTGTTGCACGACTAAAACAACTTTTGAACGTACACGTTCCACCAAAACAAGTTCCTTCCAGAGGCCATTTTGCAGTGGCACCGTGGCTCTGTCTGGCGCTTAATACCGCCCAAGACAATTGTGATTGGTTTAAAGAAATACCAATAAACTAGAGCACGTTTTTCTCCCATCCCAGAATGCTGTGTAGACCCTCCTCCGCAGTGCTGTGAAGGAAGGTCTGGCAATGCAAGACTAGTACTGAGCTAAATGCTAACAGTAGCGTTTAGCAGGAATAATGTTTACCATGTTCACTGCCTTTGTTTAGTATGTTAGCATTCGCACTTTTAGCATTTAGCACTAAACACAGGCTGATTGGAAGGTCATTAGTTTAGCAGGTATTAGGTCATAAACCAGGTATTGGACAAATTATAATTTTGACCTAATGATGGTGCTATAAGAAAAGGCAGGGGATCACCAAAGTCATATCTGGGGATCATGAATGTCTGTACAAAATGTCATGGCAATCCATCCACTAATAATAGTTAGGTATTTCAGTCTGGACCAAAGTGGTGGGCCAACTGACCGACCAACATTGCCATCCCTAAAGCCAGGCTGCTAGTGTGGCTAAAACATGTCAGCTGGCTCTTGAAAGTTAAGGACTACACCAGTTTTATTTGTTGCATCTATGCTGTTTCAGATTTATTCCTTATCTGTCTTGTAATGGGGTGGACCGACCGACCGTCCAACATCTTATTTGGTCTCATGGCTAAAAACCTTCTGGAAGAGAGTTTTTTTGTCAGATGTATCAAAGATGGAGTTATTTGGCCACAATGACAGGAGGTATGTTTGGAGGAGGAAGGGTGAGGCATTCAACCCTGAGGACACTGTAGCTTCTGTCAAGCATGTTGTTGGTGGTAGTATAACGCTCTGTGGCTGGGTTGCTGCCTGCGGAGTAGCAAGATTACCTCAGAATTCTTCAGGGCAGCTAGTATTGAGGTCCCCAGGACATCCTTCTTCTTTTATCTTCGCTTAAGATCAGCCCTAAAATGTTATGGAGTGCCATGGGGAAACAGTCTTGAGGCGCACCCAGTCATTAAATGGTTTGTTGATTTTCCTGTGAGAGGATTAGTGTCCAAGATGTATGCTAAACTGATGCAAGTATCCATAGGAGAACTCCCAATAGTAAAGAAATGGGAGCAAGAGCTTAGCCCTTAGGGGAACGCAATTAATTGGGAGACAGTTTGGGACAACATTTTCCACTGTTCCAAGAATCCAAATCACCAGTATATCCACTTCAACATATGTCATAGGACATATTGGACTCCCCAGAAGAGATACGTCTCTAAAGTCATTCCCACTCCCTATTGCACGTTCTGTCAACCTGAACAAACTGGAACTTTCCTACACATGGTCTGGGAGTGTGAACAGGTGCACGAGTTCTGGAATAAAACAACATCAATAATATCTGATGTGATAGGATGTCGAAGTCCTACTGACCTGATTGTTTTGTTACTTAATGACGACTCTAAATTACACCTGCTTGGGAGACAGAGGAAAATCTGGCTAGCCGACTCAACTGCAACCAAGACAATGATAGCTCAACGATGGCTCCCCCCTCACTCGCTTTGTATAAAACAGTGGTTAGCGTATTCTCTAGACATAGTTATGCTTGAGTTCTCTACAGCAAGGATTAACAAAGCCAAATCATTGACTATCAACCTATGGAAAAGCACAGCAGCACAATATCAGACCTAATGACCTCAGCGCCACAAGAAATAGAGGAGAGTGACTAGGCAAGGTGTGATTTCTGTTTGTTTATTTGTTCTGTTTTCCTCGAGACCACAGAGGGTGGGGGGTGGGAGAGGGTTTTTGTTCTTGTTCAATTTGTGTTCCTCTGTTCTGTATGTCTAATGATTAAAAAACAATACAAAATTGATCTTAAAAAAAGGGCAAAATCAAACCATTAGCTAGAAAGTTAAATCTTGGACGCAATTGGGTGGTTTTAGGATTGCTAAATCAAGCTAACATTATGCTTTTGGAGTCGTAGTCATAAATGTACTGAACTCAACCCCACTGAAAATATGTGGACTGCCCTAACAAGGACAAGTCCATACAAGAAAACCAACACATTTGGCTGAACTGCACCAATTCTGCCAACAGGAGCAGAATTTTGCCAGAAGATTGTTGATGGTGAAAAGTGCTAAGAGGCATGCAACCAAATATTATGTGATTCTTTTATATTTTCAGAAGAAATTATTATAAAAAATAATAATAATTCCAATACTGTCATAACACACATGCCCCTTACAAGTATATGTAAACTTTTGACTGTGCTCTTCAACTCTCTTTAGTCTTGTGTCTTCTGTCATGTTCAGCCATATTGGATTTCCTGTGTGTTTGGAGTTGTTTTGCTGATTGTTGCTGTATCCTGAACTCTGATCAATAGCTCTGCCAGACAGTCTTCTTCAATGCCCTATCACCTGCCTGCCGCTCAGACAATAGGGAGATCAGGGCTTTAACTCATCAGCGTCAATCACAGATAAGTGAAGTGATGTTAAACATCACAAGTCACAGAATGAAAAGATTCAAGATTCAAAAGTTACCGGAGCATATTTTATCTTCTTATTTGCAGCATAACAAAGGAAAATCTAGAAGACGCTCAATACAAAATCAATTTCTTAGTGTCCTTCAGCAACAGCACAGTTTGTGCCTAAATTATTCCACTGACTTGCAGCAGCTATGGAGAGGGTTCAGCCAAAAGATGTATTTAAGTTGTAAAAAAAAAGAAATAAATAAAAATAATAATAATAATAATAATAATAATAACTCCAACGCTGATCTTAAGCATTACAACTGCAGGTCAAGGTTTCTCACAACCTTTCTCCCTGGTGCTGTGATGTTTTATTCAGCTACACGTTTCTCTTCTCATCATGCTGCAGTGTGAGATGGATTGAGGCAGAGGGGGAGAGGAGAGGGTGAAGAAGGATAGGAAGAGGTGAAATTGGGAAAGAAGTTGTCGATACAGATAAATAACAAATGAGAGAGAATACTATATCAATATCTGTTACAGCAGCAGTTGTCGAGGCCAGCGTGACATTTACGAAAAAGTGCAATTTTTACACCAGTAATGCAGTCAAACACGATTGTGATTGTTATATTGTTATATTTTTGGATTATTGTTACTGATGTGTATTAATGTGAAAGTAGCATTTTATTGTTGTATATTATTTACTGCTGGGTATTTTAATCTGTTACAGTGTATCATATTTTATTTATATTTTTGTTTATATGTTTTATTGGTAAAATCTTAATCTGCAAAATATGTAATAAATGAAGCAGAGTAAAAAGTACAATATTTTCCTCTGAAATGTAAGTATAAAGTACCTAAATATTGCACTTAAGTACAGCACTTGAGTAAATGTACTTAGTTACATTCCTGTCCATCAGCCTTTCTCAGCTATTGTATAAATCTACTCTTCACTCTTCTACAGTTTTATCTATGCTTTAGTCATATTTCAGGGGTTTCCAATAATACAACAGCCTTTTGCAGCCAAATGTATCCTGCAAGTCAAACATACTCACCCTGCAGGAGGAGTTAGGCCGTTCATTCATATATGAATGGTTTTATATTGCACTATAAAGCACAGTGCCGTGAGCACAGGGTTGAGCCTGTTACAAAAAAAACATCCATTCCATATTACTACTTATCCGATTTTATCTCACTGGTTTTCAGTAGCCCACGAGCGCCTACAGAAGACCTTTTCTATCTATCGCTGAAGATGCTCACTATTGTAAGCAACCTCTTACCCCATCTTCCCCTAACAAGGCCGAAGAAACAGACAAAGAAAAGAATCAATAGTTAAATGCAAAGAGCTGGAGTCTGACAACCGAACAAGCAGCATCACTATTGATCTGGATTGGTTGGAATATGATGGATTTGAGAGGACAGTATTGTCTACTCCACTTTTGTAAGAATCTCAAGATATTGAAATACTAACATTCTCTATTTGGGCTGCATTTTCTCAGAGGCTACACTGAGAAAGCAACATGTTGCTGGAAACCTTGGAGAAGATTTTCTTTTACCAAAATGTAGCACTGTTGTATTTGTAATGAATCAAGGTCCATTTGGTTGGCCTTGACATACCAACTTACTGGACAAAACATGTGATGAATGATGTTGAAACTACCCTTGAAAAAAACCTTGGTGTCAAACATCCACGCAAATAACAACTTAGCCAAGGGTCCAGTCCTTTTATCAACACGGTATTTTACACACACACACGCAGGCACGCAGGCACGCAGGCACGCACGCACACACACACACACACACACACACACACACACACACACACACATACACACACACCCCTAATCTGCTACCCTGAGGAGCCTCCCTTGTTTCAGGAGGGGCCTTGCACCTGCTGGCAGCTTGGGGCCTCCTGGGGGAGAACATTGAGGAGGCCCAGGAGAGGTGTGCCTGGTTCTAACTTCTCATTTTTATTAAACAACACATTACCCCACACCCTTCACCCCTCATCCTCCAGGACACATCCTAGTCTTGGCTCCAGCCTCAGGCGGAGCCCAAAGCCCCAACTGCTCCCGCTTCATACTGTCCACAGCACCTTTACAGTACATTGTTGACAGTTATTACCTCAAGGCCTTGTCCTTGTCTGAGCAGCGATTCCCAGCCCAAAGCTTCAGTCTATAGAGAAAAACAAGTGCTGCATCCAAGACACCTGCACCTTCTTATCTCAGTCACAATTCTAGTTTTAAACACCAGGAATAGTTGGACATCTTAGGAAATACGTTTCACACGAAACACAAGACACAGGTGACGTCTTCGGATGACTTGTTTTGTCCAAACAACAGTTCAAAACCCCCAACTATTTCGTTTTGTATAATATAAAGTAGACAAAAGCAACAAATCCTGACATGTGAGAACCTGGAGCCCGGGAATGTGTGTGTGGAATTATTGCTTGAAATAACGTGTCAATCAATTATCAGAAATAGTTGCCAGTTCTTTTTCTGGTCATTGCAGCTCTAAAGTGTAAAATTGAGATTATGTGGCAGCCTATTTCTTGGTTTAAGAGAATTAACTTCCTGGAGTCTCTGCTGCCTTGCAAAAACCCTAAACCACAAAATTGTCACTTTTACACAAACGACAAAACATGTTAATCAGTGAGCTTTAGAGATGCTGGACAGAGCCAGGCTAGCTGTTTCCCCTTGTTTCCAGTCTTTAAACTAAGCTAAGCTATATGGCTCCAGCTAAATATTTACTGCACAGGCATCAAATTCTTGGCAAGAAAGCAAATCATATTATATGTTATATAATATTTCATATGTTATATTGCCCCCAAATGTTGAACACTATTCCTTTAAGTCTGCTGTCCTTTGGTCAAGTTAGAGGCAGACACGCTTTGCTTCTCAGTATCAAGCCACAAAGCCTCCTGTAGTACCAGCAACAGCCGCGGTCTTCATTCCTGCCCGCTGGGAGATCCTGAATCACTAAAAGGTGAAGGAGCAAAGAACCAATAAATTAAGCCTCTCAGCAGCAGCACTACCTAGGCTCTATACATCAAAGAGCTGAGCAGAAACCAGCAGGAAGGTTTTTTTTCTTTCACTGGGGACTCTTTCAGACAAATAGGCTGAAAGGTTCAGTGCATTAACCCACATGTTGACACTAGGCTGCGAGTCATAGGGGGGCAACAGGGGGCTGCAGAGAATGACATATGGCTCAGGTCTTTGGGGTGCAATAAACATACATGCATGCACAGGCGAAAATACACAGGCATGTACAGACGCAAACACACAGCGAAGGAAGTGCTGTTATGGCTGCTTGGTTTATCTCTACTTCTCGGTGGATTTTCTCTGAAATCAACCTGGATCCTCAGCTGTCACAGATATAGTAGGTGAAAGTGGTCCTTCTAGGTGCTTTAGCTATACTTCAACGCTCCAGTCAGAGAGCTGCCACAACACAGCTGTACATATGTGTGTGAGAGAGCTTTGACATGAGCCCTCATTAAACTGAGGAAGAGCCACAGACACAACACAACCACAAAAACAGACAGAGATACAGAAACAGTCTCACACACACACACACAGGGAGGCGGGTCCTGTCGAGGGAAACAGTAACGGCAAAATGAAAACAGAGAATCTTCCACAGCACCTGTGTAGACAAGAGAGATTAAGAGATTGAGATCAACAGTGGTGCAACTTTGATCAGAAGACACAGACTCCTCCACTGAAATCATCGCTGAAGCCTACCAATGCAGTAGTGCCTTGTAAACTTAAAAACTACTCTGTAAAAAAAGGTTAATTGCACCGCCAAAGTTGGTTTTGGTTTATTGACAAAATCTTTACAATAACGATAAAATTTGACTTATTTCTATCCTTGTCCCTGGTGTTTTAACCGTCCATTAACCCTTATCTAGATGTAGACAGGATTTCCATGTCTAACCTAAGAAAAAGTGGAAACTAAGAACTAAAAACTGGAAAATTAAACCATAAAAGCAGCCAGTCAATAGAAGAAAATCAAGGCATTTATTGACACATGGGGATTTAACTGTAAATTGTATAAATTCTGAGCAATTCCAAACCTTGCCTCAGTGACTGAGCGTAAAGACAGAAGCATATCAGGTCTGTTTTCCATGAATCTGAATGAGTATGTGTGTGTGAGATAGTCACTCACATCATAAGTGCAGCCTTTTACGCTCCCATTAGGTCATTAACATTACAGCACATTTAAAACTGTCAAAAAAAAAAAGAGAAAAAAGAAAAGCCCTCTTTACCCTTTTGCTCCATGAAGGAAGCACATGGAAAAAAGAGAATGAAAGGAAAATCTCTTTCATCTCTGTAGGCAACCTAAATCCTCACTGTAGCTGCAGCCAAAAACTAAATTAAAAAGACTGGAGTGTTAGTGTTTAACAGGCCCAGCGCTGCGCTGAGAAGGGATGGAAGTTCTCTCATGCTTAACAATTTGTTCCTCTGCTCTCTGCTGTTTGGATAGATCAAACCAATTAAAAACATACTCATTCTCTCTCTCTGTCTCTCTCTCTCACACACACACACACACACACACACACACACACACACACAAACAAGCTCAAATATCAGAGGTACAATATCAAACAATATCCTTGTTTACCAAAATGTGCAAATTAACTGTGCCATTAATAAGAACATTGTTTGGGGATCCCAGGTTGTGAAAATCTTTGGGCTGCTGTTTATCATTTCCATTTTCCTTTCACACATCAAGTCTGCAGTTATAAATGTTAATAAGTCATTGAAAAAGGGTTTTAATCATCAAAATTGAAAGTTGTTAATAAGTTGTTGATAAATGGATTTCGGTCCTGAATGTCTGCAGACTATTTCTAGAGGCGAAGTGCTAAAACTGATGCAACCAGTCAATAGGATTTTTTAACAACCAAACAAAACATTTTTCTTGTTATTACTTATAACTGATTTATAAAGCATTGGAAAATGATTTATTAGCCATTAATAACCAGTGTTGGTAGCTATTTTAGATCTTTTGTTTAATTAAACGCAGCAATCCCACGATATACTCCATTACAAGTAAAAGCCCTGCATTCATAACGTTACTCAAGTACAAAAGTATTCGCAGCAAAACGTACTTACGGCAGAATTGTTCCTGTCAGGGTAGTATCGTTATTATTGATGATTACTGTGTAACTTGTTTGAACTATGTTGGGTAGTTTTAAATCTACAACAATACATTACATTTTATAAGATGGTTATATATTTTAATGCAAAAATGTACCCCTTCATAAAGGGTCTTATTATACAATGATACTGAATTGATCCAGCTCAATTTACAAGCACAGAGCGTCAAACACTATTTTCAGAGTGTGCCTGTGGGAGATGAGTGCAGGAAGGAACCAATTCAGGTTTCAGGGTCAGAGGTTAAAAGAGCCATTCATGAATTCTCGAGGCATTTGCTTAATATAGGAACTCTTACTTAACACTTGCCAGACTTTGGAGTCTGTGTAAGAAACTAAAATGAAACTAACGGGATAATACAACCATAATGAACACGAGAAACCACACCACTGATGAAGTCATGTACTGTAGCTGCAGCCTCAGAGAGCGGATCACGCAGCCAGAAGAGCATTAGCAAAGGCCTGAGAATGGAGGCGCCAACAGCTGTGATTTAACTGAGGGATGATGATCCTCAGCAGTGACAGAACCTCATTTGGTCTCCTGGTGGCCTGCATACCTCGGCTTCCAGCAGGCAATATACCCCCCAGGGATCCTAAAATACACGGGCAGGCCAGGCCTCGGCCCAACCCACCAGCCAGCCGTGAGGAGGGGCAGCAGCCAGGGAGATGGGAGAGAGGAGAGAGGAAGGGCCAGGGGCAGGAAGCAAGCCTGGACAAGCTAGTCAGCTCCCTAGTCCTCTAGACGACAGCCAGACTGACAACAGAGCAGGAATGTTAACCTCCTAGAAGCTTTTTTAGTGTGTCTGCTTGCATTAAAAACAGTTTTGCAGCAGCAATTCCCAAATGTTATCAGGCTAAATGACGTAGCTGACAGAGATTGCACAGAACACCCAGAAGTCACATATGGTCGCTGTGTTCTTTTTCTGTGGCCGACTGCCTTTATTTAGCCATACTTCAGTCCTCAGACCACTTCTAAATGAGTAGGGGTTAATTTAGGATTCATGGCTTGATCGGACCATCAGGGTCATTGAGGCCATTATCTGTTCACATGTTCAGGATGTGACTGACACACTCTGGTCACATGAGGTCACTGCATCAGACATTTTCAACATCAGAGGGCGCAGTTTCCTATTTTAGTTTATGAGGGAAAAAAGTCATACACAGCTCCCACAACACATTATGCCTAAACAATTAAATAAAGGAAATGGTTGTAATTTAGCATCTTCATACTTTCTTGGAATAATAACTAATTGCTTGTGATCTTACACTCATGAACAAACAGCTGCTATGAATAATGTAATGCACGGGGTTAGTCATTTTAATGAGAAGAAAAATCTTCCTTCAACATCAGCAGCCTCCGCAGTTATCACCAACATAACAGATATCCCCACCTGACAGACATTTATGGAATCAACCACAAACACATACAGACTTAAAAACAATAAACATGAGGATATTGGACATATATGGAAAGGTGAACGAATAAAAATTTAAATGCTTGGAATATGTTTCGTAATTTGTAATATGTCATTTTACCATTTTATTTTAACCCCCTTATTTAGCATTCATAAGCACTGTATAAACATTTAATAAATGGTTCATAACACACTATAATGTAGTCATTGACGGATTTAAATGTGTGTGTTAATTTGTCAACAACTATAAAACCTGTGGGCAACAATAAGTGGAGGCTGCGCTAATGAATGATAATTCCGTAAATATAATTTAATAATATAACATGTCTTCATAGGAGAAGTTAGAATAGTTGACAACCACTTTAAAATGTCCTGTTTACAACAGTATTGTGTTCTAAACCATGTATTAAACATTTTTTGAGCTTTCAAATGCTAAGTAGGGGCAGTTAAAGTGTAGCAAAACTATTCTGAGTTTTAGCACTTTTACAGCAATTTATAATTCTGCATTTTTAGATATTCAATTCATTCTATATAGTGTTGAAACTGTGTGCAGCAGATGGTGGATGGTTCGTGAACTCTTGAAGATGTATGCTTGGCGAAAAAAAAATTGTTCTACAAAAGATGATTTAGTCGCACTAGGTGAGAAATTACATACATGTATTAAATGGCACCAGCCTACCTGAGGAGGGATTCAAATAATTAAGGCTCAGTCCCTGCTGTCTGGGTATTAAGACTATATTCTATAAACCCTCCAACAACAAGCTCATGACCTCCATTCACTTTCTATCCAATTTTAAAAAACAAAATGGAATAATGACGCCACGTTTTTAACTTCCATCAGCCTGTTTAGAGGAAGAATTTGTGTTTCAAAAGTGCAAATGTTTCAGTTCATCAAACTGCGTTGTTTTGGTTCTGACCACTACTGATCTGTATCACACATACAGACGAGCTGCGTGAATCAATGAGGCCTATGTAGTTACTGCTCTGTAAAAACAGGAGGACGCAGGACTAAAGAGTTTGAGTTTGTAGGCAGTCATCATCGGAGACGGGGGAAGATTCTGATGAAGAGGATCATGCTGATGAAGGTGAAGGAGACCAGGATCAGCATCAGCCACAGCAGCCAGTTAACGGACTTTTTGGTGTGCTGCTCCAGTCGCTCCGACTCCGTCTTCAGCTTCTCAAAGTTCATGTCTGCCTGACGCATAGACTGGCTCAGAGTCTGGGAGGGAGAGAACACACACACACAGCTAATTATGCAAACATAGAGATAAATATTAAACACACAAACATACAACTCTGCTTTCTTATTCAGAGACTGCTGAACTAGTTTTCATGTAGAGGGTTCATAGGTTGGTTGGGAATGTAATTTGTCTTATATCGCCCACGTGTGGACAGAATCAGGTGAGACGCATGGCATCAGCAGAAGTAAACGTCTGAGGAACAGAAACATCAACTTAAAACCTAAAAAACTTTCAAAAATACATCTACTGTATGTCAAAAACCATTTCTCACAGAAAATGCAAATATCTGACATATGAAAACATATTGGCAAAAATTCAACATTGCTTGGTTAATGTTGAAGTCTGACATAGAGCTGGGCAATAAACCAAAAATACAATACACTGTTAACGAGTAATCGACAGACACTAATTTTGTGTCACTAACTTCTCAGTCCCTCCCCCCCTATCCGCTAAAGCCCAAAACGGTCTCCTAAGCCCCTCCCCCCACAAGGGAGAATTAATGCGTATGCATGAGCAGTGATTGACACACAGTTAGATGATTGGAGCATCTGAACAGGAAGCTGTGGAATTTTGTAAATTGCACTACAGGCTGTAGGTGGTGCCAGAGGAGATTTTTTTTATTTTTATTACCTGCTTCATGTAGTTCTACTCGAACATAGGGTCAGTTTCAGCAAATATGACAGAAAGTTAGTTTTATAAATCTTACCTACTCCACCTTTAAAGACAAACTCTTTGAATCAAGGTTTTTTTTTTAATCATCTTCATATAAGTGATTCTTTTTTCCACCGTTAAGTTATTTTAGTAACCATAACGTTGTCAATACAGTGTGATGAATACTGCGATAGTGTCTGTGCAGTTACCTGGTTGTCCTGTTTGATGATGTTCTGTGCTGCCAGAGTGTTGTTCTTCAAGTTGCGGGCCAGGTGAAGCATGTCCTCAGCAAGTTTCTCCTGCAGGTTGTGGTGGTGTTGCAGGACGGCCTCCAGCTCTGCAGCAGACTGACGCTCATCCAGAGGAAGACCTCTGCACAAGGTGGGACAGCCTGGTTAACATTTTGATTTTGGGCACAGTTACAACAAAAAGTGATACAAGTTCCTAGTTTGCCATAGTTTGAAAAGCAGTTGGCAGTGAGGAGGGATTTATGATTTAACAGAGCTTGGAACGAGCCTGAACTTTACAGCAGCAATCACGGTTTGTTACAGCCCTATATGTAGCTAAATAAATACAGTATACATTAGTTCTTTGAGACAAGAAATAATATGTGCAGCTTTACCTTCTGTTTCGCAAGTCGGTTTCTGACATGCCTATAGAGAGGAAAGGAGAACTTCATCATATCACTCTCAATCAGAAGATTAGCCTGTTTAAATATTAAGTATCATTTTTCAGTCAAGACACTGAATTTAAGATGCCTTTGTATTAAAACTATTTCTTACCTTTGCCTGATACCCCCTGTAAGGACACAAAAGAAGGACATGTGTGAATTGGACAGAACGGGGCCTTAATTATTTATTCTTTTAATCTAGTTTTTCTACCAAACATTATAAGTATTTCATTTGGAAAGCCAAACTCTAAAATGCAGTGCAGCCTAGGGGCTAAACTGTCCAACTTTGAAATGGTGAACAAATTGTAAATTGACTACTATCTGGAGGTGGAGTCAATTCAATTGTATTTATAGTATCAAATCATAACAAGCGTTATCTCAAGACACTTTACAGATAGAGTAGGTCTAGACCACACTCTATAACATACAAGAAGGACCCAACAATTCTAGTAAATCCCCCAAGAGCATGCATTTAGTGCGACAGTGGCGAGGAAAGTAGTGAGCAAAACAATGCAGATGTCATCCATCAGCTTTTATTTCTACAGCGTTTAAATCTCAGTAGTGAACCTTATATCTTGACCACTCTGCATTTTAGCTCAACCGTGTACATCTCATCCTACCGTGCCAAGCAGCTCGTCCCTCATCTCTCCTGTACACCGGGCCTTCGTCTGCATGTGGACAGTTTTAGAGACAGGCATCCTCTCGTTGGCTATTGTGGGTGTTCGTCCGGGGGCGAGGAACTGATTAGCTAAAGCTTTTTCTGTTGGTGAAGACTGTGAACGAGGACAGCAACGACATGAGATCAAAAAACTGTCTGAACAGGAGAAAGTACTGCCATGAATATTAAAGTGGCAATAATGTGGAAAATGCCAGTAATCTTGAAAATGATGAACTTGTAAAATATTGCCACTGACCAGTTTCTCTGCCTCAAGAAGTCCTTTCAGAAAATCTACTTTTCTTGTGTATTCAGTCAGCATTTCCGCTGTGGGTTTGCTGCAAAAAGCACAGGTTGTTATTGACTTGGGTTTTACATATGAGCAATAATAAAACATTAAGATGCACGACCTTAATGAGAGATGTTACCTCAGGCTTTTCC
Organism: Sander lucioperca; assembly: GCF_008315115.2. NCBI lineage: Eukaryota > Metazoa > Chordata > Actinopteri > Perciformes > Percidae > Sander > Sander lucioperca. The sequence goes on from NC_050183.1 coordinate 6,285,692, forward strand.
TCAGAGCCACCAGCATCTCCTCCAGGGCACCAACATACTAGTGGAGAGAAAACACACAAACAGTGGTTGTATACGTCAGCTGACATTTGTTTAGATAGTTTTAAACAGACGTGAACTTCAGAGATACCAAGCTGCCTCTGTCTTTTGCATAAAGTTTAATCAACATATATTATAACCTTCATGAAGGTAGGATTTATTGCAGGCATGTTGTATAACACTGCATTAGTGTTAGCTAGATGTATCTAATAAACTGGAAACTGAGTGCTAAAGTGTGAATATGAAGTGTAACGTTACCAATTTTAACAGTTAACTGTTGAAATGCACTGTGTAATATTAACGCGACTGAGTAAGCTAACATAGCTAGCAAACATTCTACAAGTCAACTGTAACACTGGTTAAATGTGTTTAATGTGTAACGTGTGTCGGAGAGGTAAACACTCCTGAAAGGTAACATCTAGAAGAAAATCCTGTCGGTGGCTTCTGTGACGACGTGGCTGACAGACCGAGCGGCTCGCAGCTGCAGCAGCTAACGTTAACGTTCACAATAACAACTGTCATGCTAACTTTAGCTGACGAAGGTCAGAGAAAAACAACACTGAACAATCCCATTCAGTCCGTGTTTGCACCGTCTTACCTTTTCTAACCTCCATTCCGTTTCTCCTCGTTTCTCCGACGCTATAGATTCACAGCGGGACAATAATCGGATAAAATTGATTTCTAATCTAGAAGCCATGTTTGAAACTGACACACCGTCGCAACAATATGACGCCATACAGCACAGAGAAGACGTAGGGCGGAGCGTCACGGTAGTATCACTGTCACTGCCCGATGTGAGTCGAGTGCAGATGTGAGTCGCGCATGCTCAGATTTAAACTGTTTACGGCATAACGTGTCATACTGAAATTTGTGAAATCTATAAAATAATAAACGTTTCTCTTTACATACAATAACAGAAGATGGTAATCATTTCAAAAACGTTGTAGCTATCTATGACGGTTTGGTTGCTAACGTTAGCTCAAAACGCCATTCAAGTGACAGCCTTTGTTGTGTTCGATTAACTTTTAGCTAGCAGTCATTTCAAAAACGTTTTAGCTATCTATGACTGTTTGATTGCTAACGTTAGCTCAAAACGCCATTAAGTGACAGCCTTTATTGTGTTTGATTGCTAACTTGTAGCCAGCAGCAGCAGTCATTTCAAAAATGTTTTAGCTATCTATGATTGTTTGATTGCTAACGTTAGCTCATAGACTGTGCGTTAGCTCAAAAAGCCGTTAGCATCTTGTAGGCTACTTGTCGCAAAGTGACGCATGCGTGACTTACATCTGCACTCGACTCACATCGGGCAGTGACACTCACAAACAAAGTTAGGGAATTACATTTGAAAATATTACATAATATATCCTACAAACCTATCTGTCCCGAAATTCATGCCTGTTGATAACTACTGTAGTTTTTGTAAAACAGAACAAGAGTCGTTAACCCATCTTTTTATGGTTGTTCATTTTGTATTGCATTTTGGAAAAACTTTGAAGATTATATGGTATCTAAAACAAAACATACAATCACACTTGAAGGGAAACATATTATTACTTATTTTGAATGTAAAGATAGAAAGTTATGTAATATTGTAAATCTCTTTATTTTATTAGGTATATTATTTGTATATATTTTTGTATTTTATTTGTTTACGTATTGCAATGACTGAACTCATGTTAACTACTTTTGTGAAATAAAGTTAAAAAAATAAATAAATAAATAAAAAATAAAAAGCGGACCGTCACGGTAAAATTGTCCAACCAGCAACAATGAACAGTGAATTTATATTTAATCCAAATGTTTTAGCCCGTTATTTAACCATAGACTGTTAATATTTACAGTAAATGGTTTTAACCTTTAATACGATTCACAATCTTGTTTTCCCCTCCAACACTTACTCAGTCTCGTTTTTTTTTTTTTTTTATCTGCAGAAGCCAAACGCATTTTTTAAACGACTGTCTTTTATTTTTGCTCCTGTTGCTTGTGTCGTTCGTATGGTTTAGAGCTCTTACATTATATTCGTGTGGTTGCTGAGCTGAAAACTGATACATATAAGGTACCATGTACAATAATGAGAATAATCTGGAAAACATAACTAATGCTATAACTCTGGTTTACCATGGATATATGCATATATTTGCTACCAAACTTGGAGGCTTGCAAATATCCATGTTAACAGACTGGCTAGTGTTTGCTAACTTAATGCAAGCTAATGTTGCTGATAGCTACATTTAGATTTTGGTTAAACCATGGTACCAATCCCATTTTCTTAAGGTCAAATAACAACTGGTAAATATAAGGTAGCATGCACAATAAATGACAAGAAGAAAAATAAATAAATATGAAAAAAATATATAAATATTTAAAATACAAAATGTGAATGTAATTTCAACAGCAGCACAACCTTACTGCATAATAGTTGTCTTATCAGATGCCATCACTAGGCTGATTTAAGAATTGAATATAGGCTGCTATATTTAACAGTGAGCTCATTTCATTCAGGTGTGAGGATGGTGGATCAGGAAAGACAGGGGAAGGCAGCAGGTAGGTCTAAGATTAGGTGGAAGTGTAGGGGGAGCCACTTGATACCAACAGATTCATTTCTTAATATTATTGATATGAAAAAACTAATGAAAAGTCTATTACATAATGTTTGTTTGACAATATGTCTTAGTGGAGAAGAACACAGGCAAGGAGCTTTGCTTTCGTCATCATCACTCGGGACTGGCACCACGCTACTGGCTACAAGTCTGTCCACACGTCTAAGGAGCCAGAATAAATAAATAAAGGCAAAGGTGAGGGCCTCTCACTACTTCCTGCCAATCTACATCATGATCATCATTATGTGTAATGGCTTATTAACCTCTCACCCAATAAAATCAGGTGCGATGACTGTGGCTAATGTATTTCTTTTTTACCAATATTATTGTAATTTCTCACCCCAAAACATGTCATTTTGGCAAAGTCTATCATGTTACTGTTTTATCAACATCAACTACAGTATAGACCAGACTGGTTTCATGTTTTCATGGTTCCACTGACCCATCCTGCAATAAATGTGATGGTAGAAAGTGAAGCACATAGAAAATTAAATGTAGAGCTCCCTGACATCTCTCACATATTACACATTTGGGGATATATATATAAATGGTCTGCAGCCTAATATATGAAGGAGGTCCAGCCCTTTAAAACACTACAGTGATTAAGGACTATAAATATAAACTTCACCTGACTTTGAAGTGTGTCATACAGTGCATGTTAAATTGAGTCACTGGATAACATGACATGGAGGCTATTGAAAAAGAATTAGGCATTTTCCATACAAATATTTATATTAAATTAAAAAAAACAACAACATAAAACCCATATAAAGATGTGTGTCCTGTGTAGTGGTACAATTTATTGTTAAATTTGTCACTGTGTACAATAGATGGAAGTTATTGAAAAAAATCATAATGTTTAATTGAAATAGCCTATTTATGTAAAATAGAAACAACACTCAAATACTATATATATATATATATATATATATATATATATATATATATATATATATATATAAATAATTATATTAATGAAAAACCACACCTTCCTACAGGCCACCACAGCCACTAACTCCTAGTGGTTGGAGAGCCAGCTTGGAGATGTATAATCTCCCCCTACTGGACTGGATATGGAACACTAGATTGACAGTAAAAAGGAACATTTAAATTGTCTGTTAAATCTGGAGGAATTTTAACATAAAAGACATTTTTTTTTACATATTTTCACTTACTTATAGAGAGAACAGAACCATTATCAAAGGGACACAAAATAAGAACATGGAAATGTATTTTGATCTATTTCTGTCTATCCTAATGTCATTTGTGTCTTGATTTGTGTCTGAAAGTGTAAGATATTACACTAGAGAGTACCCTTAACATTTGTCAAAATGCCACAAAAAATGATAGAGTCAGATAGCCTACAATACCTATTGCTGTTAGTCCCACAATGCAACACTTCACCTTTGATAGATGCATACATTGCAGTTGTAGGTCACCATTGTGCAAATTGATGATGATTCAGAAGTATCTAAAAATGGAATTTACTGCTAGTTCTTTTAATACATCGGTCCGTGTACGTTTTGATAGTTTGTTTTTTCGTTTGAACCACAAAACAAAATAAGGAGAAACCACCTGTTTTTCGTTTGTCGTTTCAAACCAAAAACAAAGAAACGGTAAAAAAAGAGCCATTCTCCCGTTTTTGGTTTCTGAATCCAAAAACGAAAAATGACTAAACCAAATTCAAATAACGGTCCGATTTTGTTTTTTTTAATTCCTTTTTTCATTTCTCCATTTGAATATCTACATTAAAGGAAAGACAGGTTGGCCAAGTGACCCGGAAGTAATAGTAAATATGGCCTATAAAAATAAAAGCCAAGCTGTTAGAACGGTCATAATATGCAGCACTAACGTTATACCAGAGTAACGTTAGAAGAAAAAAATCAATCAATAAATAGGCTTATATAAACCTGGACCGAAAGAAATCTGTTAGCAACAGTAGTTTATTACAGTGATTTAATATCGTGCCTATCCACGTATACATCACCAGTCACGTTTAATGAGCGCATTGTTTGGTTCAATCCAGTTGGTAATAGTTAACCTAAGAACTTACTGTGTGTGCAGAGTTGTTACTGTTAGCACTATATTATATAATTAAATGAATATTTAATGTGGTTTCCACCGTAATGTTCCCCCTTTCTACCAGCAGGTGGCAGTATTTAAATGACTGACTGTATGGTGTCTTTGGTAACTGTTTTAAATCAAGATTACTGATACAGATGTATTTATTGTTGTTCATTTCATTTGGTTTTTGATTTTGATTTTATTTAAAATCAAATTAATGTTAATCAGTGGAGCAGTGCTGAGGATGAACTAGAGTTTAAGAGTCTGATAGCTTGGGGGAAAAGCTGCTCTGCAGTCTGGTGGTGCGGCAGCAGAAACTTCTATATCTCTTCCCAGAAGGCAGCAGGGTGAACAGGCTGTGGCTGGGTGGGTACTGTCCTTTAGTATCCTTTGGGCTCTGCGTAGGCACCTCACCTCACCTCACCGACATCACTGATGCTTGGGAGATGGGTACCAATGATCTTCTGAGCAGTTTTAATCTCCCGCTGCAGAGCCCTCCGGTCCTGGGCCGTGCACATCCCATACCAGCTTGTGATGTTTCCAGTCAGGTGATCACCACATCATCAACACATTTGCTGATGTAAGATGTCACACTGATGATGTATAATCCTCAAGGCTCTCCTGGGTGGTGACCTCATCTGTCCACACTTTGACTGTCCTTACTTATGATCAGACTTGCAGCACTGTCTTTATATTTCATGAAAGCTTAAATGTTAACATAAAAATGTTTTAGAATGGCATAAAATTAAGAAATGAGAATGTGTCTGTACACCTATGTGTCTTAAGCAGCATAAGCAATCAACATTTGTTTGCTTTCACTCCCTCTGACTGCAGCTCAGTATATCATTTGGACTGTGCAATGACAGATATCGTAGCAATAGATGATGGAGAAGTGAACTGTGCATCACTGCATGAACTTTATCTGAAAAATGTGTGTATGTAAAAGTAAAAATACAATTCCATAAATGATATTCCATAAATATTATCCAAACTTTAGGAAGTGTTCTCTGTAGTGTGGTCCTGTAGCAATACATAATGATGGCAGTTGTTAAGTGTAAACAATTTTTGTATATTTACAGTAAATTACAGGTAGCACGGTTGCCAGTAAGTTACTGTAAATCGATTTTACAGCAAACTACTGCAGCTGTACTGTAATGCAATTTACAGTATATATAACAATACTGTAAAAGCACAAACAGTATTTTACTATATTTTTATGGTATTTTGTAATTTGATGCTATTGTACTGTAATATGTAGTTTTATTAATATTGATACATTACTGTTAAGTATTACTATATTATTGATCATTACTATTATAAATAATATTATATAATAATCTCCAGCTACTAATATTGTACTACTAATAAGGTATACTTCAGAATAACAAATACAAATCAAAAGGCAATCCAAACATTGTTCTTAATTTAAAAAATAATTTTATTTAAACATTTTTAAAATTTTCAACATTTTCCTGTCTTCGACGACATTCACATTTTTCCTGCAAGTTCAGCCCAGAGAGCTGCAGCAACTTTCAGTCAAATGTGATAGTGTTGATATCCTTCAACATGTTTCCACAAAGAGCAGCAGCAGGCAGCTGCAAATGTTTCACTGCTGTACAGCTCTCATGATGAAAATTCCCTCAATAGATCCACCTGAAAATAATAAAAAGAAACTGTTACCTACAGTATTTTATTCTGAAATCATACACATATATTATTACTATTGTGTTGCACAAATGGAAGGAACTGACTGGATTCCATTATAAAGGGATTGTATTTTACTCATAATCATAATCAGGGTGGGGGTGTATATAATGGGGGGGGGGGGTGTCTGTCTGGTCATCTGATGTGCCTCAATGTCTGCTTGGGTTGCAGTGACCTGCATCATGATAAAACAACATTAAGCAAAGAGTTGTTACAGTGTCCCAGGAAACATGAGTAGACTATAGTGATGAATGTGGGTTCACTTTGGATGTCATTATTGGTTATGAGACAATAGGTACTGATGTTTGTTACTTGACAAAAAAATACCTTGTCTTAATAAGTTAGTTATTCTGCTACCGTTAAATTCGGCGTCATGTTTGACTCTGTAGAACTCCGATTTAATGAATCAGTAATAATAAAAATGTGTAAACTGCGACGTTAAGCAGACGAACATTAACGTTACCTGGGAAACATCATTAATCTCTTTACATGGAGTTAAAGTTAAAACCAAATTATGTTAAATCATGATCGCCGAAATAGTTAGTGAATGTTTGAGTCGTAAGAAAACATAAATGATCTTTAAGAAGGAGTAGATGTTTACTGGTAAAGCTCGGCTCTGTTTAATTTAATGATATATTAATGGACGTTTGCCTCAGACAGTGAACGGGTTGAAGAATTTATTTGCCTCGTTGTCAGTCATTTCTGTAAATAAAATTATCAAACAGACTTTTCGTAATTCACTAAGTTATTCTGATCAAATCGGCATCATGTTTCACGAAGCAGAACTCTAATTTAATGAAATAATAAGTTATAAAAGCTCCGTGGACATGCTAACTGGCGTTGTTTTGTGATGTCAAACAGTAACGTTAGCTAGCTAGGGTTTTTTTCATCTCACTTTAGTTTAAAGGTAGTTTACAGAATAGCTGTTTCAGTTAAATACAAGCTGAAATGAAAAGCCTTTCTTTAGGAGTCATACAAAGTCATACGTTATAAAATAGGAGTATTAGCTAGCTATATGTATGTGTCAAGGGGAACCCAGATCTTTTAAATTGAGCAATATATTAACGGAGTCTGGAAAGTAATGGACAGAACACGTACTTACTAGCTAGACTAATGTTAACGTAACGTTAACTGTAACAAGTAAGTTAATATGAACAAATGTAAGGGTATTTTGTTCAGAGAAAAAAAAACAAGATATGCAATTAACTGTAGGCTACAATATGTTCAGAGGATAGCCACTTGCTATCCACACTAAAGTCACAAGGTTAGCTAGAAAATTACTCTGTGTGAGGATATCGCAACTTTAGAGTCGGGTATGGCTGCGTCTCATGCCGTTCCGTCTCATGCCATCCCGCCTGGAGCCGTCCCAGAGCTTCTGCTTTTCGAAATAAAAGCTCGCGCCCGAGCTTCTGCTTTTCAAAATAAAAGCTCGCGTCTGGAGCGTCCTGTGTCGTGCCATCCCGTCTCATGCCATCCGCCAGGCGGGACGGCATGAGACGGGACGGCATGAGACGGGACGCTCCAGGCAAGCCCGGGCGCGAGCTTTTATTTTGAAAAGCAGAAGCTCGGGCGCGAGCTTTTATTTTGAAAAGGAGAAGCTCGGGCGCGAGCTTTTATTTTGAAAAGGAGAAGCTCGGGCGCGAGCTTTTATTTTGAAAAGCAGAAGCTCGGGAACGGCTCCAGGCGGGACGGCATGAGACGGGACGCTCCAGGCTGCAGCCATACACTCTTGGCAACTTTAGGATGCCCAGTGCACCCCACACTATAAAAAAAAGAACGATGTTGTGGTAACGTTACACTTGAGCGTATAATCATGAAACATTATGATAAAAGTTAGCATGAAATACATAAAATAAACCAAACTTACCAAAACTTCCAAACATCCCCGGCTAGCAAAGCTTCTCCTTCAGTATCTGGGGGCCAGTTTGGTGTTCTGTCTGAGTAACTGACATCAGGAGTCGTTTTTTACAGCAATGCTGTATTATTGCCATGGCATATTACATTACATTAAAATTACCCACAATGCAACATAAAATGAAGTATTTTACTGTAATGAAGAAATGTGGTATTGCACTGTAGATTTTTACAGTAGCCTACTGTGCTGCTAAATATACAGCGATTTCTAAGAGTGTAGGCTATTCTGCTTAATATTACCAATATGCCTAGTAATTGCGGACAACAACTAGCCTTTATAATCAATCTGGAATGTAAACAAAACATTGTCAAGGTACACATTTCAAAGAAGACTACTTGAATGAATATGAGGTGCTAGAAAAACAAAATGCATCAGGCGGTATCCAATGATAGCCCCACCATGGGCCCAACACTTTTCTGTAGCTTTTCCATTATATTAATTTAATTATATAATATAACAGTAACAACTCTGCACACACAATAAGTTCTTAGGTTAACTATTACCAACTGTATTGAACCAAACAATGCGCTCATTAAATGTGACTGGTGATGTATACGTGGATAGGCACGATATTAAATCACTGTAATAAACTACTGTTGCTAACAGATTTCTTTCGGTCCAGGTTTATATAAGCCTATTTATTTATTGATTGATTTTTTTTCTTCTAACGTTACTCTGGTATAACGTTAGTGCTGCATATTATGACCGTTCTAACAGCTTGGCTTTTATTTTTATAGGCCATATTTACTATTACTTCCGGGTCACTTGGCCAACTTGTCTTTCTTTTAATGTAGATATTCAAATGAAGAAATGAAAAAAGGAATTTCAAAAAAAACAAAATCGGACCGTTATTTGAATTTGGTTTAGTCGTTTTTCGTTTTTGGATTCAGAAACCAAAAACGGGAGAACGGCTCTTTTTTTTTTACCGTTTCTTTGTTTTTGGTTTGAAACTACAAACGAAAAACAGGTGGTTTCTCGTTATTTTGTTTTGTGGTTCAAACGAAAAAACAAACTATCAAAACGTGCCTCCAACCTCAGATGCAGTGAAGTTTCATATCATGCGTTCACACTATCAAGCGACAATCTGGAACCAAGCTCACCTGCCACATCCTGATCTTCCTCCAGTGGATGAAATGGGATGGATGCACAATAAAGGTCAATTAGTGCCACGGCTAATGTCTAATGTCTCTGCCACCTATGCCTAAAGCCTGCAGGGAGTTCACTTCATGTGGGTGTACCAAGGGATGCCTCAGCCAACGCTGCAGCTGCAGGTATGTGTATAGGGAATTAGCTGATGTTGGTCATTGTGTACAAGAATGTACAAATATGATAGACTGGTAGAGTATTCCAATGTACCTGTACTTGTACTGGTTGTAATCTTTCTATTCTATTCTATTTAATCTATTCTATTCAGAAAGAGTCACATGGAATTTATAAACGCATGCAACTGCAGGAAACTTGACAACACTTGCCAGAACATTGAAGAGGACTGCGAATAAGCTGTCACTGTAACTTCTACTGGGATATACTTCAATGAATATCACCATGACCCATGGATCTTCCTGCTTTTGGATCTTATTTGATTGACAACTTCTTTATCACTAATGACCACCTTTTTCTCTATACTTGTGTGATTTTCAAGCTGATTATTGATACTTGATCTAAATCAGGACAGGATGTTAAATTCCCCATGTGTGAAAATTTAATTAAAGTTTGTAACTTTTTGTATTTGTTTGTACATTTGACCTCAAAACAAAATACAAAGTAAGTAAATGTAGCCTGATAATATCAACAATAATAATAATAATAATAATAATAATAATAATAATAACTGAGTAATTATTCATAGTTAAAAACAACTATTTTTGCAATATCTAAGCAGTTTCTTCACATTACAACTCAAATCTGAATATGGCATTGAATTGCCCATGTAGGAAAACTTACAAAAGCACATTTATTTTATGTTTGTACCTTGTTTAGTCAAAAAGATATACTGAAAAATAGATTTCAGCCTGGCGGTGGCGGCCATTTTGAATTTCTCAATTTTTAGGCATTTTGGGACATTTTTGAGCTTCATATACAGCAGATTTGGATTCAGCACCCCTTAATACCCCTAGAAATGTTGTATAATATAAATAATCACAAAATGCCTCAGTGGCACAAAAAGTGGGCAGCACCATGGGGGGCGCCAAAGCGATGGTTTCTAAATCATTTCTCATTTCCTCAATGTTATTACATAACATTTTAGTGGACTAACTACAGGCTAGATTAGGCGCCCTGTCTCATAAGAGTCCATCATAGAATGTTGACATAGAAGTCTATGGAAAAAGAGCAAAGCAAAACAGCTAGCTGTCGGGGCTAAAAATAGAAAAAGAAAGAGGGAAAAGGAGATGACATGTTAAGGGATGCGACAGCAGTTAAATAAGTGGATGGTGAGAGGCAACAGGTAGGATTAAAGTGTGACGTCTGTGCTTGGATAATTGCAAATATTCATGTTAACAGACTAGCTAGCGTTTGCTAACACTGGGAATGTAGCAGCCAAATGGGGGTTTACGGCTAGCTTACAATATGCAAAACCATCGTGCTCACATTAATTCTATAAGCTCTGCATTCTGCACCATATTTACCTTCATTAGTCTTGTACTGTAATAGTCTGATGGCGGACTCATGAACATTCGCCCATGCAAGAGAGAAGAGAGGCCTGTAGAGCCAGATGTTACACTTGTGGTCTTTGTGACCTCTTTGAACTGGGAATCCCAGAGCTTCACATACTTATCCAACAAGCTCATTTATTAATCTTGGATAACTTTGCTAAGTTAATAAATAAATAATGAAGTATATATTATCTGTATTATTTGTTTAGCTGCTTCCTCTTTATCTAGATTTAGGATCTGATCACATTTATGCAGAGAATTCTAAAGGGTTTAGGCCTACAGACTTTCTAGCAGCACTGTAATAGTTATAATAGCCATGTTTTTGATTGACAGCTCTCTCAATCTTATATGAGCTTTGTCTCACCTGTTAGGTCGGGAAAAATTACCTCACATTATTCCCAATATAGCTGCACCACTTTAAATCTGAGTTGAGCTCTTAACAGTCTGAGTATTTGAAAACACCTGTGTAGGTGTGCAAATGTCTGACATGTCAACAATTAAAACGAAGAACATACATACCTGACATAGCTAGCATAGTGGCATAGTTTTATATTATGAAGCCATGTCCTGCTGTTTATTAACTCATTTGGTTTTATCTCATTTACACAAAATGTGAGATAGATGGTATTTCAGTATGTCACTTGCTAAGGAGGTAGGAATTTAAATAATATAAACTTTAACTTGGCTAACTTGGATGAGAGTAGCTGGTAAAGAAGAATATGATTATGAATATGGAAAAAAAACACCCCTAGTCCTTTGCATAGCATAAGTCTACAGGAAATAGACTATGGTCTGTAAAAAATACAACCAAAATGTAACCAAAGCTTTGCATATCGGTGCTACTTCACAAGTGATGGGGAGTTGTATATCTTTTGTGGCTCTGGAAAGGAAACATCGCTCAAGTAATGATTCTTATATTAAAGGTGCACTATGAGTTCCTGCATGGTTTCAGCACGATTTAATTTTTGTCTCAAATCGTAGGCATCGCTCCTTGATCCACTAGCTGCCTGCCCCCTGAATACACTGTGAAAAAGCCCGGTCTCGGGAGACAACACAGGGGTCGTAAACGTCAAACAAACACTAGAGGCACAGGATAGGCACCAAAATACAACAAACACATTCCAGCCAATCACAGATGATGGTTGGGGGAGGGGGTGGGGGTTAGTGACAGTTAGTCATGACCGTTACGGAAACATGGGGGGGAGGGGCGAGCTTGCTCTGTTTTGTTTGGTATTTACTTGGAACGTCAACAGAAGTGACGTCATGCAGGAACGCATAGTGCACCTTTAAAGGTGACATATTATGCTTTCTGTATTTTCTGTCATATCTACAATGTTATAATGTTGGATTTTCATGTTGAACGTGTCCAAAACTTCCAATAATGAGGTAAACGTATTTTAGAGAAATCCCAGTGAGCTAAAACGTTCAGATTTCCAGCTGTTCTGAATGCTCCGGTTTCAGCAATTTTTTCTACTCTCGGTTAAGTCTTACGCAGCTCTAAGACACTGCGGTGTTAACACTGTTGCATGTAACTACATGCTACTGTCATCTTGGCTGCCAGTGTTGTTAAATTCTCCCCAATTCCGGGTCGCATTACTGCTGAACCATGTCCGATTGGGTAGTGTTTGGTTCAAAAGCCTTTATCTGCGATTTTTGACGGTAGAAAGTGCTGCTTCGTTCCACTACAATCTAGACCTAATGTTTTTCCTGTGTGACAGAGCAAAGTATCCAAACCTAATCTGCAAGATTTAACACTGCTCTTCGGTCTAATACAAATTAAAGCAAATTAATTCATTTTTAATTCATTTGTGTATGTGTAGTCTATATCAACGTTTAATTTCTGGGATTGTTCAGGTGCCGCCAGAAATTGTCCATCACCTTCCGCCTCTTTGTGTTGGCATTCTAAACTCTGGTCGATTTATGATGGCTATGGTTAACTGCTCCTCAGATCTGTGCAGGGTAAATCCAGACACCAACTGTCCAACCTGAGTTTTCTGTTGCACGACTAAAACAACTTTTGAACGTACACATTCCACAAAAAACAAGTTCTTTCCCGAGGCTATTTTGCAAAGGCACCGTTGCTCTGTCCGGTGCCTAGCGCCGCCCAAAACGATTGTGATTGGTTTAAAGTAATGCCAATAAACCAGAGCATGTTTTTCTCCCATCCTGGAATGCTGTGTGGACTAGCCAGACTCGCCGCAGCGCTGTGGAAGAAGTAGTGAATGTGTTACTGACTACATTCATAGATGTTACAAGCATCACGTTCTGTATTGTCATGTTAATACTAATAACCATTACAGTTCACGTCATTCAGTCCCAACCACACACTCTCTGTTACACATTACACATCAGAACATCTTCCTCATAATCTTGACAAACTAAACAGGCATCATTCAACAGCAGTCAGAGATGAAGATTAGTATTACAAAGTTGGCCAAAGCTGTGCTCCAGCAGAACCTGCTCATTATGGGACTGTTTACTTTAAACGGCAGGTACGGTACAGCTGAGTGAAGCCAAGTTCATTTTAGAAAAGGGGTAAGGTGAGTCCAAGCACTGGGAGCTTTGAAGACATCGTGGCACGGCTTGTTGCATCATGGCTGGGTTTGTGTTTTGTTTTTTTTGTTTCAAAGGAAAAAAGTGCCGTGTGCTGCTTCCATTTCCCTTTGCTATGTGAGGCAACGACTTTCTTTCTGGGGTTTGTTGTGCGGTAGGTGGAAAGACAATGTTGTCCATTGCAGCTATTGTAACGAAGCACCTACACAAGAGTCACAATGTCCTTGTTTCAAACATGTCTTGTGTCGGTTCAGTTCAATAAACACAAAAGTCACAAAAGACAAAGGTTCCCTCTCTTAATCCCAAATAACCGTCCCACCCTCATTCTGTAACATGACATGGGAATTGAGTTTCATCACCAAGGCACTAGCTAACGCTTCAGCATGTTTTGCTCATTAGGAGAACTTGAAAAGTGTGGCTGGAACCTGCAATATCTCCTTGAATTAGCACAAATGTGATTAAAAAAAAAAAAAAAAAAAGAGAAAGAAAACAAAATTGCTGCTCCATCATTATGAGGTGACAAAAAAACAGCCTCTGTCCCAACTCATCAGTAAATCACCACAATATATTAAAATGGTAGAAAAGGTGCTTGGCAACATCTTGTCGAGTTATTTTTACTGTCATAAAGGACAACAAGACTTCAGACACATTGCAGTTCCTTGATTCGTTCCCACTCACAACACCAACTGAACAGCCTCCATTTTGTGTCACGCCTGGTAAACTTTGTAGATCCACTGTGGATACTGCACATCTCATCATGTTCACATGTACAGGTTATGTTCCTCTACTGTGATTCTTGATTCTTATCCTCGCCTGGCTCTCTACAATCATTGTCATACGTGGCAACTCATTTCCTTTTGTCCACTCGGAGGTTGTTGCCCGTAATCCTCTTCACTTCTCTATCTTTCCTGTTCTGCCCTGGTCAGACATCATCGTCCATATAAGGTATGTCTGGGTCAGAAAAACGTCTCTGGCCCTTCGTGGCTTGAGTATCGAGGTGCTGGTGCTGAGGAGAGGGTGTTACCATGGGAATGGAGGAGGAGGAGGAGGAAGTGGAGGGAGGGCAGGAGGAAAAATGCAACAACAGGTCACACTCGGGGCTGTCAATGTACAGGGACTGGGTGCTGTCTTTGCGGCGGCCTGGGTGCTCCCTTCTCCTGAACAAGTACTTTAATGCTCCATTTCTAGGAGCAGTACAAGCCTGAGCTGGACTTGAGACTGCAGGGTGGGAGAGGACGCCGGGCGGAAGTTTAACTGTGCCTGGGATAATGGGGTTGCGGCGGTGCAGCGGATGCCTGGAGGAGGCGGTGGAGAATTCAGAGGCTGAAGAAACGCAGCTGGACAAAGAGGAGGTGGAGCTAGAAGGGGTGAGGTTTAGCAGAGAGACGCGTCCACCAGGGACTTGAGGTCGCTGGGCCAGGTCTGATGGTTTGGGCGGACAAACTGGCCTGTATCTCCTCAGCAGGGAGCCACCTCGTCCTGGAAGAGAGAAAGGAAAGAGGAAGAGTTGAGGAAGATAAACATGTTTCCCTTAAAGCTACTTGTAAATGCACACACCAATCCTGAGAGGGTGAAGACCAATGGAAGAGCATGCAACCATGTTATCTACCAAAAATGATGTTCAGTGAGGCACAATTAGAAAATTAAATCCTGATTGGATATGTTGTGCCGAAAGTTCAATTAATTAATTTGGATAAAGTTTGAGCATGCTTCTGTGCCACACATGCATTTACATGCATACATGGGTGTGCAGACATATGCACACAAACACACACACACACACAAACACACAAACACGGTTGCTGTTCCTCCAACCTGCTTGGTTATAGAGCAGACGTCACCGCTCCCATCACCATCACTGGTCCAGACCTATACCACAAAAAACAGGTCTGGTCTGGTCAGAAACCCACATGTGAGTGAGAGAAACAGGTAGAAGGAAGGAAAGACCAGGCTGTACCTTAATACTGACCTTCAGGCTCTGAACCGTGAACAGAAGAGCGCTGCTGCTCATCCAACAGACTCTCGGAGCTCAGTGAGACTTCAGAGTCAAAGTTCTCCTGGTCTGAACCAGGCTGCTCCATCTCTGGCAGTCGGCAGGCCAGATCATCTCTGCAGAGAAACAGATCAGACATCGGACATCAAAGAAATGGGAGACAGGAGAAGGACGCTACATCACGGTGAACAGAGAAAGCCTCCTTACTTCTCCTGTTTGATGGACTTGATGCGTTCCACCAGGTTCTTCTCAGCCTCTGTGTCTGAGTCCAGAGGCTCGTTCTCAGGGACCACGCTGAGATCACAACTGACCTTCTCATGCACCTGCAGAACACAGAACATCACACGCTGATACCTCAACCAACTCAACTTAACATTGTCCATTATGTAATTATTATATTTTGCTCTTATAATAATTGCACAATAAACATAAAGAAAATACACATGGCTTTGGCCCAAATCTGAAACGTTTTGTTAGTGAGGAAAAGAGAAGAGGCTGGATGGTGCATGTGGCGTTCATGCATCTGCACATCATTCCTGCAGCACTTCTGTGAAACAAGAACTAAAAATTCTGCGATACAAAAGAAGCTATTTAAACACATTAACACCCTTTCAAAACAGTACTGGTGTAAGGTGTTTACATACAGTATGCAAACAGTTCATTTGAGCTATGATGAAAGTTAAAAGACACTCCAGAATCCAGAAACGTCCAACCACTTAACAAATATAACATGACTTTCAGAGCTTTGTGGTCTTCTTTCAATACAAAATGGAATAAGATAGGGAGATACTGGAATAGCACTAAGGAAAAAAAAAAAACATGATAACCTTGCTTTGCAAGTCACAGTTGTCAGGCCATTGTCTTCCAATAAGACAACGCCAAAAGTATTATCACGACACCAACCCAGAACCATCTTGTCCTCTCATAAAGAGAACAAGAATAACAAACAACAACATGCAAACTGTTACCAGTTAGTAAGGAAGAGTAAAAGGACTACGGGAAGAAGGATAACAAAAAAATAAAAATAAAACAGCCAGAGCAGCACCCACATCTAACATGCCATGCACAGGCGCTTCTACATGGCACACTACTGCACACTACAACTACTAGATCAACTGCACTAGGAGAACTCGATGATACATACCACCACTCCCTTGTAAGGAGCTGAGAACCTGAGAGGTAAATGCCAGGAGTGCTAAAGAGAGACAAGGAACATTGGCCATGTTACCCATGTAATTCCTTTACATCCAGGCACGAGGCTGAGCAACAATCTAAAACGTTATGTTGTTGCCATGGTATTGAGACCACACTCAATCAAACAAAAAGGTAATCCAGAAGGAGGCAGGGTTTGTTTCTCACCGTGTTCTGTCTCTTGAGTTTGAGCTGGTTAACAGCCAGAGCCTCCGCGTACTCCAGCTGCTCGATCTCCTCCATCTTCTCATTGTAGCGTCTGATCTGCTCGTTGATGATCATCTCTACACAGCTACAGGGGGAGGAGGGAACCAGACGTCAGACAGTACGAGTATGTGCGCAGATTTACAGCGGTTTACTAGTTAACAATGCACTACAGAATGAAAGATTATTTCATATTGTGGAAAAGCAAAAAGCAGATTTTGTTGTTCTGGCTTCCATGACAGTCTTACGTGGTGGTCTTGGCAACATCCTTCATGCTGAGCAGCGGGTCAGCGCTGTCTGGGCAGCGCAGGATACACGGGGCAAAAACTATGGCCAACGAGTTAGGGGACATACGGTTGGAAGCCTCCTCTTTACACACCCTGCAAGATAATTCATCAGATATTATTAGCACAGTTGCACATACATATAATCCAAGTTATAACTTAACTGTGGTAAATTGAACATGTTTGTAATAAGTCAAGTGACAAAAGAGCCAATACAGAGAGTAAATACATTTTGAGTGGCCTTAATAAGTTTATGGCATGACCACATTTAAAGCTATACTGCGTAGTTCCCCCATAAGGAATTCTAAGTAATGACAACAACACTAGTTGCATTCATATGACGCAGGCCTTCGGTGATTGTGCACCACCCCCACCCCTCCTCCACGCAGTTGCTGGTAGCCAAGAAGGACACAGAGGATTAAAAAAAACACGGACTCTTCAGAAGAGGTAATTATCTTCACTCGAGCTTCAGCACGCGAACGTTGCCAGACGACACCATTTTCTAAACATAACTAAGCCATACTGAGAAATACAGAGTGTTTTTTTTGGAGCTGAACATCTTAATTAGCTTTTTATCAACTCATTTGGCAATGGCTCGAATGTTACGGATGTCCATTAATATAAAATAGTTGCGCAGTATAGCTATAAACAAGACCACAATGGGAGAATCCCTACCTGACAAGGTGAAAGACGAGTCTCTCCAATGTGTTGAAGTTTGCTGGAGGAAGCTCTTCCAGCACTTTGTATATAGCTTGAAGCTGCTCCTGCTTCTCTGGCAGTTCTAAAGGAGAACACACATCAGAAATCAAACCCCAAAATTAACCATGAACACTAATAGCTCATTATCTTTTTGAAAACACCGTATTTCAGTTTTAATTTAAGACTGATAAATGTTTTCCACCTTACATGTCAAATTTGTTTTTCACCTTAACTACCAGCCACTTACAAAGACACTGCCATAAACATCATCAACAGTCTAAAACCCAGCAGCAGATGAAGAAAATGCTGAAACGAAAAGCCCAGCACACAGATGGTCTATTGTAAAATGCTGCCCCCCTCAGGTGGGGAACGTCCTCCTCACCCACAGTATGCAGGAAGTCACTGTAATGTGTGAAGGTCAATAGTGGATCTGGTAGCTCCCTCAACCACTGTTTCACCAGGCCCGTCACTGTGTGGATGGGGTAGTCTTCGAGGCAGACCAGGTGGGGGTCTAAACACATCAACAATACAGCATCAATAGAAAAATCAATAAAGGAGCCATAACAAAGTTGTTTATCAGTTAGCTTTAAAGATGAAATAGAAGGACTCTGACCGGTCTCTAGACGCTGGTGCAGCTCTTTCATGCGGTTAGCAGAGCCAGACTTGCGGTAGATTCCCTCGGTGTAGAGGCCGTGCATCTCCACGTGCTCCAACATCATCTCCAGCACCATGGGCACTGGGTTCTTATCGCTGACCAGGTGATACACACGCACTCCAAAGTGCAGACCGGCAAATTCCTCGTCACTCTATGGATTCAGACAGACAGCAGCAGTTGTTGGTAAGACATCTACTTATCCAGTCCACTCACCACAATCTATCTACAACATCCATGGAAATCACACATTCACTACAATAAAGTTAACCATCTAATGTAGAAATATGATTCAAAGTTCAATATTAAGAAGTTTCCACTAAGGTATTAAAGTGCTCTTATTATGCCCATTTTCAGGTTCATAATTGTATTTAGAGGTTGTACCAGAATAGGTTTACATGGTTTAATTTTCCAAAAACACCATATTTTTGTTGTACTGCACATTGCTGCAGCTCCTCTTTTCACCCTGTGTGTTGAGCTCTCTGTTTTAGCTACAGAGTGAGGCATCGCACTTCTATTCCATCTTTGTTGGGAGTCGCACATGCACAGTACCTAGGTAAGGACTACTAGCCAGTCAGAAGCAGAGTATGAGGGCGTGCCCTGACAGTACCTAGGTAAGGACTACTAGCCAGTCAGAAGCAGAGTATGAGGGCGTGCCATGCTAACAGCTAGGTGAGCATTATAACATGTGTTACAAAGTGACACACGTTTGTCACGGAAGTAAAGGCTGGACTACAATAGAGCTGTTTGGAGCAGTTTGTCAACAGTGTTTTCTGTTGGAGATGGTAAGTGCCTTTGGGGTGGACTTTGGGCTTTTTCACTTTGTAAACCTATAACGTGCACAAAAAAGATATATAACACAATAAAGGAAAGGGAAAAAGCCAAAAAGCATAATATGATCACTTTAACAGGTGAGACTGTTCTTTGTCAGAATGTAGATGTATATAATATAGAGGGCCATGGTCCTTCACTACCTTTCAGTTAGCTTCTGTTCCGCTAGCTGTCTTTGCTGAAAGTTAATGTTTGTCCATATTCTAAGCTATACAGGTATCGGTTTCTGTTCTGGCTAGTAAAGATTAAACCCCCTTGTCATTTTAACAAAGATAACAAGCTGATTATTAAAATGAGGTGCTTAAATTTCACTAGCCTGTACTGTAATAGTCAGTCATTTATCTTAGAATACAAACAGCCATAAAGTCTGCCATATTTCACACTTTATAAGAAAATATGGCAGAGTCTAGTGATCTAGTCTTAAATTAGGGCATCAACTGTCTACGCTGTATAAATCCCAGCCTCACTCCAAAACCTTATATATCATAAGCACATCATTAATCCAGACCTGTGCTTTCTAAAAAATAAAAGCCTACCTTTTTGGTGCAGAAGGTGGAGCAGTCAGTGACTATTTTGCAGAGGCACTTCTTGTGGCACACCATTTTACAATCTGTAAGACAAGATACAAAATATACATTTTGAATTAGTGCAGGACAAAGTATATAAATCTTGCAGTATGTTATACTGCAATATTTATTGTTAATATCTGAACACACATAAACATAAGAAGAAAAGGAGTTTTGTTGAGGCGTTGACTCACAGCTGCACATGTAGGCCTTCTCCATGCCCCAGATGTAAGAACTACACTGGTCACACGACTGCATAATGTTGACCTGATAGTTGACGAAAACATGATCCAGCGGGCTCTCCATCTAACAAGACAGACAGTCACTCAATTACAAATCATAATCTATATTACATTCTGAATCATTATTGAATAAAATGAAAATAGAGGTGAATTTTAACTGCATACTTACACTTTTATCTTTTTTCCTCCTCTTCTTCCTAGCTTTAGCAGGCTGGAAAACACATAGAACAAGAGCATGAATACATTATTTTTTCATAGTTGGAGTAATTAGACTGAATGTCAGTGTATTCACCTTTGCAGGCTCAGCCTCCTCCTTCTTCATCTCTCCTCTGATGAAGCCATCCAGCACCGACTGGAAGAGGTTGACCACGAGTTGGACTTCTCCTTTCTGCTTGTCGCCTGCCAGGTGGAGGACTTTGTTCTGATAGCCCGTCATCAGACCTTTGTAGCCAATGGTGGGTCTCTGGCAAATTTCAGGGAACAGGAGTGAAAATAAGGAAGAGGAGAGGATGGTAAAGGCCCTGACACATCAACCTGATAATCGGCCACCGGACAGTCTGGCGAGGTCGTTGACTCGAGTCTGTTCGGTGCGTTCCGTGCTGTCGTCCGTCGGAGGGGCCGCCGGCCTTCATTTTGGCCGACCTGACTTGCTGAGTCGGAGGGCGGGCAGTCGGACTCAATCACCAATCTGATTGGTGGAGTGCTAACCCGGAAATGGTGAGTGGGATGAGTGACGAACGCCTCTCAAAATCTGACGAAAATCTTTTAAACAGACCTTTGTCGATCTGAAATGAAGACAGATTCAGCAACTGTATGGCCTATTGCTCGCTTAAAATGTTTTTAGAAACAAGTTTCAGTGAACTATTTTAGTAAAATACAAGATCGTATTTCGAACAAGCCGCCATTATCGTTCAGCTGGAGAAGCCAGACCCACGTGGCGCGTTCGTTACGTCTTGCGCACGCGCAGAACAAACGCTCAAGTCGGCGTCGCTTCGGTGTGTTCCAAGGCACTTTTTGGACCTCGGGGAGCTGACTGATCAGTCCGACTGCCTTTTCTGCCGACGGTCAGCCGTCGGGTTGGTGTGTCAGGGCCTTAAGAAGGAACTCTGGTCAGCAGGTGTTATGTGTGTTTGTTGTGTGCCTGTAGACAAACTCACTGGGAGAGAATACATGGCTTTGATCGTCTCTCTGAACTGCATGGTTGCTGTAACAAAGATGGCCTCTGTGGCTGACAGCGACTTCCCCCTGGAGCGGAAATCATTGACCTATAAAAGGGAATACAAACAAAACAATAGTTTTCTGGATGAATACGATAAAATTAGTTCCTACACTAAGTAAAAAATCCTGTAATTTTTCACTCACCTGGTTGCCCAGAAACTCATCGAGGTGCCGCAGCTCGTTGGCGTTAGTGATTTCCCGATCCAGCGAGGCGTTCCACTGCTCAGAGACCCGTGTGGCACGACTGATCTTTATGGTTGGGTTGCGGCTTAAACCTTTACCAGAACGGTCCACAGGGGGCTGGGACAGAGGACGAGATGGATGTCCGGACGTCGGGGCTGAAAGGGAGGGAGAATGTTTTCGTACTTATCATCACAAAGTAATATCTATTGCAGGGAGGAAAAGGTGAATAAATCCTACGTAGACTACTTCTACTCTTTTCTCAAACAGAATGTAAAGTATGCATAAGTACCATGGAGGAAACAAAACCAAGAGTAACTGTTTGTGCTGAGCATTATCCTGCACGGGTCAGTATTTTCTCAGAAAGCACACAGCAGGATTAGTTAAAGCCTGAGACTATTAGTGATAATACACCTGTGTTTTCTTTCCATTTCTCGCTACATAGGGTGTGATGAAAGTGGACTGAGCAGTCCAGCAGTTTGTGTTGGGTGATAAAATGTCAATATTTGATCTCAAAATAAAATTTTTATTGATGATGAAATATAATCAGTTGGATCATTTTTAGTATACTTAAGAATTACTCTCCTTTTTACCAGCTTTGGGAAAGTGGCACCCAAAAATCAACCAATCAACTTAAATAAAATGAATCTCCCTGCTCCAGTAAATCCTATAATTCTCCTGAACCTTGACAAGGACAAACTGAACAGTTTTGTATTTACCTTCCCCTCCCGTCGGCCTCTCATTGAGAATCTGAGCAAGTGTCATCTCTCCGTTGTCTGGTGTCTGGGCCTCCTTGTGCGGTCGTTTTTTCAAAATCTTGCTGAAGAAACCACCTGACCTGAAGGACACAGAAACACAGGAAGCTCTAAAGGATATTCACAAACCTTGTTGAGCAAAACTGTTGCATAACTCGCAAAATGACTCATAGCGGTGGACTGATATTTTCTGACGTGCTGCATACTGGGAAGAGATTTTTCAGTGTCGATTCACAATGTCATATCTCACAACTCGTTCATTTCACCATAGTTAGGTTTATTCAGTGTTTCTGAAATGTTTTGTGTTATTAATTATATGCCCGTTTGTAACTCCCTGGATTGTTTATTGGCAACAGGGAAAACATCATTTAAGTAAATAACAAAGATGTCCAGTTTTTAAAAATACCATCAAAACTGAAAAAGTCTGGTGTTTAAGTGCCACGTATTCAAGCTCTGCTCCAGCTGTGTTACCATAGCAACAATACAAATTAAAAACAAAGCAGTCTACCCGATGTCTCCATCTGATAAACCTCTGGCACCATGTCTGAGCCTCAAGCGTTCATTTCTGACATATGAATCCATTCAGAGTAAATTCAGTTCTCAGGAATTTCCGACTGTGTACTTGCAACACCACACAAGGAGCTGAGGATGGTTTGATTACACGAGTCAAAACGTTTTCCCAGGATCAATATGACTCAAGCAGACCTTGTAATGGTTTAAGATTGAACTGAGGATGATTTCCTGTGAATGTGTCTGTCTCAGCAGTGTATTACACGACAGATTGCATCATTACTGATACTATAGAAATGCACAGAAGTCGCCTACTGGACACATTGCCCTGTGCTTCACCCATCTCAATCATCTCCTTTTCAAACAAATGCATGGGCCAAAATGCTCTTAGCGCATTTAATAGCAACCCTGCTGCATCCCATCATCCGTCCACTCGTCTACAGGCCAGTCCAGTGCAGTTCAGTACCTGTCTGGTGTGGATGGGATGAAATGTGCTGAGTCTTGGTGACCAGAACCACCTTGGTGTTTCCTTCTGATGGAGCTTCCCTTTGAGCCATCGGTATGGCTTTCTGAGGGGGAAATCATCTGGAGAACACAAAAACAATTAAAACGTGATAAAGTATGTGCAGAATAACTGGACCATAAACTGTTTGCCAGTTGGGACAGATTTTTACAATGTAAAATGTCAAAAGTTTTATGTTTGAATTTTTCCATTATAACAGATGAGCAAAAAAAATACCTCTCTGGCTGAAAAAGCCCCAGCCCCTTCAGAGCCTGGAGACAAACTGTCAATTGATGAGGTGGCTGTTTCACTCCTGCGGAAGAACAGAGAGAAAATTTTTTATTTCTGGCACTGACAACTTAGGGGTTTCCTAACCATATAAAGATTATGTTGGAGACAAAACAGGTTCGAGGATATGACCAGAACAGAAGACGTACAGTGTTTGTTTTTTCCCCCTTTCCTCTCTGTTGTGAGGTGGAGGAGGGCTGGTGTTCTCAGGATCTCCATCACTCCTCCTCCCCCTCCACTTATCCTTATTCACCACAGGACGGCGTTGCAGGTTTGTTGCTCCGACAACATCGCCTAAACCGTTTCTGTCAGGCCCAAGGTCAGCGGTGTGCAGGGGTAACGAAGACGGACGAACAGGACCGGCAGTAGGAGGAGACGTTTTTGCCTCCTTCTTCCCTCCTTTGTCTTCCTTCATTTTCCAGGCCACAAAGGTGTACTGGTCCAGCTCTTTGCTGTCTGCCCGCTCTTTTAGCTTAGAGGGCTCCTGGCTTTTGCTCTTCGGCGGGGATGTTTGATCCTTGCTGCTGTCTGAGCTGGAGGAAGTGGAGGCAGCTCGTTCAGTCTCTCTCTGGTTGTGCTCCAGTCCTCTTCGTCTCCTCTGCTCTCTCTTCTCCTGGCTCCTGGATGACAGGCCCCTGCTAATAGCTGGAGCGTGTGCTCTCTTTAGTTCAGCATTGGAAGGTGAGGAGGTATTGCCCGGAACCTGTTTATCCAACCCCTCAGCTGGACATGTGGGTGTAAGTGCATTGGAGGTAACCCCATCAGAGGGCAGTCTTAAATCCTCATCTTCTTTCTCATCCAGCTGGGGTCCAGCCTCAGCCATAGTACCGTTGGTCTCCAATTCTTCATCCTCATCCTCCAGCTCTTGATCCTTGCCCTGTTCCTCCTCTGTGTGTGAGCTTGTGTTAACCTCTCCTCTCTCCTCCTCTGTCTCCTGGACAGGGACGATGTCAGCCAGCATCTCCTCTGTGACCAGTTCTATATCCGGATACTCTCTTGTTTGAGGCTCGCTTGCTAGTCTTTTCTCCGCTTCCTCTCTCTTTTTCTTTGCTTCCTGCGCTTTCCTGGCAGCTTCCTCTGCTCTCCTTATTGCTTCCTCCTCTTCTGCCTTTCTCCTTGCTGCCTCTTCTTCCATCTTCCTCCTTTCTTCCTCCTCCTCTGCTCTTCTCCTTGCCTCCTCCTCTTCTTCCCTCCTCCTCCTTTCCTCTTCTTCTGCCCTTTTCAAAGCTTCTTTTTCCTCCTCCTCCTTTCTCTGTTTCTCCTCACGCATAGAGTGGCACCTGTAATACACAAAACAGAAATATGACAGCCCGGATACATTTAAAAAAAATGTTTTTAGAGCATGTGAAGTCCATCTGTGGTCCAGCTGACTTGTTGTGAACTGGACTGTTAATAAGATGTTGTCTACAGTGACAACTCTCAGAGTGTCTCTATGTTGTTACCTTCTGCGTGCTGAGTGTCCTCTGACCAGGGCTTGTATTTTGGTAGCGCCCTGTCTTTGGCGGTGGTACGCTGATCTCTGTCTGTGCCCTCTCCACGCAGCCTGGATCAAAGCGGCTGCCTGCCGCCTTTGCTCCTCTTTGCAGTACCTGCGCCATGAACGCTAAGCAGGAGGACAGGATCAGTATTATACTTTAATTCTCTCCTTACTATTGAAATGGAAAAATACACCAACATGACAGTCCAAAAAATAAATGTTGCGCATGTGTTTACCTGTATCAAGATGGCTGCCTGTCTCATGTCCAGAAACTCTTTTCTCTGCAGGCGACCTCTGCACCAGCGCTGAAGGAAGATGATCTTCCGCATTACATCCTTGTGCAGCGTGTCCAGCAGCAGCTGTCGCTCCAGCTCCTTTAAGAACACCTGAACAGAGTGAAAACACCAGCATTTACATGCACAGAAGGGAACAGGAGCAAACGCAGACAAGGAGGTTCATAAGGTGTAGACAAAACAAAACTCAGGAGCAATGACGAGAGTTTAGTGGTGTACCTTAGTTTTGCCTATCTGGTACGTGGTGGGATCCAGGCCCATCTTCTTCTCAAGCAGCGCTGAGATGTCCTCTTTAGAGGCAGCAGCGTTCTTTGGCAGCAAAACCCTGAACTGCTCTATGAACTCCTGCAGGGACACAATAACAAATAAGAAAATTAATGGACTGTTCAAGAGAGGACTAATGTGGATGAGATGGTCAACCACATAAGGCAAATGGTCAAAACCAATGCCCATTATTAAAAAGAATGTTTAGATATTTATGAAAGATATTTATGTCCAGGCAGGCAGCAGCTACAAGTCACTAAGGACAACACCTTGATTTATAATTGACACCGCCTTCATGTGTGTTTGTAGTATCGTTGCAGGCCATTGCATCAGTTTCTATTCAACATCAACACTTTTTAGTTTCAGTGCCTATATTGGTGTGTGATTATCACATGGCTTTTCCTAAAAGAGGAGTACCTTTACAGTACCTGGAATGTGTACTTGGCTCCGTAGCCTGATCTCCTGATGCGAACAGTTTCCAGCATTCCTGTGTATCGCAGCTGCTGAACCACCAAGGCCTCATCCAGATACATCTCCTTCTGCTCATGTGCAAGGACACAAAAAGCACATTCAGTTATACCCTTACTATTTAGATTAAATTAAACTATTGTCAGTATCAGCAAAATTGAAGATTGTGTTCAATCTGATAGGGGCTGCAAAATTTTATTTTTCATACTAAAGATTTTTAATGATTTTAAAATCATATCTTTTTTATTCCTGTTTTAATAAAAAACAAATGTCAGTACGCAACGAGGATGTGGAATGTGATTACACTGCAGCAGTTTACACTCAAGATTTCCTCTTATGTCTTTACACTAGAAGAAAAGTATTCATTAAGGAGACCAAGGATTTGAACAGAAGATATTAAAGAACAAATTACAAATTGCTAACAATAACAGAGTCTTACCTTCTCAGCATTGGAGCGGATACAACGAATGAAGAAAGGCTCTGCTCTGTTCAGAGTCTCCAAGAGTTTGGTCAAAGAGGTCTAAGGAAAACAAGGAAAGGGGTTTGTTGAAAGTTCAGGACTGTTGCTGGAGGGGTGTTTGGCTTGTTTCTGTGTGTAAAATGCATACTGTTGTAGGTGATGTTACCTGGAACTGGGCACTGATGCTGGGGGGCTTCTTCTTCTTGTGCAGGTGGAGCAGGGACTTGGTGGTGCGATCATGCAGTGTCAGGCTCACAATGAACTTCAGAGAACGAGAATCCAGCAATCTCTGCACAGCAGTAATACAGTAGTTTAATTTCCTTCTTAAACTTAATTATTAAAATTCTAATAAAATAATGGCAAACTAACAAAATCACATCAACTCGACTTAAATACCATATTCTCCTTATCCACCCCTAAACTTGGGGTCTCTACTCAGGTTTACCTTGGGAATGACCTGCCGATGTTTGGTGTGCTTGTTTTTCCTGTAAAAAAGGGAGAAAGAAGATGCAGGGTGAGTCAGACGGACTGAAGCGTTTAAGGATGGAACAAGTAGTAGATGAGTGTGTGAAGCCGGGTTAGTACGGACGGCTGACTTCTTCATGCGCTGTCAGTCAGTGATGAAATCCAGGGTGGCACCTGATAGACGGAATGAATGACGGGCAGAAACAAGGAATGAATGAGTGAGAGGGTGAGGATGACAAAGAGGAGGAGGGAGTTTGCTGCGAGAGATGGGATGTAACTCTAAACAATCAGCTCAGCAGAGACACACCACACACAGACGGACATGCTATCATCACTACATAAAAAGGGCCCTACATTCATGTTCAGGTTCTCTCTCTTCATGTGTCAGACTGCAGAACTTTAAACTCTTAACATGCTGCAAGGCCGCTCGGACATACTATCACAAGATGCTCCAAAAGACCTCACATGCCAGCACAGCCTTGTGATGATGCTCATGCAGCAGTTAACGAAAGGTATTAAAGCCATTTCAGCTTTAGCCTTCAAGAAAACTAGATAGTGTCTACAAACAGAGCTAAAAATGTAATGTCTGCTGATGAAGCAGGAGTGTGTTTGATGATTTTATTACATTAGATCATATTAATGATCCAATAAGAAAAGGTTATACATGTGACAGATACAACTATGTATCGCTGGTTGTGCTAAACTGGTCAATGAGCTGAGAAAAAAAAGCTTTAATAGGAGCCAACTAGACTGGACTGCTCTGGAGAAGAGCTGACACCAGGTCTGTCTGCAGACTCACTGGAGGAGGTGTCGAGGGAAGCGGAGGCGACCCCAGGACTGCAGCAGCTTGCGAGGGTCCTCACCATCCAACGGCAAGTTCTTAATGGAGCTGATGATCTCTGCATGCATGTCTCTGATCACATTACATCACGCACACATCCAGTGTGGAGAGGGAAAGGGAGGGGAAGTAATGGGAGCAGGAGAAGGGAGGGTAAAAAGATTGGGAAAAAAAAAACGACAAAAGGAGGAAGGAAAGGAGAAAAAAAAGAAGAAAAAACGTAATGTGGGGCGTGATCGAACACCACTGTAAGTACACCTTAGAAGAAAACACACCACCGCAGTTAGTAAAGACAAGAACATACACCACAGAATAGCTGGGGGTATGATATCAAGAGGAACTTCATGCTCTGCTCATCCATGAAGAATAACCTACAAAATGTATTTTCCCACTATTCATGTACATGAAAACCACAAGACACGCTAGACCACCCAACCATGCTGCCATATCCCTTTTTAGAACACACACACACACACACACACACACACACACACACACACACACACACACACACAGAGTGATGGGGCACATATGGGTTGTATATACACCCATATCCCTGCCACTGTGGTAGTTAACATGCAGAGCTGAGCTGACGTTCAGTGTGCTTGGCCGTCTGTTTCCATGCTGGGGTTGTTACTGGCTGTGTGACTGTAAGTTGTTACTGGTGAGGCTTTTGGATTTGTGGTCCTTTAGTTGGGGCTGGTGTTACAGTGAACACTGGGCCTGGTGAGGTTAATATGGAATCTTTTCTGTGTCCCAGAGCTTGTCCATGCAATACTTTTCTATACTTACCCAGGACTGACCATGAAAACAGAGGACAGGCAGTGAAGGAATGGGCAACATATACAGCAAATGAGTCACAGTGACTCTGACCTCTACACCTCAGTGTTTGCAGATCTGGAAGGGGCTGGATGATTTAATAATGGCAACAATGTGCTGGGAGGTTCAGGTACTGCTCTGTAACAACAAAACCCCGTATACCCAGTAATTTTAGATCTGAAAGCAGGGAGGTACAAGGTCAAGATTCAGAGGGCCCAATAATAATAATAAAAAAAAATACTATTCATGGTTTTATTCCATTCTGAGAAAGCTCCCCCCAATTATTGGTGTCTATTTGACTCAGGACCTGTGTACATGTAGGAATACTTGTGTGCTTCCAAAGCTCCACAGTTGATGTACGTAATCCGGATGGCTAATCAGAGTAGGCCAGTACAAACACCTTCCTGTGCTCTATAGCAAAAATAATAAACGTGAGGAAGGAGGGAGATTATCGCAGCTACAGTAAAAGATGGGGAGTACAGTAAGGGAAGAGAGGGAATGCAAGGTAAAGGGCAACTTTGTTGTACTGTCTTATATTGGTGTACTGAACTTCCTTCTCTGCTTTCATATTTAAAAACAGGCGTTTGAAACATTTCACAAGCTGGACCTTCTGTGATAAAACCCATTTGATACTTCAGTTTGGATTCAATTATATTAAATAGCTTAAAAAAAAGATTCAGATGTTTTATTTTTAGATGGGAGCAAACTCAGAAAATGGAGCAAACTGGTATATATTACCCCAAACCAAACACATTTCCTTCCTGCTTGGCCTCATTTCTTCATTCCTTTCTTCTGTCCACCAAATTCACTTACTTCTTACTCTCATAGCTAGCAAAGATGTCTTCAAAGGCCTCTAGAGGGCGCTCCTCTGAGTGATCAAAGTAGAAATCGAGCATAGAAGCTCGTCTGTGGAGGGGAAAGGAGAGAACCGCACACAGTGACATCACCAAGAGGTGGAGAGGATATGGGTGACTGACAAGAGGTGAAGGAGGATTCATCTGTCAAGGTGACGTCAAAAGCTGTGATTTTGTCAGTTACAGTAAGTCACAGACATTGTCCTTCCTCATCTCATCCAGTACCACAGGATAAATGTGGACGTCCACAGTTCACCAACCATTAGAAACATTTCCTTCACCTTCAACAAGGAGCATCAAACAGGAAATATTGTTGCTATGCAGTTTTTAAGTGGAGGAGAGGATGCAGCTTCATGAAGGCCATATGTTATATTGATCCTATTTAAAATAACCAGTCTGTGTGAGTAATGAAAGCAAAGTAACAGAGTTATTAATCACAAAGTAAACCAGAGGTATTATAGCAGACATATTCCTCCAGAGGAAACATACCTGACTGTTAGAACACCTGTCCAAACCCAACAAAAAAAGTTTTATATTCAATCATGTTCATTACTTACTTGTACATTCGGTCTATTGGGGCATTGGATCGCTGAAGCTCTCCTAAAGGAGTTCTGGAGATTGGACGGACAACACCTAAAACAAAAAAGACAATTAATACATATTATTAATGAGTAAAACAATGTATTTATCATTAATAGTCTTTCAAGTAGATTAAAATATGATCAGAGTCACATGACTGCAGCATTTTTTTTAAACCTTATTTATTCTTGTTAATTCACATATAAAGGCTCCTACATCAATGGGCTATGCCTGATGGCACCAAAATAGTAAAAATAATTTTGAAAATATCAAAATCTCCAGAAGTCTCACATTTCTCCATATTCCTCTATGTGTTGACCTGAGAGGCTAATTACAGAGCAGAGAAACTGCAGCACTCTGAAGTTGTGGTGTAAGCTGCACAAGTGAAGTGAAGGCAGCTAGTGTGTGACACTGGTAAATGTAGTGTAATCTATCTACCTATAATGAAACAACTGTACTTTTGTGTTCCATCAATACTACCTTTAATACTGACTGCTAAAGAATATTAGTCTTTGTTTAGCATTAGCATAATTCCGATAGTCAGCAAGCTATCAACTACAAAAAAAGCATGCTGAGAAAGAATTATTTCACCCGGATGGGCTGGCCCTGTTACATCGATAATGTACCTGAAGTTTTGGTGGCCCAGGAGCGGCCCGCTTCGTTAAAAGCAGCAATGCCTCTGATGGTGGCGCGCAGGATGCCCCATCGAAACATGGCCACCGGGTCCATGCCGATGAGCTGCCGCACATATGCACGGTCGCTACTCCGCAACAACGCCACAATGTCTGGACGCATGTGGTCTGTGTTCTTCTCCCGGAAATCCTGGTGAGGTCAAATATACCAAGAAGATTAAAAACTCCACCATCAACACACAGACAAATGGTCTCAGTCATATTCAAGTGTAACTAAGTATTATTTAAACCTTTCTGCTTTTGTTACCTGAAATCTTCTCTGTCTGTCCTCCTTACCGTGATTTGATATTTGACTTTCCCAGCAAAGTGTCGAATGACGAATGCAGGCTCCATGACTGGTGTGGGGACAAAGTATTTGTTCCCCTGGTGCTGCTGCTTGAATTTGGCTAGTAATGTCTCATCTGTGGCATGGGGAAAGCTGAGAGAAGGAGAGGGACACGGAGGATGAATAGAAACAGTGACAGATTAATAGACAGCTTCAACTGAATCAAAACAAACCTCATTCCTAATCACAACCATGAGACGTGAATGAAACAGTGTGAATCATCTGTAGCTGTTCTTACTTGCTCTCCTCATCCAGCAGGTAGAGCAGGCCAGTGGGCTTCTTGCTGATGAGATGGATACAGCCCACATTGTCTGTGTAGTCGATGTTGTGCCAGGTGATTCCCTCTGCTTGGTACTCCTCCTGGTTGAGGCAGGACACAACATTTTGATGAACAAGCTCATTGGTGAAATCAAGTCATGTTAGGAAGTTTGCCAATTTTACTGTTGATTTTCTTACCTGAAATATTTAACCTTTTGGTCCCAAATGTTACAAAAAATTACAAATACTAATAACAGATGTAATTATTATAGTGTGTATGCTAAAATATGCAGCAGTTACTGTTTTCCCAGTCAAGTTTGACTAAATGACTAATTTTTTTTTTTTTTTAAGATTATTTTTTGGGGGCTTTTCCCTTTATTAAGTAGTGACAGTGGATAGACATGAAAGGGGGAGAGAGATGGGGGATGACACGCAGCAAAGAGCAGCAGGTCAGATTCGAACCCTCGCCGCTGCAGGACTCTGTTACTGGGTGAGCTAGAGGCCGCCCCAATAACTAAATATTTTAACAACAAATTTAACTTTGTATTCTGTTATCACTGGGGTCTGAAGGATAAGATAAACTAGCGTGAACGGCACGTAACTTTTTCTCCCTTCAAAGAGCAAATGTTTGGATGAGTCACATTTTAAGTAGTCATTATTATAAACACAGAGCAGAAGAAGAGAGTCCCAAGTTTGAATCACAGGGGAGCAAATCCACTGATGGTGCGTCATGTAAAAGGATTTGGAGGGAGGCATAACAAAACGAGACCACTCACCTGCTCCAGATTGAAGATGTGATGGTTGAAATAATACTGCAGCTGCTCGTTTGCATAGTTGATGCAGAACTGCTCAAAGCTGTTGGTCTCAAAGTCCTCAAAGCCAAAAATGTCCAGGACACCGATGGACAAACACTAGAAAATAGAACGAACCAAACACTAGTGAGGAGCAGGAAGGGGAATGCATACCAACCATCATCTCAAAAATAACAATATTTATAGCATTTAATGATGTACAGTGTTTTTTCGTCAGTGTTGTCATCAAAATGAAGTTCCTTCAGGTATGTCAGCAGAGGAAAACTCTAATTTTCACTATATGTGTGTGTGTGTGTGTGTGTGTGTTTGTGTCTTACTGGGACAGATTCCTCCATATCTTTCTTGTTGAGCAGTGCGTGATTGATGCGCAGGACAATCCAGTCAAACAAGGCGCTGTACAGAGATTTGGCCATGGAGTCTCTGGCTGTGATAGCCTGATGAGAGCAAGAGGGGATGAAGCATATTGTAAGGCAAACTTCAATAAGCTTAACAGAACAGAAGCAAAAGTGTTGTTTCATAATGTGCTTTGGAATCATACTATAATATTACAACAAAAGTCTGACAGAGGCCAAACAGAGAAAAGGAGAACATGAAAAGTTGAACATTATACACTGACAGGAAGAAGAGATCTACTGTAGGTGTGGTATCAATAAAGAAGCAGAAAGGCATAAGGAAGAAGCAGACACACAAGGCCACCAATTAGTGTGCAGTTGGACACTATTATAGTAATGACAGGTTGCAGAGATGTCTTTGTGGGTGGTGCCTACCTCAGAGTGGCTGTAAGGGAGGATCAGCTTGTCGTTGACGGTCACCGTTTTCCTCTTCGTCAGCGCCTCAACCAGAAGCTCCTCTTTAACCTGAGAGGGAATCCACACAGGTTAATGCTGCTGACAGTCACAGACAACTGGCCAGACACAGTGAAGTATGGAGTTGCACAGAAACAAATACGTTACCTTTAGCAGGTCAGAGAGCGTAGCCAAGACCTCTGGTGGTCCCACGTCCAACCCCTCGTCTCGGCCTGTCGACTTCCTCATGTAGGTCACGTTTCCCAGATACAAGATAGCCGAAAGCACAGAAAAGATCCTGCAACACAGTCACAAAAATTACGTCAGTTGGAAGCAACAGTGATCATGCAGATATATGACAAATGCAGGAACAATGCTACACATGCTGTTCTTATCATCTGTTCAATAGAAGCACTGGATGGGGCTACACACGGTTTCTAATAAACTGCTACATTAGCTAATGAGATGCAGCTATTGTTGTGCTGTTGGTGCTCTAAACAGTCTCTTTGCTGTAATTCTACTTTTCTTTGGTAATGTGACTCAATGCTCAGACCAAAATAATCTCGGTTTCCAGGACTGAGTGGAAAAATGCTTCAGGATGGATTTTCAACAGTATCCCTTCAAAATGTCTGGAAGAACGTTATGCTTCTTTCCTGCATTACACTCAATATATCAAACATGTTGATATATTCATGATTCACTTACTGCTTCTTGGTGGCGGGAAGGAAGCCAACCATCTCCATTGCCTGCTGCAGCCTTTCAAAATCATGACGCAGGTCTTCCTCATCTTCTATCTTAAAGTTTTGCTACAAAGAAAAGACATACAGTTAGTAGGGGTGTATAAAGATGAGAAGAAGAAAGCAAAAACACAAAATGTACAAACAAAAAGGTGAAACAAAGAAGTCAATAAAAAGGAGCAAGAGAACAAAGACTGCGCCATTAACATGCAGTGCACATGTACAAAGTGAGCTGGGAGTGTATACAGCGGCTTATTTAAAAGCTTGAAAGTCATTCATTAATACAGGGTCCACTCACAGTGAATTACAGTGTTATCTTAAAGGTGCTGTAGGTAGGATTGCAAAGATCCAGGACTTAGCCAAAAAATTTGAACATCGATAACTTCTCAGTCCCTCCACTCTTTCCGCTAAAGCCTAAAACTGTCTCCTAAGCCCCTCCCCCCACAAGGGAGAATGAATGTGTGTGCATGAGCAGTGATTGACACGTAGTTAGACACCCCCCTGGCCCTGATTGGTGCATCTGAACAGGGAGCTGTGGATTTTTGCAAATCGCACTACAGGCTGTAGGTGTTGCCAGAGGAACCAGATTTTGTTTTTTTATTACCTGCTTCATGTAGTTCTACTCGAACATAGGGTCAGTTTCAGCAAATATGAAAGTTAGTTTTATAAGTCTTACCTACTGCACCTTTAAATGTCAAAAAACGGGTTAGGGCTGGGCGATATAGAGAAAATCAAGTATCACGATATTCTTGACCAAATACCTCGATATCGATATTGCGATGATATTGTAGGGTTGACTATTGGTGCTTTAACAAAATGTTATTTACACAATGAGATGACCAGAAATGACTTAATGACTTAGTGGGTAAAGGTAAATAATAGAACAGCTAGAACAGTCTGGTAAGTTCAGAAAATTACATCACTTTACTGTAATGTAGCCTGTAAAAAACATATTACAATATCCAAAATCTAAGACGTTATCAAGTCTCATATCGCGATATCGATATAACTTCGATATATAGCCCAGCCCTACAACGGGTTATAGTTTATTAACACAATTGGAGGGTTATTCACTGGGGTTGAGTGACTGAAAAGGGTAGAATGGCAGTGAAAGAAGTGACAAAAATGTTTGCCGTTTATATCAATTGGATAGACAAACTGCTGGATGTGATGGGAAAGGGGCAGTACTGTACCTGCTTGAGGTAGAAGTAGTCTTCAGGCGGCAGCAGCTTGAACTCCTTCCTCTCCTCCTCTGAAGCTCCCAACAACAGGTAGTAAAACACGTGGTAGTTCCTTGAGAAACAACACACATCATTCTTGAAGTCTGTACTACACACAAACTGCACTCACACCAAGTTATTACTACAAGAAAATGATCTTTAAACTGCTATTCAAAAAGGATGCAATTATTTATAGATGCATCCATCATTTGTTTGTTGTATTATGTGGTGAGCAGTTATCGGTGGATATGAGCTCGATGTTTACAGGCACAAATAAGGGGGTGATAAAGTTCTGGTGATAAACCAAGAGTCAACACATTGTAAAAAGCTAACAGAAACAAGACAATGTCTGGAGCTCAATGATATCAGTTTTCCACTTATGCTATCAGTGGGCAGGTAGGTAGATAGTCTACAAAGCTTTGTTGTAAAAGCACACAGGAGTAATGAGTTTCCACACTTATCACAAAGAAATAATTACATCATACAGTGGAGTCACTCCCTGACTAGACAGGCAAGATGCACTGTGGACAGCAGCTGTAGGCTAGGTGATTAACAGTACAACGTCCAGGCGGTTAGCAGCCTGAAGGTTATGAGGCGGGCTTGTCAATAGGTGACTACATTTTCCAAAACTAGCTGGGAAAATCTGGACAGGAAACGTGAATGTGTAACACTCTTCCCAATTACAACAGCTAGAGTGTGTCAACTACTTCAGCTGAGCTGCTCGTGGCTATAGCTTTGCTGTGTCTACAGTCAATATGGACACATTCTTATTAAAGTCAAGTTTTTTTATTGGCTTCATTAATGTAATAGTTTAAACTGAGGGTAATAAAAATATGTCTCTTTGTTGGACTCATTCATCAGTAATATATATTACTGCAAATGAAATGACAGTGGAGGATTTGCTCACTCCCCCAACACTCTGACTGTATTTCTCACTTACAAA
This sequence comes from Sander lucioperca, assembly GCF_008315115.2. NCBI lineage: Eukaryota > Metazoa > Chordata > Actinopteri > Perciformes > Percidae > Sander > Sander lucioperca. Next base: position 6,321,622 of record NC_050183.1, read on the forward strand.
TGCCCAAATATTTATTTGGATATTAGTCACACAAGTAGCAACAGACCTGTGGTCTAGTCGGTAGTGAATGTTCCAGTGAGTAACAATGGCTTGTATGACTTGAAGGAAAAGTGAGCAACGACATGGTGAGTGAGGACAGGAATGTGATATTTTTTCCTTATGCTTGTATCTTTGTTTGTATAGCAACTGTTCATTCTCAACTGACACAAACCGAAATCACTGAAGGTCACAACACCAAACTATCTACATGATCTATCACTGATACATTCAAAGTCCTACAAAGTGTCCACACTGTCCACTTTGATATCAGTGGGTAACGTTATTCAGTTCACTATGGACACACAGCTAATGCTAGTATTAACATGTGTTCATAATAAAGCATTTAGGTGGCTAATACCCCAATCTAGACTCTAGAGTGTCTGCATATGTGAGTACATGTATGTGTAAGTGTTTAGGCAGATAAACCATTAAAGTCAAAGACCAAAGACTGAAGCTGAACTTCATATCCAACCATCAGAGGCTTCCCATGTTTGTACAGAGGACCCCATGAGGGTCAGTGGGGGTTAAGGGTTAAGACCCTGTCCCTCCTCACCTCTCGTTCTTCTCTCTGGAAACCAGACGAGACTTCTCCAGGAGATACTTCTCTACCACAGCCCTGTAAGACAGAGAGGAGAGGGAGGGGGAGTGGAAGAGGACAAGAAAAAAGGGTAAGAAGAAAAACAATGAAGATGAATAACTTAACACTAAAGGTCAGTCAGCTCTGTCCGTGTGTGTGTGTGTGTGTGTGTGTGTGTGTGTGTGTGTGTGTGTGTGTGTGTGTGTTTTCAGGTCATATGTGAAAGTGGGCTGGCAATAAAAAATGAGGGGAGGAGCAGAACGGGAAGGACAGATGGTCAGAACATTCAAAGAGTGAACAAAGCCTTCAGATACGATCAGATGGATTGTAGCACATCACATAGCAACACACACATGACCACAGACAGACAGCTCTGGCATTAATTCATTCTATTTTAATTTTATTTTGTATACTATAGATTGAAAGAGGAGACTGGAAGGCTACTGCGGGGGTAGAGGTATGCTTTCAGACCACTGCAGTCATGAAATATGCACTAAAAGCAGTGGAATTTACCCACTCCACCAGGCCAAGGCCATAAAGTTGTCTAAATCAAGTTTTATAAGTAAGGGTTGTTTTTTTCTATAGCCAGGCAAAAACAACACTGCCAGTCCTAATGCTCACTAAGAATAGAGCTGTTCTGTGAGAAACATAGTTGTGTCAATCTGCTAAAACTGCAGCCACAACTATAGACTCATTAACTTAGACCAAGTACATACATCTACTACATAGATCCACTAGTTTGCGTTGTATAGTTCTCAGAATAGTCTGCACTGCAGTATTGCAATGTACTTTTATAGATATAACAAATGTTGGGGTGTGATTTGTTATAGGTGTCATGGTCACAAATACTACCTAACTAATTTACAATGGGTACATTTTTACCACGCAAGTTCAAGATGTATATGTATAAAGATGTATCAGATGTTTTTGACAACACAGAGCCTTGTGGCGCACACCGAGTAACTGACAGGAATTCACATTAGGCTGTCCCTACCCTGACACACTGATGCCTGTCTGATAAATACCCCTTGAACCAGTTATAGGTGTCACGTACAGGCATCAACAGTGACAAAGGCTTTTGAAACATCTGTGAGTTGTACATTTTTACTCCCCAACTTGCACATTAAGTTTATCTATATATCGAAACAGCTGTACATTTTATTTCCAAATTGTATATATTTTTAAATATTGCTAGTGTATTATTCTATAATTATTTCATGTATATTTTTTCCTATTATTTAATGTTTACTCTGTACGTGTGCTGTGTGTCTGAAATTTTGCTGCTGCAATAATGTTATTTCCCATTTTTTTGGGATCAATAAAAAAATCTATCTATCTATCTATCTATCTATCTATCTATCTATCTATCTATCAAAAAAGAACACATACAGAAATTCAGGCCATGTAAGATTTTACTGTTTGATGCTGCTTCTTGAAAAACCTAAGTAGAAGTCCCCCAAACTAGACATCTGAACTCGTGGTAAATGTGTCCAGTATTTAAAATGTTTTTGTACAAGTGGAGATAATTTGTTTCAGTGAACCCGTTTGACACCTGAACCCATTCTAGGTTACGTTCCAGTAAATGGAGTAATGCGTCTCAGTGGCTCTCATATTTGCACTTAATGCCATATACATGTTACAGTACATTTGTAAAAACCGAAGAGTAAGAGAAGTTTCACACATACATACAAAAACATACATACAGTACATGTTCATGCTCTGACATCTTTCACTGACACACCACCCCTATTTTACACCTCTGCTACAGTGTGTTTATTTTCATTGTTATGCTCTCTGTCAGATCCCAGTGAGGAATGATTAGCTGGACAGAAACCCAGAGAGAGAGAGAGAGAGAGAGAGAGAGAGAGAGAGAGAGAGAGAGAGAGAGAGAGAGAGAGAGAGAGAGAGAGAGAGAGAGAGCGAGAGAGAGCGAGAGAGAGAGAGAGCGAGAACAAAACCATCCCGTCTGTCAGTTAGTCAGTCTGCTCAGAAAGCAGAGCAGAACAGCAGCCTTCCCTTTGTTAATCTCCTCTATTGACTGTCTGAATGGCTGCCACTGGAGATGGAGAGATAGACAGGCAGCCTTTGTTAGGATTGCAGAGCAGAGCTGTGATGGTCCTCTGAGTCCAATACTTTACTGATGTGAAGCAGAAGGCTACACCAGCATGTACAGTGATGGTAAACTCTGGAAGGTGTTTTAGGTTGACTATATTCATAGTTTTCAGCATGTCCTTGTCTAAGTGGGTTCACTTTGTAGCACAGAAAAGCATCAGCCAGCTAAAATCAACTCTACTGATTAGATTACAGACCTTTCTCAGGGTAAGCAATTCAATAAAGCATGATGAGACCTGGTGCCATAAGGGGATTATCAGGTTGGGGATACCCACTTACTATGGAGCTGAGCAGCTGTCACCACAGGCATTTACACAGTTCAAATAAAATTCTATTTCTAGTACGAAACATTTGCATACACACCACTGTTAGAAATCTCATCATGTCAGCCCTTAGTCTGAGTGGTGTACCAAATATTCTCTGCAGCCCTTCAGCTTTTGACTCTTCCACAACTATAGCATAACATGTTGTCTTTTTTAAGACACTGTATTGAGCAGCTGTTCCCCTCTCCTGATGAGGAAATGAGGAAGTGAGTGACAGTTGACCAGACTTTGATAAAGCTCCTAACCAGAGACTGACTGCTGAGAAAAAGGAAGAACATGCTGGTGGTTAAAAGTTTCAGTCTACACACACATTGCACAGAGGGGGATTCACATGACCAGTCATAACAAGAGCAAAGAGGAAGATATAAGGCTAAGGAGAGGTGGAAGACCCCAGATGAGCTACAGGAAGAGGATACAGAACACAATCCTTTACATGTCCCTGTATGGTGTTGCACTGCAGATTAAGGCAGCGTGGCTTTGTGTGTGGCCTTTTTGAGAGTGGTTGGTCACAGCACGCATGCGCGCGCGCGCACACACACACACACACACACACACACACACACACACACACACACACACACACACACACACACACACACACACACACACACACACAGTTAATTACTCACCCTCTGACGACTCCACTCTCCAGGTAATTCACCTGAATGAATTTACCAAAGCGGCTGGAGTTGTTGTTGTGGGCGGTTTTGGCATTTCCAAAGGCCTGGCAGAGACAACAGGAGGCGACAAAAATGCAGGGTAAGTTTCAGGGTATGAAGTCAAAAACATGCAGTGCATTACCAAATCGCCCAACAACTTCTGAAGATTAATGCCACATCCATGTGGTTGTGTTTCTTCTATATTTGTCTTTGTCTTTTCATCAAATGAGCCAAAGACATAACTGGTTTATTATCTGAAAGGCGACAACATTTCAACTCAGATGGAGACAGGATGGCAGCATGTAATTTTGGACCAGATAGTTGTGTCCTGGAGACCATGTTAGGCTTGATTTTAAGATTTTTTTGTAGTAGCACCCACTAGTCCCCCCTCCAAGATTTTACAATCTCTTCCTGTACATTGATGTTGATGTTTTGAAACTCAACTGTGACCTCTGTTGAGTTTCGAACCTTATATGGAGGTGCTATTGGGTGCAACACAATCTAGCACATGTATCAGCACTCTCTCTGAAGTCACCAACAACAATTATAACAAATCACTATGACAACAAAGAAACTAGATAGAGTCAAGGGGTTTATTCTTGTTTTTAAACAGCAGCTGAGATGGCAGAAGGGGGTGGAACTGTGTGTGTGTGTAAAAGAGAGAGAGCATGGGTCAGTGATGATAAATGAGGTTGGGACAGCCGTTAGTAGCAGTGTCAGTGACAGAAACAGAGAGGACCAAGGTTTCTCTCCAGGCTTCAAACTAATGCTAAGCCAGCCGGGGGTACACAGAGCCTAGCTACCAGGCCTCACTGAGGGGCCCCGTTAACTGTATTGATACGGTAAAGGTAAAAGTACTCTTTTCTCTTCATGATGCACATGCTCACATGGTTACAGATACACACACACACACACACACAAAACAAAAGGCCACCGCAGGGGAAGTTAACTCATTGCATGTTAAATAGGAGCCACATTGTTTCTTCCAAAGCAGTTGCAGGGTGAATTTGATACAGTGGTGTTGAGGTTGATTGGACACACACACACACACACACACACACACACACACACACACACACACACACACACACACACACACACACACACACACACACACACACACACACACACACACACACACACACACACTGCGTCTCACTATCTTTGTGGGGACCCGTCATTGACATAATGCATTCCCTAGCCCCTTACCCTAACCTTAACCATCACAACTAAATGCCTAACCTTAACCCTTACCCTCACCCTAACCATAACCTAATTCTAACCCTAATCCTAAAACCAATTCTTAACCCTCAAACAGACCTTTAACCTTGTGGGATCCAGCATTTTGGCCCCACACAAAGCTGTCCGAACCCCACAAGTATACTGTATTCCCGGTTTTTGGACCCCACGAATGTAGTTAAACAAGAACACACACACACACACACACACACACACACACACACACACACACACACACACACACACACACACGTTGAGATTCCTTAGGATGACCTATTTCATTTCTGCTGCTTAAGTAGACCTGCAAGTTTTGCATTAGCTCTTCACTAAAACTTTTCCTACCCTTTTACACCAGTATAATTTTGCACCAACTTTCATTTTTTCAGTGCACTAAAGCGTGAATTTGAATTAGTTTTAAAACCTGAGGGAAGTATGAGGCAAGAGTTGTTGCTTGTTCATGGATGTTGAAAGAGATACTCAGTTGTCTCTTGTCCGTGACCAGAATTATTAACCTTCAGTTTAACATGGACTTGCTCAGACAAGACTCCTATCCACCCACTCACTGGGCTCACCCACCCACACTCTCTCTTTCTTTTTGTCTTTATGCGTTTGTGGTTGTGTTCTGATGCCAAAAAAATGTGTATAATTATTTATTTAGGTGTTGCCTGTTTTTACAAAGTACAATGCCATCACTTCTGTTCCAGGGTTGAGGGTCAGTAAGTGTGTTTTGGCACTGATACTCCAGAGTGTCTCACTGCTCAATGCTGCCCACTGTCCACAGTACTGTTCTGATCACCCCCACTCCACAAACCTTGCAGCCAAGAGCACAAATCCCTGGGAAATCTCTGCAAAGCCCAGGCTGCTGCACCATGGAGGGAATGCAAAACATGTCACAGCATCATTCGCATTTGAACTTGCCCATGAGCAGCTGATGTGATTGGCTGGAAGGCTTGCAGGTATGGGGAAGCGGACTGACGGCTTTCCAAAAAGTGTCCATGAAAAGGTCTAATCTGTATTCTTACGAAATAGGGGTTGCTCTCAAGGAGCTAATGGAAGAAAAAAAAGAGGAAAGGGAGAGTGAGAAGTATAGAAAGAGAGAGAGAGAGACAGAAAGCAGAAGAGCTCAGCAATCTGCAGTGTGTACATATTTTGGGTATGCATATCCAGTGATTGTTTCGTACAATGCTGTCTTTACTGATTCTTCTCTGTGGTGAGTTGGCTTCACTGGCAGCCCGCTGCCTTGTACATTTCCACTTTAACAGAACCAGACCTATCCAAATGAAGTCTCACATCCTGATTCAACAGACACACAGACACACAAACCAAACTAGGGTAGTGTCTCTAAAACTGTGCAGTTTATGAGTTGTTTGTCTCAACAAGCGAGTGGGGCAAATTATACTTATAAACTTGCAAACAAAGAAAACTGTGTAAGAAAACAATCTGATGTTGTGTATAAGATTGGATGTTCACGGAAACAACAAATTAGATCTGCTGTTGACTCCTCTGAAACAACTTTCTATGCTCTGAGAGTTGCCGTACTCCCCCCCCCCCCCAAGCTGTTTGTAGTCACTCCTATGAGTCTTTTCTATGTTGATCTTAGAGCATTAAAGGTTTGAGCATTTTTTTACATCATTTTAATATGCCTACAAAACGTTTTTGTAATCAGTAAAAACATACAGCTGGCGCTTGGGTACTAGACATTATTGCTATGACACTGAGGCACTGCTGCATCCTTTAAAGTTTAGCTGCTCAAAAGAGCTTCAGTTTAACGTTTCCACAGGCGCTGCCAAGGCCCTGACACTGACACCTCACTACAGCATGGATACACTCACAAAGGGAGTCTAAATAGTCCAACCGTCACAAAGAGAGTTCCCACATTCACAGAGGGCAACGGCAGGCGCTCATGCAAACACTCATCATACCTCTAGGTGGACATGCTCCCTCACTCACTCATTCATTTAGCCTCAGACACTTTAGACCCACAGCTATATCAATCACGTTCTTTAAGCCCAACTAAAGTTTATATATTCTTCAATTACAGGTTAAGCCAAAGAAGTAAGCAGCAAGGTAATGAACTATGTAGTTACTGGTACCCGGAATATTGAGATAAAACACCAATGGTACTTTGTGACAAAATAATCACTGTTTGTTGTTGTCCTGAATGTGAAAAATGTTTTGGTAAAATCACATGATGTTGGCAGTAATTGAATGCAACAATGTCTCTACACAGTTCCTCCTCTATGCTTGACCTTGCTTGAAGCCACCACTACAGTATATCCCACCAACTAACTACACTTAAATGCCCTCGAGCTTAACTCAACTGAATTGTTAACAAAGAATTTGTACTATGACGTACAATAATGGCGTCAATAGCCCTTAAGAGGGGCTGGTGCTTAGATTTAATAATGGTGACTGTTCCAATGAATGTGGTTATACTGAACCACAAATAATATTTTTTCTTGTCTTGAACAGAATGACATGGCAGTACTCTGTTTTAGGAAAAATGACTTGCAGTACACTACAATTGCGCAGATGTGCTGGATGACACTTTCCCACTGCAAAGGATTTACATATAAGGATTTTAGCGCTTAAAGGATTCAGAAAATAATCAATAAGTTGATCAAAATAAAACCAAAGTAATACATCTAGCAAAATGCCAAATTTGCTTCACCTAGCATCACATGTGGGCTATGCTGCTTTTCTCTGTTATATATAGGCTAATTAGTATTGAACATTTTTGTGTTATGGAACTGTACTTGGACTATTTTTAGCTGCAGTCCTAAATGAATTACAGATTTAGATACAGAAGACACTAAACGATGACAAAGACAAGAATTCAGACACTACAAAGCTTGTATAAAAAGTATCAGATGACAAGTTATCACATGATAGCTACACAGCAGTAAAACTATAGTGGAAAAGAAACTTGTGTTGTTGCCAGCATAGTGGAAATAAAGTGGTGGTAGTGGTGTTTGGGAGGAAAAAAAAACTAATAGCTTCAGTGGTTGGTTGATTGTACAGCAATAGATGATTGTTAATATTAGCAGAGGTTGGAAAACAGATCAGGCACTTTCATGCAATAGCTTTAAGATAAAAGCTATGCTTTGCCTAACTGGGATCAACAGAATAATATAAATGCCTGATGGAGAAAGACTAACTCTGAAGTATATTAAGCAAGCAACATGAGACAAATAACAAATCTCCAAAGAGAAAAATCATGTGCCTAAATTTCTGTTTTATTTTAACCGTAAATGTTTATATTTTAGGGACTAAAGGGGAATTTTAAGTCTAACAAACAATCCAGTTGACGCAAACAGAACAAACGCAGATAGTTACGAGGGAGTCATTCTGCACAGTACATATAACAAACCACATGGAGCAGCTGGAGAATACAGCATACTTTGTTATGTATTAACCTAGTGCAAGAATTTCAGCAATCCTCATATTTAAGGCATATTTAGTTTGATCACAGACCACAAAGTCATTTTAACATCAAGAGTATACATCATGCCTGGTGTCACAACTGATAAATGACTCCATTACTGAACATAAAGCTGCAATATGCAATGTCAACATGACTTATGCAACTGTAAACTAATCTAGTCAGTCAAATTATAACTTCACTGCAGCATTACATTTTTACCCATATCTCTGTTAAGCCTTTTCAACCAAATGAGAAACTTAACCTCTCGTTTTCTGTATCCCATACTATTTACCCAATTCTCTTACTTGTTGGCCCATATTTGTATTGCATTGTTACAGTACATTAAGCCCCATTTGTGACCTTGGTACTCTTTATGTTACTCTGCGACTCGGTCACATAGAATTCTAAGGGCAAACCAAATGACAAACAGAATTATTTTGCCTGTTATGTTAGGTAGCAGTTTGCACCTTTAAAGGTATTCTCGTGATCTCAACATTGTTCATTGAAGTCAGTCTGGGATGAGAGCATTTTTCCTCAGACAAAACCAATATTTAAATCCAGTTTCATCAGTCTAAATTATTTGGTCAACCCCCTGTATGCATACATAACACAGGGTCAAGTAATGAAGATGTCAAGAGGTAAGAGGTTGGAATAGAAAGAACAAGTTTTCGAACACAAGTTTTGCTCCTCTTGTGGTCTGGTGTTTTACAAAATTGGAGCCATTTCAAGCAGCTCCACCCATGTCTAAATGGGTACCACATCAAACCTTAGCTTGTGGTGTGGTCAGAGTACCATGAATAGAGCTTGAAGTGGCCTGCAGCATGCTGCTACATGTAAGCTGTATTTGCCTTTAAGGAACAGCATATTCTACTCTTCAATATGATACTGAATGGTATGATTACAGTAATGCCTTTGTATACTTGTATACACACTATGTGTGTGTGTGTGTGTGTGTGTGTGTGTGTGAGAGTGAAATGAATGACACGTGTGCATGACGCAGTGACTTAAACTCTGTAATGCCAGCTTTTCCCAGACTCATACACAATGCCACCCAGCCTGACCAAATATAGCTGAGGAATAAAGGGGTGCAACCCATAACTAAGAGATAAACAATGGCTCAGCAGACAGAATGGCCAGCTACTCCTCTGTACTTCCTGAACAACAATACAATACTTTGGTATAGCCACACCCCTCAAGGCCCTAAGCTAACAGCAACTACTGCCGTTACTTCCCGTGTCGTAGCTGCTTCCTGTTAAAAAGGGTTCCGGATGATAGGAACTTCCTGTCTAAAGTTGTGAGACAAGAAGTGGCACGGAGGAGGCTGGGGACTTAGAGGAATCTGTAACAACTAGGAGGTTAGACTTCAGTTAAAGGTTACATAGCTGATGTGGAGATGATTTTCTCCTCACTAACTAATTCTGCTTTTAGAAGAAAAAAAAGAAAAGGCTGAGCTTCATCATACATTACATCAAAAGAGTTGATGTTAAAAGAGAGATGTTAATGTATGAGCAAGAAACCCAGGTTTTGTCAAAAGACTTCTGATCAAACAGCTTTTTTGTCCATTTTCTATCTTTGGAGAACCTTGAAAGTTTGAGTCAAGCTTTTACTATTTGACTGGTAATATGCTGCTTTCTAATGATGAAATCATTTTATTCAAAATGCTGCAGTACTTAGTTGCATTGCTCAACCTTTTCAGGCCTGTAACCCCATTAAGTGCCTCATAACTTAGGCAATTGCAGAGTTTATTTTAAGAACATGGATTGAGCCCCATGTGGTTTATTATTTTTCAAAAATATTTTTTACCTACATATCATGAAAATATTTGTCTCTGTTAACAGTGTCCTGATAAATACACTGGGACAAAAAAATGTATACTTCCTTATAATTAACACATACTGTAACTTCAAAATATTGCCTGAAATGTGTCAGCCAACTCTCTGCAACAAAGGAGGGCCCTGTTGACATTTAGAGTAAATAGTCTTCAAAGCCTGGCAAAAGAAAAAGGGACGCGAAAAGAACCACGTAACAGAAGACAAACCAGTTGGACCAGTTCACAAGTGACATACTTATTCAGAGCTGGCGAGCTGTTCTACAGGCAGAAGCCTTATTTGTTAAAACTGCAGAAAGTATTAAGGACAATCTCTCCTTTACCTGCATTATTTTCAAGACAAAGAAGGGGCATTTATAGAATGGAAAGAAATGGCACAGTGAACAAAAGTAGGACAGCAGCTTTCCTACATGGTTTCAGGTTGGGGCCATTTAATTTGCCAGCAACACAGCACACAGCCAGTCCAGCACCATAAACGATGATCTCATCTCCTCAAAATGTCGTGAACCAGGCCATAAGACCACCCCTATAGCGCACACGCGCGCACACACACACACACACACACACACACACACACACACACACACACACACACACACACTTTCCACCACTGTAACCTGATCAGCGCCCAGGACAAAGAAAACTAAACAAATAAAACCCAAGTAAAATGCCTCCATTTTGGTATACGCATCTATAAATAGCATTCTACACTCCAAATATAAGGCCTTGGCTGGAACTTGTTAGGAAGGAACCTCAAGAGGTATACTATTTGTGTGGAGAGAAACTGCAGGGAACATCATTTTAGAGGAGCTTCCTCTGTAAAGTGACTTTTGTTTCATGTCAGCCATCTTATGAGCATGTTGCTAAAGCTGACAGGTGTTGTAAAAACAGTAACTTTTCACATAAACTAAGGGTACCTTAGCACATAATAGTGTGGAAAAAGCGTTTATTGCAACTGCCTCCATTAAGCTTAACTATTTTGTGCGAAATACAAATTTCAATGCAAAAACACTGCCTGGGGCAATGTACAGCTGTTCAACAGCCAAAATGATTGACTGCTCGCAGATGGAATCCAACCTCCACTTACTCCACAGACCAGGCCAGCAAGGACCGAACCCGTCTCCCTGTCTGCCCCTGGAACCACAGCTCTGGACCAGGCTCACACGCACTGCATTCTGGGAGTAAACTGCAAAATGGAAGTGTGTCTGCCAAAGGGACCAGAACTCTGCTGATGGAGGGGAAAATCTCTTCAACCCCTCCCCCTTTCTCAATCAGCCGGCCGGAACCAAAGACTCTGACAAACTGACACACATCAAGGGACCAACGCTGCTTATTCAAATGCGTCTGAAAGCAGCAGCAGTTCTACGAGTGAAGGCTCCAGTACTGAGTCAGAGGGTCTGGAGACGACAGTGACTGATGATGGATGACAGCCTCTGTGCCTGCAAGTTACTGAGGCTGCCCACCATGTATTCTTGCCATTAAGGCTAAAGCTAATAGTTTGTGGCCAGTTCTGTTTAATTTTGTTCTGCTCCATAGTATTGTGTATCCAATAAACTTACTTTCAGAGATTAGGGGTTTTCACTTTTCACAGTTTTGTACTGTGAATAAACCACATTCCACATGCAGCTTTTCTGGCTAAAGGTCTATTTTTAGCCACATTACTTTGAAATAAAACTGAAAAATCTGTAGGAGATTTACTTAAGTACTCAAGTAATTAGTTCCCCACACCAAGGAGGACTATTAAACTGATACTTAGTGCTGGGATTTCTACCTTACTACATGGTTTTCAGGTGATTGTGCAGACATGTGCGGCTGATATTTACTCTGCAGCCTCAGGCAGAACTTCATTTGATCTCGGCTGTCATATATCTCAAATCACTAACATACATCCAGATTACATCACTGACAGGAAGCACTCAAACATTATATGACCTAGGGTCAGGTCTCAAAAAGTTTTTTCCCAAGGAGCACATGTGCTCCTACGTAGACAAATTTAGGAGCGCATAAAGAATTTTAGGGGTGCAATGAAAATGTATCAAAAATTTTGTTTTACTTTCATAAAAGGAATACGAAGAAACATTTACAAGCAAAGGGATTTCATTTATTTGAATAGAACAAGTAGCCTAAACTAGGTTTTTGATTATTTCTGCTTCAAACTGTATTTATTTAATATTTATGTAATAATTTATACTTTCAACTGCACATGGTTCAAGGTTCATTTATTGTCATTGTACAACAAATGTCCCACTAAATCCAGACAGACCTTTGGAGAATTCACTCCAGTCAGCTAATACAGTGACTTACACAAGGTAACTGCTATTACTGTTGATACATTTTTTACAACACGGGTTATAAATACAAAACGTTATTAAGTGTAATGTTTTCTATTTAAAATACATTTTCTACGGGAGCAGCCTCTAGCTCACCCAGTAAGAGCGTTCGCCCCATGTTGGCTGAGTCCTGCACCGGCGCGGGTTCGAATCCGTCCCGCTGCCCTTTGCTGCGTGTCATCCCCCATCTCTCTCCCCCTTTCCAGTCTATCCACTATCAATAAAGGGAAAATGCCCCAAAAAATCATCTTAAAAAAAAAAAAAAATACATTTTCTACTGATCAGTACACTAAATATACATAGTAGTGGTGTAACAGACCACTCCCACGGTTTGGTATGCATATGAAATGTAAAATACATACAAATGCAGTTTTACTGTCGCTGTGATGATCAGAGTAAAAACTGCGAGGTAGGGCGCAGAGCACAGAGACAAACTGTGGCGCAGGTATTCGTCGTTGCTTCTGATTTTAAGTTAGCCTGACAAGCCAGACCCACATCAAGATGTTGGGTCTGGGAACTCACCATTGGCAGGGCTCAATCCGAGGGGCCGGATAAACGGTTGTCTTTCAAATTCCCTCTGCACTCATAGCCAACCAGAGCAACGCTAGTTCACAGATTAAACTTTGGCCGTATCCGGTCGGCAAAACTCCAAACACATCTTCCTTTTTTAAGAATGATGTCAGTGCGATTCGAAAGACCGCTGTTCGCCAGCAGCAGCCATCTTCTTTGTTTTCAAGGAGCAGGGAATTCACGCGGAACCGTCGCAACTCTGCCGTCCTTATGTTAAGCCCGCCCGCCGACTCTATAAATGACGTGATTGGCCTGACGAGAATTAGTTTTTTCCAGCTCGCAAGCCAACGAAGAGTTGCTAGACTGACCGTGGCTGCAAATTAAATTTGCTGCCGCTAGGGTGCGTCTAGATTTCTAGGCTAGGTTTTAGTTGCAGCTTGAAAATTCAGTGGCTACGACGGGGTCAGAGTTGAAATAATATGAGCTTTAAACGCAGAGATGGGCAGCAATTCTATAGACAGTGAAATAAATGGACATAGCGACGCCATAGACTTCGACGGAGACCAGTGAAGTCAATTAGAAGCACTTTTCCGGTGATGGCTGAGCGTACTGCGCAGCTGCTACGCAGCCTCAAACTGAGCTTGACAACGTAGATGTCACGTGAGCAACCGGTCTGAAAGTTGTAAGTCTTCTGGTAGCTGTGCCAAGAGAAATCTGAATCATTACAAATCTTGCAGAGACGGAGAGGGTGAGTAGGAGCTGTCCATGAGCGTAGGAACAGGAGCAAAACGTTGCTGAAATATTTTGTTCCGATGCTTTCATGGACTCACTGTGGGCTTCTCCCTTGACTGTATGCCTCCACGTCCATGATGTGGATGCTGAAAATGACTTCACAATAATAACCCTGCTTGAGGTCTGCCCAGGGGCAAATTCTTCCATAAGTGGAGGAGACCCCGTTTCTCATTACAGGGATGAAAAATAAACAAAATCAAATCAACTCTGTTCTTTGCAACGTAGCTCAGAGATTAAAATAATAACTTACCTTTCATGATGCAACCATTTTTTTGTTAAACAATAAAAAAAGCTAACAGATGTCTACTTGTCTGCATGTATTTGTATGTGCCTCTTTTGTCACCACACACAGAGAGCTGTAGTTTGCAATGAGCTCTGGATATTCAACTGTCTGCAGCATAAAGATACCCTCAGCGTTCTTACAGACAGTCACTGGTGGCTCCCCATACAGTATCTGTTCTAAATGCATAGTTATTCAAATTATTCACTTCAAAGTTGCCTGAAAACACACACACACACACACACACACACACACACACACACACACACACACACACACACACGCTCAAGTCTAAACTGCTGACAGGACAACGCAAATAAAAATGGTTTTGATTTGGTTCACTAACAAAGGAATATTAAAATATGCATTTTGAATGCAAATGTATAAGATATACAGTGAGGAAAATAAGTATTTGAACACCCTGCCATTTTGCAAGTTCTCCCACTTAGAAATCATGGAGGGGTCTGAAATTGTCATCGTAGGTGCATGTCCACTGTGAGAGACATAATCTAAAAAAAAAAAATCCAGAAATCACAATATATGATTTTTTAACTATTCATTTGTATGATACAGCTGCAAATAAGTATTTGAACACCTGTCTATCAGCTAGAATTCTGACCCTCAAAGACCTGTTAGTCTGCCTTTAAAATGTCCACCTCCACTCCATTTATTATCCTAAATTAGATGCCCCTGTTTGAGGTCTTTAGCTGCATAAAGACACCTGTCCACCCCATACAATCAGTAAGAATCCAACTACTAACATGGCCAAGACCAAAGAGCTGTCCAAAGACACTAGAGACAAAATTGTACACCTCCACAAGGCTGGAAAGGGCTACAGGGAAATTGCCAAGCAGGTGAAAAAAGGTCCACTGTTGGAGCAATCATTAGAAAATGGAAGAAGCTAAACATGACTGTCATTCTCCCTCGGACTGGGGCTCCATGCAAGATCTCACCTCGTGGGGTCTCAGTGATCCTAAGAAAGGTGAGAAATCAGCCCAGAACTACACGGGAGGAGCTGGTCAATGACCTGAAAAGAGCTGGGACCACCGTTTCCAAGGTTACTGTTGGCAATACACTAAGACGTCATGGTTTGAAATCATGCATGGCACGGAAGGTTCCCCTGCTTAAACCAGCACATGTCAAGGCCCGTCTTAAGTTTGCCAATGACCATTTGGATGATCCAGAGGAG
Source organism: Sander lucioperca (assembly GCF_008315115.2). Classification (NCBI taxonomy): domain Eukaryota; kingdom Metazoa; phylum Chordata; class Actinopteri; order Perciformes; family Percidae; genus Sander; species Sander lucioperca. The sequence continues at coordinate 6,336,924 of NC_050183.1, forward strand.
TCATGGGAGAAAGTCATGTGGTCAGATGAGACCAAAATAGAACTTTTTGGTCATAATTCCACTAACCGTGTTTGGAGGAAGAAGAATGATGAGTACCATCCCAAGAACACCATCCCTACTGTGAAGCATGGGGGTGGTAGCATCATGCTTTGGGGGTGTTTTTCTGCACATGGGACAGGGCGACTGCACTGTATTAAGGAGAGGATGACCGGGGCCATGTATTGCGAGATTTTGGGGAACAACCTCCTTCCCTCAGTTAGAGCATTGAAGATGGGTCGAGGCTGGGTCTTCCAACATGACAATGACCCGAAGCACACAGCCAGGATAACCAAGGAGTGGCTCTGTAAGAAGCATATCAAGGTTCTGGCGTGGCCTAGCCAGTCTCCAGACCTAAACCCAATAGAGAATCTTTGGAGGGAGCTCAAACTCCGTGTTTCTCAGCGACAGCCCAGAAACCTGACTGATCTAGAGAATATCTGTGTGGAGGAGTGGGCCAAAATCCCTCCTGCAGTGTGTGCAAACCTGGTGAAAAACTACAGGAAACGTTTGACCTCTGTAATTGCAAACAAAGGCTACTGTACCAAATATTAACATTGATTTTCTCAGGTGTTCAAATACTTATTTGCAGCTGTATCATACAAATAAATAGTTAAAAAAAATCATACATTGTGATTGCTGGATTTTTTTTTTTAGATTATGTCTCTCACAGTGGACATGCACCTACGATGACAATTTCAGACCCCTCCATGATTTCTAAGTGGGAGAACTTGCAAAATAGCAGGGTGTTCAAATACTTATTTTCCTCACTGTATGTATTCTGGTGGTGTGTTTTATCTGATTAGCACCGCCTTTTCCTGTGTATCAGTGAGGCAGTTGCTTACTTGAGTTAATCAGACAACTAACCATGAGACACTCTTGTCTGTTCAGAGTCCATATGACTGTTAAAGAGACGGTTGGTTGGTCAGTCTGTGTCTGTCTAGAGTCAGGCCTGAACGCAGGGCACCATTATTATCAACCAGCTGGCCTTACACAAATATTCAACACTGCAGTTTTACATAGTAGCAAAAAAAAACTCATTTATTGAGTTTCCATGATTTATTGATAGATATTCTCCTACTATCAAATCAGTAACTTACATATAGCTTTCTGTATCAGTATGGCTATAGTTTTGGTTCATTCTGTCCTGTCAGCTATTGCAGAGAGCAAATCACTACAAGCATTTCATCTTTTAAGAAAGCAGGAAGAGGAGCAGTCACCTGACTGAAACAGCAACAAAGAAAGACCAGCGTCTGGTCAACAACAGCTCTTAACGAAATTCATGTTGTTCATATTCTAATGGTCGAAAACAGAACCCATAATGTTACGCAATCAGTTACCCAAAGAGAGCAAGATTGTATGTTAAACATAATCAGAAATACCAAATCAAAAGTAGGTAGATATAGGAAACGAACAAACAGCCTGTCTATAAATTCCCACAGCATTTTTAAAGGCAAGGGGCCACGTGACGGGTTGATAAAGCAACTTCCCATCCTCTTTTTCATTTCTTCTTTCTGGGTAGACCATAGTTTTTATGTTAAAGTCTTTTACACTGCCCCATTAGCTCAGCCCACGCACAGAAGTGCAATGGAGTCACAGCCTGAAAACCCATTTGCTCTGTACTGCATAGGATCTGATACTTTCATGGGATGTTTTATTATTCATAACCACTGGAGATAATTATTGTCCCAAATAATAATGTCCAAATATAACTCAATGTATTTTGCATCCTCTGTCTATGTATGCAAATGCTTTTGCATGCCCTAGCAACATGAGTCACCTTTGAGGAAACAATGTCATTGGTGGATATGACTTAATCAAAAGAGCAATGCTTCTCACACCTGAGAGAAGCCGATGCAGAAAAGAAAAGTGTAAATTGCTATAACAGATCATTTGTGATATGAGATGTTTTCCATGTGACTGACGAGACAGATGAGAACCTCAGAAGCTAATGGCCATCTAACAGACTAACTTGTTTCACTTACAAAATCTACAGTATTTTATCTCTGTACAGTATTCGGTTACACTTTACTTAAAAAAGGTATCTACATAAGAGTGACATGACACTGTCACGAACGTGTCAAACATTATAAACAAGTCATAAACATTTGACATAACGCTTCTTTTAGTAAGTGTCATTCGGTTCGTCATGTCAAGTTATGGTTATGGTTAAGGTTAGAGTTAGGGTTCATGTGTCATGACTGTGTCATGACAGTGTCATGTCACTCTTATGTAGATACCTTCAAGGAAAGTGTTAGCCAGTATTCTTTATTATGTTGTGCCCTTATACAAGACAGACACTGGCTTTTATACTTGTTCCTCTATACTTTTCACCTCTTTACAAGAATTAAGCAGCTTCCCCAACCAGAACAGGTCACTAACGTTTGTCTAAAGCTGCTTACACACCAACCAGACGGCCAACCGTCGGCAGAAAAGGCAGTTGGACTGATCAGTCTCCCCGAGTTGGTCAAAGAAATGCCTCAGAACACACCGAAGAAACGAGAAGTAATACGTCTCCATAACAGCAGGCTGCACTAATCTGTATTGTCGCCCAAAAATGAAAACCGGCAGCTGATTGGATGAATGCGTCACGTGGGTCTGGTTTCTCCGGAAATTCAAAGACAGACTGTCATGGCAGCTTGTTCAGAATACGATCTCATATTGTACTAAAATAGTTCACCGAAATGTGTTTCTGAAAACATTTTAAGAGAGAAATAGGCCGTGCAGTTGCTGAATCTGTCTTCATTTCAGATCAACAAAGGTCAGTTTAAAAGATTTTCGTCAGATTTTGAGAGACTCTAGTCACGCTCATTCCGCTCCCCGATTCCGGGTTAGCACTCTACCAATCAGATGTGTCATTTGAGTCTGACTGCCGGCAGTGCCCGCCCCGCCGATTATACATGTCAAATCGGCCAAAATGAAGGCCGACGGCCCCTCGGACGGACGACGGCACGGAACACACTGAACAGACTCGAGTCACTGACCTCGCCAGACTGTCCAACAGACGATTATCGGCTCTGTGTGTCCTTAAGAGTGACAGTGGGTCACACTAGTTTAACAGTTACCTCAATTGTTTTAGAGGAAAAAACTCAACATGAAGTGGTTGTCAGCCAAAGTGACTGGTGGAGTAGACACAGTCTGTCACACATGGTAACATCTTACCTCCAGGACCGGTCCAGCTCCCAGTATGGTCCTCTCCACCCCACTGGCATAGCCCTTCTGGCTGAGTGCAGTCAGACAGTGGATCAAGAAGTTGGTACTCTGGGTCTTGCCTGAGCCACTTTCCCCAGAGATGACGATGCACTGGTTGACCCGCTTCCTGAGCATAGCGTAGTAGGCCACATCTGCGATAGCAAAAATATGAGGCTCCAGTTTGCCCAGCTGGTGGTTCTCGTACATCTTGACATACTTAGGGTTGTAGATGGGCAGGAACTTAAAAGGGTTGATGGCGATGAGGATGCTGCCTGCATAGGTGTAGATTTTTTTCTTGTAAAAGCGCTTGCGCAGGTTGTTTAATATGCTGTCCTCATTGAGGACGGGGAGGTTGCAGAGGTCTGCAAAGTTGTCCTGTGGAGGAGGAAGGAAGCCCCTGGCGGCTAGCTGTGCTTCCTGCTCCTTAGTCACAGGTGGAAGATGGACATAATGGATAGTGCCATCATGGTTCCTCTCCTGGATCAGGGGAAGGAAAAGAAAAAAACGTAGCTTAACCATATACTGATGAAACTGATGCACTTGCATCTGTCCGATGCTGTTAAAATTATTCTGGGTTGTTTGAATTTCTTAAAACCAGTCAAATGGTAAAGGGCAGTCCCAAATGGTATAGAACTCACAGGGATGAAATTATATTGGGAAACATTTTGCATGTAGCTTATTAACTGCCTTTTTTGTTATATTTTCCATCATTAGAGTGTAATTTGTTATTTAGGTTGACTACTTGTTTTGTTCTTCACTGAAAATGGCAACGAAGAGGAAGTGAGAGCAGAACGAAGCAGAATGTAATAGTCAGACAGTGGAAGGACACTTCTCAGCGGTCCAAATACACCGAGTCTGACTGCAAAGTGAACTGTGTGCCGTCAACTCTACCTGTAGTAAGAAGTAAAAGCCAAGGCTCTGAGGGTGTTTCTCTTGGGCTTTCCGAGGCCACAGCAGAAACCTCTGTGCTGGCAGGTCTCCAGCTTCGAGCACCCATTCCTCTCCGCCACATTCCTTCACCTCTGCCAGCACATACATTCGACCAGGGTCCAGCCCAAGTGCCGTGGCAGCATCTGAGATCACGGAGGCTGCTGTCGCATCTTTCTGCACTCTGATGAGTAGAAAAAAGTAATTGCTAAACTTGATCAATGCTGCATTACAGTAGTTCCTCTACTTTAACAACATCATATCTAAACATTTATTGTTATTGCTACATTTTCTAACTGTAATGCTGTGGCACGCTCACCTAAGGTTGCAGCAGGTGGTGGACTGGGCAGCCAACCGTGGGTAGATCTGGAGCAGGTATGAGCGGCCATCATGATCGTTGGGGCAAGCTGGCCCGCCTCCCCCCCCTCCTCCACCAGCGTTCGTTGCCATGGTGGCAGCGCCATCTCTGACACTCATCCTGGGCCAGGGGGAGTGGCCTCAGCATGCCGCACCCACTGCTTCCCTCTCACCACGCAGCACCTGTAAATGATCAGTGAAAATTGGTGTCACTTGTATACATCCACACTGACAATGGTGCCTGATAATTTCACATATTGACAATGGACCATGATAAAATGAGGCTTTGAGGTCACAGCAGAAACCTCTGCAGTTACATTAGGGAGGACAGACTTTTTTTCCCCAACAATTAGCTATTCTATTCCAATAAACATTTAGCACTTGTGTAATGCCAGTAGAAACACTGCAAGACAGTGAATGGTTTTCAATATAAACCACTGCAGCTTTCTAAAAGCCTGAACAGTGCATCATTGCAGCTCTGAGCAAGCATTTTAAAATGCAAACAAAATAGTTGATTTACAAATAGTCTCAAACAACATGGGAAGCTAATCCTTGATATTTTACTCTCTGAATTTTACGTTCTGGACATAACGTAACTCCGCTACAGAGATGTGTCTTAGATTAGCCTAGATGAGAGGCCCATAGAAGAAATATAACAGTTTGATAGGATACAGGCTTTATAAATTAGCAACAGATCATTCGTGAGGCCTGTGTCCCATGAAGTCATTTACTTTCCTAAACCTATTTTTCTGTAATCAGTGGTTTATCATAAACATATTAAAACCCTTTACACTACAGTGAGCAGAGTACCCAAAGCTAAATAGTAATCCCACTTACCAAATGTTTACCAATCCACTGAAATGTTTCAGAAATATTAGAAGAGAAATTAAGTGTAAAAACACAAAGTGTAAATTGCTGATCCTATCCTCATGTTGTGAAAAAGCTAACATAAGTGTGAAGTGATAACTGCTACACTTAAAATGTTAACTTGAAACAACAAAACAAACTTTAAGGCAAACTTCAAAACATTTTGATTGTATGATATCTGACAGAGAAAGCTAATTGTTAAATTGAGTAAATGTAGATAGTTTCCAGTGTGTGGTTGTCCTAACATCTAAAAACACAGTCTTCAGAGTAGGTCAAACAAAGATTAAACTGTACTTCCATTTCAACAAAATAAAGAGAAGAATATTGCTCTAGAAAGCACATAAGCCTAGGCACAGGGTTCAGACAAGTGCATCAGTGGTGACTCGAATTTAAAAACACTGCAGTGCATTGTTGTCACATCAAATGTAAATAGCTTTGCCACTGAAACTTTACTGTAAGTTGCAGCTACAGATGCTGCACAGAAAGTGAACCCTTCCGCTTGACGACAGCAACCAAGACACAAAAACAGAGAACACCGAAACCACAAATGGTGTAATGACTAGTTGTTATTATAGTTATGTTATTCGTTCTCACAGACAAGACACCTACAGTGATGTAGGACGAAGAACCGACATGATAGTGTTTAGCAACTTTTCACCACAATAACTTATCTCTCAATCCATGGATAACTCAACTCTGCCTGGCAAGGTTCCAACACTAAAGCACTTACAACATCACAGAGCGCTGGGCAGACCATTAACTGAGAACCAAGTAGAGGTTTGTTTAGACCTTACTACTGTTATCACTGATTTCCTGACCGAGGTAAAGCTGCCTTGAAGATTTACCAGGCTCTTTTATGAACTAAACCACAAAAAAAACTAAGGGGGCAGGACAAACGTATTACTGATGAATCACATGACCGGGTCCCATGCCATTAAACTCTGGAGTCAACAAGGTCGGACACCAATTCTTTGAGAACCCTTTCGTGTAACCGCAGCACTGTTTTAAGTAAGAGTTTGGCAACAGAGGGCCATAATAGAGGTTTTAATTCAAACCAATCACTATACCATACTTCTGGTTGACGGCGTACTAATCAGAAAAATCAGATGATGTGGTTTATAGTTGTAATGAAAACATGCATACTTTCAGTCCTCCTCAACATGTGACTAGTTCTACTGTCAGGTATGAGCAGGCAAGGTTTTATTACACAAGCATTAATGCAAAATAATAAATTTAACCACAGCGTTTACATGCTGTTCTGTAAAAGTTGAGCAAGAGCTCACAGCATGCTGAACTTCTACTGACGTCACACATTTGTCCTAAATGGCCTCATGTTCTTGTTTCAAAGAAAACTAAACTTTAAATAACAATCTTTAAATCTTCAATGAACACATGGCTATCTGCAACCTGCACATAGAGAAAAGAGAACAGTTGGGTTCATCCATGTACAACTAGTAGCAGTTTTTCGCACCACAATCTTAGTTTACAGTAGTTAGCGTCAGTACAAAACCACGTAGGGCTAACACTACTCTGTAATTAGCACTCAAATCCTTATACAATCATACTTCTTAGTACAACTGCGAGTTAACTTGACTCCACACCAAAATTACTGACAGTGTGTTGCTGTGGTTACTTTAGTGGACTGACATGATGACAGCTTTACATTGTAGTTGATGAACAGAAAGCTTGGCCGACAGTGATTCATTTAAAAGACTTTAAAGTCATACTGAGTCATACTATTTAAGGACACACTCTCAGTCACCGTAACATCTAGCTGGTCCACAGCCAAAGGAATATGATCCAGGTTAAGGCCGTCTGTAACAAAAATGAATGCAGAATAGTCAATTATAGTTGAGTGTGAATCACAGAGACAGCAGCTGGGTAAGGTTTGGTCTAATGATGGATCATGTAGTGTGGCTTTGCATCAGTAATGTATTCTGCGTACACTATAAGTCCCCCTTTGGGAGAAAGGAACCTGGTTTAAATAACTCTATGGCATGCAGAGTGGCCTGCCTTAGTAACCTGATCCCCGGGTCCAGTCCTGAGAGTACCAAGGCCTACAGTTTATCAATTTCATCATTTGAGCAAAGACGAAAGAGTTTATTTTCTCAACCTGAAAAATAAGAAATGTTATTGTCTGAGATATGCCCAAAAAAGCACGCTGAGGGAAAAGAGGCCGCTCTCCCAAATCCATTCCTTCATGAGGTTTGTTTTCACTGAAACTTTACAATAACTGACATAACCAATGTGTTCTGTGGAGTTATCATAAATGATACACACACATGTGAATTAGCTCAAATAACAGGATAGCTCATTTCAATCATGTGCAAAAATATCAAGATAATGTTTTGTCTCTTCCTGTACTGTTTAACCATGAGAATTGTTTTCAAGAAAGGAATAATCAGAAAACACAACAGTGCTATCTTTAGAAGAATTAACATCTCAAACTAAAAACAAGATAGCAAGCTACCAAACCACATGGTGCTGCTAGTAACTGGTTGGGTGTATCCACCCAATGTTTCTGGGGTTGTCTTAATTGATCATTTTGCATTGTTCAAGCCTGTTTTCAGGTACTGTTTTCTTTTTGCCGAATTTGTTGGTTAAGACATACTTAAGGACAAAGATCACTACATACCATAATGGACCAAATACAAAACTGCAACAACAAATATATCTTAACAGAGCCAACTCTGGTATCATTTAGGTCACAGTAGAGAATTAGAGGAAAAATAAAGCAGCTTGAGAGTCATGAGCTTGTGCCTTTGCCAAAATAGCTGACCACAGTCCCAAAAACTTGCAAGCCTGTAAAATGCCAAGGCATGCAAAACTGCAGAGACCACAAAAGACAGCATCATTATTATCCTCGATCATGGGCCCTGTCTGGTTTAAATCTGTTACTTTAACTCCTGAGCTGCTAGTTTCCAAACAGCAAATATATAGTACAGTATATGTGTGTAAGACGAAAAGCATTTCATCTTAGTTCATGTGGATGTGTGGAGAAAAAAAGGGAAGTGACAGAGAGAAAACTGAACAAAGAAAAAGAGGGGAAGGGCAGAAGGACAGACAGAGAGAAAAGTAAACACCTAAAATAAGATAGAAAATAGAGAAGTCCCAGGGGACAATCAAAGGAGACGAAGGCTTTGTGATAATGCAGCTTCCTCCCTGCGGAGGAGATCCTCTGCAAGGATGCCCAGCATTCCTCAGATAAGACTCTGGGTTGTCTGCTTTGCGTAGGCTTAGCCTGGCACTTTAGCTGCTTACTGAGGGCTGATGGGAAGACACTAGAGCACAGGGCTACAACTGAGGGGAGACAGAGGCCCTTCAGCTGCTTACTGTGGGCATGAGGGGGCATTAACAACTAACAAGCTTCTTAAACCAGACATTTTTATAAAAGGCGGTACCACTCATCCCCATTGGACTCACTAACCTCATCCCACCTATCCCCTTATTATCCAGTCAAGGAGAATCGGCTTGGAGTAAATTACTTCCACTGTGCATTCATTGGGATAAATAATCAAGATAAATAAAGATTGGCCTACACACAGAAATGTTACTCAGTTGATTAATTAAAACAACAGAAAATTAACAATCAATCAGAAAAAAAACAAATTCAACAGCTAATAAAACTACTAACTGTGGGATTATAGTTACATTTTTCTTTTAGATTTAATTTTCTTTGACCACACATTCATGTCTGGACTAGTGCATCCTCGGTCACAGGGGAACTATGTGGGTCAATATGTCACAGAGCCGTACTGAAAGTTAGGGCGCATTTTATGTGCTGTTATTCTGACCAGCACTAGTGTACACAATCAGTGAATAAAAGTGTGTTGCATGCATGCGCACAGGAACAATTAAGAACAGTAAATACCCCTCTGCCAAACTGGAAAGAGAAAAAAATATATAGCATAAAACAAGCACTAATTTAATGCCATAACTGAAGGTGGAGTTGGCAGGAAGAGGTTTTGACAGACACTGGCAGGAGTGAAATAAGCCAAGCAGGTCTTACTCACTTTCTCCCAACTCCTCCTCTGTCTTCCTCACCCAACTTTAAAAAAAAAAAAAGAAGGAAAAAGCTCCACCCAGAGAAGAGGAGGAGCGATAGTAAGTCTAGAGTGCCAATTAGTGCAGAGAGAAAAGAAATATTTTGCCTTTATATGGCCAGTTGTTTTAGTGTCTATGATCTCTCTTAGAAGCCTTAGGGCGTTTTCACACATGAAAGTCCAAACCAAGGTCCAGACCAAGGTTCATGTTTTTGTTACATTGTATACATTTGATCCGGTAAGTTTTGGTTTCACACTGCAGTTATGCAAGCGCACTAAAGATCTATACGTGACAAAACTACGTCCTGCCCTCATACGTGAGCTGCGTCTCCAGATACTTATAATTGATTGGTTTGTTGACGGGCTTCCCCGTCCTCTCGTATCCTCTCTCTGTGTCGGAGTTTTTTCAGCTGACTGCTGCTCTCCTCTACTGCCGCGGCTCTTTTTGTTTTGTTGTGATGTTGAGAAGCAAGACATGGGAACTTTCTTTCTGGAGAATTTATTCAGAGACAAACGGAAACCTACACTGTACATTTACTACCACTTAACAAATAAACTGCTGATGTATTCTCAGCTCTGATAGCCGACAGCTGTCTGCTCTGAGCGCATTCACCGTCACACACTCTCTCATGTAGCCTACACACTAAGCACCGAGCTATTCCTTAAAAAGGAGCTTCCCCGGTCTTGTAACACAAGGAGAGCCTGCCAGAGCTTCTTCTATTTGGTCCGAAAGTCCGAACCATCCAAGAAATGCTTTCACACTATAAACGAACCGGACCATGGACCATTGCAGTTTGGTCCGGACCGAGACACCTCTTTTTATCGGACCAAAATTTGGTCTTTTGATCCGGACAGTGGTCCGGGGGAGGTTTCACACCTATAATTTTGGTTCGGATCAAACTGAAAAGTCCGAAAGTCCGGACCAAATGAGGTAAGTGTGAAAACGCCCTTAAGTGTCATGCTCTTAGGGCGTTTTCACACATACCTCATTTGGTCCGGACTTTCGGACTTTTCAGTTTGATCCGAACCAAAATTATAGGTGTGAAACCTCCCCCGGACCACGGTCCGGATCAAAAGACCAAATTTTGGTCCGACCAAAAGAGGTGGTCTCGGTCCGGACCAAACTGGTCAAACATGGTCCGGTTTGTTTACAGTGTGAAAGCATTTTTTGGATGGTTCGGACTTTCGGACCAAATAGAAGAAGCTCTGGCAGGCTCTCCTTGTGTTACAAGACCAGGGAATAGCTCCTTTAAGGAATAGCTTGGTGCTTAGTGTGTAGGCTACATGAGAGAGTGAGAGTGACGGTGAATGCGCTCAGAGCAGACAGCTGTCGGCTATCAGAGCAGAGAATACATCAGCAGTTTATTTGTTAAGTGGTAGTAAATGTACAGTGTAGGTTTCCGTTTGTCTCTGAATAAATTCTCCAGAAAGTTCCCGTGTCTTGCTTCTCAACATCACAACAAAACAAAAAGAGCCGCGGCAGTAAGGGAGAGCAGCAGTCAGCTGAAAAAACTCAGACACAGAGAGAAGATACGAGAGGAGGGGAAGCCTGTCTACAAACCAATCAATTATAAGTATCTGGAGACGCAGCTCACGTATGTGATGACGGCAGGACGTAGTTTTGTCACGTATAGATCTTTAGTGCGCTTGCATAACTGCAGTGTGAAACCAAAACTTACCGGATCAAATGTATACAATGTAACAAAAACATGAACCTTGGTCTGGACCTTGGTTCGGACTTTCATGTGTGAAAATGCCCTTAGTCTGTGCAACATTTTCTTCCAAATGGACCTCCCAAGACAATCACACTCATATATATATATATACACTGACTGTATAAACAGAGAAGCCAGTCAGTGCTGAGACACCACCAGCTGACTCTATAATCTGGCACGAAGTTAATGACCCAGTGACACATCAAGGGTCAATGAGCTTCAGCTGGAATAATATGCATTTCTCCATGTTAACTCTTTTTCTCACTCCTCCAGCCTCTTTCCGTCACTGTATGCCTCACACTCTAATAAGCACATGAACACAAAGAGGTGATCCAAAAGTAAGCAAGCTATGTCAACAGTGAGTGTGGACTAAAGATATGGTGACTCCCAGAATTCCACTTCAGGACGCCAGATAAATCTCACGAGTTAGGGCTACAAGCAGCTCCTATCATAGGTACCATTCCCGAAAGAAGAAAAAAAAGTAACAGGAATCCCTTCACCCTAATGAGTAAATGCAAGGCTACATTTCCCAAGTTGAGTGTTGTAAAGCACACTTTTCTGGATCTGACTCAGAAACAATAAGTAAGTTAGGCGTAATTGTAGAGACGATTGGTTGTGACTATGTAGTAAGAAGGAATGCGTCAGGTAAATCACACACAGAAAATACATGTCTGACTGCTTCGTGAAGCATGAAGATGTTGGACTGGCAGTAAAGGTCCTATATAGCTTGTTCCAAGGCTTTGTTGAAACTATTTCTTGAATGAATTGTTCATATCCATCCACCAACGCTTTTACAATTCTGATATCTTTGGAAATCTTGAGAGCTTCACTAGAATTTAAATTAAGATCTGTGGGTTTAAACTGTGCTTTTTCTGACAACATGTGCTTGTAATGATGGACCCGCTGAAGTCTTTATGGGGTTTAGGAGGTTAACCATTTGAACATTTGTGCTCAAGTTAAATGTTTTGTTTTACACACAATTTCAAACCTATCAAAATCCCCAGGTCCACCTACACCCTTTCCAGGGTATATCTGTGTGCCTGGCTGCAATGCTGTAGACATAAGCTCCTTTTCTCTCCCAAGGGACAGTGCCGCTGAGGTCACTGAGGTATCCATCACCACTACAACTCTCTCTGCATGACCTAATGGGGATGAGAGGGGCTGGCTCTTTGCCAACGCAGGCTGTATTGTCCTCCGGGCATAATGAGAAGCAGAAGCAAGGGAAGTACAGATTCAGTGTGTGTGTGTGTGTGTGTGTGTGTATTTGTGTGTGTGCTTCCTACGGGTTTCGGCCTGTGTGTGTGTGTGTGTGTGTGTGTGTGTGTGTGTGTGTGTGTGTGTGTGTGTGTGTGTGTGTGTGTGTGTGTGTGTGTGTGCGCACGTGTTGTCTTAGGGATTCATAAATGCACTTGGGACTTGTGTGAGAGAAAGAAAGATCGCTCCGGTTGCTGCTGACTGGTGTTAAATCAGCCTCACAGTTGAGGCTCTATAGGAAGTGCAGATGCACCCAAAATGGCTATGAATGGCTGAGAGCCCTCCCTCTGGAGCCATGTAGCCTATTCAAAGATGGAGCCTTTTGTTTAAAAGGGACCAAAACCTCAATCAAGGAATTAACTCATCCAGCAGACACCAACTGGGCTCAATAAGACTAACACAGATAGAGAGGGAACTATGAGGAGAGAGTGAAGGAGAAGGAAGAAAAAGGGCACTAAAAGCTCATCTCCTCCCCCCTGTTTTTAAGTCAGCTCCCAGGCTGGCCAGCCATGAACAATAAAACCAGAGCTGAGGAGCATCTGCTGCCGTCTAAAGAAGAGGATAAAGGAGAGAGGAGCCGCAGGGATCCAGTCTTTGACTTGTCGTTGATATTAACCTATTCATTCAATACGGAGCCCAAGCTCATGGTCAAAATCCTCTTCTCTGCCACAAGTAAGCTGCTAGAAAAGGAGTATAAAGTGCAGAGAAAGAGATCACACATGCCGTTTGGTCTTACAGCCAAATTGCACAGTGGCAGTCTTTGAGAGAGATAAACAACACACCATTCGACAGCTTGGTTTTCCAAGCCATAACTAAACTCAAGTTAGCCAGCTGTCTATCACAATAAATCACCATAACTGCCATGAACAACACTAATCAATTATAACATGGTCATCTGAGTGCAATCCATTGATCTGCCAATCCCAATATCATGTGTCTGAGCCACGTATTGACAAACTGAAGCAGGCTGTTGTTCATTTGACATCGCTCGGAGGTAGGTATAACCCCATGACACACACAGGTCATTCAGCTGAGGCTGGCTGTGGACACACTGGACAACCTACTTCAAGACAACTTGTAATAATGGCTGTGTTACTCATCCAAGGCCTATCAGCATGTTCTGCTGTTGCTTGAGGCAACCCAACATTAGTTTTAGCCACAGCTTTATGAACTCCTACTTTATGTACATTTCACAGCAGGTCAGTAATCAAGAGGCCAGGGTACAGCCTTACACTACTCCCCCGTGTCTCGCCACCCGTCTGGACTGCTGTGTTTTCAACTGCTTCCTTAACTCTGCCCCCTTCCCTACATCTCTCCTGTCATACCACTATCTTTAACAGAATCTCTCCCAATGCTACCCTCCAATGCCTCCACTTCGGCCCCCCACTGATCACCCCCCTCTGCTCCCCACTGCCTAACATTTAGCACTGCTGCTTTAACTCAGTCCAGATGCCAAACTACACCGAGTACAGGAGAAGCTCAGTGTTGAGAGAACTCTGCTTCCTATAAAAACCCATGCCCTGGTGTTTTTGGTTTACAAATAATTCCCCTTTATCATCCAGTCAACGAGACCTGAGGGCAAGCCCCAGTGGGCAAAGTAAAAAGGCCAACAAAATGGATTTGAATCAAACCACTCAAAACATGAGGCAGAGGGCTGCAACAGAGCACAGTGAAGCTCACATGCAAATATACACATTCAAACACTCCCCAAATAATATCCCAGCCTTGAACGTATGCCTTGCACTGACATAAGTGTCCAGGTTCTTTCATCCAGAGGTCAATACTGGGATGAGATGATGCATAGCAATCAAGATGGCGCAGAGAAATATATGTTTTCAATCAGTGTGATGAGCTGAAACTCTAGATTCAAAGCAGCAGCATCCACATGAAATACACCAGGCCAGTGAGGGCATAGCATGTCTGACTTAATGCAACCCAGAAGGTCTCTGCTGAGTCTGATTGGCTGTTTTGGGATTCCACGCTGGTTGGTGGTGACAGGGGATTCCAGAGTTTTCCGGAGCAGTCATCTCAGCCATGTTGGACTAATAATGGACTACTTTAGACCAGTGGTGGACAAATACAGCTAAATGATGACATGTAGGACACTAGTATGTTCTTATTACAGGCATTCAGGGGGTGGACAAAACAACATAAACACCAGCCAAGTACAATATAATGTATTTGTCAAATAAATTCTAAACTCGTCAAGGTTTGTAGAGCTGTTGGTTTAAAAAATATTGTTAATGTTGGTGGTATTTCTGTAACAGCCAGCAAAAAGTAGTCTGGGCAGTGTGTAGATAGCAAGTCAGGAAGCTAAATTATTTGCCCAAAATATACAGAAGAGCTGAAACAATTAGTCAATTAATAGATTAGTTAATCATCAATTAGCCCTCCGCAATTTTGATAATCTATTAATCCTTAAATACATTGTTTTTTAAAGCTCAAATTTCACTGGTTCAACGTTCTCAAATGGGAATATTTGCTGGTATCCTTAGTGTTCTGTGATAGTAAACTAAATATCTTTAATCAACAGATTAATTGTTAATAAAAATGATTAGTTGCAGCCCTACCTAAATAAATAAGCCTGTTAAATAAATGCTAATATTTGCACAATGTGTTTATTGGATTCAGGTGCATTTGATCTGAGGCTGCACAGGATGGTCTCCAGTTACAGAAACACTTCCTTCCCGTTCAGTGCGACAAACCACATGCACAAACACACCAGCATACAGTATGTCGTCTGGAGATGGGGGCAGCTGCAGGCAGAAATCAGGAAGACGAGAAAAGGAAGCAAAGGGAAGGAGGCAGACAGAGGGGATTATTGTACACAGTCACTCATGTGGGCTACCCAGCTCTAAAAAACATTTCCCAAACACATGACTCCATTGTAGCACCAGAATAGTCACTGCACCAAGTTAATACTTATTTAAAATCCCTTAGCCCTGCCACTGGTTACACATGCCACACACGCTTTTCTTTATTCCTCAGAAAAAAAAAGTTCAGACAACAGGGTACAATGCCAAACTGCTTCTGCCTGTAAGCATACATCTCAGGTAGCAGGCAGAAACTGAGATTTAAACATCTAAAACAAACTAAAGCCTCTGCTCTCTCTGCTATGGCACCATGTTTTAGTGGGGGTTACTAAAAGCAGTGCCAAAATCCCGCTCTACCAACTGAGAAACACCTCAACAATATTACTCATCCCACATTTTATACCTGCCTTAACCTCAGTTTGAACTTGAATTGGGACAAAAAGCAGCGGGGGGGCTAGCAAAAAGAGCATGTAATGAAGGATGTGTAATAAAGAGTAACAAAAGGGAGAAAAAGAAACTTAGACATTGTGACATACAATAGATTATGTGGTGCAGCTAGTATAATCTACTGAAACAATCTTCCCTGTGGTTTGTCCTGATGATGTTTGGGTGGCCTGGCAGATTCACACACCAACGTGTGGATGATAAGCATCTTAGAAAGGATAATGTCGTTCTAACCCATCTATATTGTTTTTAGAGTAGTGGACTGGACAGTAACAGTAGGAAAGAGCAAAATGGATGCTGTTCAACGTCATATACCATATAAAGCCATTTTCTAAAACATTTTCTTACTGTCCCTTTCTTTTCTTCTGTACAGATCCCATCATGTCTTTTAACACTCTCGCCGGGGCCAGAGTTCCTGAGTGATTCTGTCAGATTAAATGTAACTTACATATGGAGGCATTCATCAGTGACCACAGTCAGACTGCACAGTAAAAATAGAGCAAAAACAAACAGAACAGAGCACAGCCCAGCCAATATAGAGATCATAGCCATGGTCTACTGTTCCCACTCCATCTCCCTCTCCTTCTATCCTCAGCTTGTCTCTTTCTTTCCATCTCGTCCCCCCGTCTGTGCCTCCCTTGTCTGTACTCTTCGGTGCTTGGCTTTTTCTCTTTTACTTCCCTTGTCACTCTCCGCAGCCCTCCAGGAATCTAGTGGTAAGACAGGGCTGCAGTCAGCAGGCTGTGGCACAGAGTCCAATCCTACTGCTGAACACAAAGTGCTAAGAATGACCAAAATACATGCGTTGTATTAATATATTTACACAGGAAATGTAAGTCAAAGGCTAACATACGGTACATCGCAATTATTGCGTACCTAAAAAAAGTGTCATTTTGTTTTCAAAAGAAGATCAAGCCTTGTTACATAGTGATCCAAAACTAATCATTTCCAGGTAATGTAATGGCCATGTTTGTTTACATGAACACAAATAATCTGATCAAACTGTAATCAATGCAATATGCGAATAAAGTGGAGTAATCACCATGCTCGGTTTTGTGAATGCAACTTTACTCACTATCACATGAACATTATGCAATGCACTCCAAATTAACTCAAGTTTAAAGGGCATTTTAGCCAATAAACATCATAAACTGAAATACACACTTACACACTAATTACAACAACAAACGTCATGCGCTTCTAAGTAGCGCTTTGTGGACCTTGTATGCACTAATCCAACGCTGTGCCGCCTTCACCATTGTCCTCTTTGCTTTTGCCCTGGCACGTATAATAGGAATGTTCCGTCAACTCTACCACCTTGCCTGGCTGAGATTATTAATTTTTTCCTCACATCATTTCAAAAGGATTGACGTTGGAAGTCTACTTCGTTAGACTTGTCCATAACGCTTAAACCAACCCAATTTGTGCCAATATACTTCCACCTTTAAAAAGAGGATTTCGGTGGACTAAGTATTAGATTAGGGGCTGTATTATCTGTATGATTCCCTTTATAAAGTCTTAGGACTTCAGGTTCATTCTTAAATCTCTTTCCTCCTCTGTATTTGCATCTCCACAACACAAAAAGAGACCACAGATAGAACTTCAAATACCCTGGTCATTACATAGTCATCATGCAATGTGCATATTTATCGCCATCATACAGGCAGGAGTTCATGTTTTTTTTAGAATGTACATAACTGTTATGCTTTATGTGCACTAAAACAACCCAAACTACTAGTTACACATGGCAATTGTGTGACTTCCGTGGTTTGACGATAGTAAAAGATAAAGCAGGTGAGCTGAAGTAGACGATGGTTGTGTCGAATATGCTTGTTGGAGGCAGTGTTTTAGACAACAAAATATTACAATTAAGTCCAATTTAGCCTAAACAATGGTCCACTAAATGCTCTTACGGCTAGTTTCTGTCCATTTCCTCTAACTGTAGGAAGAACTGAAAGAGGTGGCTTTTTGATATACATTTAGGTAAATTATAATGATAGGTGCACTCAAGGCTGTATCTGCCTGGCCTTTGTTAGCTATGCCTAATGATCCAATTTTGACAGTCACCCTCAGAGATAGACCATGGTGCAGAGTAAGAAATAGAGCCTCAGGGTGTGCCTTCTCTCTGCCCATAATCCAGAGCCAAGGGACAGGATCAGTGACCGCAGAGAGGATGGAGGGGGAGGTTAGCACTCACCACAGCCATCAACTAGTCAGTCAAGACACACACACACACACACACACACACACACACACACACACACACACACACACACACACACACACACACACACACACACACACACACACACACACACACACACACACACACACACACCTTCCTGAGGGTGACCCCTGCAGCTGAGGGGGAAGGGAGCAAATGACAGAAGGCTTGTCAGACTTGTGAGATATAAGCACAGATTCAATTTTATTTTTCTATGCAAGAGGTTGCATGTGTTGTTGACCAGTAATGATAGTGATGCATGGGATCCATGGGTCTAAGACGAGAATAAAACAGTAGAATCATGCAAAATATGTCATAATCTATTGTGGACAATTATTTTTGTATGTTTTTGTAGTGGAAATGTTTTTGTTTAGTGACCCTGTGTGGCTGCTGCTCATTTTTGGCTGACAAGTTAAAAGCTCTCACTGGGAGATCTCCAACCACAGGAGTCTCTGCCGGAGCTAAAGCCCAAGTATCAAAATCACTAACAGAGAGTAGTAACTCATACCACCTCATGTCAAAAAAGTGTAACTATCCCTTCAACAGGGAAAACAGTCAAAATGCTGAAATCTTAAAAATCAGGGCTGTTGAGCTGCATGTTGTACAGCTGGTAAAACTGGGTTAATGTTGGTTAATTTTCTCTTTACAATCCATACATTTGAATGTGATGAAAGCAGGTAATGTAAACACTGGAGGGTTGCTTCCCAAAAGAGAGTAACAAAAAAGATGTCACATGTAGCTTTTAACCTAAATGCAATATGAAGTCATTGTGCTCAAGCTGCCTGAAAGTGGTTAAAATATGTCTTCCGTGACATTGACAGACCACTTTTCAGTTCACTGTGGAACATTTTTGAGTTGTATATTTTGGTTAAAACTTTTGCTTGGCTTATAACTGTGCCTTTAAATCAGAATCTAAACAGGCATATTTGGTATAATCAAAATCACATCACAATCAAGCTTTGATTCCAATCATCTTGGATTGATGTGTTTGGGCCTTGCATTGATGGCTGTGCGAAGACTAAATCATAACAAACAAATGCATTGTAAAAGAAGGCCATCCCTAAACAGTTGGTTGGCCTTTTCCTCACTTATACCCTATCATTACAGCTGGGTCTATTTATAAAGCCCATTAATTCAGCTTGCCACATTGAAAGAGCCACGTTACCAAGGAGTTTGTGGAATTGATGACTTTAAATCCTCACCACTCTCCCTCTCTTTACCTCTCATTGTCTACTCACACAGACTGCTTTGCTCACTCACTAACTTTCTTTTGCTTGCACTCTCCATCTGGTCCAGTCTCTACAAAATACAGGTCACTGCAAATCCACACTGCAAAGCTCAGTTAGCAGATTTCTAAAGAACGCAAGGCTATTTTTTCTCCCCATCTTTCGCCACAGAAAGGCGGACACTGGAGCATTGCTGTCACATTATTGGACTAAGCGCTGACATACTGTACACACAAAAGCACACACATATTCACAAATACCAGTGTCCCATAGCTCTTTTCTGACCTCCTTCCCATTCCTCTCTTCCTTTTTTTCCATACACCTACCCAGCTTGCTTTAGTAGGTATACACTGATGGGAATCATTCAATGTTTACACATTGCAGCCTATTCAAATCAGCTGTCAACATCTGCGATGAGAAGGTAAGGTATAGAGCTCTTTCAACGGCTTAGTGATAAAAGGGTTTTAGATTGTGCTCTCCTGAACGAGCGCTCAGGTTTACAAAAGGGCAGAATGACACCTAACCCTTCCTAGTGTTCTTCAGCAGCAGTGTAAGTAACAGTGATACAGACATGTACATGTAATACAAACACAAGTCTCTACATGTCTTGACTTTCCTGCCAAGCCATTGGCAATGAGCCCTTCACTATACCTCATATAGCAGCAGTCAGAATGACACTTGTCAGTGTCAACATTCATATTCTACTTACTGAGGCGACATCCACAATACTACGTTTTCATTTTTTAACGGCGTTTAAAAAAAAAAAATAATAATAATAATAATAATAATAATAATAATAATAATAATAATAATGTCCACACAAGCATTTTAGCTCAGTAGCACAACTAATCTCCGTCTGTATTAACACGTCTGACAATGCATAACACATGACCATTCACGCACACGGTTCTTGCCGGTGTAAACAGGAAGTAGTGTGGACGCGAGACATAAACGTAGCAAAAGACATTCGTTTTTTAAACAGAAACGTAGTAGTGTGAATGTAGACTGAGGCTCTTCTACAGGACCATGGGACTGCAGGTGTCTGCGTCATTCCACAGGCAGCCTACATCATGTTGCCCCAGCACAACCAGCTGCACATAGAGGCAAGGCATACTGCTAAGGGACTCATTAGAAATCACTCTGCTGCCACAGCACACTATAGCTCGACCTGTTCCTCTGTCCTTGTTCTATCAGCGACCTAAATTAGTCAGATTCTGAAGCAAAAAATAAAAGAGGAACACAGTAACCTAATACTGCACTCACACTAAAGGCCCTGACACATCAAGCCGACGGCCGGGGGACTAGTGTGTGTGGCGTTGCCTCTCGTCGGCCCTCGTCGCCTTCTGTCTTGGCCAAAAATTAGCAGCGGAACACACCGCAGAGACTAAAGCCGACGGCCAAGTACCACATACATTCAGCGCCTGCGTAAGAGGAAATAACTCACCATACCAGCAGGTGACGGTAATCTATTTGTCATTCAAAAGGGAAACCGGATAACGTTGCTACGATACCACAACAAACAGTGTTGTGCTCAATCAGCGGCAGAACCGAAAACAGAGCCTACGGTCCCTCTGCTTCACTCCCTGCCGGGAAGACAGCAGACACCAGGAGATGGCTAATCGGACTGTCAATGGGCCCTTAAATTAGGGATGTCCCGATCAGGTTTTTTTGCCCTCGAGTCCGAGTCCGAGTCATTTGATTTTGAGTATCTACCGATACCGAGTCCCGAGCCGATACTTCTATAATATATAAAAAAAGAATAAAGAAGAGCGAAAAAACAGATCCAGGATGTTCCTTATTTTTTATTTAATTCACCTTATTTTAACATTCAACAACTCTTAACAAACAGAGCACTTCTGTTACATATCTCACAGTTTGCTATGGCAATGTTGTTGTTTATAATGCTTCCGTGTTCTACTGTGCCGGCATTTAACCAATAGCGTCTCTGCAACAAAGTGATGTCATGCTGCACGCGTTGCTGTTTCTGTGTGGAGTCAAAAGGGTCTAACTCTGTGCCACCGCATAACTATAGATGTATTAAAAAATAATGAAAATATATATACATATATATCCAAGTCCTGATCGGGAGGTAACGTCCGATTCCGATCGAGTCTGAAACCACGTGATCGGGCCCAATTTCCAATCACGTGATCGGATCTGGACATCCCTACCTTAAATACCCTGTTAATATGGGCCTATTTGGAACAAGAGCCTTTCTTCCAAATATGGTATGCTCATGAATATTTAGATGAGCTGCGCGCTGATTGGTTGAGCGAACCACATACACATACATTGGAGACGAGACAGCAGGACTCATATTTCAAACACTGCAATGTTATACATTGTTTGTCTGCTATTTCGTTATTAAATTCACTTCTGAGACTTTTTTATGCGAGAAATCAACTATATAAAGCTCAAATATGGGCCGCTTTACGAAAATTGATGGCTAACTGCAAATTTGGTAAGACGTGTCAGACTTCAGGAGCTCCACACAGTCTGACGAGAAAGCGGCAGCCTGCCGGGCTCCATACCTAGGGCAAAGTCACCCAAAGTTTCTGGGTTACTGGACTACCGGGGCTCGGGGCTGTACGCAACTGGATAGTCCAACAATCAGACCAACGATCCGGGTGACATAGCAGCGACAGCGGCATCAACGGGTTGCTGCGCTTCGGTGGCCGCTATGTTGAATGTAAACAAAAAGCTGCTTGGTCGCTTCTCTATCGTCATCGTGTTAAACCCACCAATAGCACGCCAGGTGGATAAGCCAGTTTGTGATTGGTCCCCGCAAAATTGTAATGGAAGCAGGATAGATAAATGTACAGGTTTCCAGCCTGAGCTGCAGGGCAAATTGCCGGCAGATCTGGCTGGGTTTACCTAGTCAACGCCTTTGCAGTAGTAGCCCCCGAACTCTGGAATAAGTTGCCTCTACATATTAGGCTGGCCCCTACACTGCCTGTTTTCAAATCCCATCTTAAAACATATTTTTATGCCCAGGCTTTTAACACATTAGGATATATCATTGTCATTTTGCTGTTAAACTGTTATCTTTTGTTGTTTTTGTGTTCATTGTGTTCTATGTTTTTTTGATTTTACAGCACTTCGGCCAACTGTTCTTGTATTTAAATGTGATTTATAAATAAATTCAAAACATCAAACAGTAGGCTGAAACCAGAATAAAATGCCAGAGTGGTTGGTATTGACGACATGTAGCATATTCTACAGCACCCAATGTGGGTCTAATTTCCCACACTAATCATGATTCATCAAACAGTTGTGAGAAACAAAATACACTTTCCAAGTAATTCATGAAACACCAAACAAATTTGACCCTGAAAACACACAAGATAAGACAGACACTAGACAGATATGTTGACAGATCAATTGCAACCTCCACAAAGTTGCTTTTAGTGTCTACAATGCACAAACAGCCCACACACCCTCTGAAGTCATCAGCAAAAAATAAAATGCTCATATGTAGCTAACCATCATATCATACCATCATATCTAAGACATCAATGTCAAAATTAAGCCATTGCAATTTCATTACCATGCTTCGCCCAACACTTGATTATTGTTGCCTTTAAAAAATATTTTTATAAACTTATCTTGCTGGCTGAGGTTGTGGTGTCACAGCAGAGCAGAGCAGCTTGCTTGATAAGCGTATTAGGAAACAACAACAGTTCCTCTAATGTGGCTCAGGTTGATGTTCTAAAACAGCTACACACCTAAACTTCTAAAGACATGGACATTAGAGGTGTTGAAATTAATGTTTTAATAACTGATGCATCGAATCATGGACATTGACGATGCTGCATCGATAATTGGCCAGGCCATAATCGATTATTTCTGTTTACAATTTAATGTAGGCTTAACAACATTTCTGTTTACATATTCTGTTATGTTTTGCACATTCAGGAAGTGCCATGTGCTCAGTGCTGTAGTTTTATGTATCCAATTTATTTAGTATTAGAGCACTGCAGAATGATTTGTTTTTGAAGCTTGAAAAGCTATGAATTAAATATCCTATATGGCTTTAACAGAAAAATGTATTTGACGCATCGTGATATCGAATCGAAGACATGATAATCGTAATCGAATCGAAAGATCATTGAAGATTCACACCTCTAATGGACCTAGCCTATAACAAGCAGAGCACTATGTGGACTGTTAAAACGCACAACGCTTAGCTGAGATAGAACCGATTTATAGTGTTATCTGTGAGGAAATGATTATTTAATATCACAAGGTAAGATTTAGCAGTTGAAAATAAATGTAATAAAGATGAATATGAAAGCTGAGTCTGAGAAAACCCTTGAATCTCTTCTCGAGTCTCCTCTGAGAAATATTTTGGCACAGCTATCATTGAGGCAATTATCTTTTCATCCGCTGTTTTACACAATTGCATCCGCTAGTATGTGTAGACCAATTACAACTCAAGGCTGAGCTGGAGATGTAATTGGTCTTCCTTCCCCCACCCGCTTCCACTGTCAGCTCTGCAGTGGTGCTTGCAGAGTACCAACCATTAGCAGGGAGCCATATGGCCCTTTTCTTTCAAAGATGGCAGAGAGCCGTTCTGTGGACTGCCTCAGTGCTTAGAAGCACTTTAAGGAGGTATGGGATAAAATTGGCTGTATTGCAACATCATTTGTGGGCGTTTCTGTTTACAATCATTCGAAGATATTGGGACAGGTCTTTTGAGTGAATAATTAAGTGAAAATTAATATTACAGCTTTCAGTTCAGATGCCATTCATACATGTTTAGACAGTATTGTGTGTTCATATCTGACTAATATCGGTATTCAGTTACATCTATTCCCTTTTACATTTCTAAATAGTAACTATTATTTAAATTGTGAGACATGAAGCATTTTTAATAAATGGAGAATTGACTCTTAAGCTTTCTCTGAGGGATTGGGATGTTAATTAGATTTTGAATATGACAGATGGGGATCGTGTGTGACTGTATTGAATATGCTGATGCTTGATCCACAGCATAGTAGTTGGCAGATCCTACACCACCAGTGGGCTTACAAATGCTGCACAGTCCACACACACCCACCACACCTCCACACGCCTCCTGTGTCACTCTACTCATTACAGCTGATATTGTTACATACAGAATTATTCTATTATGCTCGTAACGGTAATATTTAATAGCTCTATTCTGGACTATGACATTTAAAAAATGAGTAATAAACATGCAAGGTCAAATATTTTGTACACGTTCTACATTTTGTTTAACGTCACTTCCAGAGTTTGGTCTTGAAGACCTAATTTAAAAGGCTGGCTGGTTGAGCTCATCTTCTTAATGAGATGTCACTTTCATT
This sequence comes from Sander lucioperca, assembly GCF_008315115.2. Lineage (NCBI taxonomy): Eukaryota > Metazoa > Chordata > Actinopteri > Perciformes > Percidae > Sander > Sander lucioperca. Next base: position 6,361,349 of record NC_050183.1, read on the forward strand.
TATATTCCACGCAGAAGCTTTGTAGTTCAATGATGAACTGTGGTTTGCAAAGAAATCAGAAGAAAATTGGTCCCGGACTGTTTTGTTATGGTGATTTGTATAATTATTTATCCATTTGTGGTATAGAAATTACTTAGTTTCAATGTTCTTATTGAGTGTCATCAGCAGAGAAATTAAACTTAAATTATAAATACAATAGACTTTACAACAGTCACTTGCTCTCATAAAACTACTTAAACTAAATTAAAACATGAAATAGATTTCATTCCATCTACTTTAGGTTGATGCCCCACCTACTTGTTTTGCAGGGTCACAGAGTACATTTGCTGTACATCCCATAACCTTCCGGCAGGAGAATATTTGTAACTTTACACTCTGGTCTGATAGATTATTTCAAGCCATTCTTGAAGGCCTGAGTCATATGTGGCTTATTAAGCACAGAATGATGCATATATACATTATTTTACAATGAGGAAATGACTTGCTAGTTAGGCCATTGGAAGAGCACAACAGTGTTTGTTCACAAAGTAAATCAGATAAATGGAAAAAGGGAAACAGGAGGGAGAGGAACTTCCAAGTAAAGTGCCTATGTATGATAACTTTTTTCCACCACCTAGCTAGATGTTTGTCATGTAGCAAGAGCTTGATCCTGTAGCTTTGTGTGGAAGATTCTGTTAAGGTTTGGCCAATGTGCTACTGTACTGCATGTTATAACAGCTCCAAAATTGTCACTTCATCTGGGCGAAAATCAATATCACAAAAAACAAAACATGTTTGACCAGATACCTCGAAATCAATATTGCAGCGATATCACCAGTAACGTGGATATAATAACTAAATGAGTATAGGCAAATAATAGAACAGCTAGATTAACTAACTTTGGAAAATACACACATCTCCCAGTCCTAATTGTTGACCTCTAAATTGATATGGTGACAGTAGTTACACATGATTATAGACAAACCAGGGGTGAGCAGTACTAATATTAGTGTGCAATGACAGGAAAAGTAGGCTAAGTACAGGCAGTCACTGCTGATATTACTCAGCCAGACAGTCAAATAAAGTTCAAAAGGTTGTTGGTTAGTTGCAATGCAGTTGTTAAGTCTGGGGAAAAAAGACATTTAACATTTAACAGCATTTGACCTTTATATTAGTTTTTTTTTTTTTTAAATGCCCTGACAATACCTATCCCATATCTCAATAACAATACTGTATCAATATCTATCTCTCTAAATACATCTGTTGCTGTATTATACTACTTCATCTATCACTGGCAACCGTGGCTGTACTGTACTGGGTATAAACTGTGCACTACCATGGAGGGCACATAATAACAGTTATGATACACTGGTAATTTGGATAAACTGTAGTTGTTGCCCCCTTCTAGACAATTCCGGTTTGGATTTATGTAAAGGACTCAAGAGTCTGCAAAAAAAAAAAAAAAAAAAAAAAAAACACAACTCAAGAATGTGGAGCTTTTTCTGAAATCCAAGTGAGACTTGTTGATCCCAGCAAAGCAACAAGCAACTGACAAGTAGGTTAGTCACATATCAACCAGGCCTGGGCACATTGCACTGTAACAAGTCAGCCTACATTCTCAGCTCATTCACACAAAACTAGATGCAGCTATGCTTCTGGAGCACTGACCAGACAGGCGGCATGTTGTTACCAACAATTATCATTACAGTCAGCCAGGACGGCTGTGAAAGTTAGCTGGTAACCTCCATTTTGTCTTAAAATGGGACGTTAAAAACTAGCTAGCTAGCTAGCTACATTCAATAGAGAAGGGTTAACTTTACGAGTCGCAGATGTTAACTGAGCTGCTTCACAATAACTTAGAGCTCTGTCAATGCAGTGCCTGACAACGTTAGCCATAAAAACGTACCACCTTCGACAACAATAAACCCAAAATATTTCGACAAGTGCATAATCTTTTGCCATAGCTAAACGCTTGCTTTACAGAACAAGCACGTACAAAGCCAAGTGCACGGGCAAACAGTATTTAACGTAACTTTACCTTTAGTGATTGTATTTCTCATTGTCTTGGTGTAATCCTTGATTGCATTCCCCGCGAGTCAACCAACTGGTGAAAAAATATTGATAACCAAGTCTCCGCTTTTCAGTTTGTGGTTTTCTTTCTCCTTTGAATAAACCAAGACTGACTTGTATAAACCAGGCTAACAACGGTGGAGTCCCCGACAGACAACGGTTGAGAGTTGAGCTTGCAGTTTTGAAACAGGGGTGGAAACAACATGAACCGACAAAAAACGTTTTATACGCTTAGCTATGTTACACAAAGAAAAGCAGTGTCTGAGGTAAAATAGACTCAGAAGACCTGACAGACTATGTGGTTTCAGACCGGCTAACCAGCTAGCCTGTCGCTAGTACTTCCTTTCTCTCTGCCTAGCTAAATAACAGAAGCAGTATGGGCGGTGGAAAAAAAAAAAGTTGAGGAAAAAGGCACAAGCCAGATTCTATACAATGAAGGCACCCTGTTGCTCCGGGACATTTACTAAAGAACATCGCCCTCTGCAGGATTACGACGGTGGTACTAGTGTGGTGTCTTAAATAGTAATGCTGTGATGCTGTATGAAGAGGAATCCGCCGACACTGTTCTTGATTATAAAAAGGTTTATTACAAGCAAAGATTCAGCATCAATTTTACAGACCCATGGATATCTGGAGAGACGACCGACCCAATCATCAAAATTTGCCGCTCTGACTTTCCTTTGTGTGAGCAACGTATATATCCTATGCATTGTATCAACAAAGGGCGTGATATGTGTGAATACATGATTCGACCACAGAACTGAACTGGCCAATCCATGCCTGTTATCTGGCACAACTCCAAAAAAGGTCTCTTCTGTCTTGGGGGAACCTCTGCTCATGTTAACAATTTCCAGATGTTCTCAGTAAGTGTAGAGTAAAGTTCATAGGACTCCCTTATAACAAACCTTTAAGCAAAGTTTATAGAAAGTTATAGAATGGTCATATACTACACTAGCTACATGGTGGCGCACAGGCTCTGGTGCATAGACTGTATATTAATATACAGTCTGGCGACAGCAAGGTTGCTGCTGAACTACCAGCTTCACTGATGTAGGCCTACACAGACATGTCATTTCATTATTAAAGTAAGACAATGTTATTACAGTAGATACAAATGAGATACACATTTTAAAATTAGTTTTTGTCAGTTGGTTTCAGTTGAACATTCTGTTGCAAGAAGCAACCACTACCTGTCACAGTTCCATAGCAGTTTAACTGACATTTTGCATCATTAGCCATATTTAATATTCCAGCATTATTTGTAGATACTGTTATATATAGCTGTTTTGTGATTGTTGATTTGTGTTTTGTTTGTGGTTGTTATTTTAGTTTGTCTGATCAGTTTACTGCTCTTTAACGTAACAGTTATCTGAGGCTAATGTGTTGATAATACAATCAACAAAAGCTTTTAGGCCTATCTCATTTTGATATTGACTAAAGTCATCATTTTCAATTAACCCAATGAGCGCTGTGTCATCAGCAAATTTAACAACTTGACAGCTTGCCTGCTGTGGACGGTAGTCTGCAGTATAAATGGTAAAAAGAAGGTGATAAAACAGTTCCCTGAGGTGAACCTGTGTTTGTCATGATCTTGTCTGACTTAACTTTTGAATTTAGCTTAACAAATTGAGACCTGTTCTCTAAGAAATTTAGAATGAAAGAGATAAATACCCCTGGAACCTTCATCATCAAAAGCTTATTTACAATGATGTGTGGTTATATCGTATTGAACGCTGAGCTAAAATCATAGTAGGCCTACAGAATTCTCACACACCGTCCCCCTGCATCCAGGTGAGAATAGACACTGTCCAGTTTACAGACAATGGCATCCTCTGCCCCTCTCCCTTTCTGATAAGCAAATTGGCAGGGCCGGGTCAAGATACTGCTCCACATGAGGCTTCAGACTATTTAATGCGATTTTCTCACATAGCCTACCTTCATAGCTATGGAGGTTAGAGCCACTGGTCTTAGATCATTCATACACTCAATGCAAGATTGTTTCCATAAATCAGGTAACACTTTATAAGAGAAACAATAATTAAAAATACTTGAAAAAATGCTTGCTAACTCAAAAGCACAGCCTTTTAATACTTTTGGAGACAGTCCATCTGGACCTGCTGCTTTGGTAGCTTTCAGTCTCATAAACATACCATATACCTCCTGATTGTTTGTTTGCAGGGTATAGCCTAGTCATCATCCTCTGTGCTCCCAATCATTTCCTTTGTCTCTCTCCTCTTTGTCTTTCATCAGAGAAGTCTATTTTGTCAAATCTATTATAGAAATGATTTAGGTTATTAGCATATTCCCTTGTGCCATTTAACTGGGATCTGTTCCCCTTCCCTTTCCCTGCATACATGCATATGATGATGATATATGATCCACTCATTACCACATTCCTTCCCAGACTTTCTTCATATCATTCTCTTTAAAATAATTTTCTATTTCGCATTTATACCGATATTTCTCTTTATTTATTTCCCTTTTAAGTTCTTTATGGATCTTTTTCAGTGTATTCTTGTCTCCCCTAGCAAAGGATTTCCTTTTGTCATTAATTAGCTTTTTAATTTCATCATTCATCCAGGGTTTACAATTTGCATATACCTAAATACCTAAAATGATATACCCACAGACGGACTCAGTAGGCCTAAGTTCATTTATGTCCTTGGCACTATTTTCAAAAACCGCCCAGTCCGTAGGCCTATTTTCGAACGAGTCTTTCAGTCTCTCAGTCGCGTCTTTTGTCATATTTTTCACCGTGATCGTTTCCTTTTTGTGCCTCTTTACGAGTGGGATATATTTGGGACAGAGCAGGATCAGATTATGGTCCGCCTTGCCCAGACTTGGTAGACTTCTGGACATATACGCATCCTTGACCTTAGTGTAACAGTGGTCGAGGACCGTTTCCCCCCTTGTGTTGCACTTGACATGTTGGTAGTATTATGACCCACTTGACTTTACGATGCAATGGTTAAAATCCCCAGATATCACAACAAACGCGTCAGGTGACGCAGACTCAATCCTGTGCACGGCCGCTTGTATCTCCTCGGCTGCCTCCTTAGACACATTTATAGGTGGCACATAAACTGCCATCACAACTACATGTGGAAATTCACGAGGGATATAATATGGGCGAACACTGACAGTCGGTATCTCAGAGTTTGGGGTACAAGTCTGGTCTTAATGGACATATTATTTGGGTGACAATATTCCTCATTAACATACACCATAAGTCCGCCGCCTCCTTTCTTCCCCGAATCCGCTGTTCTATCCCCTCGAAAAGTTTTAAATCCATCCACCGCTACTAGTTCATCAGTGTGATTTCTGTTGAGCCAAGTTTCGGTAAAGACCATCAAGCTTATTGATCTATATTCGTGGAGAAACAGGGCATTGGGCAAGTTTTTAGAATTGTGTGCATAGTTTAATTTTGTGTGTGTATACAATGGGGAAAAACTGTAATACAGTATTTCTTCTGAGAGATGTTACATCGGGCACCCAGTTCGTAATACTGCAAACATATACATATGGACCATAGGCGCAATTACCATTGTGTTTCCTACTTCGGTGATAACAGACATTTATTTAAATAATATCTTCGAGATTACAGCTTTAATGTTGACTTTTCACCAGTGGTATTTAGTTTTTTCCTAGCATATGGCTCAATGCAACTAATTTGTTAGTCTACACTTTTGTAAATCTTGTTTCTTTGTTACTGTACTAATTTTTCTTCAAAACACACATGATTTAACTCCTGTTCATGGTTGGTGGTATGTAATTGTTTTCCAATTTGTACTCAGCATGTTTATTTTTAATATTATTTTCATAGTTTGATCATTGCTATTAGTAAAAACTTCAAAGACTAAGCACTGTCTTCAACCTTCACTGGAAATGTTTAGCTTATTGCATTAATATGTTTTTTTTTTTAAAGTGTAGCAGACCTTTCAGGTCTTCCTCAATATTCAAACAAGGAGTGAATTTTTCTAATGGAATGAATGTATTTTATATTATGAAATTAAGATTTCTCAAGCCTGGTATGTTGAACACAAAACCAACAGTTCAAACCATAGAGGTAAAATTGGGATTTACAATTCAGTTTACAGTGAATTAAATTAAATGTATTCCAATTTATGTTATATTAAATTGTTTCTGCCATTCACATGTATTGTAATTACAATTCTCAAAAGGCGAAAATGATTTTGTGACATTTCATGATTTCAGTGAGCTTTTTAGCATCTTCCTCTAACAGTGATGCTGCATTTACTCTTGACAAAAAACAACTGTAATACTGCTTTGTGGCCACCAGATGTTGACTGCTCAACACCATGCAAGTCAGTATCTAGATCTTAAAGATGGGTCCAGACCAGTGTTTGTTGTTGTTTGACCACAACACACAATGAAGGTTGACATCAAAGACCCATGATAGGAAGGGAAGTTGTTTCCCTAAATGTTTAAAGCTTCACTAATCATTATTTTCTTCAATGAATAAAGTGGCTGTGTGTAATGTAAAAGGGCTGGTGATGCAGTAGTGTAAGTAGGCAATTGTTTCCTTGTATGTAAGCCATTTTACACATCAAAGTCTGTTTACAGGTCTTACGGAGTACTACTTCATGTGAAAAAAGTTTAAAAAGCCTTTTTTGGCTCCAGAGGTAGCTGCATGAAATCTAATAAAGTACCACTAGTGATCACTAGCATCACTTGGAGCTGAAGACTAGAAGAAAATGTAAACAATCTGGAGGTGTGGCGTTAGACAGAAGTCAGGTTACCAGATAGGGGAAGCGGGTAATTTAGGCTCCCAAATACTCCATCCTGCAAATATGGACAGGCAGTTATCCTTGGCACTGTATTGTGTCAATTTGCAGGTTAATTCCCATATTACCCAAAGACATTGAATGTGCCCTCACTGCCCAGAAGCAATCCCCACCCAAGTCTCGGTCATGGTTACACAAATACACATAGATAAATCTGAACACTAAATCAAACCCACAACACTAAAACCCAGGTAACATAAATGCACACCCAAAACAATAACAGAACATCATTAAAACATACTTCGACGAAGACAAGAACCGTTCAAAACAAAGTCCCATGTGCCTTTGCAGTGCTTCAGTGCACAGCACAACGGCCGTTACAGTATTGTACACACAACTACGCTAAAGTTAAAGCATACAAACCCACGTGTATTCCCTGTATTACCCTACTGCTTTTGTCGCTATGACCACCTTCTGTGGCTGCTCTCTGTGTTCTTCTTTTTTGGTTTGGTTGTCATGGTAATCAAAGGCAGTGTCGGGAAAGCGGAATAGGTGCTTTGGGAGTGGACTAAAAAACTAATCAGGCTACATAAAATATATTGATGACAATGTTGTAAATTATATTTGTCAATACTGAGCCTGCTACATGTGGAGAGTGACCTCAGAAAAAGTCAAAGCAGAAGAAATAATTGATGCTTACGATGTCAAAAAGAAGCTGCGCATATTGCTACATTAAGGCAAGACTTGGTTAGTTTTTTAAATGACAGTAATGTATTGATATGCCACGTGTCTTTGTAATGTATTTTATTGTGTAACCTCTCAGTGAAATATTTTTTATTGTGAAGGGTAAAGCAGAAGTGTTGAATTCTGACATCATGTGGTGCCATTGACTGTGTAATGTTATTTGATTAGGCTTCCCAGCACATACTTGTTTTATGGTGAACTTCAGACATTCTTTGACTCTGTATGTAAAGTATTAAAAAACAAAAAAGCTTTAAAGACTTATCATCTCCTGAGGAGCACTATAGACAACATTGCCACATGATTTAAAGGTGCTGTAGGTAGGATTGCGAAGAGCCAGGACTAAAGCCTGGTTCACACGGCAGGATAATTAGGCTGATTTTAGCCCCGATTCACCCCTTCCGACAATCTTAAAGATGCTCAGATTATCGTAAAATAATCTGATCAGATATTCCTGCCGTGTGTGGTGTGTTAAGACTGCTCTCGTCTGCTCGGAAGGATGTCGGGACCGCTCCGATCTCAAATCGGGGATATCCAACATGTTGGATTGTTTTGGCCCGATTTCTCCTCGTGTGTGGTGTCCCCCGGGGACAAACGAGCATGCAGCCTGTGGACTGTGGCGTGTAGCCAATCAGAAAGCGAGGTGACGAGGCGGCGAGGAAAGCACCGGGAAACAAAATCAAAACAGCCGGCGGCATGGCGCACCAGAAAGTCCGGTGGACGTCGGAGATAAGTATAGCAAGTATAGTCCATGCATCGCCTTTTCTTTTGATAATGTTTTTTTTTCGGTTAAAAACAAACTACAAACTATCGCCACTGCATCCTCTTCGTCCGCCATGATTGTTTACTCTGAAGTCACGTTTGATCTCAAGGGATTTTGCGAGATTTCCCGTCTGACCTGGGAATGCTCGGGAGTCAAATCGGTTCGTGTGTGATGTGTTGATTTTGCCGTGTGCTGTGCACCACACACTGTACGATCAAAACTGTTAGACCCGTGATTTTTTATTGCCGTGTGTGGGGTCTCTCAGGATTGGAAAATCGGCCGACAATTTTAAAATCGTCCTGTGTGAACCAGGCTTTAGCCAAAAAACTTCACCTTTAAAGAAGTGCATACCTAGAAGAAGTCTGAAGTCTGATCACACCATAATCAGTGAAGTAAGAGCAGGTGTTTCAATTACTCATCAAAGGCTGAACTAATGTGATATTATTGGTTGGAGGTGTGGCAAAAAGCACATAATAATTCAAAGTTTAAACCCACGAACAGCAGTACAGCAGTATATTCATGAGCACAAAGGCAAATATAGAAGTGTCTAAAGATGAAGTCTCTGTAATACTCACTGTCCACTCTTACAGACTAAGATTTCTAAATGTGTTCATGACTGGTACATGAGGGCTCACTGTGAAATTAGCAAGGCCTTGAGGGCTTTTCTCACACATTTTTTTGATTGCTTTATGCACATTTTTCCACAGGTTTTAGAACGCTACATACTTTGAGTTATTACTATACCCACACTTCATAGTATTTAAAAGTTTAAAAAAAAAAGTAAAAGCCAACAGGGCTGGCTCTGCTTATCAGTTTAAAAAAGAAACACACGCACACACACACACACACACACACGCACACACGCACACACGCACACACGCACACACGCACACACGCACACACACACACACACACACACACACACACACACACACACACACACACACACACACATACACACACACAAACTTGTGGTTGAGAATACACACAAAGTTTGAAGTCTTATTTTCAGAGTAAGGGCGTTTTCAACAGTCATGGGTGTTGTTAACACCTCAGGTTGCAGTAGCCTGTTGTGAATTGAATTGTTTTTTCTTTTCACCATTTATTTACAATAACAGGCTCGCCACAGTATCATTTAATTTAGATAAAGGAACATCTATCCTATATCAAAAAATCTTACAACTTGGTTTATTGATGCACGTCTGTTTTTTCACATCTCAGGACTAAAAAGGAGAAGTTGTGTTAGAAATTAGATACTTTGGTTTAAGGGGAAGGCCCATGAGTGTTCCTTACTGTTACACAATGTAGGTCAGTTATATTACCTCTGTATTGTTTCTGTATTTACATGTGCTCTCCTTTCTTGCTCTTGAACAGAGAAACCATGCAAACTGGAGAACTGTTTGTGATGGATATACTGTAAATGGAAGATGACAGATAGAACCCACTTGCAATTTTTCGTATGGGCATGAAAAAAACTATATTTTTTTCTTAGAAAAACATTTGGGGGGGATTGGCATGGTTATAGTTCTATTTTCTCAAAGGTTTATTTTGTCCTTTTTTCAGACCCCACTAGCATGCTTTTGAAGCATTTGATAAATGAAAATTATAGTGCAGCAATACAATTAGAGCCTACTTTGCTGAAAGATTGAAATATATAATCATAAGTCTTTGAAAACTCCACTCTGAAGGACAAATGGGTTCAGCCACGAGTTTTGGTTTTGCTCATATTTGAAAAGTGGTTTCTTGATTTTAGCGTCTGGCATCACTTTAGTGTTTGCAAGATGCCTCAAATGTTAGTTCTCAGTATATTATGTGTTAATGGTTGACTTGAAAGTGGGTGGTCATGGTCTCAGTGCCACTGCCTGTCTTATTGCATGTGGTTATGGTCTGATGGTGCATGGTTGGAGGTTTGCTAAAGTCTAGTGTGCCATGCATGGTGATAATAAGTGCATGGAGTGACTGTAGCCTGTCAATCCAAACCAACAACCACAGCTGTGTAATACGTATGAAACCTTATATCTGCAGGGAGGGGCGCTGCAGGGAGGGGTTCCTGTTTTTCTCTTGTTCTCTTGAAATATTGAGAAGAAAAAAAAATCTAATTGGAGGCTTTTGTAAAAACGTGTCTCGAGTTTTGCTCTTGTAAGTGCAAGTGGAATTCTTGCCACATATCATATTGCAAAACATTTACAACTTTCTCAGTGTGGCACAAGTGTTGAAAGAGCCTTTCCCGTATAAGTTATCATAGGGAAACTTGAGCAATATGATTTAATGTGATGTTGTAAAATGTGCGTGATGTCCTGGGAAAACGTGATGATCTTGATGCACCAGAAAAGTGGTGGAGAATTGTTAAATATCAGAGTCAATTAGATTTTGTCAAATAGATAGAAGATATTTGTAGAGCAATTATGACTTCTTCTGAGACTGTGAAATTGTATAATTGTAGGTGAGTGTGAAATTCTCACTGTTTTTCTCTTTTCAAGGTGATGGAACAGAAGTGACGACAATCTCTCTGTTGCATATTTCTGTTTGCGTGTGTGTGTGGTGTTTTGGGTGTGGTGTGTGACTTTGGCATACTTCCCCTTAAAAATTCTGTAGTCAGCGACACCTTCTCACTCACTCAGCATCACCACCAGCAGCCAGAGTAAGTATTCTCCACTGCACAGCATTCACATCACTCTACAGCTATAATAATTACATGTGATGGATTTTATCCACATATAATAGGATACAATTAAAATGCAATTTCAAATGAGTAAGTTTTCGAACAGATTTCATAATTCCTACCTAACTATTGGGAAACAGCATAAAGTTATCGAAAGTTTAAACAAAAAAAAATTCTTTGATTTTAGATAAAACAATATGAACCTTGAAATAAAGCTTCATGTTTCTTTAGTCGTTTTTGATTAATTTATTTTGATTGATGTCACTGAAGAGAGTTTTAGGAGAAAAAAGAAAAAGAAAAACTGATGTTTTTGCTATTTTGTAATTATTAATTCATTATTAGTTAGTAGTGCAGTAATTCAGACAGCATTGTTGCATGGAAATTTTAAGTAAGCATTTTCCAGCATTCTTGTACGAAAACAATGTGTGTATTTCCTTCATGTGGAGATTTAAATGCCCTCTGCAGCTGCTCACTCATCCTGTGTTAACCACAGCTAGGTGGAGTGTCGTGGCACATGAGATAGGTATTTAAATGATGCCTTTTAAATTGATTGAAGCACTTTAATGAGGAAACACACAGTACAGTCATTAGAGCGAGAGGAATTGTATTTTATTTTCACACAGATGCCGTATTGAAATTTCTTCTTCTTATGTCTTCTCAGTTGTGTGTTGGGTAGAAGCAGAGCTCCAGTGGTTAGAGTGTGATGATAGCCTGTTTGATCACAGGAGTTCCACACTAATTCCCGTGCAGCTCGTACCAGCTCGGTTCCGCCTGTTCCCACCCACAGCCTTGATCTTGACCAGCCCAGCTGTTGCTATGAATGTCTTTTCATCCCTCACCTCCTCCTCATCCTGCCCACACTTGTACCACATACCCAGTTACCCCAGCAACATCACCATATCAAACGGCACCACTGCAGCCAACGAGATCAACCATGTGATCCTGCGGCATTACAACCACACCGGCCGCCTGCAGAACAGGACCATCTCAAACACCCAGAACCACATCAGTGCCCCCATGGCCGTCTTCCTCTTCTTCAGTATTTTCATCATTCTGGAGAATCTCCTGGTGCTGGTGGCTGTCATCTCCCGCATCCGCCACAGTCAGCGCTGGGTTTACGTCTGCATTGCCAACATCACACTCAGTGACCTCCTCACCGGCACTGCCTACCTGGTAAACATCTGTATGTCTGGCAGCCAGACGTTTCGCCTCACCCCTGCTCTGTGGCTCTTCAGAGAAGGGATGCTGTTTGTGGCCCTGGCAGCATCCATATTCAGTTTGTTGCTGATTGCTGTGGAGCGTTACACCACCATGATGAAGCCACTGCCCCAGAAGTCAGCCAGGAAGACCTACTATAGGATCTATGGCTTGGTAGCACTCTGCTGGGTTTTGGCGCTGGTGATTGGCTTTCTCCCCTTGCTGGGCTGGAACTGTGTGTGCAGCCTGGACGGATGTTCCACCCTCCTTCCTCTCTACTCCAAGACCTACATCTTTTTCTCTCTCGTCATCTTCTTCCTCATCCTCCTGGCTATTGGTGTGCTCTATGGTGCCATCTACTGCCACGTGCACAAGAGTGCACAGCTGGGCCCAAAGCGCAGTCGCAAACGCTCTTTGGATCTGCTTAAAACTGTGATCACCATTGTTGGGGTCTTTTTGCTCTGCTGGGGACCACTGTTCCTGCTGTTACTAGTGGATTTCTTCTGTGCCTCCCGTCAGTGTGCACTGCTGTTCAGCGCTGACTTTTGCATCTCCCTGGCTGTCCTCAACTCCGGCCTGAACCCCATCATCTACGCCCTGGGCAGCAGTGAATTGAGGAAGGCTATTGCTGAGCTGCTGTGCTGCTGTTGCCTGAAGGCCGGCCTCTGTCACCCAGACAAATTCACATCCAAGGAGACCAGCAGCACCTCAGAGAGCAGGAGGGACAGTCTGAGGAACAGTTTTAACAAGGTCAGGAACCTGAGCGTGGCCTCCCCACCATCAACTCCTAACAAGCCTCGCAGGGCACCCCGAAAATATAGGCTGAGCTCCACCACCAGCTGCCTGTCAGTTTCAAGTGGTTAAACCACAACGTGGTCCCCTCCCAAGCAAACAAGACCTGTGTGCACTGATACACATCTAACCGTTTCCTCTGAGTTTTGGTTTGAATGTGCTTTGCCTGCAGGTACTTGCACTGATGATTACACACTGTCAGAAAACCTGTTAAATAATAATAATAAGTTTTTTGCATTACCAGACAGTCCTTTTTGCAATGCATTTGACACACTTTATTGATATATTGTTGCACTGTACCTGTTGCTATTACCCAGGAAAAAAATGTATATTTTTTATAGATATGAAGTCAGATTATGTACCACAAGTATTATCTACATAAAAGTTAACATGAATGGGTATAATTTGCAGAATAGAAAAATATGTATATACGTGTATTGCATTGTTTTGTAACATTTTGTGTAAGCCGGATGTTTTACTGTATGATAAAAATATAAATAAAGTTTATTTTGCTTTATACATGAGTGCATGCTGTTTTCAGTATACTCCCTCTGCTTTCCTCTGGAGGGAGACGCATCATCAAAGCATTTACTGGCTCCTGCAGATGAATCAGATGATACAAAATGCTTCCGATTTTCATTTCATTATAGTAACCTCAACACAAATTCTTTATGGTTTTCTAAATTCACCACATCTATATTTTGTACATCCCACCACATTAAAATGGCATAATTTTATCTCTGCCAAAAAAAGAAGATCTTTGTTCACACATCAGTTTCAGCATGCTTGCAAAATTCTCATGTGACTGTACATGAAAGAAAATATTTTGTAATTCAGCTTTAAGGCTCGTCTTCTTTGTTAGACCTGACAAACTTCAAAAGGCCTTTTTGCAGGCTGCTTCCCCCTCCCTGCTTTTCTGACAGGATGACTGATTGAAGTTCAGTGCAGAGAAGGTGAGGGCTGTGAATGCAGCCCCAAGGGCACACACGGCAAGGGCTAATTGATAAATGCATTATGACTGCCTGGCTGGGTAGATAGATAAGGTTTAGCGGATAGTATTCACTCGTAAATTTTACAGGCTATTGTACTGCACTGTCCTGTTCTGTACTATATACTGGAACAACTGGTTTTGTCTTGACATGTAAAAGTATTTCACAAAGCAAAACCAACGGTCTGCAAAGGCAGAATATGCAAAGTGTGCTCTCTGGCAGTTTCACTATTTCATGAAACTACAATAGATCATAGCCACAAGGTGCAGTCTGTAAGAAGTCAATACTGTATTGTTCCCACTTTCAGTACTTTACTTTCTAAAGTATCTATTTTTACACTTGAGCCCAGTTCTCACATCATATCTTACTGTAAAGGAATGACCATTTACATCCTATAGCCCTATTTCTCTTCTCTAACATTACTGTAAATACCCATGACTAATTATAGTAAGCAACAAGTTATTATTTATTAAGCTTTTACTCAAAATCTCACTTAATTTGTTGCAGGGTGGTGTTGTTTGATCAGATTTGATTAACATCTGCAAACAACCCACCAACTGTCATCAGTTTCAAATGTTGCTGAATTCTGATTGGGGCTCAGGAGTACGTGACATCACCTTTTTCTAACCACTGTGTGTGTGTGTGTGTGTGTGTGTGTGTGTGTGTGTGTGTGTGTGCATGTTTCTTTTTTAAACTGATAAGCGGAGCCAGCCCTGTTGGCTTTTACTGTAGTGGCTCCAAACAATATTGTGCTTGTGCCCTCAATTCAGTCCAGGAATTTTATTGTTTGTCAAATGGTATGCACCAAACTACTCCTATCACTATCTTTTATATTTTTTTTATCCATTTCAGAGTTGCAGGGTTCTGAAAGCGATCCAAGAATGCACTTGGTGAGAGAAGCATGCAGACAGGTCGCCAGTGTGTGTGTGTGTGTGTGTGTGTGTGTGTGTGTGTGTGTGTGTGTGAGTCATGTTCACAAAGACATGATGACAATAAAAGAGAGAGGGCAATATGGTGAAAACATCTTTAAAGGTGCAATATGTAATACTGACAGCTAGTGTTTAAAATAGTTACTGCAGTACAAATTCAAAATACTGGAGAGAGTTGTCTCCCCCACCCCTCCTTCCCAGACTCGAATTTCACGGAGGTTGTCAGGCTGAGACCGCAGCATCCACAACAATGTTGCTAGACGCTTGTCTCACAGAGCCAGACATACCTTCACAGCACAGCGGAGTAGCTAACGTTAGATGCTAGCTCTATTGACAGTCATAAAAGCCCGTGCTCATGCGGAGCTCTGTACCCAACTGACAGACACACTTTTTTGGCTTAGAATTACAGTAGGAACCGCTAAAAATAACACTACCTTGCCATCCTCTCCACTGACTGAACACACATTATTGGCTTAGAATTATGGCAACAATCGCTTCAGGTTTACAGCCTCCCTCTCTTGGCTTAAAATAACTCACCGTTGTCGGCTATGGCCGCTGAACAGGCTACACATTGTAAACAGCCATGGCCAGCTTGCCTGGTCCTCCGGTAACGTTAGCAGTTAGCAGGGTTAGCATGGCGGTGTTAGCCAGGACCAGTCGGGATCCCTTTACTGGCTGTGTCTCAGTTGTTTTTGTAACACTTGCACTTACATGAATGTTGAAATGACATAAAATGCCCGTCCCTTGTAGCCCTGATAAATTAGCCTGAAGCTAATGCTTACCTGTTCAGGAGGAAATTAGCCAACTCTGCGTCCTTTTGGGCTCTAAGATGTCTCCATCTTTTCAATGCATCTCCATTATTTACCCGGGGTTTGTAATGTCTCTGGTCACGCAACTAGAGACATTTACAGGTATATCTGGCAACCCGGCCTGGCTGTCAAACTGGGCAGTTGATAACAACACACAGGCCAAAACACGAATAGAAATTCCGTCACGGAACGGAAATTTCAAAAGGAGAATATACTGGCTTTAGCATTGTTGTCAGAAAAGATAGTATTTCAACTTAGTGTGTTTCCTTAATATCTGATGACGCATTGGGGTCATTTTTGGATTTATTACAGTAAATATATTACATATTGGACCTTTAATCCTTCTTTTCTCAGCCAGAACTTATTTGCAGAATATTGTTGTAAATGCCTTCAAATGTCCCTGTAGACTGCAGTGCTGAAGACCCATCCCCTCTTTAATTTAGCCTCTGTTTCATTAGCATCCCTAGGAAGGGTATTTTCTCATGGAGTTTTTCTTAAAAACCTCAAACATGATACAGGGATTTTCTGTCCATTGTCAATTCTACTGTGGTAGTATAGCATACTGTAATTTTCAGCACTTTGTCAATTTTAAGAAAGATAAAACAGCTAAATATCTTATTAAACAGCATATGTCAGTTTAAGCAACATGCTTTCAATGTCTCCTATCTTTGTAAACATAAATATAGACAGAAAACCCTGATGACACATTTCCAGAAATTACACTGGAGCAATAAAAGTGCAGAACAGAAACTTATCTGGAAAATAAATGGGACTTCAGTTATAACATACTACTATATGTTCATGCAAGCATGAACAATAAAAATCAATTTGTTCAGCAGTTACAAAAATATGGAACTTGATCCTGTTGATGCAAACATATCAAAAACTAAGATAACAAACAAAAAAAAGTCATCCTAACCCTAAAAAACTATTCACTATGTTATTGTTTGAGATGTTGCACAATCCTGGCAGCCTATCACGCAGGCATTTCTGTTTGTGACGTGAGCTGCACGGGCTCGTCAGCAATGACTGGAGGAAGGAAATGAGGCGTTGTGGTGAGAAAGGAAGAATTTTGCTTTTATCCTTTTTATCTGAAACGCCCGCCAACAAAGCGGCTGAGGGGATTGTGCAAAGCACACATTCAAATATACATACACACACACACACACACACACACACACACACACACACACACACACACACACTCTAAATCCTCCTCAAAAACCTTTCCTGTTTTTTTAGTGGCTGTGGGTGCAAACAAGTCATTGCTGGTTGTGTGTGTGTGTGTGTGTGTGTGTGTGTGTGTGTGTGTGTGTGTGTGTGTGTGTATGTGCTTGAATTCCCCTCTCGTGAATTCCTGCATCTTTACGGTTACAGTAAGAGTAGGGAATAAGCCTCTCTCATCCTTGGTCCTGGCACAGCTCCAGGTCCGGTGCCTGATGAAAAAGCAACAGCAAATTCCAGGCTTTATTAGCTTCAGCCTCAGAGTCATTCGTTGTATCATATTTGACATGTCAGGGGCTGATCAGCAATCCACGCTGCTCCCTCTCTCTCTCTCTCTCTCTCCTCCTCCCCTCTACAACAACAAGGCCTTCTCTCTGCTCTAAATGAGGTACGATGGGTTAATGATGGTTGCGTGCAGACGTGGCTATGCCCTCAACAATTACCTCGCTGACTCTGCCTCCAGGTGTTCAGCAGACAGCTAATGATGTACTGTCTGAGGAGAGGGGAAGGCAGCGGGTGAGGCACAGAGAAGCTACACGAGAGGAGAGAGTGTGCTGAGCTGCAATCAGCACTGCGACAACTCAGTGGCACAAAAACTGAATGTAACAGCCTGGACAAAAGAAAAACTCAAAAATATTAAAATCTCTTGTCCACCATCATGGATAAGAAATGTGTTTGTTCTCTGTTTGTTAAAAACTGTAATCACCCATTTGTTAAAGGGAAATTCCACCTTTTTATATCCTGATTCTAATTTTTGTAATGTTGGCCATCATTCTCATAAGTTATAATAATATTTTACTAGCTTAATTGCTGAGATATGGGACTGACAGCTTTACAGTAGACTCCACGTGGCATCTCTGAAAGACACAGCAATCCATTTAAAGGGATAATCCACCCAAAACCTCTCATGAGTATCAAACACAACCCATGTAGACTTGAAGAGGTGGTTTGTAGCTCTTTCAGGGCGGAGTTCAACACGTCTTTATGGCATTTACAGTATAAAGTGACCGGTTACTTGTAGAAAAAACACAGATAAAGATGTCTATAGAAACATCTCTTAAACGTTGTCCTGCAGCATAATCTACTTCTACTAAATGCACAGCTTCTGGTTTTAATACTCATACACAACCTTCTTAATCAAGTGTGTGGGTTGGTTTGCACACATTCGAGTGGATGCAAAATGTGACACAATGCACAATATGCTTTGACATCGTGCATTTGTGGGATATTACATTATTATATTATATTATAATGTCCATCTCTGGGCCACAAAAAAATAACTTAAGCCACCTTCCCTAAACTGTGGTCATACTAGTTTTGCCTAAAGCTGGAAAAAGCAACATACTGTAGGCTGCAACAAAGGTGAGGTTGAATTAAACATGGCATTTGACAAAAAAATCTCCCACACACTCGTAATAAAAGGCCATTGCATCAGCTCTAGAAAGAGTTTGTTTTGGATTTACAACATGATGATTCATTGAGAGAGAATGATAGAACTGATCACATGACAACCAGGCCCAGTCTTTAACCTCACTCTAGCTCTGTTCTAAGGATACATTAAAATATGGATGAGGCACAATTTTACTTAAAGATAAGTCTATTGGCAAAGTATAGGTCACTCAATGTGAAATCAACTATACTCAGATTACAGAAAAAAAACCTGTAAGGTATTTTGTTTTGGACACAAAAGTTTCCAACATTGTGCTTATGGCAACAGCACAGCCGAAGCTGCAGAAAATTATCCTTCAGCTCCAGAAATGTGACTTAAGTGTCCACAGGCCAGAAATGTAATGACACTTTTTGACTCCTCACTGCAGACAGTAGCCAAAGAGACTGTATGACTGCACAGCAATGGATTTATTGTAATGAAAATATTATCTTTGTCATGATCATTCATTTGTCATAATTTTAGAGAAAACTCAATGGAGCTTTGTTTGAGTGTGTTTACGTGAACATGTGTTGTTTTATGTGTGTATACCTAACCATATGTCAGCGTATGTATGCATGTGTGCATGTGCTCGTGCACCTGTGTACTCATCTAGTAAACGTGTTCCCACGGTGATATGAAGCAGATACTAACAGCCAGGTGTCCGCTGGGTCAGCAGTCGTTATCTGGTCTTTCTCATTCACACACACACACACACACACACACACACACACACACACACACACACACACACACACACACACACACACACACAGGATGATTTCATAAACTGGCAGCGTCAGAAAACTCTTTCTTTATTTAACCCAGCGGACTTGCTCCCGGTGAAAAACTCCCCAAGAAAATATCCAGTTTATTTGGCTAACTTACAGCGTCCCATTCCACTTTCAGACATCAATAATGGCTGTGCAAATATCCAGTGTTGTGGTTAATTATACCCAATCAATCAATCAATCAATGCATTTTCTTGTGAGCTGCCATCAAAGAGAACAAAATACCAGGAAGGGCATTAACTCGCTGCATGTCAAAACGAACAAATCAAACATTTGAATACAAGACCCTTTTCTTCTGTGTCTGTTTCTGTTGACTGCACCTGGCTGGGAAATCTGGTCCGAGGAACGACAACGTTTTCTTCTTCTCTGGTGCCAGTGGATCTACTTTAGGATTTATGTACTTTTTGTTCATAGTCAGTCAAGTTATGCATGTCTCTATAGTTGAGCATAAACACATACCAAACATCTCTGTTATTCCTAACACACACAAATTCTGTTCAGTTGTTTCTTAATTAAAAGGGAATGCACCACCATGTCATCTTTTTTGTATCTATTCTAACAGAAGAATAGCTCAGAAGAACACAGAAGAGCCTGTTCTGGAGAGATGTACATGTGGAGGAGGAATCTTCACCATCTTTGGACCCAGCTGTTTCCTCTTTATCAGATCCTAGATAGTTGGACAGCGGAAACAAAGGCCAGTTGAGTTTTAAAATGATGGAGGCAGACACACTATAAACACAAATTCTGTTATTAAGCATGTTTAAAAAAAACAAAAAAAAAAACATGTTCCAACATGATGAAAAATTGCTACAAGCACACACAAAAGTGTGTTTTCATTCCTCTTTCATTGTGAGTGTAGGAGACAATTACCAAAGACAACAAGGGCTGGATGTCAGCCATATGCAGTGACTTTGCTCTTAACCTTGGAAATGTATGTGAGCAAGTTTTTTCTCTTTTCTTTCTCTTTCTAAATCCTCTCTCTCATTCTTGCTGTGCTTTGGCTGAGCACCGTGACCACTTAACTAATTGTGTTATGAAAGATGTTCCAAGGGTGATGATTCGGCTTCAGTTTCCACTAGTTTCTTAAGCAGGTTTTCTTAGAAAACTGCAGGGGACTCGTTTAGAAACAAGACTAAGACTCTACAGTTGTGCTCTGTGAGATTGTACTTAGGCACAGCAGTGTTCTGGGCTAAATGCTAACATACACACAATGACACTGTGTTTGTTCGAAATCACTACACACAGGCCTGAAATACACATACACATGATCTGGTCCTATACATGCACAAATGGAGAAATGTCCAAGTGAGTGGGCTAGTGCTGGACCAGTGACCCTCCGGTTCCCAACCCAACTCCCTATGGACTGAACTATTGCCACCCCTAAAGTTGTTTACCATCTAAGTGCGATTAGTGCAATGGCAATTCATCCAATGGTTGTTAAGATATTTCAAAGCCACAAAAATGGTGCTATAGAGAACAATTCTGCAAAAAAAGTCAGTGGGCTTCATCCTCTGGAGATCATGAATGTCTGTACAAAATGGCAATACATCTAGTAGTTTCATTTTTCTTCTAATTATTCTTTGGGCATTTCGGTTTTTTGTACGGTTTTAAAAATAATAACGAGATATAAAACGTTATTTATTGAGCTTTAGAGGTGCCGGAAAGCAGATTTACATTTATTTATAATTGGACAAAGTTAGGCTAGCTGTTTCCCTTGGTTTGCAGTCTTTGTGCCAAGCTAAGCTAACCGTCTCCTAGCTCTAGCTTGGTTTTGACTGAAAAGATATGAGAGTGGTATAATTCTTCTCACCCTTAGTTTGGCAAGAACGGAAATTAGCATGTGTCTCAAAATCTTGAACTATTCCTTTAAATAATGACAGGGTTTGAAGGTGTTTATATATAGTATATCACCATTTGTCGAAAATAAATACAATCCACTGTTTCTAGAAACCAGCTCCAGTATTTCATAAATCCCATCTTGATGTGGGTTTGGGCACAGGGACAAAATGTGTGCACATTTCTTGAGTGTGGCCACAGATGTCTGACTAAATAATACTAATAACACTGAAAATATTGTCACAACTCTACATACTCTATAATCACATAATAAATCTATTCCATGTGAGTCATCCAACTGAATGAAACACTTTGTCTCAAAGTTTAAAACCTCCTACTGTACATATGAAATCAATAAAGCATACTCTTAATCACTGTCAGTCCAACTATAAATCCTACACAACTTGACACATTTGAACCTTGCATTTCAAAGCCCCTTCACTCTTATTCTCTCAATGCTAAGATTATTCTTATTCTAGGGTTTGGACTTGAGGTTGTGACATTTGGGGGTCCTTTGCTGCAGCAGCGGTCCTGCTGCTAGCCTTGGTTTTTTTCCATGAGGCCTGAGGATTGGAAGGAGCTGAAGCTTTGTAGAACAGATGTTCCCGCTCAGCTCTAAACCAAATTACGCAGTCAAGCTTACAGCCATGGGCCAGAACCGCACAGATGCTGATTGAATGGCAAAGGGGGCAACAAAAGTAGATCAGGCTCAAATCTGGTCAGCCTTTGAGACCGTAACATAAAAATGATATTGACATCGCTATGGAGACTAAAAGGAGAGCTGGAGGCTTTGGTCTGGGTACCCGTCACCAGACAGCCGTATGGATGCGTGTGTTTGTTTTCATGAGAACTCAAGATTGTGTATTGTCGTGTTTATGATTTCGATGTATGAAACAGGCAGCCTGCAAATGGGTGTAACAAGCGTTACTCAAACATAAAGTTGAACCTTTGACCTTTTGTTTGCTGGAAATCGTCTGCAACAGCACTGACAATAAGCAATCACACTATCATAACACTAGTGAGGATTTGTCACACTGAGATCACGAGTCCAAGTCCCAGAATATTTTGACCAGACAGCATACTGTAAATAGTCTGTAAATATTTTTTCCATTATTTATTTTTTTAAATCAGTTAACTGTTCAGAAGCATCGTCTGTACTCTATTTCCAGGTCTCTGTCTTGTGAAACCATGAATCTCCAAAAATAAAATAATATAAGCTATAATTAATATTAGTGTTTCCCCCAGTATATTGCAAGCCTGGTGGCCCACTGGGCCTAAATTTCCCCCCACCAGGCCTAAGCCACTGGGGAAAAAATGTTTAATGTATTTTTAAGATGTTTTTTAAACTAGTTACAGTGGGATAGCTTGGTTGGAAACTTAGACGTAGTCATATTTTCAAATCTACAGTTAGCTTTTAGCATTGACTTAATTAATGTAGAGCCCTATGAAATCTTTCTTATAGCTTTTTTAAATTCTCCATTTCGCGATTTCATCCATGATTCTGTTATCACAGAAACTATTTGGCTGTACATTAATGAAGACACTTGCCACCGGGTCTGACAACGTTTCTGGGGGAAACACTAATTAAACATTTCATAAGCTAAAAGCTAAAAAGTCTTGTCTTCATCTTTTTTGACGATGCATTTTTCAGACAATACAATTTTAAATGATTTATTTAGCCTAAGAAGTGGAATAATTTTTTCACCCCATAAACAAATTCATCATTCAGTTGGAACTGCATCAATTGTACACATCAAAGTCTGTTTACATGTCTGGGGGAGTACTTCTGCATATGTGAGAAAACATTTGATAAAATGCCTCAAGTGATGGCACTCAGCATCTGTTGGAGCTGAAGACTACAAGTTTATAAAGGAAAAAAATATGCTCTTCTCATCTCTGCTTGAAGCTAGCGACTTGAAGCTACATTAGCCGCTACTAGCACAACACACCCGATCTCTGACCGAACTATCAGCGGTCAAGTTGCATTGAAGAAGAATGTGTGGAATAAAAAAGAGGATTGAAAATATTATAGTAGGAGTCAAAATGTACCTGAAAAATATCCCCCCAAAAATATAAACAGGTTCCTAAAAACCTTCAAATTGACCTCATGACGTAAGTGGTAGCTTTGAACCTGACTGGTGAAAACATGGCTACCCCAAAAAACTCAACAATTTGGTAATCATCTGCAATTAAACCCATTTTGTCACACCATACCTTTTTGATGACCTTTTTATTCTTTGTCTTCAACTTTTGTTGTTTCCTGCTGCAACATGTTTTACTCCCAGGGATAAATGATATCTTGTGATATTTAAAAAATAAAAATGCTAGAATCCTTTTCAGCTCATTTAAACTTTATTACATTAACATTGTGGCTGGATTAGTAATGAAATTAAACATTTGGTTGCACGTGTAACATTACAATAAATAAGGCTCCACAATGAAAGTAGTTAGAAACTTACTGACATTTAGAATAATCTCTCTAATTTTATGGTGCCAAAACCACGATCAGTGGAGTTGCCGGATAAGA
Source organism: Sander lucioperca (assembly GCF_008315115.2). Classification (NCBI taxonomy): domain Eukaryota; kingdom Metazoa; phylum Chordata; class Actinopteri; order Perciformes; family Percidae; genus Sander; species Sander lucioperca. Next base: position 6,384,829 of record NC_050183.1, read on the forward strand.
GCAGATTCATCATGCTTGCTAATGAACATTCATTTTCCTGTGGATATGAAATCTTCAAGATGAAGCACTTTTCCTTTGGTGGCTGCGAGTTATCTGGAGTGTGGGGAGAAAGCAGCATTGCACACATTCCCTGATAGTCACTGATAATGGGGACAGCTGGGTGACATCAATTAGACATAGACATAGCAGACATTTCACTGGGATTACCTGACAATGAACTCCAGTGTCAATGTGGCCTTTGACAGCACAGAGAGACAGAAAAAAGAGAGAGGCATTGGCAAAGAGTGAGCCATGTTTGCAGCTTTTTCAAGGGAAGAATGCTGAAATAAACATGAAGGCTGAGCAAAACAACAAGATCAACGACATCAGTATGTAACAGTATTAACACAATGGCTCTGGACGCCAGGGCCTACCTGTCAAGCATAAATGGTAAATCTGCTCATGAAACATTCATGTTTAAGCAAAGAAAGGGGACAGTCATCTAAAACTTGAGCTGCACCGCTTTGCATACACTTCAGGGTTCAGTGCCGTCGTCTGACAGGTTGGAGGGCTCGGGTTTGATTTTTATCAGGGCCAATAACTCGAGGCATATTCCCCACACCGCTCTGTGCTGGGTGTGGTCAACTTAACATGAGAGCATTGCAAAAGAAATGTTGAATCTGGGTTGGGCTGTCGTGCTGCGTGTTCAGTGGAAGATGGTAAGGTAACACAGGACAGAGATCCCGCTGACAGTGGACTTCACTCCTGTTCCTGCTGAACTGAGCCAGTTTTTAGGTAAAACACTGATACCAGTTCAGTAGGCACAGGAGGGCACAGCCCGAACATCGCTCCATTTGAAAATACAATGTGCGGTTGGGAGCGTGCCTATGTTCCTACAGCCCAAAATTAGGCACTGTGTTCCCACATTTCCTTTTTCATAAATTTGTATCAGATTTTATCCCCCTTTCTCCCAATTTGGTAGCCAATTACACCCAACCTATTATCCAGTAACAATTGACTACAGATGGAATGTAACCCTAACCCTAACCCTAACATAGGGCCTAATTTTAAGAAACATCTTAGACATGTGGGAACATATAGGGCTGTGGGAACATAGGGCTGTGGGAATATAGGGCTGACCCCGTGCGGTTTACATGCAAGGCGTTTTTTTCTTAAATATAAATTTACCGTTTACTAAGCCCAGCAGCTTCTAGGTCTGTCAAGCTTTCCGTTGTTGCATGGCATTTACAGTACAATGTTAACATTACAACTCAAACATTATTTTTTTATTAATTATACTAGACAAATGCTGCTTCTCATTTCTAGCCGGGACTGTCGGTTTTGCTGGCTGAAATAACATCAGCTATATCTACCTAGCTTATTAAGCTAACATCAGTTTAAAGGTTTAGGACTTTTTTATGTGTCCTCGATTTATCTTCTAAAAAAAAATGAACAAGTCTTTTTCCATCTTACATACAGTATATTTTGTCAAAACACTGAGGCTAACATGGCAGAAAGTCAGCATCCTAAAGAAGCAGCATTGGTCCTTGTATTGCATGGAGCTAGCTTTGTTAGTCCTAGTATTAGTATGATAGGGAAAAATGGCAAATCAGACAGCTCTAAGTAAATCTGCTTGGCTTACATAAAAACCAGAATGTTTTCACTTTTAAAGCTTTAGTGCGTAACTTTTTGATATTGTTACATTCAAGCCATTGCCAAATGAGCTGCTACAAAGCTCCACACAACTCTCTCTGTATTTCTCAGTATGGCTATGTTCAGAAGATTGTGGCGTCCGGTGACTTTCCTGAGCAGAAACTCAAGTGAAGATAATTACCTCTTCTGAAGAGTCCATCGTAAGGCTTGTATAATGTAGACGCGCCAACAGTTTTGTTGTCATTACTTAGAATTCCTCATGGGGGAGACAGAACCTACACACTATAGCTTTAACTTTCTACACATTTCTTCCCAAGAGAAAGTGGAACAAATGTGTACTCGCTATTTTGAGTAAAGTTGACTGGGGTTGCTGGAGTGTAAACCCAAATCTAGAGCAGGAGAGCTGCTAGCATTAGCCTACACTCTGATAGCATCCACACAATGGAGAAATAATACACAGCTAGTTGTGCAGGGCTTTTTTTGTATAGCCTATATACGTAACCTGTAACTCCACAGATGTATGATGTTAGTTAATGATGTAATCCTTGGCCTTGGAAGTAATACTACTAATTGTTAGCCAGACATCAACAACTGTAGCTTGCGTTAGATCAGACCAACACACTGTTTAATCCATTCTGTGCACTTCTGCTCCTTTGTTTTTGGTTTTGAAAAAGCTATAAAAAGACACAAATCACACTCTTTAAACTGTGAGTATCTCTCTTACTGGACCTGCTCCATCCGTACACTACTAACAGGTCCCCCAGGCCTTCCAACCAGGGATTACTGGTGGTCCCACGCACTCGCTTAAAAACTAAAGGTGACCGTTCCTTTGAAGCGGTGGCTCCAAACCTGTGGGACGGCCTTCCAATTGTCTTACGTTCTGCAGTCTCTGTTGATGCTTTTAAAAAGCAGCTGAAGACGCACTTGTTTGAATTCGCTTTTGATTCATGTAGTAACTTTGGGTTTTAGGTTTTAATCTTTTAAATGATTTTCATTGGTCTTTCAATTGTTTTTGCTTGCTTATTTCTGTTGGATCCTACTGGTTTTTTTTTTACAAATGTTTATCGTGTGAAGCACTGTGACTTTGTCTGTAAAAGGTGCTATATCAAATAAACTTATTATTACAGTGTCATGTACACCCCACCACACACAGCTTGAAAGGCCTGCCGTGCCTAGTTACAGTTGCTAAGCTTAGACAGTCACTGCTTGGGGAGGGGGTTATCAACCGGCAAACTAGGTGCATGTAGGTTTCTTCTCCAACACACACATCCAGGTGTGGCACCAAAATACTGGCACACCAGTCCTAAGCAAACTCAGTTGTACATGAACTGGGCCTGCCCCGACGGGTCTGACATTTACCACCACATTCCTAAAATCACAATACAACCTGTGGCATTAAGTTCACATTAAACCCAGGTCAAACTGTCTATATTTGGTATGCATGATGATTCTTGCCAAATGCATAAGGTAAGATAAGACATTTGTTGCTCAGGCAAACACAATAAAAAAAACTGTACAGCTTGTTGCACATACTGCACAATCAAGACCTGCATTTGGACCACAGCAACATATTTAACCCTACATAACTCCTACATGGGGATACAATCTTTGGTCTTTCTGTCTTCTCACCTCCCTCCCTCCCTCTCCACCTAATCTCTTGTCACTCCTCTCCTCCTCCCTCCGCCTTTCTTCATATCCGAGATCATCAAGTTCTTTCCATTCAGCGGAACAAATCCCCTCCATCGAATCAACTATTTCACCTCAGGCACTGAACTTAGCCACTGTGAACAACACATAGCAGGGATCAATGCTCACCAATTAGCTAAGCTCTGTGCCTTTAGCAAGTGGGTGGCTGGCCTTTGAGGGAACAAAGACTCACGCAGACCTTTACGTGATTGCTCAGTGGTAAAGTTTGGTGGGTTTCAAAGCCTGCAATGTTCAAGATGTTGGGGTTTGCTTTGCCTTCGACAGGGCTCGTTCATATTGTGTTTCAGAGTGCACTGCCAACGGAGGATCCTATCCTTTATTTGAAACATCCAAAATCTTCTCCTTGTTTATAAATCTTAAGTTACGTGATCTGCCTTCAAAAATGTGTTCTGTTGTGTAAATCTGTATGGCTCTCATATGCATTTACATCGACTTGTTGGCGGATTTGAAAAGGGAGAATAGTTTCAATTTCAGACAGCTGCACATTTAACTGCAGCCTTTTAAATGCATTTCGCAGTTTTCCATGTGAGAAACTAATTCCACAAGCAATTCTCTTGAGGTGCACTGAGAGAGTTGATCACAATATCTGTCTTAACCTCTCCAGTATTTATTCCTTTGACTCCATAGCAACATCCAGTGCAGATAATTACAGAACAGCCAAGAAGACCACACAAAAGCATCCCACTGTGGAAATATAACACGGGCGGGTCACCTGCTGAGCTGTGAAGGAGTGGAAATCCCTGGCAATGTGATTTTTGTTTCTCTTTGTGCATCAAATCACGGTGCCAGGAACCCTCCCCACCACAGCCGTGGCAGAGGCTGGAATGGATCCACCCTGAACCTCTCCGCCCTCTGTATCTTCTCTACCCTTCACCTGGGCTCCAGATGCCTTCGTCCACAGCAGCTGTGGAGTACCTGTGACCAGGAAGAAAGAGGAGAAGAGAAAAGCGGGGAACATTACTCGTCTGAACAAAACCTTTTCAATTTAACTTGAACTGATCCTAAGATATTCTATGATGCACTTGTTGCACCATCTCTGTAACCCTGGGATGAAATATTATACAACCAATCTAAAAAAAATTAAATTTGTGGGATGTGAGGAATGACTGCAGACTTCTCTGCTGCACAGATCAGCAGGATGCAGCAGATGTTGAGGCTGGTTGGAACATGCAAAGCCAGCTACCTGGTCAGTTTGTTTAAAGCAACTCAGGGACAAAATTAAAACATTGCTTGTTTGAAATGGTGAGGGCAATGCAAACTGTCTGGTGAGGCTCTTGGATATCAAGACTCTCACTATAAAATGCCAGCCAATCACAACGTACACCGCAAGGAGATCTACAGTATGTCTTGTTTTTGCAAATAATAAGCAAACTATGACAAATAGACATGGTTCTGTTTTGTCTCTGTTTCCCATTAAACGAGGGGGTTTCAGGTCAGAGAGGTTTGTTTGATTTGTTTTGTGCGTCACTTCTACTGTTTTGTAGATTGACGTAGCTGGGTGGGTCCACAAGGGGAGACTTAGAGAAAACTTTTTACTTTCTTCTTTAAAAACTGGAACGTCACTGTGTATTATTATCTTTTGTTGTTGTTTTTTCAGGGAAAATTCCAGGCCCACCCTGCAAGGAATAATGACAGGATTGTTGAGCAGTGAGGAGGAGGAGGTTAGGGCTGAGTCTCTACAGTCTTTCCTTCATTGCTTTTCATACACCGTCTGCGTCTCCTCACACTTGATTTCAGAGTGAAAACCTTTGGAGAACCACATCTGGAGTTTCTTCTATCCCAAGAGGGATATCAGATCAGGGTTTTTTTTTAACTTAGGAAATATTAAAATCTGTCATTCCATTTCAAGATTTTTAAAACACTACAATCAGTTGTTCTCATGCTACTTGTACTGTAACTGTTTTCTTAAATTTTTGGACTTAACAGCAGCCTCCTTTCGTTCCTTAGGAGCTGCTCAGAGCCAATAAATAGTGTGGCATGTAACACTTCCTAAAGTGGTGTTGTTTTTACGCTTTAGGTTTTGTATACATTTAAAAACGAGAAATAGCTAGTGGGCGGAATTTGTTTCCTTTGTACAGCCAGGCTAGCTTTTTCCCCGTGTAAGCTAACCAGCTGCTGAATATAGCCTTACCGTATATTTACCAGACAAACATGAGAGTGATATCGATCGTCTCCTCTCTCTGTCACAAAACGAATAAGTGTATTTCCTGAAAATGTGAATCATTCCTTTAGTTATCAATTACATATGTTAATTATGTGCTTTAATTGTTCTTTTTTTGTCTGTTTATTGTAGCGTACATGCCAATGAATAACTTACAGATAACAGTAACAATTTGAGGATTTAATGAATGAGACTGAAGGACAGACTTCCATCTATAATCAACACTTCAGGAGAACATATCGCACCTGAAAGCACTATCATCAGTGCATTTTGAAATCTTGATAATTACAAAGAAATTTCACGAGACTTCTTTAGAAGTCTAAGCTCTGCTCTTGTCTACACTTGCAGGTACATAATACACATTACAATGTCTGCTGACAAGATCTCAATGGCATGTGTACATCATTTTATACAGGAACTGGCTGTCCTCCACAGCCTGGTGTTTATGTGCAGAGCCACAGTACATGTTGTACAACCTAACAAAGGCACGCAAAATCCTTCCAGACAGAGAAATATGTCTGCCCTGTCAACAAGCGTTAACAGTGCACCCCGCCCTGCACAGGAATCATGAATAAATATGTTTGTCTAGGTTGTGCTTCACTGAACAGTTGTATGAAAGTGGAATGAGGGATTGCCTGTGTGTGTGTGTGTGTGTGTGTGTGTGTGTGTGTGTGTGTGTGTGTGTGTGTGTGTCCATGTTGGTGTATGTGTTGGTTATTTGCATGCATGAGTTGATGTGTGTTGAGTGTGAAAGGAAAGAAGAACATGGTGAGTGAATCAAAGGGAGAGGTCATTCCCTCCAACATGTCAGTGAGTCAGTTTTTGTTTGCTGGGTGTGAAAGTTTAATATGGGAGAGAGACAAGGTTTAAATGAATGGTGTGATGATGTGACATATTTTTGGCAAGCTGGGTGAATTACAGGGTGGCATACAGAGGTTGAATGTAGTAATGATTACATTATCTTAGAACAGAAACTAATAATGATTTTAATCATCGGGTAATTTTTACCGACAGTCTAAAAACCTAAAGATTTTTTATTTAATTCTCAAATATGACAAAGAAAAGCAGCAAATCCTCACATTTGAGAATCTGGAACCAGCAAATATGTCTAAAAAATTACTGAAACGATTAAGTGAATATCTATAATTTGTCAATCGACTAATTGTCTGAGCTCAACGGTAGATAAATAAGCCACTGCAGAATGAAGAATATTGTAAAAACAATTCTATCAAGACAAGACAATATTCTCTGTACGTTTTCAGTTTGACATGATTTCCATATGTCCATAGCAACTAAACTTGACTCTCTTTGCCATTTGTTTGTGCAGTACGCAGTACTTTGTTATGTCATGTCTCCAGTTTATGTGAGTCCCAATGAACATAATTTACAGCCTGATGGAAGTTATTATTTTACACAAGGCTGAAAGTGTGAACAAGTCACCACATTTAGAAAGTGCAATGTTTGCACACTCAGCCGAACAAAATGACCTCATTCACGCAGCCCGGAGAAGCTGTTCGTTGGGCTAAGGGCCGAAGTAGAGAGGAAATAATGCTGAGCTCAAGTGGCATTCGCAACCTAAAAACACGGACTGCAACATTTATGTACACATAAACATCCACAAATATCAAACTTCTTTTATGTTTCCTCTATATTTTCTTTCAAAGGTGACAAAGTCACACCATTAGCTGAAAAGCTGTTTCTCATGTATTCTGGAACTTGACAGTTGGCAGTATTTACACAGGAGATGTTGTGATAAATGTGCTGGTGACCGCAGGCGTGAGACTCACATCTGAACCCAGCCGTTCAGTGCTGACGTCACCCTGCATCTCGCACGTCGGTGCCACTGTGATTTGTTGCCATGCTCTCACAAAACAACAGGCAAAGTGTTGAGAGGGAGAAGGAGAAACAAGAGACGGAGAGAAATATAAGTATGTGAGAATGTGCGCAACAAGTACAAGTCAAATTGCATTAGAAAAGTCTTGGTTTATAGATGCCATTCTGTCATGATGTTCTTGTCCGTTAAGTGTGCAAAGCTCTTCTGAAATGTGAAGCTGTAAGAGAGACAGAGAGAGACCGGTTCATACATTGAACCCTTCAAAGCTGACCATAAAGGGGTCAGTATGCCTCAAACAGAGTGCTTGTAGGATCATCGAACAGCGCCTGAAACCCCATACAATTTCTGTAACTTTTCAAAACGGACAATCCAACATTCACGCAGGTGTGTTATTGTTAAACAACTGTTTTCACTTTTGTGTGTACAAATGAGTGCGACACTATAATTGTCTTCCAAAAGCGACAAAAACTGTTCACCCATATCCCCATATTTAAGGTATCGCACACGTATGACGGTTTTCACCCTGCCTTCGAGTGTGGCCGCTCGGAACAGCTATAAACATGTTTGTCTTCCGCGGTAGTTCTTTTCAACTATACCCCCGCCTTAAAGGGCTTGATATGCCTCAAACAAAGTACTTGTCTGAACCCCCCAGGTAACTTTCTGAAACTGATAATCCAACAAACACTACCATTTCATACAGTAGGCTAATTGTTTAGGTGTGGAGGTGAAAAAAAAGCAAGGAGAATTTGAACTTCTTTGTTATCGTGTGTTTAGACTGAACCAAAGTGAATTTTAGAGGTGGCGCGATTGCATATAAAGTTGATGAAAAGATGAGTGGGCGCGAAGGTGTGGGTTGAAAATGTTTCAACTTGAGCAAAAAATGTGCGCTTATCCCAGGGCTTAATGAATCTGCTGAGGGAAAATGTGAGAGACCGGAGGGAAATAACAATGAACTGGAGTTTCTGGTGAGTTCAGTCAGACACTGAGTTGCCACATCGGACAGTGTTAGAATTGATCAGAGAGATAAAACATGAGGCCCCTTTCTCAACCAATCACACCTCTGTAGGTAACTAAAGACCCCATGAGCATTAAAAAGTCATTACCAGAGCTTGTTGGGTCTGGGCTTCATTATTAAGCTCATTAGATCACTCAGTCCTGATAAACCAGCCCTGCCATGAGACTGATGAAGAGAGCAGGCATCGAGCAGGAGCTTTTTTCTCATGTCCCATTAACAATAATCCACTTTGCATAGCGTTAATGTAATTTTGGCGGGGATGTAATTTCATGCAAAATCAATCATTTCCAACCTTTTTTTAGAACTGAAACAGAATCAGACATATGAGACTAAACAGATTTAGGAATTTAATGTCAAAAAGTACTTGATCAAATAATAAATAAATGTCTCAATGACTCACCTCTTATAGGAACAATGGAGAAATGAAAAAAATGATCTGGGCCTCTGCGCTGACAGGAACATGATCCATTATAAGGCATGAGAGGAAATGGCACAGCTGCATTAAAGTCTGGCGTAGGCTATCTCTGAATCTGATATTAGTAGCTATCTCAGCTATTAGCTAATAGCCGTGGCTACGCTGATAACATTATGACTAGAAGGGAAAGACTCTCAGAAAGAACCTGAGAATACAGGGAGGTGGTGTAGAAGTAACGTACAAAAGATGGTAAAATTAAGAAAGATAAAAGAGATGCATACAGTATTTGTGTGTGAGAGTGTGTGTGATGACGTAGCGGTGGAGGAAATAAACTCAGACACAACATTGGACTGTAGGGTTCATCTGAGGACACTGGGATGTGTTTCAGTGCTATTAGTAGAGCTAACTCTGATAATGTTTCATACCAGACTCAACTAAACCAACCCCTTTTTTTATTTGTAGCACACTCTGAACGCAGTGTTCTTGCACCGACAGTATAAGAACAAAAGCTCACGAGGAGTTCTTTCCTTCTTGCCTCTATTTGATTGGCATTATTCCAAAAGTTGTGCCATAAATGTTGTAAAATAAAAGCAGCAGAATCTAGTAATACATTTTTAGGTAAGGACGGAGTGAAGGATGTTTGGGAAGGATTCCTGACTGACTTATGAGATGCATTTGTCAGCATGGAGTGTGAGAAGGCCAAGAGGAGTTGGTGTGTTAGGACCGTGACCTCCATGACCAGCAGGCTCCCTCCCACTCCAAGCATGCAATCTCTCCACAAACTGAGGCCTGTTTTTCCACCACACATGGCTTCAATTGGAGGCTACTGCTGCTGCTGCTGTGTCTGCAGCTCCAAAAAACAAAAAATATAACAGCCAGGCATAGCTCGACAAACCTGATTATGAAATCAGTGACTGGCAAACAAATCGAACTGGCAGTGTCACTTAGTGTTGGATATTTCTGTGGTGTTCGCTGAATTGGCAGCGGAGATTGCTGTATAGTTTTCTCTTGATTTCTTGAAAAATCTTTTTCTATTTGTGTGCAGGCATGATGTGTGTGTTTGTTTGTTCGTGAACAGGCCTGGATTTAAAGTCTCGCTCTAGCGCCAACAAGTCAAAGCTGTTTACAACTTGGTTGGTCGTAAAAAGTAAATATGCATCAGTAGAGGCCTATCAAAGGCCCCTTCATTTGGTTCCTGGCTAAGATGGCTTTGGATGTGTGCTGTAATTGCCTCGGCTCAGACAGAAATTCTCTGTGGTAGACGCATGACCGGGCTAAAAGAACAGAGGGAAACCATGCTGTCCTGTACACTTAAACACTTTGCAGTTGATCTGAGGGGAACCAGCAAACAGACAAAGTGCAGGGAAACCATAAGAGAGAGGAGAAGGCAGAGTAGCTGCAGACAGGACACTGACACAAACACACACACACACACACACACACACACACACACACACACACACACAACTACTGTAGAGTCACACAGGTGCACCTCTTGCAGGAGAACACACACCACACACAGTGATGTGCTCACACTAGTATTAACTTGATTGATTAAATTAAAAGCCAAACCCAAATGACAAACATCTGTTCATTGTCCCAGAGACCACGCCCATGTCAACACCAGCCACAGATAGTGGGAATGCAATGTAAGGCATATTCCGAAATAGTTTAGATTTGAAGCTGAATTAACTGATATTAGACCACAAGGGGGCAGAAAGACTCCCCAAAACAGAAACACAACGTCAGTTTATGAAGTTGTTACTGTAACTTGTTTACATTAATTAACTATTTTTTTTTTTTTAACTTATAGCAGACACAGCAGTAACATGGGCATCCCATTGTTGTATTTGGGCACCTAATAATTTTAGTAAGTGCATTATTCATTCGCAATATTCATTGTGTGCATGTTAGCTTTGGTTTGGAAGAGGAAGAATTATCTGTGTTAAGTTGATAAATGTTCACTTTTCTTCAACAGTCAGTTACTTTAGCTCTTTGCTATTTTGTTTGGTGCGTAGTAGCCGCATGTCTAAGCTTGCTTGCTGTAAATGGCTGCTTACGTTTTTTTATCGGGGTGAAGGAGTAACCTGACGCTCCAGATGGTTTGATAACACAGAACCACCTGAGAAGCCGACATTGGAACACACACCTAAACCACGCCTGTAGCTGCAAGTAAATCCTCACCGGGCGCTGATTGGTAGCTGGTAGTTCGGACAACAAACGCATTACTTGAAGCCTGACAAGATGGATTTTCATGTGATATGTGATCCCACGATTCTCACATGATCTTGTGATATCGCGAGAATCCAGCTGTGGACTGTGAGACTCAACCATAGAGAACCATTATGTGCGAGCACGAAAACCAAAACAAATTGCAAAAAGGCAACAACAAAAAAAGTTAAAAGATGCTTACAGCTGCAGATTTGGGTGTTTTAATTGTAGCACTATGAGTGCATTAAATAATTATTTATCACTATTTGTGTTACACGCAATAGGCATAAAGAATCCTTCATGTTCCACTACTACAGTCAAATTGTCTTATTTATACAGCTGCATTTGATATAAACACTTTATATCCAGAAGTTTAAAGCTTCTCTAAAAGCATTGGCCTTGCCCTTGTGTAATATGTCTCTTACACGTGGGAACAGCTCACTGATTTAGCAGACCCTGATAAAGCCTTGGAGCATGCTCAAATATTTGAAGTATTTGTTCAAAAATGTTCTGTGCACTTGACTTTAGGGTGAGTTTATCAAATCAAACTCCTTTTCAAACAGTGGTGATATTATGTCATTCTACAAAAAACCCCACGGTCATGAGTTTGCTGAGAAAAAGTGCTGGTACAGCAGCCAGAAGTCATGCAGGTGTGCGTTTTTGTGTGTGTGTGTGTGTGTGTGTGTGTGTGTGTGTGTGTGTGTGTGTGTGTGTGTGTGTGTGTGTGTGTGTGTGTGTGTGTACACTACTGAATCTGTTTTCCTAAATCAAATAGAGGTTTATTCAACTTTTATAAGGTTTTAATTGATTTGGCATTACAAAACCCACTAAATTAGTTTTGAGTAAATAAAGATTTTATTTTTCGTTCGACCCTCATAAACAACAAGATTAAACCAATGTGTGAAATATCTTTGGTAAGCCAATGATTGCTGTAAAACCAACTACTTGTTTGTCATACAAACAGATTGACTGTCTTCCCGAGTACCAAAGGTCACCATCAAAGCCAGACTCTGACAACTGCATAAACTCCATAACATCAGACTTAGCTTTGATCATATCTCTTGTCTTGTGTTGTGTCGGCTGCCAAAGCATGAAAAAAAATACGGAGAGGCACATAACAGAGCTAAACTATTACAATTTGGAAATGAAACATGACACCCACATAAAGAAAAAAACTCAAAGGAAAAATTGTGTGTGAAAAGATGTGAGAGACAGAGAGGGATGTTTGCCACTCACCATGCCCACAGGTCGGTTTTTGTTATTCGGTAAGTATGAGTCACCTCAAGAGTTCAGATGAGGATATGCACAAGTGGAAGAGTTGACCCAATAGGGAGGACCCCACTGACCGATTTACTGGCTGACTAACTAACCATCTGACTGGCTAATGACTGACGAGTCAACTGCATGATTGCCTGACTGCCAACTGTACCATTTCAGATCCAAGAATCAGTCGGCGGTGCAATCCTCAGAGTCTGTCCATGTCGTGACCTGCTCTGTCCAGGGCCACTTCCCAGTGCTCGACAGCCCAGCGAGAAACAGAGAGAGGGGGAGAGAGAGGGTAAAATGAAGATCTGTCCCCCTTGTTCCCACAGCCTGCCAGAAGGAGAGGGGAGGAGTGGAGGCTGCTCTGTTCCCATAGAGGTCAGATGTAGAGTTAACACACCCAGCCGGCAGCAGGCTGGTAACTGCTGCCTGCCTGCTACCGAAGTTGTCTCCCCCCTCTCTCCCTCTCTCCCACTGTCTTTCCTCACTGCAAACCTGACAAATCACTCTGGAGACACAGCAGAGCACCGACCCACTCAGCCAGGAGTAACAGTAGAGAGAGAGAGAGACTTTCAACCAGTTGTCCCAAGAGATCCACTGTCCATATGAGAGTCTAGAGGCAGAGCTGCCAGTTCTCCTTCTTCCCTCCCTCCTCCTCTCTATCCCTCCCTCCATTATTCCCTCCCTCCCTGCCTCTCCTCTTTCATTCCCCTCTCTAGTTTTTTTTACAGCCTCCGCTGAGACATTCTTATTGTGGCAATTGCATTAGCCTTTAGCGAGCGAGGAATGGCTCTAAGTGCCTAATGCAATGTTGTGTCTCTCTGTCTTTGTCTCTCTTTCTCCTTATCTCTCTTTCCTCTCTCTTTCTCTCTTTCTCTCTCCCAAGTGTCTATCAGTTGGACATGTACACGTACACATACACACCTCCTCTCCTTCCTTCTTTGCAGCTTTTCTTCTTCCTCTGTGAGTTATTCCTTAAAGAGACACTGTCTCTCTTTTTGCTCTTTCATGGAGGTACTTTGAAGGAGTCAAGGTGCAGGATCATATTTCTGGAGGCTGAGAGGCATCGATTGTGTTTTTCTGTTTGCCTTGTGATTGTCTCCAATGTTTACCCGCTATTAAAGTACTAATGGTCTACTGTGCCACTGCAGGAGATATGTAGCCTATGTAGAATCAATAAGACAACAATGGGCAGAAAACACATTTAACCACTTGGTTTATGACCATAATAACATAATATAGTAAGAAGGACATTATCATGACGGAAATTTTATTTCTTAACATTAAGAAAGAAACAAGAGAAAAGGCTTATCGAGTGAGGACTTATGTGTTTAGCAAACATAACGTTGACTGGGGTTGCTGAAGTGTAAACTTTCTTAAATCAAATGAAGAGCAGAACAGAGCTGCTAACGTTAGCCACACTCTGATACAGTAGCATCCAGGATTAGCTTCCACACAGTGGGTAAGTACTACACAGTTTGTCGTTAACAGGGCTTTTTAAACGTAACCTGCAGCCCCACACATTTATGATGTTAGTCAATGATATGCTCCTTCATTGGCCATGGCCAGGGGCATAGCACAAAATTCTGGGCCCTGTAGAAAGGCATTTTCTATGGGCCCCTCCCCGCATCCACAGCTATTCATTCTAGCATCTTTTTGGACCTCCTCACCTGAGGGCCCTGGGTACTCAGTCCCCTTTTCCCCCGAGTCCGACGTCCCTGACCATGGCACTCGACTACTTCTGTAGTTAGCAGGACATGCTAACGATTTGCAGCTTATGTTATAGAAGATACATTCTTTACAGTTTTGCTCATGTTTTTAGTTTTAGAAAGCCTAAAACCAGTCCATCCTCCAAATCTTTTAAATGCAGAGTATTGCTCTTACTACAGCCCCATGCACAATGTTTCAATGTGTGGAGAAATCCAATCCATGACTAGTTATTGCTAAGCTTAAGATTGGACAATCTATGTTTGGGTGTTTAGCAAATGGTCAATTGTAATCCAAAGTCCATTTTATGAAACCAAAAAGTAATTATTCACATAATTTAGCTTACAACAAGATTACAGTAAAAGCATGTATGAAAAAGTAAATAAGGTGACAAAGTCACATCCACTTGAGTCTCTGAAGCCCAGGCATCAATATGTTCAACCCTAAAATAACTAAAATTAACAAAGCCAGTAGAGGGATGACAGTGTTTCATCAGCAGGCGCGATGCAGCAGTTTTGGACTTGGCCCTAAAATCTGACACTGGAGAGTCACACATTTTATTCCCACAACTGTCCTGCTGAGGTGTCTTTAAAAACTATGCTGAAATCCTTAAACATGCTGTACAAAAAGTCAGAAAAAGTTGAATTTAATGTCATTAAAACATAGCAGAATATGTGAACAACAAGTTAAAAAAAACACTCAGCAGGGACATCCTAATACTGTCCCTCCGAGGTAGAGGCATGGCCGTCGGTGGCTCCAGCGACTCCCTGCTGTAAATCCGAAATGATTAGAGGGCAGCAGCTAAGATTAGACTGTATTTCAAAGAGTATTACATGTCCAGACATAACATTCATTAATAAAAATCTTGTGTTCTCTTTGAAGTTAGATAATATCTTACAAAAGCAGTTTTGGGGACAAGAACTGCAGCCCCTGCAATGTTCTTGGAGCCGTCTGTCCGTCTCATAACTCACAGTTACTTTATCAGTGCGATCTATCATTTCCACTGTACAAAATAGGCTTCAGTGTCTTTTTCCAGGCTGGCTTTTCTAAGTTTCTGAGCTAACAGCAAAGGAGGCTACCAATGTATTGAGTCTCTCCTAAACAGATAGCCCAAATTACAAGAAGGCATGCAAATCACTTACCTCTAATCGTAACTAGCCATGTGGATAGTGTAGGTTTAATTTGCACAGGTTTCAATGCAATGGAGGTGAATTGAATTAGGTTTGTGGTGCTTAAAGCTGAATTAGTTAACATTGTTATATTATAAAGTAGCAATAGATTAAATGACTCAGAGAATGATCAACTATCAGACTGACTTCACTAGTCTGTCTGACAAGATGTTCATTTTAGCCATTTTCATTTTGGTGAGGGTTGTTATTTCTCCCTTACCAATTAAATGACTTAATCATCCCACTGATGTCATTGTTCAGTAGACATGGAAGCGTCAGTGGTGGTTGCTAATAGCAGCTAGCTAAACATTTTAATGTAAGTGGACATACAACAATGTGCTGTTCTTGTGGCAATTATTCTGTTGCCATTGGGACGGAAGATGACGTCCACACTTTTCATCCCGCCTACACATCTCTTATTGACTCAGTGGTTTTTCCAACCACAGCAACAGGCTTCCATGTGCTCAACAGAGATTCAGAGATCCGGAGGAATACTAAAAGAAATGTTTACTATGAAACTGTTGACATCCAGAGTAAAAGCAACACTATTTCTCAAAAGAGATGTACTGTAAATGTAATTTTCAATGCTTTGAACACCACGTATAAAATCCCATTCACCTTCATTGCTTTAGTGTCAACGCAGAAACTTCGAGCAAACAAAGCCTGACTGTAAGAAATTACTGCCCACTCTGGAAACTACAGAAAATTAATCAGCACTTAGGAGAGAAAAGCTTCACAGGATGAAAACAGACGTGGCATGGCAACATTAATCTTAGTTCATGTAGCTGATGCCGTCTCAGCACAAAACAAGCCATCTTTCAAGGCAGCGATGGGTGCTCATTGCTGAGCCAAGGTGCTGATGTTTGCCTGTGTTTCTCATATTTTCCCTCTGGGCTTATTTGTTTGTGTAAACTAGTCTAAAGCATTCAGACTTTTCAGCAGACAGAGCCAGGATGAAGCAGAGAGGCAGGCTGATCGACTGGGATCATTCCCTCATTTTCAGTGACTGAAACCAAACATTTACAGAAACACCGGGCAGAGTGGTTTCACTGCACGCAAGGAATTCTATTTTGTTAGACATTACTATGTTACAGTATATAAACAGTGTCACACATTGTTTGTATGATGGGGGCTTGTTTGCAGAGACATTGGGCAGTTTTCAATTTTTGGGGGGCATTTTATGCATTTGGTAGAGTTTTGACAGTAAAGAGATATGACAGGAAATGAAAGGATGTTAAGGGAGATGTAAATATTAATGGTGTCCTCCTCGGTTGAGCTGTAACTGTAGCTAACCGATACAGCCGAGAAGGACGAGCCTCTCTTCCATGAGTGCGCTTCTTTCTGCGCAGTGATATGGTTGGTGAGTGTAATTCATTAGAAAGAAAATAGTTCCTACATTAAACACGTGAATTATCTTTAGTAACTGGGTCATGATTTCTGGAACGAGACATTGCTGTTTAGTTTTTCAAATGTTTAGCAGTCCCAGTCTGCAGTTCTGTAGTCAAGTAATTTTGTTCTACCAGTCGTTGCTAAACGGGTGTTTTGTTTTGTACAATATGAGGCTTGTGAGAGTCAATACAAGTTTTATTTACTTGTTAGGGGTAAATATTTTTGGAGCATGTTGCTCCTGTCCTGACCGTCTTCGTGTTTTGATATTCAACCACACACTGTCAGAGCGGAAAGAACGGGAGGTGAGGCTGATGACAAACTGAGGGAAACAGACAGCCTGGCTGCCTGTCTTTGACTTTTCCAGGGTGGGCTGAAGACAGTGCCAGCGGGGATGCCATGCATGGTGCTGTGCCGGGAAAAGAAGCCTACGCAAGACATGGGGGAGGGAACACGCACACACGCACGCTGACACGCGCACACGCGCGCGCACACACACACACAGACACACACAAACACACACACACACACACACACACAACCTATGCAAATGAGCTCCAGAGGCTCCATGGCATGTGGCAGATGCCCAGTTCTTCTGCCCACATCCTGTTTCCAGACCAAACCAGAGCTCGCCTTTTCACTCAGGGCAGCAACATGGCCGCAGATGAAAAATTACATTGTTGAAGGAGAGTTTTTTGAATGTTTTATTTCTTTCTCATTACAAGATGTTGATCACTCCCAGTTACTTGTAATTCATGGGTCTCTGCATGTGCGTGTCAGCCTCCTTGTGAATGTAGTTGTACAGGCTTAAAGATACTTTCCAGAAGAAGAGAGTATTTGCTTCAGTTTGTTACTCAAGGGCACTTAAAGCACGGCATTAGCTTGATGCCGTGCTTTAAGTGCCCTTGAGTAACAAACTCAAGGGCACTTAAAGCACGGCATTAGCTTGATGAGATGGAACTTGAACTCAGATCATATAGCTGAAGGCAGTCTCTCCTGCTGTATTATACAGTAGGTCTTTACAGTATTGCACCTTTTTGTAGCGTCAGTAACTTCAGTGACCAATCAAACAACCTCTCTCGCTACATTGCCAGACACAGTGAGAGAAAGTAACTTAAAGCAAGCAAGCACACACACGCATGCACGCACGCACTCATGCACTCACGCACACAGGCATGCTAGATGACTCTTTTGAGTGAAAATAGACACATATGTTCCCTAAGCTGTTAAAGAGAGGGATTGTGTGTGATGCATGCTGCCTGGAGGGTTCTCTCTGTTAGAGTTCTCACTCAATTCTTTCCCATACTTCTTAAGCATCAAGGCCATCTGTAGCTTGGCTTGACTGTACAGCTACATGTGTGTTCATTTTGAATACGTTCATTTTTGCACTCTGTCTAATGCAACGGATTACACACCTTATTTATATTTTATGAGACTTACAGTTTTTTCCAACTGCTTACACACGTTTTCAAAACTATGTCTCCTTTTTTCAAAACTCTATACACAATTCCCAAAACTGCACACACAAAATGCAAAATGCCTCATCTCCTTCAAAATGAAAAACTGCATTCAAATACCATAAACACATCTCAGAATGAAGCATTTGCATCAAATGACAAACACTTTTTTCACAATAGTAAATGTTTGGATATACCATATACACACTGTTGTTCTAAATCTAAAGCTCTTTTGTCTTTCATAGGCTTATCTCTACATTTACAATGTTCTAGAGATAAAGTAATCTGCTGAAAGTGGTTGAAAAGTGCACTGTAAAAAACAATAAAACTGAAAATATTTATTGGGCAAAACATTACGTTTGTAAGAGTAGCACAGTGTTGTATACAGTAGCATGAAACAAGAAAACAAAAGTACAAACATATGTAAAGATGGCTCTCCTTCTTACTCTTCTTCCCTCCTCCTCCTCCTCCTCCTCCTCCTCCTCCTCCTCCTCCTCGTTGTTGTCCCCTGTCTCTCCCTCCTACTCCCCTTGCTCTCTGTCTATTGTTAGCATCCATTGTTCAAAACAGGTAATCTGGCCTTTGACCTCTGTATAGGCCTATACTAAAGCAGTGATTGGTTAGTGTTCAGTTATGACATAATGTGTTAGCACACGTGAGGAGTGTGTGTGGGACCTGGTAAATAAGTGTAGCATTTTGATTGGTTGTGAAAACTGAGTGAAAGGCTGATAAATAGCTTATGGTTTTGGAGATTTGCTGTGTAATTTTGCATTTTGAGTGAGAGGTTTCAAAAATCGTGTGACATGAAAAGATTTTGTGTGTAAGCAGTTGAAAAAAACTGTATTTTCTGATTCATTTAATCAGCTTTTTCCTATAACATACATTTTGATTTGTCATAGCAGGAGAGGCACAGGTGTAACTATATCCACCAACTGAGGATGTTAAAAATCAGCTGCAGTTGGGAATTCAAGAGGACAAAAGGGAGACGAAGAAGGAGGAAGGCAGCAGCAGGTAAGGTGAAGAAGTAGCAGAAATTGGAAGTGAGAAGTAGAGTCTCAGAAGAGAGAGTCGTACGACAATGGAGGGAAGGATAGGTAGAGGAAGGCAAGAAAAGACACACACGTGTCAGCTTTAATGGCTCTTTCCAGCGGCCCTGCCTGTGCGAGGGGCTCAGGGGGAAAATCCCCAGGGACTAACTGAACTCTTCAAACCTCTGCCGCCACATCTGGATGACACACCACCGCCCTGAATCAAAGGAAGGGACGCGGCGGACGGCCAGACAGGTGGCAGGGCAGTACAACTGGGACACACCCATACACATACCTACACAACAAAGATGTAAAACACATGCACATATGTATACACATACATATATTTACACACAATTACCTGATGTTTAGCCTTGTTAGTGACATGGCTCTAGGGATGGCAATGATGGTTTGTCAGTCACTTTGGTCCAAACTGAAATAACAACATAACAACTATTTGATGGATTGCCATTTATGTTCTCTAGAGTATTAAGTCCACTGACCTCAACAACTGTCCTAAAAGTGCTACCAAAGAGGTCGATGTTTGTGTATTTGTATTTTGAACAGCTGTTGGACGGTTTGCCTTGAAATGAAATTTGGTAAAGATTCAAAGTCTCCCTGAGGATGAATTGTAATAACTTTTGTGATCCCTTAATGTTTCATCCAGCGTCATCATTAGGTCAAAATGTCAATTTGTTCAATACTTTGGTTTATTTAACATTATTGAATTTAATAAGTAGTTACAAATTACAAATAATAAGACAAAGCAATACTAAATAAAATTCCATTGCTGGCCTCTTGCTTCTCACCACATCTTTCTCTTTTCATCTCGTTAGATCAAAAGTTAGATATTAAAAAACACAGTGAAACTGAATCATATTCCATTAATCTCAGTCCTATAACCGTATGATTCATTTCTTACACCCTGAGTTCATACTGCAGTGGGTCTTTCTGCAGGTGTGATGGCATTAATAGATATCCTGTAATACCAATCTATCACCTCAACATGTGCATTGCACAGGCTGAACTAATTACTGCACTTATACAGGAAGCTCTCTGAAGCACATGCTGGACTGAGCACCCAGTTGGGCGCTCAGAGCAGAGTGCTCCCCAAACGCTGTCACCCTGCTCAGCGCTGCTCCTCTACCTGCCGTTGGTGATGGATGACCTGTGAGGGATGATGAATCGGCTCCTGTCAGGTCCTCAACACTTCCTCATCTGGGATTCAGCCGTAAGGAGAAAGAAGCATCACCATCGCCCTGCATTGTACTTTAAAATACATAGACTGATGTGTTGGTTACAGCTTTTAGTTTGTGCATCATTTCCTGCCCTTTTTAATACTTCCGATACTAAGTATAAGTATTATATTTTGATTTTCTGACTGCTTTCTGTAATGATTCATCCTTAGTTTTTCTTATGACATATTTCTTTTTTTTTTTTTTAGATCAACTTTTTACAGACAAACAGACAAATACAATTGAACAAAAACAAAAACCCTCTACCACCCCCCACCCTCTGCGCTTGATGGTGTTTTTTGCCTCCAATGGCGCCTTCCAGGCAGCTAACCCTAACCTTAACCCTAAACATAACCATTGCTGTGCTGCCTGGGACATTGGGGGCAAAAAACACCAAAGACCACCCTCTGCGGTCTCGAGGAAAACAAAACAAACAAATAAACAAACAAACAAACAAAAAAGTCACACCTTGCCTAGTCACTCTCTTATGACATATTTCTTTTGTTTTTGTATTTGTGGAATTTCCTATGTATATGGACCTTGGAAATTACAACTGTGTATGTATGCTCTTTTTGATGTCATTACATTTTAAGATTGAGAAACATTTGCGCGATGAATATCTAGTGACCGCCAGCTTTGTCATTATCATTGAGCCTGTGTACAGTGTTCTCTTCTTCACGTTGGATGTTTTTGGCCTTCTTATTCTTCTTATCATTGTGTTGTGATTGTGGTGATGTTTTCAAAAATATAAGAAACTTGCTTTCAAAGACAGAGGGGTTTTGAATTGACTTCAACAAAACTCATCAGTTAATGTTACAGTGTTCCTGAATAAAAACATGTTTAGTTATGTCAAGGTAGCGTTAAGACTTTCATAAATTGTTATATATAAAATAGGTAATCACAGAACTGGCAATAACTTCATCCACACACCAGATCAGCTCTAGTTTCACTGTTTGAACTTCACACTCTTTGCTTTCCTCACTCATTTCATCATGTTTTCTTCATTTCCTGTGTGCAGCGAGCAGAGTTCTCTGAGTTTGGGTTAAGGCCTGAGTGTTATCTGTGCTGAGTGAGAGAGGGGCTTCCTGGTAGCTTCAAAGCCAGCAGATTTTGAGCTCATTCAAACCAAAAGAGCCTCTCTGCTATCGTGAATACAGTTTCTCACTGAGGTGGTCAGTTGGCTTTATGAGAGTCAGCAGCACAGATGTTTTGTGTTTGTGCGGAGAGATCAGGTTAACGCCCCACGCTGATATTGTGTGAGCAGCAAGATCAATAAGCTGTGGGTCAGTACTAAGATATCCAGAGAGAGAGAGAGTCAGCCATGTGGCGAGAAAGTCTCATTTCACACAAATCTCAGTGCAAGCCAAAATAGAAGCAGACGGAAACCATTCCCTCTCGCCTGCATGCCCCTGTCCAGATTACTTCCTGAAGGTTTGCTAGAATTTAAATTATGCCCCCTCCTCCTCCTCCTCCTTCCTCCTTCACTCTTGTGCATCTGGCAAACGCCAGTCGATATTTATATTCATAACAAACAATGAATCTACAAGGAAAAGAGAGAATGATATAGAATAACTCAGGCAGTGTGGCACAGGAGGCAGATACCATGCTGTAACAACCATGCTGTGACGGGTTGCTGGCAAATATTGGACTTCCCTCGTAAACCTTCACCAGCAGGCTGGATGGAAGAAAGCCTCCACAGTATGTTTAACCCTCTGCATTATCCTTACAGCAGCATAGCCAATTACAAACCAGATGTGGCAAAAGCCCGGGGATCAGGCCTCTCTGATTGAAGCAGATCAACAACTCACATTTGATTCTGGCTCTCAATTTGAGTTCTGCTGAGTAGATCTGAGGCCCGTGGAAGTGAAGAGTCATCCTGTCCTCAGGTTGTGCTCCCTGTTAGTCAAAAACATGCTATAATAGTTTGACATTTGCTTTCTTGCTTCATATCGATGGTATTGATTAATATAAAGCTGGAGCTAGCAACCAGTTAGCTTAGCTTAACACAAAGCCTGGAAACAGGTGAAACAGCTGACCTGGCTCTTTCCAATAATAATGAAGAAAAGAAAACATAATTAATTAAAAGAAATTGCATGTTGCATCTCATCTGTTTAATCTGTACAAAAATGTAAGTGTAAAAATGACAATTTGTGGCTTTAGCTATTGGGAATTATGTGCCAGACTATTTCTAAGTTTCAGAATGTTTTTTATTGAGCCAAGATTATTTTACAGACAGTAACTTAGTCAAGTCAATATTCATTTTTGTAGAAAGGTGAAAGTAAGATTACAATCATTAGTCTGTATATAGAAGGTTAAACGGGATAAACGTGTGGTTTTTGTGTGCCAGACTATTTCTTGGTCTTGCACAGAGACTTCCTGGGATAGTCCAAATCACAAATTGCCGTTTCTACACTTGGGTTTTTGTTGGGATTAAAAAAAACATGATAACATGTTTTTAGGGATCTTTAGAGGTGCTGGTAAGCAGATTTTGTTGCCTTTGGACAGAACCAGGCTAGCTGTTTCCCCCTGTTTCCAGTCTTTATGCTAAGCTAGGTTAACCAACTGCTGGCTCCAGCATTGATCAATAAGACGCAAGAAAGCAAATGAGTGTCTTTTCCAAAACATCAAACTAATCCTTCAAGTGGTAACATTATGAAAAGAACTGGTCAATTTTTAATAGTTTTTAAACTGTAAAATGCTAAAAGTTTTTTTTGTCCCCACCTCCTTTTAACCTTTTTATATTTTCAAACTGTGACTGCAGAAGTTACTGATAGATTAGTGTTATTTACTTTTTTGTACTTTTCTATAAACCGGCTTCTTTCAACAGAAGAAAGAAGACGTGACAATTAGCAACAGCCTACTGTAATACTAATGTGTCATCGGACATTAAGCTCTAAATACGTGAACACATGCAACGCTGATCCTCGCCTTGATTCCTGTTTCTCTCTCGCCACCTGAACAACTTAAACCTGGCTGGCAATCAGTCAGCAATCAGGCCAATCAAAACAACTTAAACAAACAGCAGGAGGGTGAGCGATGGTCGGACAATGCTCCCAGAGGCTCGACGTGACCTCCGGAACGAGGCAGCCTCATGACTGATTGGTGTTTAAGCTCAATCACAGTCAGCACACTTCCTACTCCTGTGGTCCAGCTAAATGGCTCTATTCTCTCTGTCAACCCCCCATTTCTCTCTCCCTCTCTCTCTTTTAGCTCCCTGCTCTCTCTCTGTTTCACTCTCCCACTCCAGGGTCTCTAACACCTCCCCTTTAGTCTGTCTGTCTAGGCCGGAGGGAGGCACCGTGGGAGTTTAATTGCCTCGTATTTCCATGAAGCCAAGTTCATTACATTAACAGCTCTGGCCCACGCTGCATACTTCTAACCTGCTG
The DNA here is from genome assembly GCF_008315115.2 of Sander lucioperca. Taxonomy (NCBI): domain Eukaryota; kingdom Metazoa; phylum Chordata; class Actinopteri; order Perciformes; family Percidae; genus Sander; species Sander lucioperca. The sequence continues at coordinate 6,408,435 of NC_050183.1, forward strand.
CAATTTGTTTTTGTATTTATTAGGCTGGCAAAGAGACAGCTTCCCGCTCAGCTGGGGTGTGTGTGTGTGTGTGTGGGGGGGGGAGCGGCTGGGTGAGGGAGAAGGTCAGAAGGAGCTCGGCAGGCACAGGCATCCATTGTGATGCACCAGCCGGGCGGATGAAAACATGACAGGGAGGTACAGGCGAGGAACACAAGGCCTACTCGGTCTAGGAGAAATCAGGGTCGCTCTGGTGGGGATGCAAAGAGGTGAGGCAGTGAAGGAACAATAAGGGGCAGGCCAGAGGCAGTGTTGACTCAAAGTGCACATCACTGTTGGAGGAAACTTTTAGAATAAATTGTGACCAATGTAAAGAGGTAAACATAAACATACATCGGCCGCCTTAATTAGTTCACCCAGAAAACGTTGCATGAGTACTAGTTTAGGGGGCCGGTGTTTTAATCCCAACCATGGTCTTCTTTCTAATCTTAATCGTTGTGGGGCCTAAACTTAACACCTTTTGTCGGCTAAACTCAACAGCCACTGACCTGTACGAGGTTCACAGTCATGTTTAGTTGGTTAAACTCAACTGAAACGGTCTCTGAAACCACAGGTATCTCACCGTAACCGGTACACGGCTGACAGTAACATTTTCTCAGGTAAATTTGACTGTAAAGACCGCTAAACTTGACTGTCATGTGAGCAGTCGTCATGTGACCAGCTGGCAGTTGTAATTTCGTAGGATATCACACAAATTGTTGCGCATAAGTTTTCATACGATATCATACGAACCTGTTCATAAGAATGCGTTGGTTTGCTACTTCACAACTTTAGAAGGTGATAATGTCAGTGTTGTGTTTACAACTTGTGCTGCTGCCCCCAAATGGCCAATAAAAAAAACCCACTGCTATTTAATTTACTGGATATAAAAGGTAAAAATGTGTTTTGTCTACCTGCTATATAACCAACAACAAAAGACAGCACACTATCCTTGTATCCGAGTGACACAAATTACAAATACATGCTAACTAAACATAGATAGATAGATTAGATATTAGATAGATAGACCTTCTTCAATACATATTGCACTAGTGGTGCAAATAAAATGCCATTTAATCAAACTACCAAAGACCAATTGACATGCAGTGAATCTGGTACTGGGTCTCTAGTAGTATGGGTGCAACCACTTTGCAAGGTTGGCAATTCAGCTGTACGGGAAGACAGGAAGAGACACAATGCATTGGACAAGATCCTCTACCATCATACTGCATACATTCCCAGCATTATGTAGGAAGTTATTCACACACACACACACACACACACACACACACACACACACACACACACACACACACACACACACACACACACACACACACACACACACACTCTCCATTCATGAATTTGTGTTCCGCCCACTAAAAATCACTAAATGTACAGTTCACACTGTACAGACTGTGGGGTCACACATGTTCCTGTTTCACAAGCCTAGAGTTCCCAATTTGCCACACATGCTGCAGTGAATGCTTTTACAGCATTAGAGAAGCACACAGATTCAAAAATAAGCTTCCAAGAATTTTGTATTGCAAAAGTGTGCATTCACCGCAATCCCAAGGTGCAGTAATTCAGAGACAATATGTACCCTTTTACTCTTGTGCAAGGACTGTGATGATACTGTCAGAAAACCACCAGCTAATCTAAAGCAGCAACACAGAATGGATCCACTCAAACCCTCCCAAGAGTCATGGAGAAGAGGAGTAAAGACAGAATGAGTGGGAGAGAGAGAGAGAGAGAGAGAGAGAGAGAGAGAGAGAGAGAGAGAGAGAGAGAGAGAGAGAGAGAGAGAGAAAGAAAGAAAGTACCAAACACAAGGATATACTGGAAGAAACAAAAAGAAGTCAACAGTAAGACAATAGAAAGAGCAAAACAGAGAGAGAGATGGGTTGAATCTACTGGCTAGCATGAGTGAGCATCTCTGAAAGTGGATACGAAGGCGGATGAGCCATGCCAACCTCCTCTGACCGCATTAACAAAACCTAATGGAACGGCTGGCTCCAAGAGGCCTCGTCATCCATTATCTGACTGTTGCCCTGCGCAACCAAATAGGCTCATGGTCTCAGTGGCTGCAACTCAGCTGTCATACACTATGATCTCCCTTTTTCTTTGTTTTATGTCCACTGGCCTTAATGAAAATGATTGGTAAATCAATTCCCTGGTACGAAAAGAAGCCAGGGCAATATTACCTCCACCAGGCCTGTGATCACAAATCAACTGTAAATCAGCAGGAGAGGAAAAGAAAAGGGTGGTCATATATTGTGTTGAGAGGCAGCCATCAACTCAGATCCATTATTACCAGGTCATGTTGAGAGAACAACCACAGCTCAAACCCACACACTGAATATTACAGTTTCAGTGTGATTTAAGAACTCACAAATTCACATTTTTGTATCTTGCATTTTGCTTTTGTTAAATTAATAGCAACTGTGCGTTTCATGTTTGGCTTTCCCCAGTGTATTGACCAGGTGTCCAATATTAATCATCATATTCACCCAAGCGGTTAATATGATTTTGTTGAGTACATTTACTCAAGCACTGTACTCAAGTTCAATTTTCATGTATTTGTACTTTACTTGAGCGTTTCCGTTTTATGTTACTTTTTATTTTAAAAAGGACATATTGTTTTATACACTTCGTTGTATTTGGCAGCTGTAGTTACTAGTTACTTTACAGATTAAGACTTTATATATATAAAGGATCAAATTACTTTTCTCACCACTGACTCCAATTCTGCTCATCAATAATCGATCAGGGCCTTTGTTTCAATCAATCAATCAAGATCTTTTTCTCAAAGTTGTTAACACCCTAAAGGAACTGAAGAGATTTATTATAAAGGCAATGAGTATACACCCTTTCTGGTTTTATTGTTTTTTTATTGGGTAGTATTTACTGGGGGTGAATGTAACATAACCTTGTCATTCAGGGGCATGGTGTACCAGGCCCAATGTCATATAGATTTCTCACAAATATTTTGGTGGTGTTGGGAGAACAGCATTACTGATTTTCTTTTAAAATAGCAATGCACTCTATATAATGGGGCCAGGATCCAATGATAGTGTACATACAACTAACTTACTCAAAAAAGGTTGAAGTAGTGTGAAGTTACTCTTTAGGAACATTCAGATAGTGTGTCCTCTGACCACTCTTCATATCATGGATGCCTCCCTCATTCACAGATCTTTCCATCAAGCAGGACCTTGTTGTTTTTTTAAACTTCTGCTCATTAACAAGGGGATTACAGCGTGTCGTGTTTTAGGGAGTGACTGACTCAGAAGACCGGCTTCATAGGTCTTGGTTTTAGAAAGACCAACACTGTGTTAATAGTGGTGTCTGTGAGGAAACTTCATGCCAGAAAGCACTCGCTCTTACAGTATATCTTTGGTATTCTGTGATTCTGACTTTGTCATTGAGCGGTTTGAACACTTCAGTGTGGCCACTGTCTGCAACCTTCCAGCGTGGTGAGAGAATGACAGTATCCTCTGAGAATGGGAAGGGGCAATAAACTGAGGGGGGGGGGGGCTACTTACATAGGCATGCTACACAGAAATTTCTTACTTACTGCTAGGTAGCTAATCTCTCGTTAATCCACGGTACTTACCCACACACACACTGACTGCACCTTTTGTGTGGTCGCACAGAGAAAGTGTTTTTCTGTGGCCGGGGGTTGGGAGCAAAGGCTGGTCTGATTCAGGACATTCCCAGGAGCACTGGAAAGAAATGAGGACACTGAACAGCTCATGCATTGTGTGTGTGTGTGTGTGTGTGTGTGTGTGTGTGTGTCTGTGTGTGTGTGTGTGTGTGTGTGTGTGTGTGTGTGTGTGTGCCCTTGAGTCTTCACTGTAGTGTGCACACAGTCATGTTTGGGAAAAAAATTTTTGTTTTTGGACGATGCGACATCAAGTGAAAAATGTGACCTCATGCATTTTTGCTGAGCCGCTGTGTTGGATGATCCTGATGTTATGAATTTTGAGGCTGTGACTCACACCACCATCCACACAAGAACGTTATTTTCTTCTTGAAACAATTGTTCTTACTGTTGTCTTTATGTTGAGCAGTATGTTTTTCTTCGGCCAGATGGTGGGTCATATGAGTGGATCTCCAAATGATAATTTCTCAATAATGTGAAATCATTACAATGACTTTCAACGTCCACGCCAAATTGGTTTTGTGCTTTGTTTGCTGCTCGCCCTCTCTCACCAGCTTGGGCATGGATTACTCATACAAGAGGAAATAATGACGCCAAGGTCCATTAAGTGGGATGGCAGGACATCATATCAGCATTAATCTGCCACTTAGCAGAGCAGCCTCAGGAGGGAGAGACAGGGAGAAAAGAGAAAATGATTTTCAGCTCCTCCTAACTGGACTTTAAGTTTTATTACTGTTTTTATATAATAAAAAAACTTGGGTCCCATGACCAGGCCAAATTTTCAGTTTCTTTTTATAACCCTGTTACGTTTCCCTTAAAGTCACAGTGAAATGATTTAATTTGAATGGATGCGTTTATCTATATGCCAAGTGCAAGATGAGTCATCAAAAATATTCCACTATTACAGAGGGGAAAGAAAGGGGTTTGTATACCGTATATAAATACTCAAATATGTTTTTCTTTTTAACACATCCTTGACGCGTGCCTAGATATATAGCAGAAAAATGAATGCAGAGACAGCGATAGAAAAGAGTCTAAAGTACAATCTGGTACAAAGCATCTTTTCTCTTGTTTGAAATAAATGTTTTTTGTACAGTGGCAATAAAAAAGTGACAAAAAATTATTTAAAAAGAAAATAATTTGTGTCTTTTACACCATCACAAAGTCAAAGCTCTGGTCAACAGATTATACTGTCAAATCCAGTTCAAAAAACAACAGACAGGCAAATGTCTTGGACTTATTGATCTTACCTACTATACCTGTGTTCATGGCTGTAATTACCATTGGAAGCAGTGGGATCATGTCCTTGTCATCTGGGGGGATTTACAATTTTGATGGAAATCAGGTGTAATGATCAATTTATATTTAAAAGTGTAGGCCTGGGGGGTTCAATGTCAAGTCCTGTGGTGGATAAGAGCAGGACAGAGAACTGGACAGCAGAACCCTTTTCTTTGGTGCAGTTGAAATACATTGGTTAAAAATGCCATATATGGTTAATAAAATAACATTGAATAATAGACTTCTAAAATCCTGGTTACGGACATGTCTGTGCTTAAAGAAGTGCTTTATTGTTGTGTGAAAACAATACTGGACTTATTTGAATGACGCACCTCTGATGAAATTAGATTTACATAATCAGAATTAAAGCTAAAACGTTTAACTAAGGTCCTATATTACATTACATGTTATTTAGCTGACGCTTTTATCCAAAGCGGCTTACAATTGCTATATATGTCAGAGGTCGCATGCCTCCGGAGGAGCTGGGGGTTAAGTGTCTTGCTCAGGGACACATTGGTTGATGTATCGCAGTGGTAATCGAACCCGGGTCACCCACACCGAAGGCATGTGTCATATCCACTGCGCCATCACCACCCCTATAGCAAATAGTAAATATCAGTATATACTATATACTGTAAATATAGCCTAGCAATATCATAATCCATCATATATGATTACAGGGCCTGTACCATGGTTAGTTTCTATGGTGTACAGCATGTGGCGTACACATTGACATATATATGGGTGTACAGTGCCATCTAGTGGATCTAGTGTCATTAACCATACACGACCCTTTTATTATAGCTGCCCTAGAAGATCCCTGAAGGCCCGTTGATTCAACTCAGTTTGAAATATTTAATTATCAGATGAATATTCTACACAAACATGTACTTTTCAACATACATAACACTGTATTGCTCTATTTTCTGGTACTGGCACTAATGTTGCATTTGTTCTGGTCCCAGTGTGGAGTAGCTGATCGTGCAGCTATTTGCCTGATGAGAATTATCTGTCAGTTGCTCCGGTTCTTTTCTGTCTATGCTCCGGTTGCGGTTAGCTGACTAGCTAGCTAGCTAAACTGGGTCCCCGATTGTCAGTTGCTGAGAGCGGTGACAGCTGAACATATTATTTTATCTCTAGCTGTGCGCTCAATACAATCGCCACAATGTTTGAGGAGGCTAGTGAAGTGTTCGACAACATGTTTAAATCTTCGTTTCCCCTTACCTTTATTGTGTTTATACCCGCGGTGTTGATCCTGGTGTCACCGCTCCCGGCCGAGGCGGCACATGAGTTCACGGTGTACCGCATGCAGCAGTACGACCTGCAGGGACAGCCTTACGGTAAGTCAGCTGTCTGTTTTATCACAGTGTAATACATGTAAGCACTACTAGCTAGTACTATCTTGACCAGCTACTAGATCGGTCTCCAACAGCTAGCTAACTCAAAGTAGCCTCGTTGACGCCTCCAGCTAACGTTAAGTGACCTGAAGTGCTATAAGTTAACGTTACATCAATGACATTCAATACAGGATAGCTAGCTGCTAATGTAGCTTAGCTTTGCTAATAGGTAACGTAAATACCTAGCTAACGATAGCTATTTTCCTAGAAGCAAATCAGAATCATATTTTATGAAAGCCCATTTCCGCCAATGTGATGGGGAAAAAAATATCCTGTAAGTTATTATAATGTGAAACTTCTTCAAAATATTGACTTAGTATCTCAAAATAATGACTTAGTTTCTCAAAATAATGAGAAACGTTCTCTAAATGTCTTAGTAACGTTACCTCAAAATAATGACTTAGTTTCCCAAAATAATGAGAAACGTTCTCTAAATGTCTTAGTAACGTTACCTCAAAATAATGACTTAGTATCTCAAAATAATAATAATCCACAAAGTGAAACAAGGGGAAGAAATTCCAATAGGGATAACGTTACAACAGCTTGCATTTTTAAAAGTATGATAAGTCGTAATTGCTAGTATTTCTGTGTTAAGTCTTAGATGAAGATTAACGAAAGCTACCAGACTTGACAATGAGATCAACCAAACTCGGCCCTTTTGTTATGTCTGTGTCAAGTACAGCGTGATTAACTCTGTTTTAGCCTCAGCATCAGTTTGTCGATACAGTGACATTTGATTCAACCTAGTCTCTATTTAACAGCTCTTGTGCTATAATAGCTGGATAAGTCATTCTTGACCTTTCCTGTTGACATAAAGACAGGAGTTATTATATCATAATTTATCATCAGTGTGTCTCCTACCCTCAGGTACCAGAAATGCCATCCTGAATACGGAGGCTCGTACTGTGGAAGCAGAGGTACTAAGTCGTCGCTGTGTTATCATGCGGCTGGCAGACTTCTCCTATGAAGAGTACCAGAAAGCCCTACGCCAGTCGGCAGGAGCTGTGGTCATCATCCTGCCCAAGAACATGTCTGCTATGCCCCAGGACATAGTACAGGTAAAAACACTTTAATGCCACAAATCAAAGTCTTGTGCTGTATCCAGTTTCTCCCTCTTCATCCTCAACGGTTTCCACTTTGAGTGTGTCAAGTAAATCTGAAAGAAACCTCTGAATAAGATAAAGTGATGGCATTGGTACTGAGGGCTATCAGTGACGCGTTATTATGGAACCCATGCATTTGATTTGTTCAGGTCCTATCCCCTGACCAATCGGCTATCCTAACCTTAACCACTCAAGGTCAATGCCTAACCCCAACCAATTGGCCTGCTTCGTAGGGCGGGACTTGCCTCAAAGTTACGTGGGATCCATAATAACGCATCAGTGACCCATGTGAGTAGCTAAAAAAAAAAAAATGTACAAAGGAGGGTGGTGATGCAACATTTAAGTAAATGTGATCTACAGATATACAGAACAAGGAGAAGAAAAATTAAAGCTATACACATTTCTGTTCAGTCTTTATTCATAGTAACAAGTCACGAATAGCATCCTTTATTTATGCAAAACTTTATTTAAGATAACCGAGCAGTGCCCTGCTTCCTATTCACACAGTCAACTGTAAGCTTATCTGTTTTGGGTTGTATTTATTGGGGTTCGTGCCTTGCTCAAGTGTATCTATCAGTGGAAAGGGTGGATAGGCAAGCAGTGTCCAAATGCATAATTGATTTACTGTCTGATGATTACTATTTTTGAAGCTTTTCCCCTCAACCTTTCAAAGCTAAGTGTGACTCAAAAATAAAGAAAATGGTTTGGATGGAGGACTGTGACAAAACCCTGGATTTGCAGTGTTCCTTTACAGAGATTGGATGATTTTGAGCGATCCACATCCAAGTGATTGGATCTGACTAAAGCACACTGTGACTAATTGTAGTGGTGGGATCATTGGATTAGTCTTTCTGAAAAACAGAAGTAGTATATGAGTTACTTATTTGGTTACATAACTTAAAAATGTAATTTTTGGTGAATTATTGTAGAAACTAAAAGTTCACTTTAATGCAGTTTCTTTCCTGTTTTCCGCTGTAGCTTTCCCCCATCACTTACATTCCTCTCAAAATGTTAGCAATACTGAACTTGCAGGGTTTAAGGAATTAATCAGATTTCCTCTTCTAGTTTTAATCCTTCAGCATGTCATGCTAACAAACAGAGGTGTGTGTCTTTGCTTGTTAAACATGCTGTTTATCCTGTGTAGCAGTTCATGGAGCTGGAGCCAGAGATGTTGGCCACTGAGACCGTCGTCCCCGTCTACTTTGCCATGGAGGACGATGAGCTGCTGTCCATCTACACCCAAACCCTGACCTCCTCCTCCTCACAGGGCTCCTTATCAGCAGCCGAAGGTGGACTTTTAGACTGGACCTGCTGCTGGACTCAAATTGTCTACCCGTCTGCATTATACACAGCATTTTATGTACATTTATGAAAAATTATACAGATAGGGGAAATGGTAAAGTAGGATGGGCACTGTGCAAGTCGATCAATTCTAATTTTATGCTTTCTGTTGAATTCTGTAGTGCTGCTGCATACGGCCACAGCCAACGGCTTCCAGATGGTCACCAGTGGAGCTCAGAGTAAAGCTATCAGTGACTGGGCCATCACCAGTCTAGAGGTAAGAGACTTAATCTGAAGACAACTGTACCTGAATCAGCTGATTGAAACGCACACATCTTTTATAAAGTGATACATTATGGACGACCAACATGTGAGGTGGAAGAAGAGTCTTCTGGTACCTAAGCTGTGACAGTCAATCTTGTGTTATTAGGCCAGGGTAGTATTGTGTGTTCTGCCTGCTATCCTAGTGCCCAGTGAGGGTTTTCTGCACATGTGGGTGGCCATAAATCCTGTAACAAAGACAACTGTGTGGACTGAAAGCCTGGAATTTTGAAATCAAGATGGATTTGAAATGCAGTTTAAATTGAGACTATTATTTTGTTATTTACACACACTATCTAGCCTGATCGCTTGAAGTTTTTTCTCTATTTTTCTCTTAAGGTCAAAAGAGTCTTTCACCCTTAACAAGGAGAAGATTATTCATGGCTAATGTGAGAGCATGTGAATGGCATTCTTCTCTTTACAAAAATCGATTGCTGCAGTATTTCTGTCCTCTTTTTATGAAGGGATTTGGATGGCTTTGATAATTGTTTGAAGATAGTTTTTAATCAAACAGTTGAGCTTAGTGTTAAAGGGGAACCATGCTGTTTTTTTAGTTTAATTTACCTTAACTGAACAGCTTCGGAGTCACTGGAATGGTTATATAACTTGTTTCAGGTTGAATGGTGGTCGTCTTGCTCCCCGCTAGCGCCTGTGAGCGGAAAAACCACCCTTGCAACTTTTGGCCGGCGAGCCGGCGGTCTCAGCGTCAGGAAGTATCACGTGATATCAGGTCTCGCGATGTAACAAATTGCTTCACAGCACAGCTAGCTATAAGAAGAAGGTAGCAATGGAGTTTTTCACACTATCGTCATGGCTGAGCTGGAAAAAAAGAAGCAGAAAGCTAGGAAAGCATTGTCAGAGGAACAGAGAAAGAAGAAACGGCAGGCTGACCGAGCAAGTTTTTACACAGTGTTGCCAAATATCTATTCCGAAGCTGTAGGGGGCGCTCTACAGAGAAACCTGCGAGCAAAAAGCGAGAAAACAGCGAAGAAATTGCCAAAACTGCATAGCGCCCCTTTAAAACCAGAAGAAAAAGGTGTTTTAGTCCAACTGCGGGGGATTCGGAGACTGAGGTCTGTGGACACGAGGTTGACTGTGACTGTAATCCACTGCAACTCTGCACTGGCACACTACCAGCCAGACAGTTTAATACGCACGGCGCTATTGGTTCAGCTGAATCTCATGCTTTTGCAACCCAGGTTAAAAAAACAAACAATAATTTAGTCAATCCCAGTTTACTCCCACAATAAAAATATACGGGCAAGGTGAGGTAACTTCCTCTTTCCTCTCACTCCGCTCTAGCTGGTCACTGTGTTGAACGGCGTTGAACAGAGCAGCAACATATTCTTTTGTTTGAACTCTTCTGCAGTCAGCGGTCAGGTTTTGTGTTACCCTGTTAGGTGTTGCTGAACCACCTGGAAATCTCACTCTTTGACCCATGAAACGTGGATTATAGTTGAACCAGCCCCTCCCTTCCACAGCGTGTGGTAGGATTGACTGGAACTGAATCTTGGAATGAACTTCTTTTTTCTTTTCTTTCTACTTGGTCTTAACGCTGGCGATCAAAAGAAGTACTTTTAAGGGCCTCATTTTGTGTTTTTGTATTTGTTGTTTGAAAATGATTGCATTACAATACTTATTTAAAACGTTTCTCTGTGTCCTTGTCAGTGATATACAGTTGTACACATTGGGCTCACAAACGAGCTTATCTCTATGCATCGCTGGTCCATAAACTTTAAACGTTAGCTATTTCGACTTGCTACGCTTTAGATAATCTGTTTCTGCTTCTGTTTTATATCACTCATCTAATGTTTTTATTTCCCAGGGTCGTCTGGCTGGAGTTGGAGGAGAGGACCTGCCCACTATTGTCATGGTTGCTCACTATGACTCCTTTGGTGTTGCTCCAGTATGTTCACTGCTTCTTTTCTCTTACATATAAGCCCTGACTTTTTCAAAAACATACATGGAATTTAGCAGCTGAAGAAATCTGTAGGATTTGGTTAAATTTAGTCTCCAAGTTGATTAGTCAGACACAATGTCTTTTTATAATTGGATACAATAGTAGTTCAGGAAATAACACAGTGATGCACCACAACCGTCAGTAAAAAGAGAGCATGCCAGGAAAGTATTCTGACCCTGTGTGTGTGTGTTGTTGTGTCCAGTGGCTTTCGTACGGAGCAGACTCAAACGGCAGTGGGGTGTCCATGTTACTGGAGCTGGCTCGTCTCTTCTCGAAACTTTACACCTATAAAAGGACACACGCTGGGTGAGAAATGATGACAGCACTCACATTTACATTGTTGATGGATCATTTTGTGTCTCATGAGTTTCAAATAGCAGTGTATATATATATATTTTTAGCTGCATAAAAAGCACAAATTATGATTATTTTACACATTCATGTCAAAACGGTGATGCTCTATGCTGCACACTCAGTTTATGCATTGTATATATGATGAAATAGTAGAATGAAAAAGTAGTATTGATGGCTGACCTCAGTGGTTCATCTGAACATACGATTAAGTCTTTGTTATGTCTATCACATTTGTTATGTTTAGTGTCCCGCTCCAAATGCTTTTTGAGAACTATATTGAGCATTATCTGTGCACTCTGCTGGCAGTAAGAATCATATCGGACTGTGTTAAACACTTAAAGCGGTCAATAATATGGTACAGGCTCATTCTTGTGTCTAAATGTACTTAACAATAGCTGAGAGGAAGGATCCACTTCTTCCAGAGAGTGGTTAGTAAAGGATTAATGGACTTTACTGTAAAATGCTCGAAGACAAAGTCGTCTGTGTAGGTTCAAAGTCAGCACCACTCCCTTGATGTGTCTGTCATTTTAGACTCTGATATTCCCTAATGTTATCTCTAATTCTCTAATCAAGATTGGATTGGAGACTGGAGACTAATTTGTGATTTTGTGAAATGTGTTCAGGTACAACCTGCTGTTCTTTGTGTCTGGTGGGGGGAAGTTCAACTACCAGGGCACCAAACGTTGGCTGGAGGACAATCTGGACCATACAGGTATTTTTGTTCAGTTCATACATTTCTGCCCACAGAAAGGAGTATAAGTATTCATGCAGCTGGATTTGGTTAGATATACAATTCTGGGGCTATGATTCAATTTTAAAACAATACTCAAAATCTGAATAAGGACAATTATTTGATTTTAATTACTTTTAAATGCAAAATGAAGTACAATTCAAGACCAATTTATTCCCAAACCAGTCTGAAAAGACAAATAGATACATTAAGATACACTACATCTGTAACCGATTGTTTACTTTATAGTGGGGAATTTTCTATGGTTGAGAAAATTCACCACTATAAAGTAACCAAACAGTTACTTTTTAATGCTTCTTGTTGAAGCAGATCAGAACAAAATAACAACACTATTATAGTTAGAACCAGTCCTTGTTTTTTCTCTACATACAATATTTGGTTACATCGCTGTGTTTAAACATGGCAGGTGCCCTTTTTATTTATTTTTATACCCTCTGTCTTTCAATATTTTTAAACGTAATTGTTAACTTCTCCTTGTCGTCCATACCTTTCCCTCTCTTTCTCTGTAGACTCCAGTTTGCTGCAGGACAACGTAGCCTTTGTGTTGTGTCTAGACACTCTGGGGAACGGAGACTCTTTGCACCTTCATGTGTCCAAACCTCCTAAAGAGGGAACTCCTCAGTATTCTCTACTTAAAGAGCTGGAGATGGTAAGAACCTCAAGGCTCGATACACCTCAGTCTGATTATTGAGTCGCTTAAAGGAACATGCCGACTTATTGGGACTTTAACTTATTCACCGTATCCCCCAGAGTTAGATAAGTCCATACATATCCTTCTCATCTCCGTGCGTGTCGTAACTCTGTCAGAGGCACCCACCGCTAGCCTCGCTTAGCACAGATCCTGGAGGTAACCGGCTCCATCTAGCCTACTGCTCCCAATAAGTGACAAAATAACGCCAACATTTCCCTATTTACATGTGATTTGTATAGTCACAGCGTGTACAAATAACAAGGTCACATGAGACGCAGCCATCTTCTAACTGTATACCTACTGGGAACTATATTCTCAGAAGGCGAAGCACTGCTACTTCTGCTACTTGGGCGGAGTGATTAGCGCAACACCTGAAAAGCACCGTTGTTACTCTCTGCTCCTCACCACGGGGCTTCTCAGGTGCTGCGAGCAAATCACTCCGCCCAAGTAGCAGAAGTTGCAGTGCTTCGCCTTTCTGAGAATATAGTTCCCAGTTTGTATACGGTTAGAAGATAGCTGTGTCTCATGTGACGTTATTTGTACACGTGTTAACTATACAAATCACAACATGTAAATAGGAAAATGTTGGTGTTATTTTGTTACTTATTGGGAGCAGTAGGCTAGATGGAGCCGGTTACCTCCAGCATCTGGGCTGGACTAGGCTAGCGGTGGGCCCGTCAGACAGAGTTACGACACGCAAGGAGATGAGAAGGATATGTATGGACTTATCTAACTCTGGGGGTTACGGTGAATAAGCTAAAATCCCAATAAGTCGCCGTGTTCCTTTAAATGACTGACTCTCACTACAACCTTGGACAAAAAACATGTTAAAACACACTCTTATTTAGTAGCAGATATATAGGTCTGTATAAATAATCTCTTAACCTATATAGAAATGTAAATGGCCATGCAAACTCAGCACTATCCCCCTTTAACACTGTAGATATTTCTGTAACACAACAGCAGTTTTACTTCGTTCTTGAGTCACATCATTTTTAGGTGGTGAACCAGAGCACATGAGCTGCTTCACCCTAAATGAACTTGTGTGCTCTAACTTAAAGTTTTTTCTTAGTGCATACCAACTGATGTGTACAGAGTTGTAATTGTTAGTTGATTAAAAGTAAAAAAACAAAAATCTGCTTTGACCGATGGAGCCTACACCTAGTTTTTCCTGATACAAGCAGTTTTAATCAGTTTTGCTCTACTTTTCTTTTTAAACCCACAGCACATAGATTATAGGCTATGATTTAGGATTATATTTCTCATTTCCTCTCAGGTGGCTGCGAGTCAGTTCCCAGAAGTCAAGTTCTCTATGGTTCACAAGAAAATCAACCTGGCCGACGACATGCTTGCCTGGGAGCACGAGCGCTTCGGGATCCGCCGGCTGCCGGCCTTCACGTTGTCCCATCTGCCCTCCCACCGCCTGGCTCAGCGCTCCAGCATCATGGACGTGCGGTCAGTGTCCCCCTCCTCTCGCCATGGAGCGGGAGAGCCCCCTGCTGGGTGGGTTCATTACTGCAAGTCTCTGAATCACAGAGAAAAGAGATTCCATTCTAGCTGCCAGTCATTTTGTTCATGTCACAGGTGTTGTTATAGACCCATTCCTTTGCACCTCTGCTATCAAGTCCCTTTATACACCTTCCATGAAAAGAGTGTTGTGAGGGCACGACCACTGCATATTCTGCATCATTCACGACTGTATTTATGCACTCCCGCCACATGTGGAATGAGCGTGTGAGGTTTTAGATTTGATACTGTCTGAGTGTGGCAGAAACACCTTTTGTCCTCTCATTTCCACTCTTCACTCCTCCTTTATCTCATACTGCTCCTGTAACTACACGACTACACGTCCCCGTCTCTCTGTCTGTTAGTAAACCATTTATCCACTTGACCTCACAGTTGATTTGATATTTCTCAAACGTTCTGCATTCCAGCCCACCTGTGTGAAAATGGATGCTCTGTAACTGGTTTCTCTTCTCTCCCTTGCTGCAGAGGGTTTCTGGTTTCTCTCCTTACGTTTTGGCGTTTTTTTACCATTTCTAACTGTCTGCACACTTGTGTTCCTGTTTTACAGGCCTCATGTCGATGTGAAGAAACTCAGCAGGAACACCAAGCTGGTAGCAGAGGCACTGGCAAGGGTCATTTACAACCTCACTGAAAAGGTAAACACACAGATGGAGAAAATGTTTTATACTGCGTGTGCTTTCTGCCTGTGATGTGACATGTTTGTGTACTGTGCTGCACAGGGGGCTCCTGGAGACCTGCAGATCTTCACTGAACAGATGGTAAGTCACTAAACTGAGGGCACGGTGGTAACAGATCTCTAAAAGAAACGGCAGTAGCAACAATTGTCCCTTATTTTGTAGCGTTTTTATCAGGACAGAATTTGTGTTGACACTATTTAGAATTGTATTTTGTGAAATTGCTATTAGTACCTTTTTTATTTGTTAAATCTGAAAGCAAAACTTTTATATTACTCCAAAAAACTGGTATTGCTTTATGTAATACTTCTTTTTAACTATATCCTGTCCATTACAGACTCTGGTTATTTTGTGTGTAGCTTAAACTGTACACCTGTGTAATGCAGTTTTTGTCTTGTCGCGTCAGCAGGTGCAGGACGAGCAGCTATCAGCAGTGGTGGACTGGCTCACAGCGCAGCCCAGAGCCGCTCAGCTGGTAGACAAAGACAGCAGCGTGGTGTCCACTCTGGAGTATCACCTCGGACACTACCTCAAGGATGTCAAGAGACACTACGTCAAAGCTGACAAAAGGTAAAGAAAAGGGTGGATGCTTCACTGCCCAAAATGTATTGTCTAAAAATTTCCAACGGCGATAAGTATTTGCTGTACATTTCCATAAACAACAGATATCATGTGTATTGTACATTTATGTTTTGTCATGATGTCCAAGTGACAGCTTTGAACTCTGCTTGTCCTCAGGGATCCAGAGTTTGTATTCTACGACCAGCTGAAGCAGACTATGAATGCTTACAGGTACGCTGTAATGAGCTCCTCTTCTGAGATGCTTTAGTGCACTTCAAGCTGATTTACTGTAGCTATGTAAAAGCTCACAGCTGTCTGTAAAGTCATGAGGCTATTATCTGCTTTCAATTAGTCCTCAGTTAACTGTATTTTGAGATCTTTTACCAGTATGGACCAAATCCAAACATTAAAACAGCCATCACATAATGTTACGGATGATTTTTGACTGTTTCTCTTTTAATAATCTCTCTGTATCTCACTCAACTCTCTACCTCTCAGAGTGAAGCCTGCTATTTTTGACTTGCTGCTGGCAGTCTGCATTGCAGCCTACTTAGGGATGATGTATCTTGCTATCCAGGTAGGTCACTGTGTTCATGCAGTAGTCTGTGGCCTCTTTCAGACATGCACTACATTACATAAATGTGTTGTTAGTTTTAGATGTTTAAAGCTGCTACCGATGTTTTACAGCAACAACAATTTGTTGTGATGAACCTACAGACAAATATCAGCTGAATAGTTTCAGTTTAATGTTTAGCTGTCTGGTCTGTAAATGAACTCTCACTGCTCTCATAACATTGCCTTCTTCCACAGCAGGCAGCTGTTTTCAGCAAAAATCTCTAAAAGAAAAAAATAAAAACCTCTCTGCTACCTGCTCAGAACCAAACAGCAGACAGACACAGTTAGCAGAACATAGTGGAGCATTTAGCAGCCAAAGAGTCGGCTATTTCCCTCAGGAGTTGGTGGAGATCAAAACAGACCTAAAGTAAATATTGGACTTACAGGCATCCAGAAATACAACTCATGATAAATGATGATGTTGCTCCGTAACTGTTGGATGTGTAAACAAGCAACAGGTTTGCCATATCAACTTAAAAGGGGATGGTTTGTTATGTGAAAATGTTTCTCCTGCTCCTAAGTTGCCAAAATATTCAGTTATTGCACTTTAATTCTTTTACAGAAAAGGCACGATGGTAGTCCTACTAATTCTAGTAACATTTCTGTAACTCACTCAACATGTGAAAGGCTGCAGAAGCGCTATGTTAAATAAACACAGAGGTATTCATTGCCTTCTTTAGGGCCCTGTAATACATTTATCGCTATTGATCTTGAATGCCGAAAGAAAACGTATTAAATAAACCACAAAATGCAGTGAAGGAGTGGCCGGTTTGGTGCAGTGGTAGAGCAGGCGCACATATGCTGAGAGGTTTATGCCTTGACGCAGAGGTCCAGGGTTCGAATCTGACATGAGATGATTTCTTACATGTCTTCCCCCCTCTTTCTCCCCTTTCTCACCTAGCTGTCCTGTCAAATTAAAGGCGGAAATGCCCAAAAAATAATCTTTAAAAAAAGATTAAATGCAGCGAAGGAGCCAATTTTAAGCTGTTGAGGAGATTCCTCTGATATCGGATAAGTCTTTTAGTGTGGATAAGGGGTTAAAAACATCATCTCACCATTAGTATGCTTTCCTGGGTTTTCAGCTTTCTATCATACAGTGGGCTTGGATAAAATAAATGTCCTGCAAAACATACAGCGTGTGGACAAGTAGGAATTAAATTAAGTGGCATTCTTGTGTGCTGAGGCACTTTCAGGCATTATTATTGTAAGGGACGTTTATAAGGGTTTTCGGTAGATAGAAAAGGAAGGCAAGCATCCTTTGTACTCACGATGGTCATTAATTAAGGCCTCAGCGACGAGTTTGAAAATCCATCACTGATGCAGTGAAAAAGGCTGATGTCTGAAAAAGGCTTGTGAGTGTGCAGATGTTTTGTGGGTCTTGTCTGGATACATGAAATGGACTCTTTTTTTTTTTTTTTTTTTTTTTCTTGTGTTCCTTACAGAACTTCGGAGTCCTGTACAGTGTTGTCCGTAGAATCACCCAACCCAAGGCGAAGATCCATTAAGGTGCTCAACGCCGTATTTCTTTTTCCGATCCCACCCTTTTCCTCAAATCAAGAAACTTTAACCAGTAAGAACATAGAAGCTGGGCCGAGCTTCTGTCCTCATGATGGTTTCAAACCAGCAGAATCTCTTCCTTTCATTTCCTTCATCCTTATACCACAAACTATGATGTCAGTTCCTGTCCTGCTGCCAACTTAATCCATTTGGTCTCACAGACCAGAATATTCAGGAATAATTTTTCAATCTCCCTGTCTTCATGAACACAGATGTCTTGTCATTCATTAAAACAAGAATCCCTCGCGTCGGACATATTTCGTTGTTTGACTGTCGTGAGGGATGCAAAGCATCTGTCCACACCGCTGAGATCTAGATGAAATTGAGTTTCTGATGTTGCTGTTCCAGCGACCACTCCTCATTCCTCCTCTCGGTATACCGTACGAGTGATCGTTGTGCCAAACCGACGCCGATGTGTTGTCTCAGGCAGCTACAGGGAGAAACTGACCACACAGAGCTTAGTCCAGAATTTCTTTTGTCGAGAGATGTGTTCACCCAACCTGGTTGTTAAAGGACAGGTTCACATTTTCCAATCTGCTTAAATACAATACTCACATTCCCATAAAGACGTTTACAGTCACTTAAATTGTTCTTTCTCTACATACTGAGTGAATGTTTAAAGACCCCCCCCTAAATCCACAGTCCTGGTTCTGCGCAAAAACCTAATTTCAGCTGATTAAAGTCTTTTTGGTACGACATTCCCTCTTTGTGTCATTCTAAAAGACTGTAGCATCAGGCCAAACCCATTTTAGCTTCAGATAAACTGCACTTTTGCACAGAAAGGACTGTGGATTTTGTATTCCATCTCTTCAGGGCTGCAACTAACATAATCATTTTATAGTCAACTGATCAGTTTTTATAAATTGATCGATCGCTTAGATCATAAAATGTCAGAAAATAATGCAAAATGCCCATTGCAGGTTGTCCGAGTCCTAGATGACATCAAATTGCATTTCCATAAAATTTACAATAATATAAAACAATGCAACAAATCACAGTAAAAATGTTTGGTTATTTGTGTTTGATGGCTTAAAGGATGAAGCGATTATCAAAATATTTGGTAATAGATTTTCTTTTTTCTATCGACTTATGTCATATATGGGTACATGAGTATTTTGTTGAGACAGACTGGAAAAAAAACCTGAACTTATCCTTTTAAATGGTCAGTGAAAATGACTCCACGAATATCGTTTACGGATAAGACGAGTTGCCTAAATGAAATGTGAAGTAGTGTTTAGATTATCATGATTCCATTGCCTCGGTAGGGAATTTATGAAATATTTGATTGAATGAAAGAAAAAAAACTGCCAAATAATTATTGTATGGTTTAATCTCCCCCTTTCTCCCTGTTGAATATACAAAACGGAAATTTAAAGCAGATTCCACCTTGAAATTTTCCTTCTTACTTTTTGTGTAACTTTTTTTCTGTTGTAGAGGTTTGTTTCCTGTTGCTGTGTGACTTGATGTCTTATTTTTACTGCTCAAGTCTTCTTTTTTTAATCTAGAATAAAAAAAATAAAAAAGTCATGCTGGTGATGTTGACTTATCTTAAGGCTCATGATAAAGAAAGGTCACGTGCAACAAACATGTTTGTTTAATCAGAGCACACAATGTGTGTTAAGCATATGAGAGTCCAACGCCAACACATCGTGACAAGATAAAACTCACCCTTTAGTGCTTTTATCAGAAAATGTGCTGACTGCAGCAATGTGATTTGACTTAAGACTTTTTTAAAGCTGTTAAGATTTTGGTCAAGCCAGCACTGCAGTTTTTGTACACTGGATGTCTTACAATGGGCAATAACACAAAGGGTGTTAAATTAAATGGGGACAAATATCTTAAACACATCTAGATTCATTTCATGAGCTATTGGGGTGTGTGTAAAACTAATACTGCAGTGTTTCCTTGACCCTTTCTCTGCCCTGGTCTTGCCTTGTTGTGGGTGAACGGTGTTTTTCTGCATGACCATGTGACCCCCATGGTAACAATGACAGGATTCTTTTTATTTACCACTGAGGGAAATACTGTGTGGTACATACGAATTTTTTATTTATTGAAGCAGTTGGTTTTCATTTGTGCACTGAACTGAACTCTTCTCTGGTCTGAACCTCATCCACAACACTTGATCTTTGCAATGAAAATATCAGGTGTGATTAAAATAAATAAAGAAATCACAAGGAGCAAGTCTCTTATTTACTGACACGTTTTATTTTATGGGAAAAAATGAAACGAAAACATTGGCTGAATGGTATTAAAATAGTATTACAAAAGAGCAAGTATGTGTCTTTATCAAGTGGTCAGATTTAAAAAGTGATCAAGTCGAGTTTGAAAGAAAAAAGGGTCAATTTGTATCGATTACAGTGCATCAATGGTCCAGAAAACAAATAATTAAAATCCATTTTATATTTTAAGTTTTAGTTACTGATTCTTCCAAGAAAGTAAAGATTCCCAAATTCTCCCTTCCCTTTTCTAATTTTGATCTACTAATAAACAATAATAATAATAAATTACAGTGCAATTTATAAGAAATACCTGCAGGGCTTCTTCTGCCCGTCGTTCTCTACTAGCTCTCCTCTTCGCTCGTCACCAGCACCCACAAATGCTTGCCTCATAATTTGGGTGGACATTTTGGCACAATCAAAGCACTCATGAAGATACTTTGTGTCATAAGGAAGGTGAAGCCTGCGAGCTACAGTTCAGGCAGACAACTCACACGTCATTTAGTACAAAACATCCGCCAGCCTTTGCAAACTGATCAGTAAAGCAGCAGTACAGACAGGACTGCCTTACTGCAAACACTGCTTCATGTTTATCGTCACTCCCTAATCTCCTTTGAGCCGATCTTCGTCTATGCAAATGGAGAGTGATGAGGTCAGAGCCTTAAAAGATTCGGCTACATCCATCCTGGAATGTCTAACACATGCACTTACAGTTGTGTTCAGAATAATAGCAGTGTTTAAAAAAAGTGAATAATGCTCAAAATCCTTAGAATAGCTTTTAATTCCATAACATCAATGCATTGGGAACACTGCACATTCAATTCCAAATCAGAACATGACCAAAATGGATCAAGTTTGTGTTATACCTTTACAGAAAGTGAAGAAAAAGGAATATTAGGCTGTTTTCTATGGGATTGAGGTCTGGGGATTGGGCTGGCCACTCCATAACATCAATCTTGTTCATCTGGAACCAAGACTTTGCTCGCTTACTGCTGTGTTTTGGGTCATTGTCTTGTTGAAAGACCCATTTCAAAGGCATTTCCTCTTCAGCATAAGACAACATGACCTCTTCAAGTATTTTGATGTATTGAAACTGATCCATGATCAGTATGCGATAAATAGTCCCAACACCACAGTATGAGAAATATCCCCATAACATGATTTTTGCACCACCATGATTTACTGTCTTCAGTGTACTGTGGCTTGAATTCAGTGCATGGGGGTCGTCGGACAAACCGTCAGCAGCCCCTAGACCCAAAAAGAACAATTTTGCTCTCATCAGTCCACAGAATGTTGCGCTATTTCTCCTTTGGCCAGTCAATGTGTCCTTTGGCAAATTTCAACCTATTCAGTACATGTCTTTTTTTCAGCAATGGGACTTTGCGGGGGCTTCTAGCTGATAGCTTTGCTTCACATAGCCTTCTTCTGATCGTAACAGTACTCACGGGTAACTTTGAGTCTTCTTTGATTTTCCTGAAGCTGCTCATTGGTTGAGCCTTTGCCATTTTGGCTATTCTTCGATCCATTCGAATGGTAGTTGACCGTTTTTTCCCCCGTCGTTCAGGCTTTGGATGCCATTTCAAGACATTTGAAATCATTTTGGCTGAGCAGCCTATACTTTTCTGCACTTCTTTATATGTTTTCCCCTCTCCAATCAACTTTTTAAATCAAAGTCCGCTGTTCCTCAGAGCAATGTCTGGAATGACCCATTTTGCTGAGTATTTCAGTGTGAAATGCACTATAACCAGCATGCACAACATTTGCTTCCTTCCTTAAATATGGGCCATAATTGACACCTGTTTCTACACAGAATCAATCACCTCACTAATTGAAAACATTATTATTTTGAACATGCCCCTTTCAATTACAGATTCAATTACACAGAATGAGCAGCATGCATGTCATGACTGTTGGTTTTCTATGACTCTACAACACTTACTAGTAAATTATTTGGCATGTAGAAATATCACTTCTACCAAAAAATTTGATTTATAAGGTTAGTGATGTTGGACTGCTATTATTTTGAGACACACACACACACACACACACACACTTTCAATTCAAACTAATGGACGCCATAAGCTGTGTGGTCGCCACCACTGACTTGTGCAGTGATATAAAAATCAATACATGTGGTGAAACGGCTCTCCTGCATCAGTGCAGCCGTGAAAAATGATACTGAGAACAACGCAATGTTTCCCATTTGAATCATGATTTTTTTTAGCCTTTTCTCTTCATGTCTGACGTCAGAAAAGTTGGACGGAGGTTAAAGGAGGAAATTAATTCATTATTTCACTGACTGACAAACACAGCTCACTCCTATTAGAATTAGCTGCTTGTTTACCAGGTTGCTAATGGTTACTGTCGGTCTAAATGCTTACAGACTGCAGTCTGGGTGCTGTAGCGTTGTTCAGTGTGACGGTGATGATTATGACAACCTGTCCGACTGTGAGTAAGAGTTGGGCTGTGATTGTTACGTAAACTGTTTTTTTCCTTTCTACTCAATCAAATGTAAAGTTAGCAACAATAAGACAAAAAGTCACCTGAAATAACATTCACAGTGCTCTAATGAAAACAAAACGACAGCGATGAAATGAAATGTAAAACAAATAAAAATTTTTAAAAAAAAACAAGTGTAAGTGTAGTGTTTTTGTGATCCTCTTCCCTTCAGCCATGCTTTTTGAGCGTGAGCCGTCCAAGGAGGGCATCTTGTCTTGCTTGTAGTTGTAGCCTAGTGCCAGGTGGTGGCAACGGAGAGACTGTTATAGATGCTTCTTTTTGTTGATCCCTTTCTGCAGGTGCTTTCTACAACAGAGACAACAGAAAGAGTCAGTGTAATGAGAGCAAAGGACAGGACGGGGATGGAGAGAATAAGCTTGTCAGAAGAGGTGATCAGCAGATGTGAGGCATTAGCAGGCAGAGAGGATATCAGCAGTGGTCAAGGCCAGGCAGATAAGGAGTGCCACATAATCACATCTCCATACGGTCTCAGGCTCTTTGATCCTATCTACCTGTGAGGGCCGCTAGTTACACAAGCTCAGTGGGAGACCTCTCTCTGCATCTACACCTGAACTTCAGGAGCAAGTGTCTGCTTGAGTTATAAAATCTTTGGATTGTACTACAACACAACAGTTTAGAGACAGTGTCAGTTTTTTTCTGTGAGTATTCCAAACTAATAGAAAGGTGATAGAGATGTCACCAGTTTCACAGTCTTCAGAGTTTCAGTGGTCAAAGGCTACCATGATAATCAGCAGCAGATGATAGAGGTGCACATGACAACACTAAGGCAACTCCTTAGATAAAGAGATTAATCTATAAGTTCAGATAAAAAGGCACAAACTTTGTGTTTAGTCAAGTTAGCATTTTCTTTTTTTAAGCTCAATATTGCAAAGTGCCGAGTACTTTTTTTTTCCACATTAGAAGAGACCCCCATTACGTAACACATACATTAAACTATGTAAATCGCATAAAAATCCCTATATCATTCTAGACAATCTCCTTTTATAGAGGCATAGTAATTATTACAATAACTGCTAAGATGGGTATAGAGAGGACACTTGTTTGGCTACAAAACTGACTTTGAAAAGTGCTGTGTGTGTGTGTACCATTTTACAACATAAATGTATGGTCTGTAAGCAGTGGTAATACAGATGGAATGATTAAGGGGTATCAAACTCATGGCAGTGGCATTGACAGCCAATTACTAAATGAATGCCATAATTCCCAATAAAAGCTGCTTTTTATGTGGAATCATGGCTTTTATATATAACAGAATTTGGTTGACAACAGAAACAAAACTGTCATGTTGTGATATTATGTAGAAACCATCTCTCTTTGTAAGTAAATTGGTGTGAGGTCTGTGTTTATTATTTTTTAGAGCCTACGCTGGCATGTTGAATTATCTTGTTAGACCACATTTATACCAGCCACACTAGCAGCTAATATTTATTTTAAACTAAGATGGTGAACCAGGTAAATATTATTCCTGCTAAACATCAGCATGTTAGCATTGTCATTGTGAGCATGTTAGCAAGCTGGCGTCAGCATTTAGCTCAAAGCACCACTGTGCCTGTGTACAGTCTCACAGAGCTGCTAGCATAGCTGTAGTCTCTTTTGTTTATTAAGAATATTACAATACACCTGGCTATGGGTGCATATAAAATAAAATTAGAAATCTATTCATGAAATATTTATTTCGGTAAAGTTCTGTCTTGTGGCATTAGGTCAGCCATTGGCATTAGACAGGGTTTCTGCAGTTTTCAACAAGTCAAATTTAAGACTTTTTATGACCTTTATGAATGAAATTTAAGACCTATATCACAACATTAAAGTACACAAGAGTCACAAAAGTACTTGCAAAATAAACAAAATCATTCAAATTGAATAAAAGTTACGCAGAGTAACAATAATCTGTACATATACAGCGAATTATATGTGGACTATCAAAAGAAAGAACTACAACACCATGGAATAAAAAAAACATTTCAATGGAAATGGACGTAGGGAAATTAAGCCCCATTTAAAATTATTTAAGACCTAGAACACAATACTAGAATAATAGAATTTAGGACTTTTTAAGGCCTAAAATTTTAATTTTGAAATTTTAGACTTTTTAAGACCCCATGGAAACCCTGATTAGAACCACCTACACTGGTGTAAACTACACTGCAACCATCCTACTGTTTTCTGTAGTTCATATCTCCATAATGACCTGTCTTACAACTAATGACTTATTGATGTGGACATTCTTCAAATAGCATGTTGTAGCTACTGCTGGTTTGGTTTCAAACTCAACATTTACAGTGAAAACCTGCCAGCAGTTGGCTGGTGGTATTATTCCACCCTGCACTGAGGTCTCAAACGACACGCAGTCTGTTGGTGTTAGCTCACCCCTGGGCAGAGTTGTGATGTCCAGCATCATCATGGTTTTCTGCCTGAGGTTCCCTGAGCAGACCAGCTGCCACGTTGTTTCCTTCCTTGTACTCCCTGACGTCGTTCACCTCCTTCACTTTTAGCACCTTCACTACAAAAACAACAATGAACTACACACAGAACAGGGGAGAAACAGGATACACAACAGAGGTCAGATTGTGTCATCGTTGTGGCAGTTTAAGACAAAAACAAACATTGACCATAAATGCTTTTTGGGTTTGAATTAAGACACCTGTGTGTCCTCCTCACCAAGAACCAGTAGATGTTCATGAGCAGCAGTGCCAGGAGAAGAGTGCTGAAGAAGAAGTAGAAGGGGAAGTTGGGGACAGACTGGAGGCTGGACACACATGTGGCGTACAGCACTTTGAGAGGGAACCAGTAGAGACGGAACCAGAACCTGAGAGAACACAATAGAAATTAATGTCTATTCATCTGCAGATCAAGTGTGTGTGTGTGTGTGTGTGTGTGTGTGTGTGTGTGTGTGTGTGTGTGTGTGTGTGTGTGTGTGTGTGTGTGTGTGTGTTGAACCTCACCAGGTGATGCTAAAGCTGACTGAGCCCATGTTGGACAGCACGTCGTTGAGCAAGTGATAGCCTTCTCCTCTAGACTTCAGGTAGATGTTGAGCTTGGTGAACTCCAGCTGGATGTCATTGATGTCGTGGAGGAACAACACCAGAATCCCTCCGTTGTGGAATCTGAGGGCCAGGGAACACATGGTACAGTATGTGTATATATTTCAGCTTATTTCTAATACAAGTCCATTACAAGCAGGCATCTGCCAATGCAAATGTTTGGATGGTCCAACCAGAAACATTTACAACAAACCAACCAAGTCAATTTATTTTGGATCTATTTTGCCTGCCATTTGGGAGCTGAAAGCGTATTAATGGACTACAATGACCAAAGTTTAATTCATCACACATATGATATGCATCTATGCTGATGATGTGGTAATATAACATAAACTGAATGGTACTGTAGGACACTTTATGCTCATAGAAAAACTAAAAGGGTCAACAATAGATCTTTTAAGACTTAACAAAGGTACCTAAAGGCGTAGGAAAAACTAATGAGTGCCAGCGTGATGATGTGGTGCACCACCATGACAGCCGAGTCCTTCCTCCACGCGTCCATGTAGACCGTAGCATAGATGGAGTGGCCGTAGAAGCTACCCTGGATCAGGTAGGCTATGGCGATGTCTGTAGGCACCGACATACCACTCTTCCAGTCTGGAGGAAAAGTGAGGAGAGGTCACAGGCTGAGACACACTGAGAGCACATTAAGGATGTCAGCGTTTACTTTAAAACCAACCTAATTCAGATGCAGATTAGAAATGAAACATTTTATATTAAAATTCATGTAGAGCATTATGCAGCCTTTGGCAGAGAGGTGTGCACTCTGAGCTTTCTCGTATGTATTGTGATTGCATCTTTCTTCTTTTTATCTGTTTTCTTGTTGTTCCTAGTTGAGTGTCTCAGACTTTTGGCTCACACAGTAAAACAGAAGGTGGTGATTGTATCACAACTATCACAGTTGATGCCAACAGAAGTATTTACTGCAGACTCACTACTCACTACTGCAAGCAAATGTGGAGGAGGCACTTTTCTTTTAGCAAGTGTGTAGACGTCAAGACTCATTGTCTCACAAAACTCTGAAACATTGTGGATTAAATTAATTTCTAACACATTTTAGATTACAAATGACTGTGGAGGCTGAAGAAATGTAAATATTGAAATGGTTAATCATATAATCAATGTGAATTAATTTGCATTACACTGATCCAATAAATAAAATCATTAAACGTTAAATGTGCTAATTATTCTATTTCAGTATTCTGTTTTAATGATGAGTTAACCCACAGAAAAGTAATAGAAAATGAATCTTGTGTAGATGATAAATATGTTGTAGATGCAGCAGGATCATTGTTTTATACACACATACACTGTACACCCATTTGTATTCCCAATATGTCCAGATACTGAGCTATATGCAGTGACTTCTGGGAAGGATACCAGATGTGGAGGAGGCTGGAGGGATCAGGTTTAACCTCGGGGGAATTAAAGAGGGTTTCTAAAGTAATGGAAACTTTCTCCTCCGATGTTTGAGTAAGGTATATCTCTGGTGGGATGGGGTTATGTTCGGGCCGTGTGTAATGTTTATTGATTGGACCTTCCATCATCACATCTCCGGCTGGCAGCTAATGAAGCTCAGCGTACATTCTTTCAGGGAGACTTCAATAACGTCTATTCTTATTAGTGTTTTCATGTACTTTTTGGAACATGGCAGCAAGGACATTAATTGCAATTATGTCAAATTCCAAGTTATACAGACTTCCTACTATTCCTAAGATAGAATCCCTAAGAATCGGCCATGTATTTCACAAGCCAATCACAGCATGACATCCCTGCTTTAAATCTGTTCTCTCCCCTGCGGTTGTGAGTTGTCATTTCAGGCAAACAGTGCAACCCTCCTCCTCCCCTTCCACCTCCAGTCATCTTCACCCACGGTACACTGGGTCTTCATCCAGCTAACCGCTCCCATCGACGCCTTCGAGTCGGTCTTCGTGCTCCTTCACCACCAGCACCAGTGTCTAGACTCCATCAGAGGATATGTCTGGGTTTCTCTACCCCTTTAAAATATATTTGATACGATGGAGTCTAATCTCCAAAGACTTTGTACATTTCATATTTTGCATATGTAGCTTACAAATAAATCTTTGCATATCTGCAACGAAGTCTCTCCTGATTGAATTAGAGGTGATGCAGCTATTGAAGATGAACCTGGCACTGTCAACCAGTCTTTGCTAGCTCCACTCAGAGCGATTGAGTTCGATCAGAGCCCTGACACTCTGTCTGATGGAGGAGGCAGAGAGACTATAAAAGACATTGCTGGATTTTAAGTGGAATCCACCTTACACATCTATCCTACATTAGCAGTGATAGTCATCCATTAGGTTATATTATGGAGGTAAGTGTTGGAGCAAAACTTGATAGAAATGTATTCTATCATAAAACGCTGCTCTATTTAGGATTGTTGGTATATCATTTCTGTCCTTTTGGTTACTATAAAAAGAAGTTTGGATTTTTTTTAATGAATAACACAGGATCACTGATTGGATAATAAGTCATTCAATTCAAGGCTCAGAATATGCATGAATATCCACTATGCACTGTTATAAATACCTCTCTATTTGAATACTCAAAGTGACATTTAACCCCCACAGAGTCTCTACAGGATTAAGATGTGCTGCTTGCTGTTTCATTAGATTAAAATGACTTCAGCTCCTTGAGAGGTTAGGTAGGAAAATTACATTACATGTCATTTAGCTGACGCTTTTACCCAAAGCAACTTCCAATGAGATAATGGCTCAGCTACAGTACTATTAAACATGCTTTTTCTGAGGTCAATTTTGATCTAGTTACTGGCTTCAAAACCTGAAAAGGAATTAAAATCAGTAAATTCAGTAATCTAATTTCAATTCAATATATTGAATACTGACAAATTATTTAAACCATTAAAGGCTCTTTTCTTTTAACGTGATCAGGAGCAGAGTCATTCAATTAACAGATTACTAAGAGGACTAGTGCACAAACTGCTAAATAAATGACCTGTACATGACATTCACACTGTTGTGTATCTTACTGTAGAAGATAGAGGGCGGGTCATGGAAAAAGGAGTAGGAGGTGAAGAAGAGCAGGTAGGTGCTGTATGACCAGGACATGGTGTAGAAGACCAGCTTCCACGCGCTCTCTGGCATCTTGGCAGCATCTTTGGGCAGCAGCCTGCACCACTGTGCTAGAGGCTGCGGGGACAGAGCAGAAAGAAGAACCACAGTCAGAGGAGAGGAGGTGTGAGGAAGTCACTCTCAGAATTAATTTAGCTGCTTCTTTAAGCATGCGGCTGGGTGAGCTGCTGGGAGGTCCTTTAGACACAACTGATTAATTTAGATGGTGTTCTTTTACAGAATTGTAAAATTCAATACAATGGCTCTTAATTCAATGTGTGGTGAAGCAAAGAATTCACCACATGGGTTATTTAAAGTCTTTTAATGCACTAGTGTCTTCTGAGCTGAAATCATTTGTCTTCGTTTATTTTATTGCAAAGAACCGTTTATGTTGTTCCATGATGTAAAGGCTGATAAATTAAATATTTTGGCCGGTTGGCATACAGATGTTTTTAGAGGGATTGCAACAACCTTAGGCTCATTTTTCTGAACTAATAAACTCTGGCTGCAGAAAACAAATGGGCCTAAAAGGAAGCTAGAATGAAGACATTAAGAGGGTAGTGTACACTGTGTCTTTATAATAAACAGTTGAACTACCACACATGCATCACGTGAAATACCGTGCTATGGTGCACAAAGTTCAAAGATTTTTGCAGGAAAGATTAACTCAAGTCAACATCCTCTAGTTTAGTGGTTTATCTGTATGCATCAACAGGCCGGTGGTTCATGAGCTCACCATAATCATCCACCCACAGACGCTATCTTAAAACATACACATGCACACACACATTCATAGACAGCAATGTTAACCGTTAGGGGTCAATTTAATGACTTATCTTGTTTGGGTTTTTTTTGTGCATTATGACTCTGGAAAGTGTAAACAATGTGTATGGTGTATAAAGGGGGCATGCTAAATGCAAGTTCTAGTGCTTTTTTTGTTGTTGATTTCACTCAATTCAGAGTTTAAAGAGTTGTTTTTTTAACCTTGTCATGACAAAGTCACATATTTTCGTGATGTAACCAACACAAAGACACATCTTGCTTGACACCATATGGAGCTAAATAAATACGAAACTGGCTATTAGAATCTGAAAACCTGCCTGTAAGGTCCATCCTATTCATTAAAAAAACAATACACATAAAAAAAGATGTATTATGGAATGTAAAAAAAATAGTTACGTTGAAAATAAATGTACAACTGACAATATCAATCAACAGTTCCACAAGAAAGTAAAAAGTAATCAGAAATCACAAATTGTGATACTGAATTACAAATCAAATAGTATTGTACTGAGAGATCCCTGTTGGTTATCACGAGTGTGTGTGTGTGTGTGTGTGTGTGTGTGTGTGTGTGTGTGTGTGTGTGTGCACACAGTAGTACAGAAGTTGATCCATCTGACCTCGACCTCACATCAGATTACACAGTGCTTTGTCCACTGATGTGTAAATGTCCATAAGGTTTCATGAGTTCTGAACCTAATTAAGTATGTGTGCTCAGGATTGTCTGTGCTGTCATCTATTCTGCTTATTGTGCACACATTAGAGCCCATAGCTGCTATTGTGTACTTCAACACTTTAAAAACCACAATTCAAGCATTACTGACATGGTAATACATGTGTTTACTTAACATCCAACTAAACAAGTGAGGAAGCATCCTGTATAGTTCAAATCAGTGCAATTAGCTGAGCTCACATACAACCTCAAATAATGTAGTTGTACGCTTCTGACAACCCACCCCAGCTTTTGTGATGTATAACAGCAATATTCATATTGCATTAGCTCAGCACGACTGACCTTACACTGAACCCATCCTCTTCATCCCTAATGTAAGCTCTGCAAAGGTGGTGTTACACATGCACTAAATAACCAAGGTATCACTGGCCGATCTCTCTCACACACACACACACACACACACACACGTCGTGGCATCTCTCCACCCCCACCCACAATCATAGCATAATAACGAGCCACATCCTGGCTATCTGTCAAGAAGGGCCCCTCCCTGGCAGCACCAAGAGGGTGGAGGTACTCAAGACTGGGGGAGGGAATATAGGAGACCCGGGCATAGGGCCAGTCTGTCAGAGCACAGCTTAAGTATCTGGCTTCTGAGTGGCATATTAATATAATGTAGATGCAATAGTTCAAATTCGTTATCTTGTCATTCCATTTAAACTGAGATTAGCCATTTCTTTGTGTAGCATCTCTTTGTGTATTTGGCCATTGTGGGCAATGTTGCAAATCAATGAGCACAACGATGAGTGATGGCAGTTTAATTTGTATATGATTTTTGTATCAATGTGAAGAAACACTTTGAACAGTTAGGTATTGGATTAGCCAAAATACACATCTTGCTTTTTGGTTATTATATTCTTAACCGTTTAATACATTTTCTAGAAAATGTATTATTAATTACAAAAACTTAATTTTATCCACATTCCCCACCCCTAATTTCAGCATAGTTTGTGTGTGAAATAGAGAGAGAATTATTACTATAGTTACTATAGATTATACTGACTGTTACAAATGTATAAAATGGAAAAGTACTGTATTGTTTATTATAGATTACCAGAAGGAATAAAATATAATTATATGTGCCAATATTTATCAAAAACGTCTTATTTGTTACAGCTGTTCAGCTCAAAAGTATAGATAAGGGTGATAACTGTCTAACATGCACACATTCTGTTCCTCCTGATTTGCTTCTTTATCTTATGCCTACAACTGTATCTAATTTGTTAACATGTGTTATAGCCTACTCACTCTCAACTGCTGTCTCACATTCAGTCAGCCCAGAGCACGTGCCTTCAGTCACAACACCTGAGAGATGGAAGACACCGAGGCCACACTTCTGCAGTGCTGGGGCTCTAATTAGAGGAATATAAGCTACTAAACCCTTTAATTAAGGGTGTCTGTAAATTAACCTTGGGGAGATGGGAGGATCGGATCAGTAGGTGTTGTGATAGTGTGTCACCCACCTGAAACAGACATTGTGTCAGTCCCCGCCTGACCTGCGTCCACAAAAAGGCACAAAAGAAGAACAGGGTGATCTCGGTCAAGGTAATGTTTGCATTATCCAGGAGAGTCCGTTTCGAGAGCTCCAAACCGCAATGATTACAGTCTCTCCATGCGCCCAGCATTACGGTGGAGGCTCTGGTGATGAGGTCCAAGTATCCCGGCATGGGCTCCACTTCCACGGGTCCGGCGTCCCCAGTGTGACCGCTCATTGTGGTGTGGCGCAAGAACAAAAATGTGGAAACTGGAGAAAAAAAAAAAAAAAAGAAAAATACTCCAATTGAAGGGCAGAGGGAGTGCAGGGAGCAATACTGTCCAGACTGTTTCTAATCCGTGAACCAGCTTGCTAGCTCACCTAAAAACGCTAAAACAAGCTTATCTAACCAGTTTACCCTCTTCAGTAGCTTAATTCTTTGTTTTCCAATTTAAGACATGGGCCCATTCTTCGCATTTTTTGAATGATAGCAGGGCCTACCTGGTCTGACCAGAAACACTGGCTATGCATACTGCATCACTAGTCTGTCAAACTCATTCTCCTGCAGGGAAACAAAGAACAGAGAAACCAGTTAAACACCAGGAAAAACATCTGACCAGCTGTGCATCGCATGGTTTGTTTTGGTAATGGAATCCAGTTTTAGTATGTTGATGTACATCTGCACTCCTGTGTAATTAAAAACACACTGTGTGACAAAGGCTAAAGATTCAGAGTTTAATGCACGCATTGACTTTGCTCCAACGACATCTGCTGCCCAACATTTAAAACAACCAAGCCAGGTAATTCAATGATAACAGAGTAAAGGTTATGAAGGCTTGTCAACAACTGAGTGGAACTTGTGAACCTAAATAGCCCTGGCCAAAGGTCAGAGGCCTCCCTCAGAATAAAATGCATTGAATAACAAATATAGACACAATCAAGTTACCTTGGCTAAGTAGTCTTTGAGAAATGGGTGGGCTCTGTGCACATCTTTCAGCTGAGAGAGGTACCGATTGGTTACCTGAGGGCAGACGTAAACAGATGTCGCAAAAGTTAGAAAGTTAAAGCCAAAAAAATAAGGACATTAAAACTCAAGAGATTGATCAAGACAACTAACAATATGTGAACATTTATCATTAGTCAGGAAGCCATATAGACTAAAAAAAAGTAAATTCAAAAGTTACTCTCTACTACCACACTTGAGGATTAGATGCGTTGTCTACATGATTCCGGTTAACCTTGAATGAGATGTGCTAATTAGTGGTTATCACAGTTGGACACCATTTAATGATGGCTTAACGTCAATGCACAGCATTCTTGAGATAGATAATTGAGTCTTTATCTTATGAACTTGATGTTGAGTTCCAGGGTGTACTACTCATACAGCACTAAACCAGTGGAAATGCTTAGATAACACTTTTCATGATAGAGGACAAACGCAATCAAGAAATTGCTTGGTTGAATGCTTTTGCCGGCTTCAATTAAAGCAAACACACAAAATTGCTGAGAAGAGCATCTTTCACTCTTAGCGTAATGTTATTGGACAAAGAGATTTCAAATCCTCGTTGACTGAAGAGGAAGTTTGTCTAAAGGAAACTGCTAAAGTGAAGGCTGTTGAAGAGTTGGGTTGGCATTGGGTCCAAAGTCTCACCTCGGGAGCTTTGCCCATGTGCTGAGTTAGCACTATGAGGTTGATCAACGTCTCAGAGTGACTGCTGTCCTAAAAGGGGGGAGGGGGAGGGAGAGAGAGAGAGAGAGAGAGAGAGAGAGAGAGAGAGAGAGAGAGAGAGAGAGAGAGAGAGAGAGACAGATGGACAGAAAGTGAGACTCAAAACACAAAAACATGGAGTCAAGACAGTGAAAGAAAATATAGTACCTTCTGTTTCATGTTCAAGTTTCATGTCACTTACAGAGATGACTTTAATTTCCTTTATCACAAGTACAGCAGACAAGGTGGAATTCAATTATGCTCCAAATGTTCATATTTCTACATACCCGTCTGTGTGAAACACTATACATTGTTTCTTTTCATTTTTATTTATTAGATTCAACTTCATTGTCATTGTGCAGAGTACAAGTACAAAGACAACGAAATGCAGTTTGCGTCCAACCAGAAGTGCAAAAAGAGCAGAAAATTGCAATGCGATATTCAAGTATAGACAGGACAAGAAATATACTGCAGTGTAGACAGTATGTAGCAACCCAGGGGACTTGAGAGCCAGATTCACAATGAAAATAGGAGTCTCAGAGACAGTTAGCTTAACATAAAGTGTTCTTTAATAACTTAGTCAGGAAAAGGGTAGTGGGACAAACTTTAACTCAGGATTCTTCACGTCCAGGGTCTGTCAGTCTTCAGGCAGTGTTGTCCTGTGGAGGTTTAAAGCAGGGCGAGTCCTTTTTCCAGCCAATCTCCTTACTGAACAACAAACTCCTGCAATGTTGCTTCTCTGGTCCTTTGTTCTTCACTCTCCCCCGTTTGGCCTTGGATTGGCTCTCTTAATGTCTTCCCCTGATTACCTGATGGGCTGCAGGTGTGACCAGTGCCATGTGCCAAGTGGCTGCAGCACTTGCACAGGCAGATAGACTCCCTCTATCACCTCCCCCAATCTGAGCCTATGGACCCGCCCCCTGTGCCGGATTGGCTGGCCTTGGTGAGGGGAACCTGCCAGTATCCTTTGGTAAGATCAAGAGTAGAAACAAAATGGGCAGGGCCTAATAGCTCGATTAGCTCATCCACTCTAGGCTTGGGGTAGGCATCAAACTTAGAGACTTCATTCAACTTTCTAAAATCATTGCAGAATCTATCAGTGCCATCCGGCTTGGGAGTCAGAACAATTGGGGTGGACCAGGCACTACGTGACTCTTCAATAACACCCATTTCCAACATCCTTCTCACCTCCTCTTTAACGGTTGCTCTCTTGGCCTCTGGGATACGGTAGAGCCGGAGCCTCACCTTCTTTCCTGGTTCGGTGATTATGTCATGTTGGATTACATTAGTTCGGCCAGGTCGGTTGGAGAAGACATTTTAAACTGACTGGTCAGTTCTACCAGGTCTTGGCGGTGGACAGGGGTCAGCTGAGAGCCTAAAGGTACCTGTGAAGAGTCAGAACCTGGGACTTCAGCTGTTAGCGATGTCATAGGCACACAATCAGAGGCATGCCATTTCTTAAGAAGGTTTATGTGGTAAATCTGGCAGGATTTTCTTCGGCCTGGTTGTCTCACCTTGTAGTTGACCCCACTTACTTTCTCTACCACCTCATAGGGCCCATGCCACTTTGCCAAGAACTTGCATTCTGCAGTTGGTATGAGGACAAGGACAAACTCACCAGGCCGGAACTCCCACACTTGAGCATTCCGGTTGTAGACCCGGGTCTGGGCTTGTTGGGCTTGCTGCATATGCTCCCGTACGAGTGGCCATATTTTAGCCATCCTCTCTTGCATCTGATCCACATACTCTATGACGGAGCGGTGGGGCAATGGTTGTTGCTCCCAAGCCTCTTTAGCCAGATCCAGCATGCCTCTGGGTCTCCGCCCATACAGCAACTCAAACGGCGAAATCCCTGTGGAAGCTTGGGGAACTTCTCGTATGGAAAACAAGACAAAAGGAATTAGTTGGTCCCAATTTTTCCCATCCACATCAATAACTTTCCTCAGCATCTGTTTGAGGGTCTTATTAAATCGCTCTACAAGGACATCTGTCTGTGGGTGATACACTGACGTTCTTAATTGACTTGACTTTCAACAATCTGCACATCTCCTTCATTATCCGAGACATGAAGCAACTTCTCTGGTCCATCAAGACTTCCTCTGCAATACCAACTCGACTGAAGAGAAGGAATAATTCTCGGGCAACAGCTTTAGCAGTACGTAATGGAATGGCCTCAGGGTAGCGAGTGGCATAATCCATGATGACTAGGATATACCGATGCCCCCTACTGGACTTTGGCAGTATATCCATGGCCACTCTCTGGAAGGGGGTGTCAATTATAGGTAAAGAGATCAAGGGGTTCTGATAGGGTACCTTTGGGGCAGTCTTCTGGCACTCCCTGCAGCTTCTGCAATAATCCTGGACCGCCCTTTTCACCCCTGGCCAGTAGAATCGACCCAAGATTCTGTCGTAGGTCTTCTCCACCCCTAAATGAGCTCCCAAAAGATGTGAGTGGGCAAGGTACAAAACTTTGGGAACATAGCATTTTGGGACTAGCAGCTGATCAACAACGATTTCACCCCGCTTAACCACCCAATACAAGAGGCCCTTTTTCACTGAAAAATGTGGAAAAACAAGTTGACTCACCCCCTCCACACGTTTCCCCTCAACAACCACTAGGTTTTGTCTGGTATGTTCCAAGTTGGCGTCCTCCAACTGGGCGGTCCCAAACTGCCCTTTTCCAGCCCCTCAGAAAAAACTTCATCTGATGAGGTCTCGTCCGGCCCCGGGTCCTCCTTCCCCAGGGCCTCTGCAGGGACCCGAGCTTCTTCAGCGGTTTCCTCTTCAGATGAAAGGGAGGGCCCCAAGGGTGCTGCACAGGCATGTACCAACTTTGCTTTTTGGTTTCTCAGAGGTTTCTTCCTCGTACTACTTCTTCTGGGGCCCCCGGTCCTGTGGTCCCAAAAACAAAATATAGGGCAGTCCCACCCTATCAACAGTGGTACTGGCAACTTTTCTACCACGCCAGCCTCAACCTCAAAGGTACCCCTCGTGGTCTGCACCTTGATGTGGGTTGTGGGATAATCCTGCGAGTCTCCACGGATGCAGGATATTGGGATGATGGGCCCACTGGGCCCAGTGGTCAGCTCTGGCCTTATTAGGGTCACGGAACTCCCCGAGTCCAGCAGGGCCCCCGCGTCCTGGTTCCCAATCCTAACGGGAAGCTTAGGGGCCTTTAGGCCTTTATGGGCCCAGCAGGTGGTGAGGTAGCTGCCACTCTTTCGTGTGGAGTCCATTGACCCAGCTGTGGGAATTGGTTCATCATTGATGAGACAACTCCAAGCTAAATGGCCCTCTTGTCCGCAGGTAAACATTTATGGCGGTCGTGATTCACCAGAGGTCGATGCCGTGGGGGTGACCTAGGCTGCCCCACCTGGGTGGTGTGGTGTTGATTCGGTGCTTCCACATCCCCCTTTTTCATTATTCACATCTGGGAGTGTAAGGTCCCGACAGGCTTTTTGAGCTTCACCTGTTAAGAAAGGGGCCAGGATGCCTGCCCACTCTGCTTTAGGCCAACGCTCTCTCTCTGCTGTCCTTTCAAACACCTCCAGATAAGCCTCAATATCATCTTCACCACCTTGTTTGGTCAGCACTTTACTGGGCTCTGTAGGCTTCTCTGGCTTCATCAAATGCTGGCGCAGCGCAGTCATAGCATCTTGTAAGGCCACCAGGCTTTGGGCATGCTGGGTTTGGGTTTGGACAAGCTGGGCTAATGCACTCTCCATAGCAATAGCAGTGTCTCTCTCTTCTACTTATTTCATTGTGAATCTTTAGCGATGGAACAGAAAGGCCTGCATTCTCCACCAAAAACCTTGAGAGCCTGATTCACAATGAAAATAGGAGTCTCAGAGACAGTTAGCTTTAACATAAAGTGTTCTTTAATAACTTAGTCAGGAAAAGGGTAGTGGGACAAACTTTAACTCGGGATTCTTCCCGTCTGGTCTGTCAGTCTTCAGGCAGTGTTGTCCTGTGGAGGTTTAAAGCAGGGCGAGAGGTCAGTCCTTTTTCCAGCCAATCTCCTTACTCAACAACAAACTCCTGCAGTGTTGCTTCTCTGGTCCTTTGTTCCTCACTCTCCCCCATGCGGCCTTGGGCTGGCTCTCTAAAAGCGCCCATATTATGCTCATTTTCAGGTTCATAATTGTATTTTGAGGTTGTACCAGAATAGGTTTACATGGTTTAATTTTCAAAAAACACCATATTTTTGTTGTACTGCACATTGCTGCAGCTCCTCTTTTCACCCTGAGTGTTGAACTTTCTGTTTTAGCTACAGAGTGAGGCATCACACTTATATCCCATCTTTGTTGGAAGTCGCACATGCGCAGTAGCTAGGTACTGCGCAGTAGCTAGGTACTGGGCTACTAGCTAGAAGCTAATGCTGCTAGCGGTTAGCCACCTCGTTCTCAATGGCAAAACATGGCTACAACACACACAAGTTCATCCTAATCTACAAAAGTACTAAACTACTTACATGTCCCTCGTCTGCAGGTATTCAACGCAAAGTTGGAAGGGTGCCCTCGTTTAGAAGAAGTCTCCCGGCTAATCCTGCCTTGTACTGACCGAAGTTGGAGAAACAGCTAGCTGATGTGGTATTAGCTAAAGTGGTTAGCACACACCAAATGTTTCGGCCAATGACGTAGATAGCCCTGCCGATTTTGACCTGCTCACCCAGAGACTGAATGCAGGATACATTCAGAAACCCGTATCTCACTCAAAACAGCATGGATGTTTTTTTTTTTCAAGTTTGTATGCGTGTGGAAGCACCAGAGACACAAAATAACACCCCAAATCCCAGAAAAAGTGAGTTTTTTCATAATATGGGCTCTTTAATGCCTTCCCCTGATTACTTGATGGGCTGCAGGTGTGACCAGTGCCATGTGCCAAGTGGCTGCAGCACTTGCACAGGCAGATAGACTCTATCACCTCCCTCAATCTGAGCCTATGGACCCGCCCCCTGTGCCGGATTGGCTGGCCTGTTTCCCTGATTTGCAACAAGTAGTGTACAGTTGGTTAACAGAAGGTGGTTTAGAGTAATATAAATTACATATAAATGTGTGCAGTGTATTAGCAGTTACCTTATAAGAGCAGAATAAATATGGCTATGTAATATGAACAATGTATGAACAACATGTACAGATATGTGCGATGTAGCAGCAGTAA
Source organism: Sander lucioperca (assembly GCF_008315115.2). Taxonomy (NCBI): domain Eukaryota; kingdom Metazoa; phylum Chordata; class Actinopteri; order Perciformes; family Percidae; genus Sander; species Sander lucioperca. Next base: position 6,446,917 of record NC_050183.1, read on the forward strand.
CATTATAATAGTAGTAAAAATTATATAGATATATGCAGTGTATTATTATAAGAAAAACTGAATAAATATGGATATTCAGTATGAACCATATACAAACAGATATGTAAAGCTATGTGCAGTGTGTTAACAGTACCGTTGTAGTGCAGAAACAGTAACATTATAAGAATAGTGAGAATAAGTGTATGTGCAGGATGAATAGTATGAAGAGCAATAGAATATGGCTATGTATAAGTGTAGTTACAGTATGTACATTTGTAAATAAGTAGAACACTATGGGTGGGATAGGGGGGTTGGGGGCTTAGTTGGTTGGTTGTCACCGGGATGCAGAGCTAGAGTTCAGTAGGGTGACAGCCGCAGGAAAGAAGCTTCCTCTGAACCTGCTGGTTTGGGTGTGGAGAGACCTGTAACGCCTTCCGGAGGGGAGTGGGGTAAACAGTCTGTGGTTGGGGTGAGAACAGTCTTTGATGATGCTGCGCGCTGGGTGTGAGGAACCAATGATGCCCTCTGCAGAGCTTTCCAGTCGTAGACAGAGCAGTTGCTGTACCAAACTGTGACACAATTGGTGAGGATGCTTTCAATGGTGCAGCGGTAGAAGTTCACCAGGATCTGAGGAAACAGGTGGACCTTCTTGAGTCTCCTCAGAAAGAAGAGACGCTGGTGAGCCTTCTTGATCAGATTACAGGTGTTGAGGGTCCAAGAGAGGTCCTCAGAGATATGGACACCCAGAAACTTAAAGCTGGTGACATGCTCCGCCTCAGTCCCGTTGATGAGAATGGGGATGTGTGTGCTAGCTTTAGACTTCCTGAAGTCCACAATGAGCTCTTTGGTCTTCTTGGTGTTGAGAGCCAGGTTGTTGTCAGTGCACCACAATGTTAGGTGCTGGACCTCCTCCCTGTAGGCTGTCTCATCATTGTTGCTGATGAGACCAATCACCGTAGTGTCGTCTGCAAATTTGACAATAGTGTTAGAGCCATGTACAGGTGTGCAGTCGTAGGTGAAGAGGGAGTAAAGGAGAGGGTTCAGCACACATCCCTGTGGTACGCCGGTGTTCAGGGTGATGGTTGAGGAGGTGTGATTATCTAACCTAACAGACTGAGATCTGTTGGTTAGGAAGTCCAGAATCCAGTTACAGAGGGAGGTATTGATGCCCAGTTTACTGAGTTTGGTGATCAGTTTGGAGGGGATGATGATGTTGAATGCTGAACTAAGTCAATGAACCTTTCCTTTCCAGCTCTCAACGAAGGCGGTCGCTTTTTTTCTCCCTCTCCCTCCCAGGCCTACCCTGCTTGCTATCTTGTCTTGTGTTGTCTGTTGTTAACTTTTTAGAGACTCTCCCTGCAAGGCTCTACAAATACCTAAAAATCATGGAATTGATTAACTGGTCTCTCAACGCAATTGACACTGTATTCTCGAGGAGGAGCACTGGTTCGGGTGAGCCAGCATGTCCTGACGGGACGTTTGCTGAGGGGTATACGATGGACGGCTGGGAGAAATGGCGTGTCGTGTGTCTCTCTGCTCTTTCCGTGGAGGACGTTGAGGATATCTACCTATTTGGAACCCTGATAACTGGAATGTTGCTGATTGGAGGATGCTTCGCTCTGGTTTATCGAAAAATTGGAAAGACTTTGGTAGCTGTCCAAAGCCCAAGGAAGCTGCCTGGCCTGACTGAAGCTGTCGAAAAAGCGATCAGTTCGCAAACTGGAACTATTAATCGCGTGATGGAAAACAACATGGTAATGACCCGCGGCTTGGATACCATCATGAGGAAGGTCATGGATTTGGAAAGAAAAATTGACCAGTTGAACAGTTGAACAATAGAATGTATGTCTAAATTAGAGCAGCCATTCATGTAGACAAAACAAATTTAATCTTTCGGCTCCCTTATCCTGAACGGCCTTGCCAAGGCCGTTTCTTGGAACAAACAGTCACCCTGTTGGGGCTCTGCAAGCGAGACTCTCTTGGTTCCTCCCCCGTCTTCCCCACTGCCTGCTGATTGTCGTATCGGTTCTGGACTGTTCAAGGGTGTCACCACGGCAACGTGCTGTGTTATCGCTATAACATTCTGCGGACTGGGACACTAGTGGGACTGCCGGGCTGTGCGTTTCTCAGCAGGCCAAACTCCCCCAACCTACCCCCTCCCCAGTCCCACGCCTTCGCCGCTAAATGTGCAACTGTACATTTATGTTATGTTATGTTCAGCAGTGCAAATGTACTGCTTGTGTGCTATGTGCTGAGGTGTTTTTTTCCTGTTCCCACACTGTTCTTATCTTTATGAGGATAGTCTGAGAGTTGCTTTTTTTTCCCTCTCCTCTCCTTCATGTCATGCTGTATCTGTCCCTGCTATGTTATGTTATGTATGTGATTATTATTATTATTCAGTCAACTAATAAGCAAAATACCAGTGCAACAGTGCAAATATACTGTTTGCGTGCTTTAAATGTGCTCCTGCGAGAGTTGTGTTGAATGTTTTGGATGTAAAGCGCTTTGAGCTGCACTCTGTGTATGAAAGGCGCTATACAAATAAAGCTATGATGATGATGATGATGAATGAACAGCATTCTCACGTAGGTGTTGCTATTGTCAACGTGGGACAGTGCAGAGTGAAGTGCCGTAGAGATGGCATCCTCTGTGCTCTTCTTCTGACGGTAGGCAAATTGGAAGGGGTCCGGTGAGTAAGCAGGTCTTGAGATGGGCCAGGACCAGCCTCTCGAAGCACTTCATAATGATGGAGGTGAGTGCAACTGGACGGAAGTCATTAAGGTTTGTTGCAGTGGAGTGTTTTGGCACCGGCACGATGGAGGTGGTTTTAGAGCATGTGGGGACAGCTGCCTGTGCTAGTGACAAATTAAATATGTCAGTCCAAACCTCAGTCAACTGCACAGCACAGGCCCTGAGTACGCGTCCGGGGATACCATCAGGACCAGCGGCCTTACGTGCATTAGTCCTGCTCAGTGCCACACACACATTGGTGGTGGAGAGTTTGAGGGGCTGGTGATCTGCAGAGACCACAGCCTTGTTGTCCCTTAACCTTGTTGTCCCCCCCCAATCAAAGCGGCCATAGAAGTGGTTCAGCTCATCAGGCAAGGAGTGGTCAGTGACAGGGGGGGTGGAGTTAGTGGTTTTGTAATCTGTGATGGCCTGGATGCCTTGCCACATGCATCAGGGGTCAGAGTTGTTCCTGAAGTGAGCCTCAATCCTTAGCTTGTGGTTGTGCTTGGCCTTTTTGATACCTCTTTTCAGGTTAGCCCTGGATGAGCTACAGGCTTGAGCATCACCTGATCTGAATGCGATGTCTTGTACCTTCAGCAGGAGTCTGACCTCACTGTTTATCCATGGCTTCTGATTTTGGAAAGTAGTAATCCGTTTGAGCGTGGTGACACTGTTGATGTTTGAGTTGATACAGACCAGAACGGAGGAGGCATATGAAACAATGTCCGTGTGGGAGTCATGGGTGGCCTGAGTTGTGAACACTCTCCAGTCAGTGCCGAGTCAGCTCCCTCTGGCCACACTTTGACTGTCCTTACTGTTGGTTTCACACATTTGATGAGTGCTGAATACTTGGGCAGTAGAAACAATGAGAGGTGATCTGAGTGTCCTAGATGGGGGAAGGGAGCAGCTTTGTATGCATCAGCCATATTTGTGTAGACTTGGTCTAAAGTCTTTTCTCCTCTTGTGGGGCATGATACATTTTGATGGAATTTAGGCAGTACAGTCTTTAAATTTGAGTGGTTGAAGTCACCCGCGACAATGTAGGTTGCCTCGGGATGCAGAGTTTGTTGTTTACTGATAGCAGAATGCAGTTCTTTCATGCCAATCTTAGCATTAGCATCCAGTGGTATATAGGCCGCTGTTAAACTCTCTGGGCAGATAGAAAGGTCTACACTTAACCATGAGATACTCTAGGTTAGCTGAGCAGTAACTCTGATGGTGATGGTGGTGTCCGTGCACCACGTTTTGTTAACATAAATGCACAAACCACCACCTCTGGTCTTACCGGAGTCATCAGCTGTTCTGTTGAAGAGCGAGTCGATGTGGAGTTAGCTTTAGCCGCGCTCAGATTCCACCGCGCGACCCCCTGCGGCGACGTTTGCGTGTCCGCTTGAAGGTCCCTCCAGTCGGTGTGGCGATGTTTGGAGGTGCCGTTGGTTTAGCGATCTCTGGAAGTACGCTAATAACGATGTCAGAATTGCAGGAACCAATGTCCAAAAGTTCCTGTTGGGTGTATGATATGCTAAACTGTTTTTACTGAAAATACTTGAAATAAACAAGCATATTACCACTAATTTGCAAAATCTGGAGAGACATGGAACGTCACAATGCGTTCACGCCGCCATCTTGGTCTTTTATTCCACGTGCTAGGCAGAATGTGTGCATTGACATTGGCGTAAAGTCACATAATACTCTAAACTCTACACTAAACTTGTGTATGTTCTGTATCTGTATGTTTAATGAAAAAGAACATCCATGAATAACCATCACTTTGTAATAAATGAACCAATAAAAAAGAAAAAAAAAAAAAAAGTGAAAATAGAAGCTCAGAAAAAACATTTGTGAAAGACTTCACTCACACTAGAGTCTGACTGAGGTCTGGTTTTAACAGTCAACATAACTGAGCTTGTACAACTTTAAAAACAAACCTGACATCCTTTTGGACACTAAGTTGCAATATTTGTAAAAGGTGAGATAGAGCATCGTATATTTAATATTCATATCGTATAAAAAATTAAAATGTACAAACTTTAAAAGCAAAACTACTGCAAAGTGAATATTTTGTTGCCAACTTATTATGGATAACATACAATAACTGTAGACTAGAAAATAGTTTGTGGTGCCCTCTGCTGTTACAATGTGAACAGTTAAAATGTTTAAATTGTTGTGAGAAGCATCCACAGAAAACGTTTGGCTTATTTCTGAGACTTGTGATATTAGAGCTTAAGTCTATTGGAATAAATAGCCTCATTACTTAGTTAAACATGTTTTGTGACAAATTGGTATGCTACAGTGTGTCTATAAAAACACATATTGAATCATATTGAATATCATTATTTTCATTTGTAAAAGTTGTGACCTATTTTAATCTGAGTTTACTCAAAAATAATTTTGAATGCATCTTGTAATGGGTTTAACCCTGTATGCATATTACACTTCCAGCACAACTCCCCTGTATAAGCAGGCATTCATTAGGGATTTAATTATGAAGGCTATGAATCTAATACGGGCCTCAGAAACAAGCTACCAAAAGCTTCAGCTGAATTAACTGTGCATGTAAGTACACTGAAGTGTGTTTAGTATGTCAGAAAATGTGTGATGAAGAGACAAGAGGGATAAAAACTAAAACACAAACTATTGTCATCTAACCTTGTCAAGTGCCTCCTGTAGCACTCCTTCAGCCTCCTCCCACTTGTTCTGAGCCATGTAACAGGCTGCCTGCCCGTTGAGGAGCAGCAGTGTAGATGAGTACTTGTCCGACATCTCCTGGAAAATGTAGTAGGCATCCTGCAGCTTCTCTCCACCCTGGAACAACAAGCAGAATGCAATAAAATGTAGGCAAGAAGAAATCTGAGTGTTCAGCGGTGATAATGCTGAAAAGTCAATAATAAGTGAACAACACATGCTTTTTTTAAAAAATGGTGTCAAGGGTGCTCACTGCTCCTGAAGAGTTGGAAGAACTCAAATGTGCAAATTAAATGGAACACAGTCCTTCTTAGACCTGGTGAGATTAGCTTTATACTGCACCAAGAATTGCTACATACTTCTACCCAACATACAAATATATCCTGCCCAAGAACATGTCAACTATGCCCCAGGACATGGTACAGGTAAAAACACTTTAATGCCACAAATCAAAGTCTTGTGCTGTATGCAGTTTCAGTCTTTATTCATAGTAACAAGTCACGAGTAGCATCCTTTATTTATGCTAAACTTTATTTAGATAGATAGATAGATAGATAGATAGATAGATATTTGATACTTTATTCATCCCAAGGGAAATTATAGAATTTAAGATAACCGAGCAGTGCCCTGCTTCCTATTCACACAGTCAACTGTAAGCTTATCTGTTTTGGGTTGTATTTGTTTGGGGTTCGTGCCTTGCTCAATCTTTCAGTGGAAAGAATGGATAGGCAAGCAGTGTCCCAATGCATAATTGATTTCTGATGATTTCTAATTGATCTGCTGATTACTATTTTTTAAGCTTTTCCCCTCAACCTTTCAAAGCTAAGTGTGACTCAAAAATAAAGAAAATGGTTTGGATGGAGGACTGTGACAAAACCCTGGATTTGCAGTGTTCCTTTACAGAGATTGGATGATTTTAAGCGATCCACATCAGTGTTTGGTGTTTTTTGCCCCCAACGTCGCCTTCCAGGCAGCGTGGCAATGGTTATGTTTAGGGTTAAGGTTAGGGTTAGTTGCCTGGAAAGTGACGTTGGAGGCAAAAAACACCATCAAGCATCCACATCCAAGTGATTGGATCTCACTGTCTCTCACACTGTGACTAATTGTAGTGGTGGGATCTTTGGATTAGTCTTTCTGAAAAACAGAAGTAGTAGATGAGTTACTTATTTGGTTACATAACTTAAAAATGTAATTTTTGGTGAATTATTGTAGAAATAAAGTTCACTTTAATGCAGTTTCTTTCCTGTTTTCCGCTGTAGCTTTCCCCCATCACTTACATTCCTCTCAAAATGTTAGCAATACTGAACTTGCAGGGTTTAAGGAATTAATCAGATGTCCTCTTTTAGTTTTAACCAATCAGCTTGTCATGCTAACAAACAGAGGTGCGTGTCTTTGCTTGTTAAACATGCTGTTTATCCTGTGTAGCAGTTCATGGAGCTGAGCACTGTAGATACAGTCTCTCTTCCCTTTCATGTCTTCATCTGTCCTGTGGAACTAAAGGCCTAAAAATGCCCAAGAAATACTCTTATTTAACGTAGGGGTGTACTTATTTATGCCCCCTGTATTTTAAGGAAGAACATTTATTTATTTACAATACATTATTCATTCACAAAGAAAATTTGTGTCCTTAAAGGTTGGATTTTTCCTCATTTTTTAAATTAAGGCATTAAGATCAATTTCCAAAAGATTATCTTTTATTCCTCTTTTTAGTCAACTTTAGCATGGGTGTATTCACTTATGCTGAGCACTGTATGATGAAATAGTAGAATGAAAAAGTAGTATTGATGGCTGACCTCAGTGGTTCATCTGAACATACGATTAAGTCTTTGTTATGTCTATCACATTTGTTATGTTTAGTGTCCCGCTCCAAATGCTTTTTGAGAACTATATTGAACATTATCTGTGCACTCTGCTGGCAGTAAGAATCATATCGGACTGTGTTAAACACTTAAAGCGGTCAATAATATGGTACAGGCTCATTCTTGTGTCTAAATGTACTTAACAATAGCTGAGAGGAAGGATCCACTTCTTCCAGAGAGTGGTTAGTAAAGGATTAATGGACTTTACTGTAAAATGCTCGAAGACAAAGTCGTCTGTGTAGGTTCAAAGTCAGCACCACTCCCTTGATGTGTCTGTCATTTTAAGGTATGCCTTGTGATTTATTTACAACAGACTCTGATATTCCCTAATGTTATCTCTAGTCTCTCTATGTCTATACATCGTATCATCACACATCCTCCTCCATCAGGTTCCCGTCAGGGGATTGTCGTTGTAGATTTGACTAATTTGTGATTTTGTGAAATGTGTTCAGGTACAACCTGCTGTTCTTTGTGTCTGGTGGGGGGAAGTTCAACTACCAGGGCACCAAACGTTGGCTGGAGGACAATCTGGACCATACAGGTATTTTTGTTCAGTTCATACATTTCTGCCCACAGAAAGGAGTATAAGTATTCATGCAGCTGGATTTGGTTAGATATACAATTCTGGGGCTATGATTCAATTTTAAAACAATACTCAAAATCTGAATAAGGACAATTATTTGAATTTAATTACTTTTAAATGCAAAATGAAGTACAATTCAAGACCAATTTATTCCCAAACCAGTCTGAAAAGACAAATAGATACATTAAGATACACTACATCTGTAACCGATTGTTTACTTTATAGTGGGGAATTTTCTATGGTTGAGAAAATTCACCACTATAAAGTAACCAAACAGTTACTTTTTAATGCTTCTTGTTGAAGCAGATCAGAACAAAATAACAACACTATTATAGTTAGAACCAGTCCTTGTTTTTTTTTCTCTACATACAATATTTGGTTACATCGCTGTGTTTAAACATGGCAGGTGCCCTTTTTATTTATTTTTATACCCTCTGTCTTTCAATATTTTTAAACGTAATTGTTAACTTCTCCTTGTCGTCCATACCTTTCCCTCTCTTTCTCCGTAGACTCCAGTTTGCTGCAGGACAACGTAGCCTTTGTGTTGTGTCTAGACACTCTGGGGAACGGAGACTCTTTGCACCTTCATGTGTCCAAACCTCCTAAAGAGGGAACTCCTCAGTATTCTCTACTTAAAGAGCTGGAGATGGTAAGAACCTCAAGGCTCGATACACCTCAGTCTGATTATTGAGTCGCTTAAATGACTCTCACTACAACCTTGGACAAAAACATGTTAAAACACACTCTTATTTAGTAGCAGATATATAGGTCTGTATAAATAATCTCTTAACCTATATAGAAATGTAAATGGCCATGCAAACTCAGCACTATCCCCCTTTAACACTGTAGATATTTCTGTAACACAACAGCAGTTTTACTTCGTTCTTGAGTCACATCATTTTTAGGTGGTGAACCAGAGTAGGCCTGCACGATAAATCGTTATAAAATCGCGATCTCAATTCACCCCTGTTCACCATTTAATTTTTAAAGATTTCTTTCTTCTTTTTTTTCTTCTTTTTTTCTCCTTCAATTAATTTATTGAAAGCATTTGACATTGAAATTGACATGTTTTAATTATGTAAAGACATGTTCAAGGAGATCAGATAGAGTGAAAAAATCGTGGCAGAGAATCATGATATCAATTCTAAGATAAAAAAATCGTGATTCATATTTTTCCCCAAATCGTGCAGGCCTAAACCAGAGCACATGAGCTGCTTCACCCTAAATGAACTTGTGTGCTCTAACTTAATGTTTTTTCTTAATGAATACCAACTGATGTGTACAGAGTTGTAATTGTTAGTTGATTAAAAGTAAAAAAAACAAAAATCTGCTTTTACCGATGCCCTGGAGCCTACACCTAGTTTTTCCTGATACAAGCAGTTTTAATCAGTTTTGCTCTACTTTTCTTTTTAAACCCACAGCACATAGATTATAGGCTATGATTTAGGATTATATTTCTCATTTCCTCTCAGGTGGCTGCGAGTCAGTTCCCAGAAGTCAAGTTCTCTATGGTTCACAAGAAAATCAACCTGGCCGACAACATGCTGGCCTGGGAGCACGAGCGCTTCGGGATCCGCCGGCTGCCGGCCTTCACGTTGTCCCATCTGCCCTCCCACCGCCTGGCTCAGCGCTCCAGCATCATGGACGTGCGGTCAGTGTCCCCCTCCTCTCGCCATGGAGCGGGAGAGCCCCCTGCTGGGTGGGTTCATTACTGCAAGTCTCTGAATCACAGAGAAAAGAGATTCCATTCTAGCTGCCAGTCATTTTGTTCATGTCACAGGTGTTGTTATAGACCCATTCCTTTGCACCTCTGCTATCAAGTCCCTTTATACACCTTCCATGAAAAGAGTGTTGTGAGGGCACGACCACTGCATATTCTGCATCATTCACGACTGTATTTATGCACTCCCGCCACATGTGGAATGAGCGTGTGAGGTTTTAGATTTGATACTGTCTGAGTGTGGCAGAAACACCTTTTGTCCTCTCATTTCCACTCTTCACTCCTCCTTTATCTCATACTGCTCCTGTAACTATCCACGTCCCCGTCTCTCTGTCTGTTAGTAAACCATTTATCCACTTGACCTCACAGTTGATTTGATATTTCTCAAACGTTCTGCATTCCAGCCCACCTGTGTGAAAATGGATGCTCTGTAACTGGTTTCTCTTCTCTCCCTTGCTGCAGAGGGTTTCTGGTTTCTCTCCTTACGTTTTAGCGTTTTTTTACCATTTCTAACTGTCTGCACACTTGTGTTCCTGTTTTACAGGCCTCATGTCGATGTGAAGAAACTCAGCAGGAACACCAAGCTGGTAGCAGAGGCACTGGCAAGGGTCATTTACAACCTCACTGAAAAGGTCAGTGGTGGAGGAAGTGAGGAAGTACTGAATCTCAGTACTTAAGTAGAAGTACAAATAACCATAACTAAATTACTTTAGTAAAAAGTAGAAGTACAACAATGACAACCCTGCTTAAGTAAAAGTAAAAAGTACCTGTTTTTAAATGTACTTTAAGTATTAAAAGTAAAATACTTGCATAACGATTTATTCTCTTATAATGTCTATATTCTAATAATAAAAACAAAAAAAAACAGTATGGGCTGTGGCATTTTAATTAAGTTAGTTTTAGGTTAATGTAATTGTGCTTATTAAATGCTATAGAAGGGCGGGTCTTGGCGTGGCCATAGTGGGATTCGTAATATCGCGAGCGGCACCGGGAGCTGGACGGCCGCTGCTGAAGGCTTCCCTTTGGACTGCAAACGTGTGACGGTCAGGAAGACGTTTTGGCAGGGAGTAAAACTGATCAGAAAATGTAACGGAACGTTGTAGAAATGTAGTGGAGTAGAAAATATAAATAATTGCTGCAATGAAGTAAAAGTCAAAAGTATGCACTATTGATTGTAGGCTACTTAAGTAAAGTACAGATACGTGAAAAATGTACTTAAGTACAGTAACGAAGTATTTGTACTTCGTTACATTCCACCACTGGAAAAGGTAAACACACAGATGGAGAAAATGCTTTATACTGCGTGTGCTTTCTGCCTGTGATGTGACATGTTTGTTGTTTGTGTACTGTGCTGCACAGGGGGCTCCTGGAGACCTGCAGATCTTCACTGAACAGATGGTAAGTCACTAAACTGAGGGCACGGTGGTAACAGAGCTCTAAAAGAAACGGCAGTAGCAACAATTGTCCCTTATTTTGTAGTGTGGTGTACAGGTGTACAGTTTGAGCTACACATAGAGTCTGTAAAGGACGGGACAGGATATACAGGTGAAACTCGGAAAATTAGAATATCGTGCAAAAGTTCATTTATTTCAGTAATTTAACTTAAAAGGTGAAACTAATATATTATATAGACTCATTACATGCAAAGCGAGATATTTCAAGCCTTTATTTGTTATAATTTTGATGATTAGGCTTACAGCTTATGAAAACCCCAAATTCAAAATCTCAGAAAATTAGAATATTGTGGAAAGGTTCAATATTGTAGGCTCAAAGTATCACACTCTAATCAGCTAATTAATCCAAAACACCTACAAAGTGTTCCTGAGCCTTTAAAATGGTCTCTCAGTCTGGTTCAGTAGAACTCACAATCATGGGGAAGACTGCTGACCTGACAGTTATGCAGAAAACCATCACCCCTCCACAAGGATGGAAAGCCTCAAAAGGTAATTGCAAAAGAAGTTGGATGTTCTCAAAGTGCTGTATCAAAGCACATTAATAGAAAGTTAAGTGGAAGGGAAACGTGTGGAAGAAAAGGTGCACAAGCAGCAGGGATGACCGCAGCCTGGAGAGGATTGTCAGGAAAAGGCCATTCAAAAGTGTGGGGGGGGGGCTTCACAAGGAGTGGACTGAGGCTGGAGTTACTGCATCAAGAGCCACCACACACAGACGGATCCTGGACATAGGCTTCAAATGTCGTATTCCTCTTGTCAAGCCGCTCCTGAACAACAAACGTCAGAAGCATCTTACCTGGGCTACAGAAAAAAATAACTGGTCTGTTTCTCAGTGGTCCAAAGTCCTCTTTTCTGATGAGATCAAATTTTGCATCTCATTTGGAAACCAAGGTCCCAGAGTCTGGAGGAAGAATGGAGAGGCACACCATCCAAATGCTTGAAGTCCAGTGTAAAGTTTCCACAGTCTGTGTTGATTTGGGGAGCCATGTCATCTGCTGGTGTTGGTCCACTGTGCTTTATTAAGTCCAGAGTCAACGCAGCTGTCTACCAGGACATTTTAAAGCACTTCATGCTTCCTACAGCAGATAAGCTTTATGGAGATGCTGACTTCATTTTCCAGCAGGACTTGGCACCTGCCCACACTGCCAAAAATACCAAAACCTGGTTCAATGACCATGGGATTACTCTGCTTGATTGGCCAGCAAACTTGCCTGACCTGAACCCTATAGAGAATCTATGGGGCATTGCCAAGAGAAAGATGAGAGACATGAGACTGAACAATGCAGAAGAGCTGAAGGCCGCTACTGAAGCATCCTGGTCTTCCATAACACCTCAGCAGTGCCACAGGCTGATAGCATCCATGCCACGCCGCATTGAGGCAGTAATTCATGCAAAAGGGGCCCAAACCAAGTACTGAGTACATATGCATGATTATACTTTTCAGAGGGCCGACATTTCTGTATTTAAAAACTTTTTTTATTGATTTCATGTAATATTCTAATTTTCTGAGATTTTGAATTTGGGGTTTTCATAAGCTGTAAGCCATAATCATCAAAATTATAACAGGCTTGAAATATCTCGCTTTGCATGTAATGAATCTATAATATATTAGTTTCACCTTTTAAGTTGAATTACTGAAATAAATGAACTTTTGCACGATATTCTAATTTTCCGAGTTTCACCTGTATATCCTGTCCTGTCCATTACACACTAGTGGTTATTTTGTGTGTAGCTCAAACTGTACACCTGTGTAATGCAGTTTTTGTCTTGTTGCGTCAGCAGGTGCAGGACGAGCAGCTATCAGCAGTGGTGGACTGGCTCACAGCGCAGCCCAGAGCCGCTCAGCTGGTGAACAAAGACAGCAGCGTGGTGTCCACTCTGGAGTATCACCTCGGACACTACCTCAAGGATGTCAAGAGACACTACGTCAAAGCTGACAAAAGGTAAAGAAAAGGGTGGATGCTTCACTGCCCAAAATGTATTGTCTCAAAATTTCCAACGGCGATAAGTACGGATGTCACGATTCTCCAAATCCTCGATTCGATTACATTTTCGATTCTAAGGTCACAGTTTGATTCTCGATTTTTAAATTATTTTTTTTAAAGCACAGGTTGCTATGCCATTTTTAGACTAGACTTTTATGCAATATAATATCTACAGTGGCCGTAAATATCTGACCTTTGTTCGCAATGTACCACTACATTGTCAAATTTAAAACATTTATGTAACAATACCTTATATCTATAACCTGCCATCTAGTTTCTCTTTTGTAACTGCAGTCTTCTTCACAGAAGATGACATTCAAGTTCACAACAAAACAAACAAAAAACGATAAAACAGCCATGTCCATAGTCTTCTCTGAACAATTAAGTGTCTTAACAAACTATTTGAACATATACCACACAGATAATTATGTTGACAACGTTCGCATCGTCAACATAATTCACTGGAAATCCAAAATACTTCCACACTGGCGACTTCAGTGAAAGAGGAGGGGGTTCAAGTTATGTCGATGGGTCTCCTGCATCTGCAGTTGCCATGCTATCTTTTGACTGGCTGTAGCTAAATTAGAGGAGGTTGACTGACAGCACGAACTGACCGAAGAGCCAGTTAATTAACCCGAGTAGTGTCACTGAACCGGGAGAAAGAAACGACTCACTCCTGGTTTTTTACCTCATTCGTGCCGGCAGTGCATCCCATGGATGTATTAAGAGAATGTATTAGGATGTATAAAGAGAACATCCATGCCTTGAACAGGCTACACGTGTGTGTTTTTTCCGCTTGTCAATGTTGTCAAGCCGACCAGACGTGACATGGGGGCGTGACAGCATCAACGATTTTATTTTATTAGGATCCCCATTAGCTGATGCAGAACATCAGCTACTCTTTCTGGGGTCCACACAAAACATAAAACATTACCACAGATAAGACATTTTCAGACAAAACCGTTATAAAAATAAGATATTTTCAGGCAAAAACAGCCATATGATATAAAAATAAGAGCAGTATAGCTAGTATTATTTTTCTTGCAAATATAAATATACATATTCCTCTTCAAGTACTCTATTACTATATACTATTAAATATCACAATAAATACATAAGCACAGAATATAAAAAAGTTAAATCTTACAACATCTTTGTTTACATATCAATATTCCTATACATAAACAAAATATGGTTACAGTCTTAGGGTCCTTAGATGTTGCTTTACTAGTTTTTTAAAGCTTGATTTATTGTGCGCTTTGGCAATCTCTGCTGGAAGTGAGTTCCATGCAACCATCCCTCGATACAATACTGTACGTTGCATTGATTGTGTTCGGGCTCTAGGAACTTTGAAAAGACCTTTGGTGGCATGTCTGGTGGGGTATTTATGTGTGTTAGAGCTAAATGTAAGTTGACTGTAAGAGCCATTTTCATTGGTTTGGGTGTAGGACACAAATTGTCCACTGGTGGCACTGGTAGGCATATGAGTGAAGTCTATATAGGTAGGAACCTTTCAACAGGTAACTAGGGGTGCTGTTAAGCGAAGGAGCACAAACAGTTTTTGACCACATCAAATCGCTACAGTGCGCAACGCTCATGTGGATGAGGAAATATTTCTGGTTGGAGCTTGATGACACATGGTTTCTTGCACGTGGATATGAAGAACTTTGTGATCAATAAATGAGCATCAAAAAGCAATGATGGCTATTGGAGTCTGTAATTTCAACAAGAGACTACTGAGCGGTGTCTGGTAGAAGAGAGCGCGTCAGCTAGTTTACTAGCCATAGACTGTTTGTTTGTTTGTTTGTTTGTTTGATTGTTTAAGTCCGCATAGCAGCCCCTCAGTGGCTTTAAGTTTTAGGCTTAGCCATTATATTGACTATACAAACAATTTTCAATTCATTAATGTTTCTAACAAAAGCCAGGAGTGATGCTGATAGTGCATGTTATTTACATTAGACCTAAGTGGGAATTGAAGGGCAAGACGAGCTGCTCTGTTCTGAACCAGCTGTAGTTTTCCTAGATCTTTCTTTGCAGCACCTGACCATATTATTGGGCAATAGTCTAGATGTGATAAAACTAGAGTCTGGAGGACTTGTTTGGTCAGGTGTGGTGTTAGAAAAGCAGAGCATCTTTTTATAACAGATATATTCCTCCCCATCTTTACAACAAGATAATCTATATGCCTTGTCCACAACAGTTTACAATCTAACCCCAAGAAGCTTTGTTTCCTCTACTTGCTCAACCGCTACATTATTCAGCATCAAATTCAGCTGAGGTCTAGAGCTCAACGAATGATTTGTACCAAATACAATACTTTTAGTCTTTGTACATGTTTAAGAATAATTTATTGTTAGTAACCCATTCTGGTGCTATCTGTAAATCTTTGTTGAGGTTTGCAGTTATTTCATTAATAGTAGGTGCATACATGTATATTGTTGTATCATCTGCATACATGGACACATGGGCTTTTTAAAAAGCAAGTGGAAGATCATTGATAAAAATAGAAAATAGTAAAGGGCCAAGCGAACTTCCTTGTGGAATTCCACACTCTAAATGTTTTGTATCAGAAAAGCTTCCATTAAAGAAAACTCTTTGTGTTCTATAGGATAGATCATTTTCTATCCATGATAAAGCAGATGGAGCAAAACCATAACATACGAGTTTTTTCAATAATTGTGATCAATGACATCAAAGGCAGCACTGAAGTCTAGCAGTACTGCTCCCACAATATTCCTCTGATCAATTTCTTTCAACCAATCATCAGTCATTTGTGTAAGTGCAGTGCATGTTGAGTGACCTACCCTATAAGCGTGCTGATACTCGCTTGTCAAATTGTTAGCACGATTCCATTCCATTTTTTTATTCGAAATTCGAGATTGTGACTTAATTTTGGTCAATTTTGATTTAAAATCAAAATCGTGACGCTCTTAGCAATAAGTACTTGCTGTATATTTCCATAAACAACAGATATCATGTGTATTGTACATTTATGTTTTGTCATGATGTCCAAGTGACAGCTTTGAACTCTGCTTGTCCTCAGGGATCCAGAGTTTGTATTCTACGACCAGCTGAAGCAGACTATGAATGCTTACAGGTACGCTGTAATGAGCTCCTCTTCTGAGATGCTTAAGTGCACTTCAAGCTGATTTACTGTAGCTTTGTAAAAGCTCACAGCTGTCTGTAAAGTCATGAGGCTATTATCTGCTTTCAATTAGTCCTCAGTTAACTGTATTTGAGACTTTCATCTTTTACCAGTATGGACCAAATCCAAACATTAAAACAGCCATCACATAATGTTAAGGATGATTTTTGACTGTTTCTCTTTTAATAATCTCTCTGTATCTCACTCACTCTCTACCTCTCATTTGTTATCCAGGTAGGTCACTGTGTTCATGCAGTAGTCTGTGGCCTCTTTCAGACATGCACTACATTACATAAATGTGTTGTCAGTTTTAGATGTTTAAAGCTGCTACCGATGTTTTACAGCAACAACAATTTGTTGTGATGAACCTACAGACAAATATCAGCTGAATAGTTTCAGTTTAATGTTTAGCTGTCTGGTCTGTAAATGAACTCTCACTGCTCTCATAACATTGCCTTCTTCCACAGCAGGCAGCTGTTTTCAGCAAAAATCTCTAAAAGAAAAAAATAAAAACCTCTCTGCTACCTGCTCAGAACCAAACAGCAGACAGACACAGTTAGCAGAACATAGTGGAGCATTTAGCAGCCAAAGAGTCGGCTATTTCCCTCAGGAGTTGGTGGAGATCAAAACAGACCTAAAGTAAATATTGGACTTACAGGCATCCAGAAATACAACTCATGATAAATGATGATGTTGCTCTGTAACTGTTGGATGTGTAAACAAGCAACAGGTTTGCCATATCAACTTAAAAGGGGATGGTTTGTTATGTGAAAATGTTTCTCCTGCTCCTAAGTTGCCAAAAAAATCTTACTGCAGAAGCAGCAATGTTAAACGTCCAGTGTGTAACATGTTTAGTTGTTCATTATCAAAAATCTGTGTTGCCCGTTCACAAACTTGTCCTTTTTCATAAATATTTACCACCACCATCAATTCCAAGTATTCCTTTTGGCTTGAAATTTGACATTTGCGTTTGCATGAACTGGGGTAGATGCCCCAATATTCATGCGCCATCTTGAAATACATTAGCTGGTAAGGGACATACAGGATATACTGCTCGGCCTTCCACATTTTCACTGTCACATGATAAACTCGCAGGTGCTGCTAATGCTGCTAATGGGTATCGTAGCCAAAATCCAAATTTCAGGAACAGGAGTCTTCTTCTTCGCCCAGAAAAAGAAGCGTGAAGGCTACCGTAGATGTAATACGTACTTTGAACTGCGTGGCGCGAGAGAGTTGATTGTGATATATGATCTCAACGCTAGATGAGAGAAATTCCCACACATTGGACCTTTAAATAAACACAGAGGTATTCATTGCCTTCTTTAGAGCCCTGTAATACATGTATCACTATTGATCTTGAATGCCGAAAGCAAATGTATTTAAAAAACATCATCTCACCATTAGTATGCTTTCCTGGGTTTTCAGCTTTCTATCATACAGTGGGCTTGGATAAAATAAATGTCCTGCAAAACATACAGCGTGTGGACAAGTAGGAATTAAATTAAGTGGCATTCTTGTGTGCTGAGGCACTTTCAGGCATTATTATTGTAAGGGACGTTTATAAGGGTTTTCGGTAGATAGAAAAGGAAGGCAAGCATCCTTTGTACTCACGATGGTCATTAATTAAGGCCTCAGCGACGAGTTTGAAAATCCATCACTGATGCAGTGAAAAAGGCTGATGTCTGAAAAAGGCTTGTGAGTGTGCAGATGTTTTGTGGGTCTTGTCTGGATATATGAAATGGTCCGTAGAATCACCCAACCCAAGGCGAAGATCCATTAAGGTGCTCAACGCCGTATTTCTTTTTCCGATCCCACCCTTTTCCTCAAATCAAGAAACTTTAACCAGTAAGAACATAGAAGCTGTCCTCATGATGGTTTCAAACCAGCAGAATCTCTTCCTTTCATTTCCTTCATCCTTATACCACAAACTATGATGTCAGTTCCTGTCCTGCTGCCAACTTAATCCATTTGGTCTCACAGACCAGAATATTCAGGAATAATTTTTCAATCTCCCTGTCTTCATGAACACAGATGTCTTGTCATTCATTAAAACAAGAATCCCTCGCGTCGGACATATTTCGTTGTTTGACTGTCGTGAGGGATGCAAAGCATCTGTCCACACCGCTGAGATCTAGATGAAATTGAGTTTCTGATGTTGCTGTTCCAGCGACCACTCCTCATTCCTCCTCTCGGTATACCGTACGAGTGATCGTTGTGCCAAACCGATGCCGATGTGTTGTCTCAGGCAGCTACAGGGAGAAACTGACCACACAGAGCTTAGTCCAGAATTTCTTTTGTCGAGAGATGTGTTCACCCAACCTGGTTGTTAAAGGACAGGTTCACATTTTCCAATCTGCTTAAATACAATACTCACATTCCCATAAAGACGTTTACAGTCACTTAAATTGTTCTTTCTCTACATACTGAGTGAATGTTTAAAGACCCCCCCCTAAATCCACAGTCCTGGTTCTGCGCAAAAACCTAATTTCAGCTGATTAAAGTCTTTTTGGTACGACATTCCCTCTTTGTGTCATTCTAAAAGACTGTAGCATCAGGCCAAACCCATTTTAGCTTCAGATAAACTGCACTTTTGCACAGAAAGGACTGTGGATTTTGTATTCCATCTCTTCAGGGCTGCAACTAACATAATCATTTTATAGTCAACTGATCAGTTTTTATAAATTGATCGATCGCTTAGATCATAAAATGTCAGAAAACAATGCAAAATGCCCATTGCAGGTTGTCCGAGTCCTAGATGACATCAAATTGCATTTCCATAAAATTTACAATAATATAAAACAATGCAACAGATCACAGTAAAATGTTTGGTTATTTGTGTTTGATGGCTTAAAGGATGAAGCGATTATCAAAATATTTGGTAATAGATTTTCTTTTTTCTATCGACTTATGTCATATATGGGTACATGAGTATTTTGTTGAGACAGACTGGAAAAAAAACCTGAACTTATGCTTTTAAATGGTCAGTGAAAATGACTCCACGAATATCGTTTACGGATAAGACGAGTTGCCTAAATGAAATGTGAAGTAGTGTTTAGATTATCATGATTCCATTGCCTCGGTAGGGAATTTATGAAATATTTGATTGAATGAAAAAAAAAAAAAAAACTGCCAAATAATTATTGTATGGTTTAATCTCCCCCTTTCTCCCTGTTGAATATACAATATGGAAATTTAAAGCAGATTCCACCTTTTTCCTTCTTACTTTTTGTGTAACTTTTTTCCTGTAGTAGAGGTTTGTTTCCTGTTGCTGTGTGACTTGATGTCTTATTTTTACTGCTCAAGTCTTCTTTTTTTAATCTAGAATAAAAAAAGTCATGCTGGTGATGTTGACTTATCTTAAGGCTCATGATAAAGAAAGGTCACGTGCAACAACAACAAAAATTCTAATCAGAGCATGTGTGTGCTAAGCGTGTAAGAGTCCAACACCAACACATCGTGACAAGATAAAACTCACCCTTTACTGCTTTTATCAGAAAATGGACTGACTGCAGCATTGTGATTTGACTTGTTTCAAATATTTTCATTTTGAAGCTTAATTTCAAAAATCAAGTTACAAAATTGTTATTACAGTGCTTCTTTTTTTACAGTATACAAACAAAGATAAGGAAGGGAAAGAAAGATAAATAAGTAAATAAAAACAAAAAACTAACAAACGAGAGGCCCTAATCCTCACCCGCAATAACCCACCCCGGACTGCGCTCAGGATACTGCTTGTCCTGTAAGATAAGATTCCAAAGGTTGCCAAATGTTCTCAAAGTCTTTAAGCTTGTGCTTAAAGATGAACCGGATCCTCTCAAAGTGGAGTGTGTCCATCATCTCCGTGAGCCATATCTTCAGTGTTGGTCCCTCTTTCTTTTTCTAGAATAAGAGGATACACTTCTTTGCAGTGAGAATTCCATATGCCAAGAAGTGCTGTTGTGCCAGTGTCAGTCTCTTTGCTTCATTGGATTTCCCTAAGATTACTAAAACTGGATCTGGGACAATTTTAATATTTAACACCTTAGACATGAAACTAAAAATATCACCCCAGTAACCTTGTATTTTGCAACAAAGAACATAACTATAAAGTAAATTACCAACATGAGTGTCACATTTTTCACACAGAGGAGAGAGCTCAGGGAAGATCCTTTGAAGTCTTTCTTTGGAATAATGTAGCCTATGTAGGATTTTAAACTGTATTAGACAATGACGTGTGTTTATGCAGCACTTGTGGATATATGCTAAACTCTCGTCCCATAGGTCATTTTGTATGTTCGTACCCAACTCCATTTCCCAATCCGCATTAACAGTGGCAGTAGTTGGGCGGCTTATCTCTTGCAACTTATCATATAAACAGGATATATTGTGATCTGACCTCCCTAACTCACCTAGGCAGTCATCCAACTTATCTGGCCCTGCTTTCTCAAACTGAGGAAGATGTGTTCTAACATAATTTCTTACTTGAAAGAATCTGAATAAATGGTGTTTTGGTAAACCATATTTTTGTTGTAGCTGATGAAAGAATGCAAATGATCCTTCCATATATAAATCACCTACATTACGAACACCGAGTTCTTTCCACATATCAAAGGCTGTGTCTAGACAAGAAGGAGGGAAGGAAGGGTTTGCTGCTTTTGGCAACCAGAGAGAGATCGCTCTGAGTTTTAAGTTCTTTGATATCTGTTTCCAACTCCTTATTGTGTCGTGTATTACCGGGTTGTGCTTGTAACATGTTCTGTTAAGAGGAATTAGAGACAAAATTAGAGCACCGATTGAATATGGCAGACAGTCCTCTTGCTTAAGCTCCAGCACGTTCGACAGCAAAGCATCGAACACTGATGCAATGGAACGGATAGCCCAATAATAATTAATGAATTTATAAAATGTGGAAGTGCAAGTCCTTCATGTGATCTGGACAAATTTTCTTTTTTATTCTATGGGATTTATAATTCCAGACAAAAGGAAGAACTATTGAGTCTAACTTTTTAAAGTATGACTTTGAGAGGAATATTGGTATGTTTTGGAGGAGGTAAAGTAGTAGTAGTAGTAGTAAAGTAGGAGAAAAAACATCTTAATTCATTCACCCTGCCCACTAGGGATAATGGAGTCCTCCAGAACTGAATTCTATTTTTGAGTTTGTCTAAAAGGGGAATAAAGTTTTCTTTGAATATAGAGCTTAATTTTTTTAGTAATGACGATTCCCAGATAGGTGAATTATTCTGATGTTATCTTAAAAGGGAGTGACCTGAGCCAATTATAATCTTCTAGATATAAGGGCATCAGTTTGCTTTTACCCCAATTGATCCTATATCCAGCGAAGGTGCCGAATACCTTAATAACTGCTAAAACATTTGGCATAGTAATTTTCGGTTGGGATATAAATAACAGAATATCATCAGCGTACAAGGTTATTTTGTTTGCCGTGTACTCTGTTATATCCATGACTCCTGTGCGCCATGGATGTCTGAGCCTCAGCAACCACTAACTATAACAATACAATGTGCCTGTTCCCAGCATTAGCACAACACTTTGCGATGGTTAGCTTGTTACCTGTGACGATATATGCTAAATGTAACGTCTCTTTCACATTAGCGTGTGAGTGACTGACCTATTTGGGTGCGTTTTGAGATGCCTGATGAAGTTCGACGTTGTTGATCCGGCATCATTTATCTTGGTGCCACACACCTTGCATGTAGCTGTTGGCTTACTGCCACTGTTTACCAAGTAATTGAAAGCAAAACTAATGACAAAAGGCACAACTCTGGGAGGACTTGGTGTCGCCATGTCAATATATATATTTTTTTATGTGAGTGCGAGCACATAAGGCATAACGCATGCGTTACGTTGCACATTATGGCAAAGGGCAGGGGACATGAGGCTCGTCATACGTTTCCCCAACGTATATGCGCCAATAAAAGAAAATAGAAATACATGAATAAATTTAGATTTAAAAAGCAATAATTGCATGAAAACATGTTGTTGACGAGTCTCAAAGCTCGAGTCTGAAGTCTTTTGGGTCGAGTCGCAAGTCAAGTCTGAAGTCTTTTGGGTTGAGTCCGAGTCAAGTCTGAAGTCAGCTGTTTGTGCGACTTATGTGTGACTCGAGTCCGAGTCTCAGACTCGAGTCCCCATCTCTGGTGATTTGACTTAATCAGACGTTTTTAAAGCTGTTAAGATTTTGGTCAAGCCAGCACTGCAGTTTTTGTACACTGGATGTCTTACAATGGGCAATAACACATAGGGTGTTAAATTAAATGGGGACAAATATCTTAAACACATCTAGATTTATTTCATGAGATATTGGTGTGTGTGTATGTGTGTGTGTGTGTGTGTGCATGTGTATAAAACTAATACTGCAGTGTTTCCTTGATCCTTTCTCTGCCCTGGTCTTGCCTTGTTGTGGGTGAACGGTGTTTATTTACCATTTTGTATTTTCCATGTTTTTCTGCATGACTTGTGACCCCCACATGTAGCCATGGTAACAATGGCAGGATTCTTTTTATTTACCACTATGAGGGAACTACTGTGTGGTAAATATGAATTTTTTATTTATTGAAGCAGTTGGTTTTCATTTGTGCACTGAACTGAACTCTTCTCTGGTCTGAACCTCATCCACAACACTTGATCTTTGCAATGAAAATATCAGGTGTGATTAAAATAAATAAAGAAAAGGAGCAAGTCTCTTATTTACTGACACGTTTTATTTTATGGGAAAAAAATGAAACAAAAACATTGGCTGAATGGTATTAAAATAGTATTACAAAAGAGCAAGTATGTGTCTTTATCAAGTGGTCAGATTTAAAAAGTGATCAAGTTGAGTTTGAAAGAAAAAAGGGTCAATTTGTATCGATTACAGTGCATCAATGGTCCAGAAAACAATTAAAATCCATTTTACATTTTAAAAGAGTTTTAGTTACTGATTCTTCCAAGAAAGTAAAAATTCCCAAATTCTCCCTTCCCTTTTCTAATTTTGATCTACTAATAAACAATAATAATAATAATAAATTACAGTGCAATTTATAAGAAATACCTGCAGGGCTTCTTCTGCCCGTCGTTCTCTACTAGCTCTCCTCTTCGCTCGTCACCAGCACCCACAAATGCTTGCCTCATAATTTGGGTGGACATTTTGGCACAATCAAAGCACTCATGAAGATACTTTGTGTCATAAGGAAGGTGAAGCCTGCGAGCTACAGTTCATGCAGACAACTCACACGTCATATTTAGTACAAAACATATGACACAGCTTTTACTGCTCAGTTTGCATATTTTATCGAGCCTTTGCAAACTGATCAGTAAAGCAGCAGCACAGACAGGGCTGCCTTACTGCAAACACTGCTTCACGTGTTTATCGTCACTCCCTAATCTGCTTTGAGCTGATCTTCGTCTATGCAAATGGAGAGTGATGAGGTCTGAGCCTAGATGTCAAATATCAAGTCTGTACATTTACAAAAACTGAGTTGTCTGACTGAACGGAGCTAAACACGCAACATGTTTCCAACATTTTGGACGTTTAAATAAGAATCAGCCACATCCATACAGGAAGAAAAATAAACAATTTCAAAATGTTTTTTCTCAGATTTCATCACATCTGGGTAGTAGTGAGGGGTGGACGACATGGATACAATTTCTTTCATATCATACTGACATACATGATGATTTAATAAACTTTCAGAAAAATCTGTTGACTATTATCTAATGTACACCTGGTAGTTGCTGCAGCTTTTTTTGGGTAATCCATCAATGTAAATTCCTGAAAAGACAAAGTACTTTAGATGCAAAATTATCAAATCCAATATTTTCATAAAACAGCTCATTGATTTAAAACATTGACACCACGGTGTAAACAGTACATCAAATTAATATTGTCTGATGGTGCATTTCACATTCATATCGCCCACCCCTAATAGTAGTTATTCAGTCTCACATCACAGGACTGTTTGTAGCGTGACACAGTTGGGAGAGAGATTGAAGGTGCACCTTTTTTGCACACAGTACCATACCAGACTTGAGGGATGAGTCACACCTAATCCAGATCACAGGTCTTTGTGGGTTCACTGCAAACTTCACATATGCCATCATATCACACAAATATCAGCAAACTATGGATCATCTAGTCTCACAGTTGAATAGTCAAGACCGCAGAGGTCACTTCCTGCCAGAACACCATGCTACAGGATGTCTGATATATTACACACAGCAAAATGTTTGATGAATTGTTACTTTTACAGTACAGATGTATAATGATCAGAATAAAGTAAAAATGAGTGTGAGCCAGCATTTAGATTAAAAGGAAGAGATCTGATATTAATCCAGATGTTTGTAATGTAGATGAACATAACATTTCTCCCAGAAAATATCTGATCTAAGCAGACAATCACCGACTCATACATAAGCAGAAGAAGACAACTAAACTGGGATTCCAACAGTGCTCTCAGAGGAAGCAAAAAAACAGCAGCAATTCAAAATCAAATCAACAATGATAACCTTAACTACAGAAATAATAGTGATAGTTTAATATAAAATTAAAAGTAGTTTGAACTCCCCCCACATGTGCTGTAGGGATTGTGGAAGACAAACAGATAAACTAAAACAGAACGACATCTGCGGCCTGCTCCGGCAGCACAAGCATGCTGTTCATCGAAACAAGAGCTTGAATTTGATCGAGAAGGTAGGAAAAATAGAAATATACCTTATTTGCTACAGGTGCAGCAGCTGTTTCCACTAACAGTAAACCAGTGGGATCCAGGGAAACCTTTCCACTGTAGTTTAATTTAACGTGTTCGAATTACAGGTGACATCAAAAATCTTTCCATATGTGGGATTTCTGGGACATAATAGACTTTAATTTGATCTCTTAATGTGCATCTGAAATAAATTTCAATGCCACATGAAGGTTTATCACACTCTGGTTTGTCAGCCAATTTATGTGTGTTCAGTGGTCACTGTTGCTTCAAAGAAAGATCACTTTTAGGATGGTTATTTTAGACATTAATAGAGACATTATGATTACATAGCCAGAGGATTTTTTTCTTCATTGTTTGTAAGACAATTTCATAGTATATTTCCAAAATCATTCAATGTCATGCATTCCTGAATACCATAATGTGTGCATACATAATGTTTTTTTTTTATTTTGTTTTAATCATAGTGATCTTTATCTTTACACAAGTTCTGGGATATTGTTAAAATTTTCTGTGAACCCGATAGCCGTCATCACCACCCACGAAACTGGTTATAAATGTTAATCAAACATATTGTTTAAACAAATTAAATGATGAGGATGATACTGAAACCCAGTCAATCAATTCTAGCTATTTGCTGTCATTAAACCAGCAACCAGCTTGTATGCCCTCATGTCAGTGCAGCAACAGATGCTTTGCAACACATACAAAAAAAAAAGCTTTTTCCATACAATTAAATATTTCCAATGCCTGTTGATCATCAAGAGATAAAATGTAAAAAGAAATCAAACTGAGAGGTGAAATGTTGTGAAGGATTTTGAGTTTAAAAGATTCGGCTACATCCATCCTGGAATGTCTAACACACGCACTTACCTACACACACACACCAACGCGGCTTTTCAATTCAAACTAATGGACGCCATAAGCTGTGTGGTCGCCACCACTGACTTGTGCAGTGATATAAAAATCAATACATGTGGTGAAACGGCTCTCCTGCATCACTGCAGCCGTGAAAAATGATACTGAGAACAACGCAATGTTTCCCATTTGAATCATGATTTTTTTAGCCTTTTCTCTTCATGTCTGACGTCAGAGAAGTTGGACGGAGGTTAAAGGAGGAAATTAATTCATTATTTCACTGACTGACAAACACAGCTCACCCCTATTAGAATTAGCTGCTTGTTTACCAGGTTGCTAATGGTTACTGTTGGTCTAAATGCTTACAGACTGCAGTCTGGGTGCTGTGGCGTTGTTCAGTGTGACGGTGATGATTATGACAACCTGTCCGACTGTACAATCACAGCCCAACTCTTACTCAAACTGTTTTTTTTCTTTCTACTGAATCTATCAAATGTAAAGTTAGCAACAATAAGACAAAAAGTCACCTGAAATAACATTCACAGTGCTCTAATAAAAACAAAACGACAGCGATGAAATGAAATGTTGTAAAACAAATAAAAAAAATTAAAAAAAGAGTAAAAACTTGCTATTTTCCTTCCTTTTTTCTTTTTGTGACCCTCTTCCCTTCAGCCATGCTTTTTGAGCGTGAGCCGTCCAAGGAGGGCGTCTTGTCTTGCTTGTAGTTGTAGCCTAGTGCCAGGTGGTGGCAACGGAGAGACTGTTATAGATGCTTCTTTTTGTTGATCCCATTCTGCAGGTGCTTTCTACAACAGAGACAACAGAGAGAGTCAGTGTAATGAGAGCAAAGGACAGGACGGGGATGGAGAGAATAAGCTTGTCAGAAGAGGTGATCAGCAGATGTGAGGCATTAGCAGGCAGAGAGGATATCAGCAGTGGTCAAGGCCAGGCAGATAAGGAGTGCCACATAATCACATCTCCATACGGTCTCAGGCTCTTTGATCCTATCTACCTGTGAGGGCCGCTAGTTACACAAGCTCAGTGGGAGACCTCTCTCTGCATCTACACCTGAACTTCAGGAGCAAGCAGTGGTGTAGTCTACGTGATACGCAGGTATACGCAGTGGGTCTAAGAAAGCTCCAGGATTTCCATATACCCACTTAAAAATGCCCAATGACACGCAACAACATACTTTCCATTATATTTTTTATATATTTTGAATCGTCGTCATTGTTTTTCTTCTTCACATAGGCTAAAAAAAGGTATTTCCACTGTAAATTGGTGCTTTAAGGGGCGACCTCTAGCTCACCCATTAAGAGCGTGCGCCCCATGTAGGCTGAGTCCTTTGCAGCGGTCCGGGTTTGAGTCTGACCTGCGGCCCTTTGCTGCGTGTCATCCCCCATCTCTCTCCCACCTTTCCTGTCTATCCACTGTCACTATCTAATAAAGGGAAGAAATGCCCCAAAAATAATCTTAAAAAATAAAAATTGGTGCCTAAAAGTGTATCAGAATACAGGAAATTATGTCGTTGATGCGCCAAACTTCACTGGGGGAGGACACCCCCCCACTATGATATGCCCCCCCTCCTCCCAAAGGCAGATTCTGGCCAATATACAGTACAGTATACCCACTACAATACATTAGACTACACCACTGGGACCAAGTGTCTGCTTGAGTTATCAAATCTTTGGATTGTACCACAACACAACAGTTTAGAGACAGTGTCAGTTTTTTTTGTGAGTATTCCAAACTAATAGAAAGGTGATAGAGATGTCACCAGTTTCACAGTCTTCAGAGTTTCAGTGGTCAAAGGCTACCATGATAATCAGCAGCAGATGATAGAGGTGCACACGACAACACTAAGGCAACTCCTTAGATAAAGAGATTAATCCATAATTTCAGATAAAAAGGCACAAACTTTGTGTTTAGTCAAGTTAGCATTTTCTTGTTTTAAGCTCAATATTGCAAAGTGCTGAGTACTTTTTTTCACATTAGAAGAGACCCCCATTACGTAACACATACATTAAACTATGTGTAAATCTCATAGAAATCCCTATATCATTCTAGACAATCTACTTAAACCTTTATAGAGGCATAGCAGTTATTACAATAACTGCTAAGATGGGTATAGAAAGGACACTTGTTTGGCTACAAAACTGACTTTGAAAAGTGCTGTGTGTGTGTGTGTACCATTTTACAACATAAATGTATGGTCTGTAAGCAGTGGTAATACAGATGGAATGATTAAGGGGTATCAAACTCATGGCAGTGGCATTGACAGCCAATTCCTAAATTAATGCCATAATTCCCAATAAAAGCTGCTTTTTATGTGGAATCATGGCTTTTATATATAACAGAATTTGGTTGACAACAGAAACAAAACTGTGTCATGTTGTGATATTATGTAGAAACCATCTCTCTTTGTAAGTAAATTGGTGTGAGGTCTGTGTTTATTATTTTTTAGAGCCTACGCTGGCATGTTGAATTATCTTGTTAGACCACATTTATACCAGCCACACTAGCAGCTAATATTTATTTCCGTTAACATCAGCTGTGTTTTGTTCAGTCAGTGCTAATAAGCAAATGTTAGCATGTTAACACACTAAACTAAGATGGTGAACCAGGTAAATATTATTCCTGCTAAACATCAGCATGTTAGCATTGTCATTGTGAGCATGTTAGCAAGCTGGCGTCAGCATTTAGCTCAAAGCACCACTGTGCCTGTGTAGTCTCACAGAGCTGCTAGCATAGCTGTAGTCTCTTTTGTTTATTAAGAATATTACAATACACCTGGCTATGGGTGCATATAAAATAAAATTAGAAATGTATTCATGAAATATTTATTTTGGTAAAGGATTGAATTTAAAATCCTTCTCCTGACCTACAAAGCTCTAAATGGTCAATCACCATCCTATCTTGAAGAGCTCATAGTACCTTATTGTCCCACTAGAGCACTACGCTTCCAGAATTCAGAGCTACTTGTGGTTTTTAGAGTCTCTAAAAGTAGGATGGGAGCCAGAGCCTTCAGCTACCAGGCTCCTCTCCTGTGGAACCAGCTCCCAGTCTGGGTTCGGGGGGCAGACACTGTCACCACATTTAAGAATAAACTGAAAACACTCCAGAATAGGGACTACTTTGTGTCTATAGGTAATTATACATCATCCAGGCAGAGTGCCTCTTCAACCCCTGTACTCAGTAGGACACAGCCGTGGACAGCTGCAAAAGGGGAAATTAGAAACAAAATGCCTCCCCAACAACCGAGTATACAAGTGGATAACAGATTTGCTCCACTGCAGCAGGACCCTGGACCGCCATCTGATGACCTAGATTACGTCTCATCGTCACACAGCAGGGTAAGGACTGAGAGCAATTTAAAAAGTAAAAAGCTACAGGGAAAGCTAATGACTGGGCCTCAAACTCTGATTGTGGGTGACTCTGCTGTAAAAGATGTAAAAAGCAGTAAAAACACCAAAATACTCTGTTTTCCCAAAGACATGGTGTCTGACTTGGCCCAAAGAATCCCGGATATCGTGGCAGCACACCCAACTGTGAAAAACATTATACTGCATGATGTTGTAAAGCAAGAGTCTGAAGTGCTGAATCGTGACTTTATGGATCTGCTGAACACAATTAGCTTCCTAAACGCAGAGGTGTTTATCAGTGGCCCTATACCACCAGTCAGAAGAGGAGCTGAGAGATTCAGCAGACTGTTGGCACTGAACAAATGGCTTTCATCTGCATGTACTGTCCATTCTCTGTGGTTCATTGACAATTTTAACATCTTCTGGGACCGCAGACATCTTTTTAAAGCAGATGGACTTTTCCTTAACAAGCCAAACAACAGTTTTGATGCCTTCCAGTCGGGTTTTCGACCACACCACAGCACTGAGACAGCTCTAAAGTCTTTAATGACATCCACTTAAACACAGATAGTGGCAAAATTTCAGTCTTAGTATTACTTGATCTCAGTGCTGCATTTGATACGGTCGACCATGACATATTACTAGACCGATTGGAAAACTGGGTTGGCATTTCTGGCTCAGTACTAAAGTGGTTTGAGTCTTATTTAAAGAATAGGGACTACTTTGTGTCTATAGGTAATTATACATCTGAGCATAGAACTATGACATGTGGAGTTCCCCAAGGCTCCGTTCTGGGGCCTCTCCTGTTTAACATCTACATGCTTCCACTGGCTCAAATTATGGAAAACAATAAAATAAGTTACCATAGTTATGCGGATGACACACAAATTTATATAACCTTATCGCCAGGGGACTATAGTCCAATACAACAACTGACTAAGTGCATTGAACAAATTAACGACTGGATGTGCCAGAATTTTCTTAAATTAAATGAAGAAAAAACTGAGGTGGTTGTTTTTGGAGCAAAAGAGGAATGGTTAAAAGTCAGCACTCAGCTTCAAACGACAATGTTAAAAACAACAGACAAAGCCAGAAATCTTGGTGGAGTCATGGACTCAGACCTGAACTTTAACAGCCACATTAAGACAATTACAAAGTCAGCCTATTACCACCTTAAAAATATATCAAGGGTTAAAGGACTTATGTCTCAGCAGGATTTGGAAAAACTTGTCCAGGCTTTTATCTTCAGTAGACTTGACTACTGTAACGGAGTCTTTACAGGTCTCCCTAAAAAATCAATCAGACAGCTGCAGCTGATTCAGAACGCTGCTGCTCGAGTCCTCACACTGCTGGTTTATAAATCACTAAACGGTTTAGGGCCAAAATACATTTCTGATCTGCTGCTACACTATGACCCACCCAGACCTCTCAGGTCGTCTGGGACAGGTCTGCTTGTTGTCCCCAGAGTCAGAACTAAACAGGGGGAAGCAGCGTTCAGTTTTTATGCTCCACATATCTGAAACAAACTCCCAGAAAACTGCAGGTCCACCACAACTCTCAGTTCTTTTAAATCAAAGCTAAAGACCTATCTTTTTGATGTTGCCTTTCTTTAAATAACTGCTCATTTGTTATACTGAAGTTGCATTGATGACACTGTATGACATTCTATAACTGCTCTTTAATGTTTAATTTCTTATACTGCACTGTAACTTTTATTTGCGTATTTTATCTCTCAGTTCTTTAATTTCTTATACTGCACTGTCAATTTTATTCTTGTCTTTTATCTCGTGGTATTACAGATAACAGACATATTTCTGAGAATTTCTCCAACGCGGGTGTGACATAGATTAAAAACAGGATTTAGAGGAGGAAGAGAAAAAAATTTCCTCCGGCTATGAGAGCTATGCGAAAGCCTCGAAAATACAGATAACGGACATATTTCTGAACTATTACCTCTCAAAAAACACGGGTGTGACAATAGATTATCCATACAAGGACCACGTCTGTGAACTGGTCAGATTTAGTCTGTGAACTAGGTCAATAAGAAAGACAACGTCGTGAACTTGTCAGATATTTCTGTGAACTTATCAAGAGACAGACTGTGAACTGTCCCGGATTTAGCAAGGTTTACCGAGATTAAACTAAGCTTTCTAGCGACGGCTACATCGTAGTGAAAAGTAGAACTACTGCAATCTTGTAATGGGTAACGAAAACACCAAGTAACCGGAGCCAAAAGGATCAATCATTTTTACCTGCTCTTTAATGTTTTAATTTTTTTTTTTTTTAATCATTTCTAACTGCTCTTTAATGTTTTATGTAAAGCACTTTGAATTGCCCTGTTGCTGAAATGTGCTATACAAATAAAGCTGCCTTGCCTTGCCTTGCACTGTCGCACTATGCTTGCTCTTGGGGGAATTACTAAATTGTTGGGACTTTATAAATTATATTTAGTGTGGTCTAGACCTACTCTATCTGTAAAGTGTCTCGAGATAACTCTTGTTATGATTTGATACTATAAATAAAATTGAATTGAATTGAATTGAATTGAATTGAATTAAAGTTCTCTGTCTTGTGGCATTAGGTCAGCCATTGGCATTAGACAGGGTTTCTGCAGGTTTCAACAAGTCAAATTTAAGACTTTTTATGACCTTTTTATGACCTTTATGTAAAGTACAACGAAATGCAGAGTCACAAAAGTACATGCAAAGTAAACAAAATCATTCAAATTACATAAAAGCGATCGACATAAAATTTGTACATATACAGTGAATTATATGTGGACTATCAAAAGAAAGAACTACAACACCATGGAATAAAAAAAAACCATTTCAATGAGCATTAGAGGCGTTACATGGACGTAGGGAAACTAAGACCTGTTTAAAATACAATACTTTAGTGAATTTAGGACTTTTTAAGGCCTAAAACTTTTTAAGACCCCTGATTAGAACCACCTACACTGGTGTAAAACTACACTGCAACCATCCTACTGTTTTCTGTAGTTCATATCTCCATAATGACCTGTCTTACAACTAATGACTTATTGATGTGGACATTCTTCAAATAGCACGTTGTAGCTACTGCTGGTTTGGTTTCAAACTCAACATTTACAGTGAAAACCTGCCAGCAGTTGGCTGGTGGTATTATTCCACCCTGCGCTGAGGTCTCAAACGACACGCAGTCTGTTGGTGTTAGCTCACCCCTGGGCAGAGTTGTGATGTCCAGCATCATCACCATCGTGGTTTTCTGCCTGAGGTTCCCCGAGCAGGCCAGCTGCCGCGTTATTGCCTTCCTCGTCCTCGTACTCCCTGACGTCGTTCACCTCCTTCACTTTTAGCACCTTCACTACGAAAACAACAATGAACTACACACAGAACAGGGGAGAAACAGGATACACAACAGAGGTCAGATTGTGTCATCGTTGTGGCAGTTTAAGACAAAAACAAACATTGACCATAAATGCTTTTTGGGTTTGAATTAAGACACCTGTGTGTCCTCCTCACCAAGAACCAGTAGATGTTCATGAGCAGCAGTGCCAGGAGAAGAGTGTTGAAGAAGAAGTAGAAGGGGATGTTGGGGACAGACTGGAGGCTGGACACACATGTGGCGTACAGCACTTTGAGAGGGAACCAGTAGAGACGGAACCAGAACCTGAGAGAACACAATAGAAATGAATGTCTATTCTGCAAATCAAGTGTGTGTGTGTGTGTGTGTGTGTGTGTGTGTGTGTGTGTGTGTGTGTGTGTGTGTGTGTGTGTGTGTGTTGAACCTCACCAGGTGATGCTAAAGCTGACTGAGCCCATGTTGGACAGCACGTCGTTGAGCAGGTGATAGCCTTCTCCTCTAGACTTCAGGTAGATGTTGAGCTTGGTGAACTCCAGCTGGATGTCATTGATGTCGTGGAGGAACAACACCAGAATCCCTACATTGTGGTATCTGAGGGCCAGGGAACACATGGTACAGTATGTGTATATATTTCAGCTTATTTCTAATACAAGTCCATTACAAGCAGGCATCTGCCAATGCAAATGTTTGGATGGTCCAACCAGAAACATTTACAACAAACCAACCAAGTCAATTTATTTTGATCTATATTTGATCTATTTTGCCTGCCATTTGGGAGCTAAAAGCGTATTAATGGACTACAATGACCAAAGTTTAATTCATCACACATATGATATGCATCTATGCTGATGATGTGGTAATATAACATAAACTGAATGGTACTGTAGGACACTTTATGCTCATAGAAAAACTAAAAGGGTCAACAATAGATCTTTTAAGACTTAACAAAGGTACCTAAAGGCGTAGGAAAAACTAATGAGTGCCAGCGTGATGATGTGGTGCACCACCATGACAGCCGAGTCCTTCCTCCATGCGTCCATGTAGACCGTAGCATAGATGGAGTGGCCGTAGAAGCTACCCTGGATCAGGTAGGCTATGGCGATGTCTGTAGGCACCGACATACCACTCTTCCAGTCTGGAGGAAAAGTGAGGAGAGGTCACAGGCTGAGACACACTGAGAGCACATTAAGGATGTCAGCGTTTACTTTAAAACCAACCTAATTCAGATGCAGATTAGAAATGAAACATTTTGTATTAAAATTCATGTAGAGCATTATGCAGCCTTTGGCAGAGAGGTGTGCACTCTGAGCTTTCTCGTATGTATTGTGATTGCATCTTTCTTCTTTTTATCTGTTTTCTTGTTGTTCCTAGTTGAGTGTCTCAGACTTTTGGCTCACACAGTAAAACAGAAGGTGGTGATTGTATCACAACTATCACAGTTGATGCCAACAGAAGTATTTACTGCAGACTCACTACTCACTACTGCAAGCAAATGTGGAGGAGGCACTTTTCTTTTAGCAAGTGTGTAGACGTCAAGACTCATTGTCTCACAAAACTCTCAAACATTGTGGATTAAATTAATTTCTAACACATTTTAGATTACAAATGACTGTGGAGGCTGAAGAAATGTAAATAATGAAATTGTTAATCATATAATCATTAATGTGAATTAATTTGCATTACACTGATCCAATAAACAAAATCATTAAACGTTAAATGTGCTAATTATTCTATTTCAGTATTCTGTGTTTTAATGATGAGTTAACCCACAGAAAAGTAATAGAAAATGAATCTTGTGTAGATGATAAATATGTTGTAGATACAGCAGGATCATTGTTTTATACACACATACACTGTACACCCATTTTGTATTCCCAATATGTCCAGATACTGAGCTATATGCAGTGACTTCTGGGAAGGATACCAGATGTGGAGGAGGCTGGAGGGATCAGGTTTAACCTCGGGGGAATTAAAGAGGGTTTCTAAAGTAACAGAAACTTTCTCCTCCTACCTTTGAGTAAGGTATATCTCTGGTGGGATGGGGTTATGTTCGGGCCGTGTGTAATGTTTATTGATTGGACCTTCCATCATTACATCTCAGGCTGGCAGCTATTAGAGGTGATGCAGCTATTCTGCCCTACAAAGGCAAAACGCCGTAACATCATGTTTGGTCAAAAATGAGTTAA
The DNA here is from genome assembly GCF_008315115.2 of Sander lucioperca. Taxonomy (NCBI): domain Eukaryota; kingdom Metazoa; phylum Chordata; class Actinopteri; order Perciformes; family Percidae; genus Sander; species Sander lucioperca. The sequence goes on from NC_050183.1 coordinate 6,481,483, forward strand.
TGTCATTTTTGGGTTATTTGAGACCTCCTTTATCATGTGAATAAATATCGTGAGTCAATTTGATTGTTTTAACGAGAAAATAAAGGTCTATGACAACCGTAACATCCAAAACGATACGAGAAACCACAGCAGAACACCGTAACAGCTGTTAAGGCTCTTTGCCTTTGTTCCGGCACGCTGAAGTTGAGTTAAGGTGTTCTGACTTTGTTTAGCCAGGCTTCAAGAGAGATGTTACTGTGCCGCCGTGATGTTACTGTACTCTGGCTTTGTCATACTGTCAAAGTTTGCCGCTTTTAATTGTCACCAAACCACGTAACATACAAACGACACATCTTTGAAATAAAGTGGCGATGGTTCAGATCTGTCAATGTCAGTGACAGCCCGGAGCTAGCTAAATTTAATCTGTGTCACGTAGCGCTAACGGTGATGCTGACACACCTCCTCACTTGACGAAGCCTGACATCAGACACCGAAAACTAATTATTAAATACACAGGCATCCTACCTTTCCATGCAATCCGATATAATCCATGGAAGATATAATCCATAGCAATGCACATCATCTGCTGTATCCACAACAATCCATACGTGTTTGAACCATGTTTCCTTCTTGCAGGTGTTCATGTCAGATCGTACACAAATCCATAATAGCAGCTAGTTATCACTAACGTCCGTACAAAGTAGGCTAACCTAAATGGTCGGTCAACTCTGTCAATGTTATCTCAGAGTTAAAAAGTAGTAATCCAAGATGAGTTTGTTGACTGTGCATCGTGAGCAGTTTGGTGGCCCTTAACCCTTAACCAGGGGCGATTCTAGGATCAGACCTGTAGGGGGGCTCAGCCCCTAATGAGAATATGACACGGATACAGTGCCTTGCAAAAGTGTTAAACATAATATATTTATCGTTAAACAATAAATATACCTTTGTATTCAATTATAATTAAATTATCTTTATTGAGAAAACATTTATTGTATTTATTCATATTGTATACTGTACTGCAAAGTAACTTATCTGTCATACTGTTTAACTGTTAGTGTTGCCGCACTATCCTGATCATTATAGCACTAAATAGGAACAACCAAAGGTCTTCTATATAATTTAAAACTAATACCATATTGACTAGACCTTGGTTAGGTGTTCTTATAATGGATGTAAGTATGGTGAACAGCAAGCAAATATTGATTATATGTCAGTTACTGCCTTTTGCCTTTGCACAACTCCTTGTTTTTGGCACATGATACAAAGGCAGAGTACAGTAACTGCCAAACAAGGGTCAAAGGTCAATTTTGAGCTCAAGATTTTTTGCATACAAACATTTCTTCATTATAGCAACTAGTTGTCAAATTTTGGGAGTCCTACCTATAATACTTTTGTCTGGACAAAACAGAAACTTTAAAGTCATTTTTCTCAGTTTCACACTCTAGCGAGTTAAGGTCTTTTGCCTTTGTAGGGCAGTATTGAAGATGAACCTGTCAACCAGTCTTCGCTAGCTCCACTCAGAGCGATTGAGTTCGATCGGAGCCCTGACACTTCCGTGTCTGATGGAGGAGGCAGAGAGACTATAAAAGACATTGCTGGATTTTAAGTGGAATCCACCTTACACATCTATCCTACATTAGCAGTGATAGTCATCCATTAGGTTCTATTATGGAGATAAGTGTTGGAGCAAAACTTGATAGAAATGTATTCTATCATAAAACGCTGCTCTATTTAGGATTGTTGGTATATAATTTCTATCCTTTTGGTTACTATAAAAAGAAGTTTGGATTTTTTTTAATGAATAATGAATAAGTGATTCAATTCAAGGCTCAGAATATGCATGAATATCCACTATGCACTGCTATAAATACCTCTCTATTTGAATACTCAAAGTGACATTTAACCCCCACAGAGTCTCTACAGGATTAAGATGTGCTGCTTGCTGTTTCATTAGATTAAAATGACTTCAGCTCCTTGAGAGGTTAGGTAGGAAAATTACATTACATTACATGTCATTTAGCTGACGCTTTTACCCAAAGCAACTTCCAATGAGATAATGGCTCAGTTACAGTACTATTAAAGCTCCATTGTGTAATTTTTTGAGTTGATTCTTAGCAAAAAACCCTTTGTTCTTTCACAAATATGTGCTCATTCATGTGTAATTACTTCCACCAACTAATCAAAGTATTCTCATATGCGTAGAATCTGCCATTCAGAATCATTCAGAATACATACGAGCGAGTCACTCGAATGACGGCCACCATGTTGCGCCTCCATCTTTAAAATACATTAGCCAAAGAGGGACATACCTCCGCCTTTCGCGCTTTTAAACTCAATGGCACCGTGACGAATGCCAGGGAGGGGGAGAAGATAACGGAGTCGCCAAGGAAGTTAAAAAGAGAATTAAAACGACAACGCGACAGGCAAAGCAACAAGACCAAAGTTTATATTGGAGTGGCTTTTCCAAGATGGAAAGAGCTCATAAGGTGCAAGGATTTTAAAAAGGGACGCCGAAGTTGCCTGCTTTCTTCTCAAAAGGTAATTCTGCCTATTTGTGTAAATTCGAAGTTTTATAGTTGCTTGACTAACTATAGCATGGTTGTGCATAACGCTAGAACGACATCTAGGATACTGTTCCTCGCGTCAATGGTGAAAAAGGATTGTCTACCTTGTATTTATAAACGTAATCGTATGTGTTGTGATTTCCCTGGCAGACAACTCACGTCATGTGCAGTTGTAACACAGACTAGCTACAGCTAGAACAGCTGCGTGTAAACGATGGAGATACTAAGAGCTCATTTCCGTTTCATTGACATGATTGTTCATAGTGCTCAGAGAAATATATTAAAAACACAAACCTCCGTTGCTTCTCTCCTACGCTGTAAGCATTGCCTTACAATCTCGTACAATATACAGAATAACGATAGCACTGATACTTTACTAACATTAGCTAGCATATGTTTGGTAACCTGATAGCTGATGTTAGCAATGAAATGGTACCAAAATAATGTAAAACTATTATTACACTGGAAGGAACACTCACGGACGAAGTCATACTGTACTTCTTGGAATAATACGGCCACCGTAGGAGTTATAATGCGCTCGGAATGGGAGGGGCTAGATGGGAGAAATTCTTACACAATGTAGCTTTAAACATGCTTTTTCTGAGGTCAATTTTGATCTAGTATGTACTGGCTTCAAAACCTGAAAAGGAATTAAAAGCAGTAAATTCAGTAATCTAATTTCAATTCAACATATTAAATACTGACAGATTATTTAAACCATTAAAGGCTCTTTTCTTTTAACGTGATCAGGAGCAGAGTCATTCAATTAACAGATTACTAAGAGGACTAGTGCACAAACTGCTAAATAAATGACCTGTACATGACATTCACACTGTTGTGTATCTTACTGTAGAAGACAGAGGGTGGGTCATGGAAAAAGGAGTAGGAGGTGAAGAAGAGCAGGTAGGTGCTGTATGACCAGGACATGGTGTAGAAGACCAGCTTCCACGCGCTCTCTGGCATCTTGGCAGCATCTTTGGGCAGCAGCCTGCACCACTGTGCTAGAGGCTGCAGGGACAGAGCAGAAAGAAGAACCACAGTCAGAGGAGAGGAGGTGTGAGGAAGTCACTCTCAGAATTAATTTAGCTGCTTCTTTAAGCATGCGGCTGGGTGAGCTGCTGGGAGGTCCTTTAGACACAACTGATTAATTTAGATGGTGTTCTTTTACAGAATTGTAAAATTCAATACAATGGCTCTTAATTCAATGTGTGGTGAAGCAAAGAATTCACCACATGGGTTATTTAAAGTCTTTTAATGCACTAGTGTCTTCTGAGCTGAAATCATTTGTCTTCGTTTATTTTATTGCAAAGAACCGTTTATGTTGTTCCATGATGTAAAGGCTGATAAATTAAATATTTTGGCCGGTTGGCACACAGATGTTTTTAGAGGGATTGCAACAACCTTAGGCTCATTTTTCTGAACTAATAAACTCTGGCTGCAGAAAACAAATGGGCCTAAAAGGAAGCTAGAATGAAGACATTAAGAGGGTAGTGTACACTGTGTCTTTATAATAAACAGTTGAACTACCACACATGCATCACGTGAAATACCGTGCTATGGTGCACAAAGTTCAAACCAATGGTAGATTTTTGCAGGAAAGATTAACTCAAGTCAACATCCTCTAGTTTATATGGTGGTTTATATTGAGAAATTGATAGTGTAAGATGACACTAATGAGATGTAAGATGACTATTGGCCTGTTGCCAGCACTACTGACAGGGTCAGGATGTTGTTTAGATGCCAGATTATAGATACAGCAGATGTCGTTTTTAGGCAGAAACACATGCTCTCTTTCTGACACACACACGTCATCAGTAAGCAACACTTCATACATTCATACAACCATGTGACCGTCTGCCCACAGAAACGTGTCTTTCACAAGTCTGCTTATGGTTTGCTGTGTAGACAGAAATAGTGGAAGTGGGAGAGAAGGCTTCCTCCATCCGTCCCCCCCCCCAATCTTGCTGCCTCCTCCCCTTTTTTCTCTCTCCCTCTTCTCTCTCTCCAGCCTCTATCTCTATTGTGGCAGCAGAAACTTTGAATCATAATCACGGAGGAACAAAGACGTGCAGAATGTCAGCTAAAATAGGTAAGACAGGTCATCAGTTCGACAGGCAGGTGTTCAGTGTGCCAAGACAGGAAACCAAACCCACCGCCTCACACGCGTACACACACACACACCACTTTGGAAGGCAATGAAATTGTGTAACAGGAGGCAGGAAAGTGAAAGTGGCCGGTGTCAGTGATACAGTACATCTCAGTCAGTTGTTACCAAGCAGCTAGTCTACAGGATATGATACGACAGGGCTCAGTAACCGACTACATTACATATTAATGGAGGGAGTCGCAAATTCTCAGAAAGTCACATTCACAGGGATTCAGGAACTGTATATGTCTGATACTTTGCCTGTGTGACAAAAAGCACAACGCCTTTAGAGTCATTTATCTCTTGTTTATCATCTTACTCATTTCTCTTCATTCTTTTCCTCTTTTTTTCTTTCTCTTTGCCTTCATTCTTATGTTTCTGACTCTTTTGTCAGAAAACTTTTGTTTTGTCTTTTCTGACTCTGCTGTTTTCTGGATTTGATGGAATCCCTGTGTCACACGCAAGAGAGTCAAAACAAGACAAGGGAAGGAAGCTGACAGAGCAACACTGATGGTGAGATAAATTCTAACGGCAACACTTTGTGGTCCTCAAGTCATATCACATGAAGAAGAAGAAGATGATGATAGGCAAAGGCAGGAGGCACATGATCCCACCAGGGGCGGCTGATTGGTTGAGATGGTCGTGACATGTGGAGTGTGTTCATTGAGTCATGCTCAGGACACTCACCACATTCTTTTGAGTTTCTCAGTACATCTGTATCAGTCCCTCTCTATCAGCCCTCCCATCCGCTGTCTCCTCCCCTCCTTTCCCTTTATTTCTCGCTCTTCTTTCGTTCTCTTTCTCCAACCCGTGTCTCTCCAACCCCCCCCCCACCCCCCCACCCCCCCCACCCCCCGGCCTGCAACATTTATTTATAGAAGCCAGCTGTCAACACACAGCATACCCCCCCAGTCTTCCAACACATCACCCCCTCCGATACACAAAAAACATAGTCCTATGCACACTCACGCAGGCTGTAGCACACTTGTGGCTGATACAGGTTACTGCATACACCAGCCATGCCTCTGCAGCTCATACCTTACTTGTTAATCACTATTACTGCCGTCTCACTGTTGCTCGTACTTCTCCATACATACATCTGTTCCGTTTACCCTTTATATTCTTCTACACACTGTTTCACTCTGTCCCGTTTGCATCTATAACACCACTGGTCTAGCTTTCATGCCCTTTCCTCTGTCGTCGTTTGTGGCTACGTTTACACTGCAACTAAACTCATGCGACAAGTAGTGACACAGTTTTCTTTGGAAAGGGTGTCAGCTGCATTTTACAACCAAAGTGGTATTTTTTGTGTTACTTTTGCACCTGAGATGTGTGCACACTTAGTCCCTGTTATATAACTTTATATGACAATATAAGAATAACTGTGTCACAATAACTTTGCCAGAGCCTTCCACACAGTAACATAAACCGCTCTTTTGGTGTCTGATGAGCTTTCAAACTCATGGATCTGATACTCAAACTGGACTCCCTGGATCACATTTCCTCTTCTAATCTGTACCTGTAGCAACACTCCTTCACCAAAGCAGCCCCATGCATTTTTTAATGCAGTGCTCTGTCTGGATTATCACCCAGCATGATTATAGAGCAAGACATTCCTGATTACACCCAGTTTCAAAGTTTAAACTACTTGCAACACCTGTTTTAAGAGTAAGTAAACCCCAAACCTAAATTTGTACGAAATTTCCTATTTGCAGTGGCATGACCCGGCACCAGCTGATAGCAGATTTGTCTTCGGGGTTCAGTTACTGGTATTTGTTAGGGAAATGTGATCTTTTTACTTCCTGACTAATTTTGAACAGAGATGGTCTCTCTGGTCCCGGCCTTTAAGTGACCAAAACCACACAGCAGGGACATAATCTTTGTTTGAAATGCAGATTCTGAGAGATTATATAACAGCCTGCCAATGGCTGCATTATTGTCTCTCTGTGCCAGCCAGCCCACCATCACACTCAGTCCTATCCACCCACTCTATCCATCTACCCTTTAGTTATCTATGCCAGCATACAAAATTGGGGTTTAGTGGGTCAAGGACACTGAGATAATCCACTCGTCCTCTGTCGGATAAATGACAGGGCCTTGAATTACTCAGTTGGGACATGCGACCATTCAACAGTCGTCATGCCCCCCCCCCCCCTCTCTGGCTGAACTCGTTCTCTAGCTCACGGCACGGCATGGCTCCTCTGTTTCTCTGCAGCTGCACCCCATTGCCATCCCGTTCACCCTCCTCTCTAAAAAGCACCCCCCTCTGCCCTTCCTCGAAGCAAGTGACGAGAGAGGAGAGAGGGTGAATGCACTCCAAAGGCCTGTTGCGTAAGAACATAAACTGGGCCACTGAGTCAGGCATACTGGCTCGTGTGGATCTGTTCAATAAGGCCCTCTCTCTCATTCACCCTCTTTCATTCCTTCGATCTCTCTCGTTGATCTGACGTCACTTTGTCAGTCTCAGTGGCCCTTTTAAACCCAATTCTGTCACGGATTCCCTCTGTTCTCTTTACATCTATTTCTAGACTGGGGACTAATGGGATTTTCAGAAGCTAATCCAATGGATGGCCAGAGTTTTAGACTATATTTACATATGCAAGCATATATAGCCTATTTATCTGTGATTAACAACACTATTTGGGGTGTCTTCTAGACTTTTCTGGTGCTATTTGTAGGTTTGAATCGATTCTTTTTATCTTCTTCATTGCACATTTATTATATAACAACTGTATATAATCAGAATATCTGCTTCTATAAAGAGAAAACGATCTCACCCACCCCCACATCCCCCCATTGTTCTTAACAACGTAATGAGCGGACAGCTGTCATTAGGAATAAAGCTCTTGCCCAGATGGAGGCAGAAGCATCCAGAGTTTTTCCTTCACTGAATTTCTATTTTGTTGGTTTTACATGTAACAAGAATTACATGGTAAAAGGTGTGTCAGTGATCTGTTGGAGGTTTTAGGTTCAAAATGTAATAAAGCACATGTTGCTACAATATTTAATCCGTCACACCACAACCACATCATCTTAATGTCATTGATTCAAAAACTGGGACAGTGAGAAAATGGGTTCTCTCTCTCTCTCTCTCTCTCTTACATGTAGCCTAATTGGCAACTGAAAATTATATTTAATGTCTCATTCACATCACAATAGGGGTTTATTCTCCTCCACGTGCAAGTATCCCTAAAACTTTACTGAAAATCTGCATGACTGGCAAATTGCCTTTCCACGTGCATGAGAATAATAAAAGTCCAAAGCAGGAGATTTTCTATTAGTGCAGCAGACAAAATGAAAGGTGACACATCCCTGCTGAGTAACTTGTGATTTTTACTGTTGATACTAGAAGGCAGTGCGTCTGCTGCTACAGTATGTGATATCTCTCTCTCTCTCTCTCTCTCTCTCTCACACATCCATATCCTGCCTTCTGATGAATTTCGATGAGTCAGACTCAATAAAAAGGAAATGGACTACAGATGAAAGACATTCAATCAGAGGAATGTGACTTAGTAGAGAAACTCATTAATCTAATCTCATTGAGAAGGAACACACACACACACACACACACACACACACACACACACACACACACACACACACACACACACACACACACACATATATATATATATATATATATATATATATATATATATATATATATATATATACATACAAAAACAATCTACACTGCACTTCTCAGGTCAGATCAAGCTACCAGATGGTTAATGAAACATTTTCATTGTTCCTTCTGCACATGGAAAATTCCAAGTGAAAAGCAACAAACAACCATTTCCATTTTTATTCCATTTGGGTCAAACTTTGTGAATATCCCGACTATATTTACTCCCTTTTGATACCAATTATTTTTGCTCAAATTTTTTTTTCAACAGGCACCTGAAGGCAACAGATGTTGAGGTTTGCAAGGACAGAAAGACATTTTAATTTGGGAAAAGAGCCCAATCATATCCTTAATATGGACCTGCCATTCAACCAAAAAGAAACGGGCTCTGAGATGTTATTAATTTATTAAAAACATCTGGATGAGGCAAGCAGACTAATTAAAAATCAAACAGCATATGACTTTCCATATGGATGTTGTTTAAATATCTGGCCCACCAGGACAACTTACAATTGCAGATGGCCACTGCTGGAATACTGATGTTGAACCAAGAGGCTGGCTGAACATTTGAACCTAATTTGATTAAAAATACACAATTAGACAAGGCAACGTTGCCGCAAAGCAAATTCATTTGCACGCAAGTACGTCACTGGACGACTAGGTAAATAACCACAATTTATACACCTTCTGACCATTGCAGATTAAGCAATTGTCAGGCTCCCTGCTGACTTGACTGGCTAGTGTAAAAACCTAGCCAACATTCAACAAGTTCAAGGTGTTTGTAGGTCTTGTTGTCTCTACACAAATTTAATTACTTGAACTAAATCGCAAAACATATTCAATAATACTGTGAAACACAGCATTTAAGTCTTTGAATCAGTTGTAAGTTGATGGCATGGCAACTATTATACACACGTACAAAACTTTATCTGACAGCGAAGGAACCATCAACAACCTATTTTTAGTCCGAATTAAACATGCAGTGGTTTCAGTTCCTGCTGTGTAAATACATGAGATGTATTCAAATAAAGACTGGGTTTGAAACCTTTCTGTCTTGTGTGTGTGAGCATGCATATGATTTACCAGCATATATGTGTCACAATTTGTGTGTGCATGAGAGCAGGTGCACCTGTTAGGAGGAGGTCTATCCCATTAGTTGATCCCAGTGGAGGCATTAACCCCCAACTTAGTTCTCAGCACAGCAATGATCAGAAAGGCTAGAGCTACCTAACAGAGAGCAGGAGAGTACATTTCAAGAAAAGCTAGCTGGGCAGATTTCATACACCTCATTCACATTGAACCAAAAATGATAAAGGTGTTTCTAATCATATTGAATACATGATATGTGAAATACATGACATAGGCAACAGCACTGCTGATATAAATCAACATAAGTTAAATCTGTAAATGTATCATGCAAAAAAAAGGCTCATTCTTGAACCCTTTTCCATGTATCCAGGTCTTATCACAAACATTCATTCACCACCCGTGCTGTTGCCACCCTGTTACATTTACTCCACACACAACAGAAATAGTCTACTTCAGTACAGACACACTGTGGCATTTAAGTAGCACACAGTGAGCTCTTTATTTGATGATTCTTTCCATTTTGCTGTGAGCAGGGAACAGGGCTTGTGATGTTTGGTCATATGTTTTTTATTTGTGTCTAATGACTTTCATACTGAAGAGTGTATCATTATTATAATGCTGTCTCTATCTTTCTCTCTGCCATTGTGTATGTTCCAACACTGCAGAAAGAACAACATTATGTGAATTGATGTGTTATTTATGTGAATATACAATACAATTTAAAATCCTCATATTATTACTGGGCTAGTTAACAAAGCGACAGAAAGAGAGTGGAAAAACACCCCAACATAAAAGGATCAGTCTCAGTGAAGTGTTAAGATATTCACTCAAGCTGCTCCCTGTCCAGACTGACAGTTAGAAGACATATGGCTGTCATTTATAATGCACTAGCCATGCAATTGGCAACACAGAGAGAATGTGTGTGTATGAGTATATATTAGGGATCGACCAATATGGATTTTTTAGTGCCGATTTCATCAGCCTTAGCCGATGACTGATACGGGCTGCCGATTTTCTTGAGCCGATATTTGGAGCCGATACTGCTTTTGCTCCCTCAATTTACATCATAAAAATGTAAACCCAGCCACACTGGATTTGTTTTTGGAATCTGCTCTGCCATTTCTTTAAAAATAATAAACAAAAACACAGTGTCACTTCTGCAATCATCTTACATTCATATCACCCAAATGATGTGTGCAATGTGCATCATATGGATGGGTGCACTGCATATGGTTAACTGTGCAAGGGTAAAAGGCTTTCATTAACATCTCCAACACAGCCTTGATGATGCATTGCTTGCTGACATATTATGAGACAGATATAATCAGGTCATCACAAAATGTCCTTTGTCAACACATTTAAATAATTTAATAAAAACAATAAACCTGAAAAGTAGCCATTGAAATAAAGTGCTTGATTCGTAATTTAAGACTGCCATGGTGCTAGTGGTGGAGGGGCAGTGCATGGTCTGCACCTGCACACAGAGCTGCCTGTGGACGCCTGTCTGTAAGTAATGCCGGGAAACGGCAAACGCAGCAGCGGCGTATTGGCCGATGCAGATACACGTAAAAACGCAAATATCGGCCCAATATATCGGCCCAATATATCGTCCGGCCAATAAAATCGGTCTATCACTAATATATATATATATATGATCTCCAATACTAAGATACTACTCATTCTTTGCCAAAATATAATGTCTCCAGGAGATGAAATTAAGATACAGAAAAAAGAAGGAAAGGTGAGATTAGGTGAATTGAGGGGGGAGGAGGACAATTACATTTAGCATAGGAAAGTGCACCCTTTCTGATTACGAGTCCATGCAGATGTACCAGTTCATCCACAAACAGAGGGAGAGAGACTGGGATGGAGAAACTGATCTAATTGCATCTGAAGAATGCTTCTAAGATCCTACCCATGAACTAAAGTAAAGAGAAGCACACAAATAATGATAAACACCCTGTGGACACACACACACACACACACACACACACACACACACACACACATACACACACACACACACATGGCCTAAGAGTGCATGAAGATGATCACAAAATGTCCTCCAACCACTGCACTCTCACACTGTTATAGAGTGGCCTTGTTAGAGGACAGACAGCTGCTAAGTGTGAAGCCTACAGTGTGTTCTTGTCTAATGACATCCTGTCCACTGTGTCTATCAGGAGGCAAGGAAGGGAGACAGAAAGCGAGAGGAAGAGAAAAAAAGGTTGAGAGGCTGACCACAGCAGCTCTGTAGCGGTCAAGGCCTCACAGCACATTCCAGTTGACCAGAGGAGAGTCAAGACTGTCACAGTCAGCAAACAGAGCCGAGTTATGATCCTGCTTTGTACCTGGTGGTACATATGGCTGCTTTGGCTGTGATTCACCATGTTAAAGAGTATACAGGCCATCCCGCTGTTTCTACCGTCAGTTATATCATCAATACATCTGGGTTTTATACAACAACAACTCCAGGCTTGTACTGAATTATGGTATATGAAAGAGTCTTCTACAAAATACTGCATTAAATATGGAATACATCAAATATGGAGAAACAAACCTGAAGGCTGCACTCTTTTCTGTTCACCTGATGGAGAGCATAAGAGTAGGGATGAAACGAACGCTTGTTTTTATTATCGATTAAACTGCCAGTTTTCTTTCCCGATTTATTGATTAAGTCTATAAAACGACTAACAGTAGAGAAAAAATGCCCGTTGCTACTTCACAGAGCCTAATGTGACATCTTCAAATATCTTGTAATGTTCAACCAACAGTCCAAAATCCAAAAATATTCAATTTACAATTATGTAAAACAAAAGAAAAGCATAACAATCCTCACACTTCAAATTAAACCAAAGAATGTTTTGTGTTGCATTTTTTGGTTTTTCTTTTGATTACCTAATCGATTAATCAACTAACCGTTGTGAGCTCTACATAAGCGTCTACATGTGTCTGGAGTGAGTGTTCATTAGCAGAGAAATAGGAGGTTTGTGGGAACACGGTTAAGAGTTCTTTAATTTGGGCGCCTGGCCAGCTCACCTGGTAGAGCACGCACCCATGTACAGAGGCTCAGTCCTCGACGCAGCGGGCACGGGTTCGGTTCCGACCTGCGGCCCTTTGCTGCATGTCATTTCCCCTCTCTCTCCCCATTGATGTCTAAGCTGTCCTGTCACAAATAAAGGCCTAAAACGCCAAAAAAAGTAATCTTAAGAGTTCTTCAATTTACCAAACTTTTAAATTGTTGATACATAATTCATATCTGTCTCTTTTAACAAATAATATTTGCTGATAATGCAAATGGCTGGCAAAAATAGTTTGTATAAAGGGACCAAAAGGTTAAAAAAGGCAGTGATATGGAAACCTGCTCCTAAACTTGACAAGCAAGACACCAAATACGTCAGTAGGAAATTTGAACTGGACAGCTTGATGCTGAGTGCATTACAGGTTGGAACAATCCTGCAGGAGGCCAACCCTACAAGTGCACAAAGCCATCAAACATTCAACTTTTTGCAGACACACAAGGTTTAGAACATATTGTAGCACTGAAATTAGGCATAATCAAAAACATACACAAATATGATGGATAATTAGACTTATATAACACAGCTATCACAGTGACAAATTGTGATTTATTGAAGCACAACCTGTGTGTGGGAAACAAAGGGTCTGACAGTTTTGTGAACCCATAAGTGCTCTCAGTATGTATGATGTATGACACACTGAAGCACACAGAGCAGAGCAATAGATCACGTGTCAAGTGATGGCTAAAGTGCTGCCCGCTTAAACGCTATGTGGTGATAAATTAGATAGCTGAAAAGAGAGGAGAGGAGGATGTAACTAATAATAACCAAACTTCCGAGCAATTGCTTGCAATCAGTGTCAAAATTACAAGCAAGTTTCACCTGAGTGGGCACTTTTCGCTGAATGGAAAGCACTTCCCCTTTACCACAAATTCAGTATCAGGTTTCTCTCTGTGGCTCGAATGCAGAACAATGAGCAGGGGCTCACTGGAAGGTGATCTGGGATTTGTAGTTGGAGGACCATGTCAAACCTCAGGCTGTAGCACATTTAAAACAGCAGCATGCTACTCGGCTCTATGCAGGGAGATAAGCTCTGCAACAAGACTGGAGCTGGCAAGCATACTGCTGCTCTCCTCTTTGAGTGACTGCTTCAGAGTGTGAGTGTGAGTGTGAGTGTGTGTGTGTGTGTGTGTGTGTGTGTGTGTGTGTGTGTGGCCATGGCCATGGGAGGCATTTATGAGAGTGGTTATAAACTGCTGCAGCTAGGAGGGCTTGACCACTGTCTGCCTTGAGCCTTTCCCAATTTAAGTCTTTTCACCCATGGCATGTAAACATAGATGTGTGACAGAGAGAGAGAGAGAGAGAGAGAGAGAGAGGGTGGGGGTAATGAATATAGTTTATACACAAAGTAGTGATGTGGACTGCAGTTATATCTGCGGATCGGGCCAGTCGGGTCATATCAATTACTCATTAAGTAGTTAACAGAGAGCAAAGCTGCAGCAGATGAGTGCGTCCCCATTAACAGAGACGCTGTGCACATTTACGCGCAAGGAAGAGCAGCATAACTCAATTATTATATTTACTATTATTTCAGAAGTCAAAAGTTTTCATCTGTGTCTGCGGTCAAGTTTGTAACTAAAGTTTTTAGTTTTGCTACTTAAATGTCCCACGATATTAGCTGTACTGACATTACTGCATGCATGGAAACTTTTACAATTACTGAAAGCAGCCTCTATAATCATCATTAAAGTCAATCGTTAAAGAAAACCCTTACACAGCAATACAATAAATCATTTTAAAAGAAACATAGCCTACAAGGACTGGTAGAGGGGCAGTGAAATGTCCATGCACGTCTCTAAATCGGAGAAAATAATTAATTCAGGTGGGTGGAGGGTGGATGATTTTTAGCATACTGTGCTCATCTGACAGATATCATAAAATGCAGCATATGACAAAACAATGGACAGCTGTGCCGCACGTCATATTTAATTGACGTTGCCTTAAAATGATGGCTCAGAGGCACGGATGTCTAAATTTGCTCTCTTTTTCAGATTTCTCCTCTCTTTACTATTTTCTCACCACCTTCTCCACTTTGCATTAATATAGCAGGAAGTTGCACGTGCATGCTTGAATGCACACACAAACATATCTGAAACCTCACACAGACACTTACACACAAGCATATAAATGCAATGCACAACTCATAGACCACCATATGAACACCTATTTATATCATGCAAGCAAACAGAGACATAAACCTTTACACGACAAATGTGTGCAGAGTGAAGCTGAAAAAACAAAAGAGGAAGGAGTACAGCTACTTTCACACGACACGATGAGTCAGGAGATTATGCACATTATTTTTATGTAACAGTAGAGCAAGTGGTTTATCAACAAGTTGTTTATTTTAACCTGAAAAGGTGGCGCTCTGGCTCATACACTCAAGCATCAAACCAAAAGTGAAACATGATGGAAACCACTCACTAAAGCAAACAGTACTGTGCACAGCGACCATCCCCATTCCCAACACACTCGCCTTAGCTCACCCACCAGCATGCTCACAGACATTTGAAAAGATGGTACCATGTGGAAACTGGTTTTCTTGTTAGGTTAACATAAACACAGAACAGTTGACACATAGAAAAAAGTTGATCCATCCGACCTCAGCGTTTGCAATCTTGCAATCTTTACCTTATTTCCCAGCTTTTGAACAGCCGTGTTCATGGACCACATTCAGCCACCATAAAAGCAAGCGTCCATCCACAGTCTTATGTCTAGCAGTGTGCTTGAGGACACTGAATCCTTGATTGAATTGATCAGCTGTGAAAATAAATCTTCTCAATACAGGAGATTGAATATCTCATTCTCAGTGAGAGGGTTCCATCAGAAGGCATTAGTCTCACACTTTTATGGGTTACACATTGTAACAAGATGAGACTGCTGTCTTTGTGGTACTACTGACTGAGTGCAGTGACCTGAGCATACAAAATCAAGTATCACTCTGCTGCTTTCACAATTGGAATCTCACTGTACAGTGAAAAACTCAGAGAGTAAGTGGATATTTTAAGTGGGTCAACCTTCATTTGTCAACCATGACTGGGAGTACTGTAAGTAACAAAACAGGAAACTAATTATTTTCATCTATCAGCTCTTGTGGCAGATGTGTTCTGAAATTCAACATCAAGGTAACTAAGGTAACACAGACTCATTGCCTTTACTACGCAGACTGATCATGCTTACTGCTGTGTGTAGTCCGCCCCCCCAAAGGCCCATTCTGAGCCAGGAAAAACCATGATATTAATGCCTATGTCATTTCTTTAGCACATTATTTGAGGTCCAAACAGTGTTTTCATAGTATGTCAACCAACATGCACTCCTCACATCAGATTACACAGTGCTTTGTCCACTGATGTGTAAATGTCCATAAGGTTTCATGAGCTCTGAACCTAATTAAGTATGTGTGCTCAGGATTGTCTGTGCTGTCATCTATTCTGCTTATAGCTGCTATTGTGTAGTTCAACAAAAAAAAAATTAAAAACCACAATTCAAGCATTACTGACATGGTAATAAATGTGTTTACTTAACGTCCAACTAAACAAGTGAGAAAGCATCTTGTATAGTTCAAATCAGTGCAATTAGCTGAGCTCACATACAACCTCAAATAATGTAGTTGTACGCTTCTGACAACCCACCCCAGCTTTTGTGATGTATAACAGCAATATTCATATTGCATTAGCTCAGCACGACTGACCTTACACTGAACCCATCCTCTTCATCCCTAATGTAAGCTCTGCAAAGGTGGTGTTACACATGCACTAAATAACCAAGGTATCACTGGCCGATTCTTAATTCTCCCAACATAAAAAAAAATCTCACCTTATCCTTCACAGACCGCCCTTAAATGGGGTTTGTTCCATAGGACACACACACACACACACACACACACACACACACACACACAGCCTCGTTCTTTGCATTCTCAGGCCACACATGGGGCCCTGAGCGACAGTATACTGCTGTAGTATCATCGTCATCTGGCTTCTGAGTGGCATATTAATATAATGTAGATGCAATAGTTCAAATTCGTTATCTTGTCATTCCATTTAAACTGAGATTAGCCATTTCTTTGTGTAGCATCTCTTTGTGTATTTGGCCATTGTGGGCAATGTTGCAAATCAATGAGCACAACGATGAGTGATGGCAGTTTAATTTGTATATGATTTTTGTATCAATGTGAAGAAACACTTTGAACAGTTAGGTATTGGATTAGCCAAAATACACATCTTGCTTTTTGGTTATTATATTCTTAACCGTTTAATAAAGTTTCTAGAAAATGTATTATTTTAGGATACTGTGATATAAAATTACAAAAACTTAATTTTATCCATATTCCCCACCCCTGATTTCAGCATAGTTTGTGTGTGAAATAGAGAAAGAGACAGAGGGAGAGCTCAAAAGTATAGATAAGGGTGATAACTGTCTAACATGCACACATTCTGTTCCTCCTGATTTGCTTCTTTATCTTATGCCTACAACTGGATCTAATTTGTTAACATGTGTTATAGCCTACTCACTCTCAACTGCTGTCTCACATTCAGTCAGCCCAGAGCACGTGCCTTCAGTCACAACGCCTGAGAGATGGAAGACACCGAGGCCACACTTCTGCAGTGCTGGGGCTCTAATTAGAGGAATATAAGCTACTAAACCCTTTAATTAAGGGTGTCTGTAAATTAACCTTGGGGAGATGGGAGGATCGGATCAGTAGGTGTTGTGATAGTGTGTCACCCACCTGAAACAGACATTCTGTCAGTCCCCGCCTGACCTGCGTCCACAAAAATGCACAAAAGAAGAACAGGGTGATCTCGGTCAAGGTAATGTTTGCATTATCCAGGAGAGTCCGTTTCGAGAGCTCCAAACCGCAATGATTACAGTCTCTCCATGCGCCCAGCATTACGGTGGAGGCTCTGGTGATGAGGTCCAAGTATCCCGGCATGGGCTCCACTTCCACGGGTCCGGCGTCCCCGGTATGACCGCTCATTGTGGTGCGGCGCAGGAAGAACAAAAAAGGGCAGAGGGAGTGCAGGGAGCAATACTGTCCAGACTGTGTGTCTAATCCGTGAACCAGCTTGCTAGCTCACCTAAAAACGCTAAAACAAGCTTATCTAACCAGCTTACCCTCTTCAGTAGCTTAATTCTTTGTTTTCCAATTTAAGACATGGGCCCATTCTTCGCGACCAGGACAGTTTTATGAATGATAGCAGGGCCTACCTGGTCTGACCAGAAACACCGGCTATAATGCTGTATTTGATAGTCACACAAGCCAATTATCAAATGAGGTTTTGACAATTAATGTGAGCCATTAGAGCCCGTCTGGTGGAGGTTTATTCTGATCGTCATTCCGCTACGCACACAGGCTCATCAGCGCGTCCTGGTTGGCCGCCTAGCTAAGTTATATCAAACGCACACAATAGCGAATGGACCAGCATTGGCTGCAGTTTCCAAGCTAATCTAGTTGAATACTTAAATAAATTGCCCTAAAACGTGATGGAGGTCACACACATGAACGATTTCAGCTTGCGATCTGACTTGGCCTTTCCTGCGCCAAGCCCAGCCAGCACATGCGATTATTGCGCCGCTACACTGTAGCGTCTAATCTTTCCGTTATTCGCCTTATGTATCGTTAACGCCTCTGTACCATTTCATGAGTGAGAACAGCAGATTCCTCACCGGCACACAGAGCCAAGTTATTCCAGCGAAGGGGGGAAAAGGATAGATAAAAATATTATCCTATGAAGATCCTCCTCCGCTGCTGCTGCCGCTCTGGCCTGATCAACGTGTCCGTGGCTGCGTTGTGACAAGCCGCGCTTCGCTTTCAATGGGTATCAACTGGTAAATTGAAAAGCGTACAGCGTACGTTTATGCGAAATGAAGAAGAAAAAAACCGAGGGGCGTGACGTAATTAGTGTCCGCTATCTTCGTTCTGAACCCTCTGCTTGAGGATTAAAAAGGATGACTTAAAGAGACAGTGCAGACAAATGCTTCATACAAGACTAGGTGCAACACACATCACAAAAAATGTGAAAGAAATCACCAATAAACACTTTAATTTAACTGGCTTAATTTCATGGTGTTTGCATGCACACACAAAACCACACTTCAAACACAACACAGGTTTTAAGCATTTATTATAATTTCAAAGGAATGCTGACATTACAACAGATGTGATGATTTCCATAAGAGAAAGTCAAATTAATAAAGAATGGACATGTTTCATCTACTCCCAGGGGAAATGATGACATCTGGTCTGGTTTAAATATTACAGCCAAAAGTGACTTTTTTTTCTGACAAGTAGAAATATCAAAACAAATACAGTTATGCAGGTTAGACTTGCTAACTTTATGGTGTTATACTAAAGTCTATTGTTGTGGTGTCTCAGTAAAAGCAGATGTCTTATGCAGTAGCGATGGGAGCATACTGCATCACTAGTCTGTCAAACTCATTCTCCTGCAGGGAAACAAAGAACAGAGAAACCAGTTAAACACCAGGAAAAACATCTGACCAGCTGTGCATCGCATGGTTTGTTTTGGTAATGGAATCCAGTTTTAGTATGTTGATGTACATCTGCACTCCTGTGTAATTAAAAACACACTGTGTGACAAAGGCTAAAGATTCAGAGTTTAATGCACACATTGACTTTGCTCCAACGACATCTGCTGCCCAACATTTAAAACAACCAAGCCAGGTAATTCAATGATAACAGAGTAAAGGTTATGAAGGCTTGTCAACAACTGAGTGGAACTTGTGAACCTAAATAGCCCTGGCCAAAGGTCAGAGGCCTCCCTCAGAATAAAATGCATTGAATAACAAATATAGACACAATCAAGTTACCTTGGCTAAGTAGTCTTTGAGAAATGGGTGGGCTCTGTGCGCATCTTTCAGCTGAGAGAGGTACCGATTGGTTACCTGAGGGCAGACGTAAACAGATGTCGCAAAAGTTAGAAAGTTAAAGCCAAAAAAAAAAAAAAAATTATATATATATATATATATATATATATATATATATATGTATGTTTTTCAGGGACTTTAAAACTGAAAAGAGATTGATCAAGAAAACTAACAATATGTGAACATTTATCATTAGTCAGGAAGCCATATAGACTAAAAAAGTCAATTCAAAAGTTACTCTCTACTACCACACTTGAGGATTAGATGCGTTGTCTACATGATTCCGGTTAACCTTGAATGAGATGTGCTAATTAGTGGTTATCACAGTTGGACACCATTTAATGATGGCTTAACATCAATGCGCAGCATTCTATCACACTATCAAGTCTATCAAACACTGAGATAGATAATTGAGTCTTTATCTTATGAACTTGATGTTGAGTTCCAGGGTGTACTACTCATACAGCACTAAACCAGTGGAAATGCTTAGATAACACTTTTCATGATAGAGGACAAACGCAATCAAGAAATTGTTGAATGCTTTTGTCGGCTTCAATCAAAGCAAACACACAAAATTGCTGAGAAGAGCATCTTTCACTCTTAGCGTAATGTTATTGGACAAAGAGATTTCAAATCCTCGTTGACTGAAGAGGAAGTTTGTCTAAAGGAAACTGCTAAAGTGAAGGCTGTTGAAGAGTTGGGTTGGCATTGGGTCCAAAGTCTCACCTCGGGAGCTTTGCCCATGTGCTGAGTTAGCACTATGAGGTTGATCAATGTTTCAGGGTGACTGCTGTCCTAAAAGGGGGGGGGGGGGGAGAGAGAGAGAGAGAGAGAGAGAGAGAGAGAGAGACAGATGGACAGAAAGTGAGAGACTCAAAACACAAAAACATGGAGTCAAGACAGTGAAAGAAAATATAGTACCTTCTGTTTCATGTTCAAGTTTCATGTCACTTACTGAGATGACTTTAATTTCCTTTATCACAAGTACAGCAGACAAGGTGGCGCAGGTTGCTGTGCAGTATTTCAGCCCAATGTTAACATCTGCCATGAATTGAATTATGCGCCAAATGTTCATATTTCTACATACACGTCAAATTCTGTTTATCTTTTCATTTTTATTTATTCCACTTGCTAGGCAGAATGTGTGCATTAACATTGACGTAAAGTCACATAATACTCTTGTGTATGTTCTGTATGTTTAGTGAAAAAGAACATCAATGAATAGCCATCGCTTTGTAATAAATGAACCAATAAAACAAGAAGAAGTGAAAATAGAAGCTCAGAAAAAACATTTGTGAAAGACTTCACTCACACTAGAGTCTGACTGAGGTCTGGTTTTAACAGTCAACATAACTGAGCTTGTACAACTTTAAAAACAAACCTGACATCCTTTTGGACACTAAGTTGCAATATTTGTAAAAGGCAAGATAGAGCATCGTATATTTAATATTCATATCGTATAAAAAATTAAAATGTACAAACCTTATAAGCAAAACTACTGCAAAGTGAATATTTTGTTGCCAACTTATTATGGATAACATACAATAACTGTAGACTAGAAAATAGTTTGTGGTGCCCTCTGCTGTTACAATGTGAACAGTTAAAATGTTTAAATTGTTGTGAGAAGCATCCACAGAAAACGTTTGGCTTATTTCTGAGACTTGTGATATTAGAGCTTAAGTCTATTAGAATAAATAGCCTCATTACTTAGTTAAACATGTTTTGTGACAAATTGGTATGCTACTGTGTGTCTATAAAAACACATATTGAATCATATTAAATATCATTATTTTCATTTGTAAAAGTTGTGATCTATTTTAATCTGAGTTTACTCAAAAATAATTTTGAATGCATCTTGTAATGGGTTTAACCCTGTATGCATATTACACTTCCAGCACAACTCCCCTGTATAAGCAGGCATTCATTAGGGATTTAATTATGAAGGCTATGAATCTAATACGGGCCTCAGAAACAAGCTACCAAAAGCTTCAGCTGAATTAACTGTGCATGTAAGTACACTGAAGTGTGTTTAGTATGTCAGAAAATGTGTGATGAAGAGACAAAACAAGAGGGATAAAAACTAAAACACAAACTATTGTCATCTAACCTTGTCAAGTGCCTCCTGTAGCACTCCTTCAGCCTCCTCCCACTTGTTCTGAGCCATGTAACAGGCTGCCTGCCCGTTGAGGAGCAGCAGTGTAGATGAGTACTTGTCCGACATCTCCTGGAAAATGTAGTAGGCATCCTGCAGCTTCTCTCCACCCTGGAACAACAAGCAGAATGCAATAAAATGTAGGCCAGAAGAAATCTGAGTGTTCAGCGTGATAATGCTGAAAAGTCAATAATAAGTGAACAACTATTTTTTTTTTTTTTTAAATGGTGTCAAGGGTGCTCACTGCTCCTGAAGAGTTGGAAGAACTCAAATGTGCAAATTAAATGGAACACAGTCCTTCTTAGACCTGGTGAGATTAGCTTTATACTGCACCAAGAATTGCTACATACTTCTACGCAACATACAAATATACATATATTGGTATGGTGATGTCAAACAAATGTAACTGAATGTCTCCTCACCACCGCAATATTAACCCAGGCTGTGGCCAGCTGGGTTAGAGTAGCATCCTCATCCTGCTCCTGCATCTTCTTCAGCTCTTTCCTGTCAATGAGAAGAATATCATGTCATAGGTATTAGAGGAATACAGTCCCATTTCAAATAGGCAGTATATACTTTAGTGTATGCAGTCTCTTAGTTGTTATTTAGTAAGTCCAGACTTGGCAAATTACATTACTAAACAAATTCAAAAAAGCACCTGGATGTTTTCCATGAGACAATAAACAAATCTAACCTTACAAATCAATGCAAATCATCCATTGTTTATATGTTTTGCCATACCTTGCCAGGTCAACACGATCCAGACTCAGCAACACCTGAATGGTCATGGCCATGCTGAATAATAAACAAATGTTCAGGTCAGTTTAGTCATGAAAACAACCTTATAAGTGACCAACCAGAGAGAATTGTAGAGCAAATGTGAGTATAATGACTTCAGAATGCAAAGTTTGTTAATCTCTGTCTCTTACACACATGCCAATATATCAGCCTTTTTTATTATTTCAGTGAATTTAATTGCACAGTGAGTCAAGAAGCAGGTTACCTTTTTGAGAAAAATCCATACTTCTTTCTCAATAAACATGCAAAAATTATTTGACATGACCTCATAATTAACCTGTGCATCATGAGCATCTATTAAACCAAAGTTGTTTTTTATGAATTAACATTAAAGCTAAAAGGTGTAATGTTCATTAATATATTATTGTGCTAATTATTTTCATTTGTACGCCAAAATGTGGTGAGAAACAAAACCTGGTGCACTTTCTGGAGACACCCTTCATTTAATGTCTTTTGTCAGAACGGGCCTATTTAGTGAAGATGACGATGCAGTCGAAGTTGATAATTTTAGTAATTCGGATACTGTTCACATTAGCTGGGTGGTTGATGACAGTTCAAAGCAAGGACGAAACTAATTCCATTATCTTTATTTTAGTTGCAATGGAAGTACTGTGTGGAAAGTAACAGATTCTATTTTCTCTGCAGATATATTTACTAGAAATTATTCTGTAACATGAACAAAATCTTTCTGAGACTTTTTAAAAGTAAAACCTTGATCCCTTCTTACCACTCAAGGCTTTCTCCTTGGTGCAGAGTCCTGAGAGCAGCATCAGTGTTCATCTCATGGTAGTAGATGGAGGCAGCCATGAGGAGGAAGGTGGTGTTGGAAGCATCCACGCTCCTTGCCATCTTTTGGTCTAGATCAGCAACAATAGCATCCCTGTGAGAGGAAAAAATAGCAACAGGGAAATTGTTTAGACAATGAGAACTTTAAACTCAAGAGAATCCTTGAATCACAATCAGGCACTAAGGTAGAAGGTGTTTAGTAATCTTAACACACAATTTCATTTAGACTTTTAAAGATTGAGGCTGGATGATTTATTGAATATATGTTGGATATTATTTATTTCTGTTGAGCTTACTAAAGTATATAATTAAATATAATTATAACAAATGAAGTGGTAAAGTCTTGTTTGAGATGAGCCCCGTCTGCGCAGAATAGATCATCGGTGATCGCCGCCCAATGCATGCCGGTTAGATTTGTGTCCGACTTGTGCTGCGTTCATGCCACCTGGGAATAACAGGGACCACCCCTGTGGTTACGTTGTTTTTCCAACTACCAGCGTTCACATGGTTGGGATGCGTGTTCTTCTTCTTCTGTTATATTGGCGTTTGGGATAACAACTTGTTGCATGACTGCCACCAATGGTTGGCCGTAGCCTAGAGCATCAGGTGTGTGAAAGACGAGACGAAGAGACGAAAGAGACGAAATCTGTTCAGATTACGGATCATCTACAGTGTGTTGTTAATTAAAATCAGCAACAGATCATATGTAGAGCATTTTAACAGCTACTCTGTCATAATTAAAACAACTGAGACTGTGTACAAGCTGATATATGGGTCTGATAACATTTTATTAAATCGGAATCGGACCACAGTGTTTCTGTGACTTCCTGTTCAGCCTGAAGGTTGCTTGAATCTGCTGGAAACTGTCCAACTTGACAGCGGATTTTTGTCCCTGCCCCCGGCTGCTGCCGTCTGATCTTGTCAACTTTACAGGCGAGGCGCAGTTCATCTCGAACGAGCCTACAGTTTCTGGAGTGTGACTGCATATCTGCCTGTAATGTTTGGTGCTTAGTCTAATTGAAAGCTTCCTCAGCTAAAAGTGTTCAGATGTTAATGAATGTATTGAGTAACTGTCTACACAGCTATGTTCCTTCCATGGCGACCTGAAAGTCAAATGCAAGCTCTTACCTTTTGCTATCACTGGACAGATACTCAGCCAACATCTTGACAGCCTGAAGCTCTGGTGGAGAGTTGCCCTTGATGTCATCCAGGACCACAGCATACTTTCTCTGCAATAACACAAAGCACAACAGGTGTGGGTGAGCAGGGTTGTAATCTGCCAAACAACAGTGATAGCGATGAATATAAAGTAGCTATCAGCTAATGACAAGAAACTGAGCTCAGTGTGATACATAACATTTCTACTTGAGAAAATGACACTTAAAAAACAAGGTTTACCTGGGCAATGTATGCTCTGTACAAAAACATGTCCCTTTCAGTCTCCTTCTCCGGTGCTGATGGCTTTAAAGAAGAAAAAAAAAACGGTATGTTATAGAGAAACATTCGCTAACGAGAGCACTGATGCTCGAAAACGCCATTGACTGCAGTTAGACAGAGAGGTAAATAATGGCCGAAACAGTTTATTTTAAAACGTTCAACTGATGCCAGGTTAGATACTTACCTTCACCTTCTGAGCCTCGTTAATACACTGTTGATAACTGCCAATATAATAGGCATTTTTTACATCGAAGAGTTCATCAACATCCCCCTGCTGCGCCGCCATCTTTGATTACAGAACGTCCTGACACGTAGCAAAAATACGTCACCTTCCTGCTTTTAACTGAGGATTGTGGGAAGTTGAGTTCAACAACAAAAGCACAGGTGGGTGGTATAGACATGCAGTTAGAAACATAGAGTGATTAAAAATCGTTATGGGGTAAATTGATATTATTTTGCCCTAAAACAAATTGTGTATCCGTTTAAACAAATATACATTTATAAATGTACAGCAATTCATGTAGGCCCTTGTTAGACTACTTAAAACGATGGTGAATGGTGAACTGGGCTAGTTGGATTACCTGAGTAATAGCGGTTAGATTAATTTATATAAAACCACTCTTATAACACTACTGTACATACAGTAATCTGACCCAACTGTGATGCCAAAAGGGTAGGCAGTTAGCTAATCAGTTTCAAAGGCATGAGTGCCAGTATATCTTATTTACAGACAAACTGTGGCATAATTAGAGCTAAATGAATTAGTCAATAAATCAGTTAGTCGATTGACAGATAATTAATCTGCTTCACTTGATTAATCACGGTCACTTTTCCAGAAAAAAAATCCTGCTTTTTTTCTTATTGTCCAATAAACTGAATATGTTTTAGATTTCTACTTTTGGTTAGACAAAACAAGCAATTTGAAGACATCACCTTGGGCTCAGGGGAATTGTAATCAGCATTTTTCACAATTGTATGACATTTTTTAGACCAAACGATATCGATCAATGGAGAAAATAATCGGCAGATTAATCGACAATGATAATAATTGTTTGTTGCAGCCCTAAACATTACACTATCACCCATTAAAAATGTCATATTACAAGACAAAGTATCATTGTGGAATAGAGCAATTCTAAAAAGATGAACATTATTTCACGATGTTTATGTATGTAACTATATTTCTGTATTTATTTTTTACATGTTTTTATAAAGGCAGGCAGGCTGATTGCCCATTTCACCTCTCTTACCCATGAGTCTTTCCCTATGGTTATCGCCCATTAATCACATTATACCACTAGAGGGCGCGCCAGATTAATTTCACCACTGCAGGTGTCCTATATTACTATGACGGAGATTTGCAGCAACACAATACTTAGTGTACAAGATATAAATAATAATAAGCTTAGTTTTTAGGGTAGTATTAATAATACTTGCTTTAATAACACTAAGGTAGGACCTGCGGCTTCTGGCAGTGTAGGCCCAAAACTCGCAGTAATTAGGCTAATAGGCTACTATTACCTCAGTGTTTGAATAACAATGCAAGAATGCTATTTTGACCTCGGCAATTCCTGTTTCCTCATTACACAGATGACAAACTTCCTATCCTAAAAACATCCGCTGACACAAAATTTCAACACAAAAGTGTGTGCGTGTGTGTGTGTGTGTGTGTGTGTGTGTGTGTGTGTGTGTGTGTGTGTGTGCGCGCGTGCGTGCGCGTGCGTGTTTTCATTACTAATTAAATGTTATGAAACTATGAAACGTACAATTTTGTAAGAAAACTGTGATGTAACTAAAACAGTTTATTTCATGATTGTGTAACTAAACAAGTCAGTATATAATTTAGTCCATGACAGAAAAACTGCTACCCAGAGTTCCTGCTCATTGTTCCCTTAACACCATTTCCTCTGAGAACTTTTCAGCCTTGGGACTGGGGGGACTGAACAAGGATAATTACTGGAAACCGTAATGGGGGAAGGGGTGTTCTGGCTGTAAATGGCCCTTTCTTTCGGCCTGATTGGGTTGGTCCACTCCCCTTGTTGCTCCTTCATTGGCCCAAGCCAACATCAATCTAGTTATTTCCAAGTCCCCCTCAAGTTTGAAACTTTTTTTACGAGTAGGAGGAGGACTCGGGTTACAACTAACTCTTGTAACCGATCTCACGGCAGCCGAGAGAAGAAAACACTCTTTCAATTATTTACACATCTGTGTCTGATACACGGTTACAAACTTCGGGAACAAGAAGGAGCTGCGAGGGGAGGACGTGTTTCTTTATCGCACAAACAGCGGAGCTCCAACAAAACAAGCGAACAAACAAAACATGCTGTGAATGGACTTTTCCCTGCGCTGCCAGGATGAAGACTTGAGATATTTAGTTCAGATTAACTTGTCATCTCGTTGGTTGACCACTCCTGTGTCCCGCTGAGGTGAGAGAAAGGTAAATCCATGTCGCTGGAACCGGTCATTTAAACGGTCGAGCAGTTTTTAATGAAACATCTCATAAACACACAATAACGGTTACCTATTATCAGAGGCCTGTGGTAAAATCACACCCAGTTTTTTGGCCGTTAAATTGTTTGCTGTTGTCAGCTTAGAGCTGAGCTTTTTCACGGTCAACGGACTAATAGGAACTTAATGAAACTCATTTTGTTGGCCAGGTCACTTGTCTTTCTTTGACAGACTGTATTTTCTGCTACGAAGTTAGCGGAAGTAACGGTCCATCATATCAGGACGTGATTCAAATATAGCATTTTGATTATTAACAATCTCAGAGTTCATTGACTGGCCGTTTTGTTGGTAAGGCTATTGATAGGAAAATAATGCTTTTTATTCTTTGAAGACAAATTGAGGAACTGTGTCACTCATGAATTAAGGAGTTTTCATCCATCATGTGGATGACGATAAAGATTACTAAGCCGGTTTATTATTTATTCATAAGTAGAGAAAAACATTGCAGAATATATGACCATATTTGGTGCCATGTGAAACCAATTGTTGGAAAATTGGATATCTTGCTTCAATATCATGCAAATTCCAATTTTAGACTTTTGTGGGGCTTTGGACCATACCTATTCATCCATTATGTGTATATATATATGTATATGTGTATATATATATATATATATATATATATATATATATGTATATGTGTATATATGTGTGTGTGCGTGTGTGTGTGTGTGTATAGCCTACATTGTCCACATAGAAATTGGATAAAAGATAATACAATCTGTAGAGCATAGCCTACAGAGAATATATAACTTGGCCAATTGAAACAATATTTTACAATAATCTTATGCTTAACATTCATGGTGAGGGTACATGCTTTACCATCTCACAAGAGATTGAGTAAATGGGGAAGAACAAGAAAAAAAGAGATAAAGAAAATGCTTTCATCCCTGCTAGTTTAAACACCTAATAAGCCTCTTTGTAGTTCCAGTGTGATCCACTGCATATCCAGACTGAGACTGAAAAAGGGGAAGACATATGTTTTGCAAACACTGATATGTTTTGTAACACATTGCTGTGTTTACATTGTAAAGCTTCGCTCCAGAACAAGGTTCAGGGTGTGGATGAATAGCTTCACTGTGCAGCCAGGGCTCTGGCAGGTAGCAGGACACATTATCATGCACAGCCTCAACAGACATGTCAAATGAATTATGGCCTTGGATCAGGACTTGGAGTTGCCTCTCTCCTTGCATTAGCTGTATCAGTGGTGAAATGATTTGGTGTTTTTCGACCTACTCTGTTTTAGTTGCCGAGGCATCCTTGTGTCTTTGTTGTTGGTAGCAATAGCTGACAACCACTCAGCTGAGGCAGGGCCAAAATCATTATCACAGAATAACTGCAGGACTTTATTTCAACATCTGTATAATTTATATCAGCCAGAATGTAACAATATTTACTAAATAAGCTAGAACTCTCATGATTAGTCAATTCATCTATTAGTAGAGTGGCAGTAAATGAATCAGCAGCTATTTTGATTATTGATTAATTGTTTAAGTCATTTTTCAAGCAAAATGCCAAATCTTTCCTCTTTCCAGCTTCTCGGTTGCAAGGATTTGCTGATTTTCTCTAATATCATTGTACTTTGCATATGTTTGGTTTTCAGATGATCAGATAATTGTCTAATAGGCTTTTTTTTTGCACTATTCTCTGATATTGTTTATGCTAACACAGTAGTTCCCAACCTATTTGGCATGTGACCTCTTCAAAAGAAGCAATATCTTTATTGTAAATTAAATATCTTTGGGTTTTGGACTGCTGATCGGACAAAACAAACAATTCGAAGGTACCAACTTAAGCTTTAGGGAAACATCATGAGCATTTTTGACTATTTTCTGACATTTTGTTCTATCAAAGATTAATCAGTTACTTAATATGATACTCGATAATGAAAACTATCGTTATTTACAGCCCTCAAATAATCAAATTGATGTCCATTGCTTTGGAAGCATAAAGATATAGTGAAAATGAAATACAGTACAAAAAAGTTAATTGAAAGTCCTTTTGTTTTAGATTTCATCCATGACTAGTTTTAATGAGTATTTGCTTTTCATCATTAATCATAGCTTTGTCTTTCGCACCAGCTTTATTATTGTTTCAGCACAATGTGATTATGAAAGACAAGAAATAATAACAATGATACGATAATTGCCAGTGAAGTGCAGGATTAAGCAAATGTTGGTGAGCCTCGTCTATGTATATTTTAGTGTAACTGTATCTGTGCAGATCCCCTCCTCCGGGTGTCTTTTAGAATAGGACAATACAGTCACGTTGCCAGGCATCCCCCTTGCAGTGGTATTAAACGCAGAGCTTGAAATTGCAGCAGTAATGCTAGAGACACTGTTGTTCCTGCTGAGGAGAATCCATGGTAACTCATTGACAAGACAAGAGAGGTGTTTGACCTGCTTTTACTAGGCTGCAAAGTTCAGCCGAGCACGCAGGTGGCCTCCAGTTTCCCTGGAAACCCGAAACACTGAGTATGTGGCCTTGTCTGATAGCAGAGCCGCATGACTTGCAGATATCATGGCATTGCTTAAAATGGAGAGAGTGAGGGATGGCAATATCTGCCTATAGGCCGGACTCATTTGAGATCCCACTTGAGTCCTCTATTAGGCCCAGTCATGTCCTCTCATATTGGTCCTCTTCTCTTTTCACTGAGCTCCATCCCTGCTGTACTTACAGCCAAGCACTTTTTGCCACTCCATTGCATGTCGAGTTAACAAATTATGCTCACCTGAGGCTTGAGGTGAAGAAAATTACTTATAATGTGCCCCGCTCTTATGGTGGCCTTAATTAAAATGTCATAGGCCCAGACATCACTCATAGCTCAAGCACCAGTTAGCACCTTGATTATGTCTTGCATTATGTGCAGTGCCGTTAAGATGGTAATTATATTGCAAATAATATGTAATTAAAACTGGGACATAGCACTCAA
Organism: Sander lucioperca; assembly: GCF_008315115.2. Classification (NCBI taxonomy): domain Eukaryota; kingdom Metazoa; phylum Chordata; class Actinopteri; order Perciformes; family Percidae; genus Sander; species Sander lucioperca. The sequence goes on from NC_050183.1 coordinate 6,511,464, forward strand.
AGTGAAGTCCTGTGATAGTGGACTGCTTTTCTTTTTATTCATTATTAATCTTTCTTTTTTCACAGATGTGTTATTCCAAATCAGCTCAGTTGTAACCATAAAACAACTACCCACTTCTGAATTTTAACGCTTGAACAAATGTTGTCAGTGAGTGTTGTGTTGGCCCTCAGGCAGCGCAGCAGCTACTGTATTCCCAGCCTTATTAAACATGCGTAACAATGACTGATGTTCCTAAATTAACTTTATCCGCTCACAGTCACAGTCTCTTACTGTATGTGCTGGCAGTCCACCCTTTTTCCCCGTCCCTCATCTCTGCCCCAACCTGTTGCACCGCAGACTCTTCTTAGCCTCCAGTCTATTTTAGTCCAAATCGGCAGACTGAATTATTAATCCCCGATCCATTATATGCTGATGTGTTAATTATTAATTGTTCAGCGGGCTATGGCAGATCTGAGAAAACTGTTAAAAAAGGGTAGGGGGGCCTAGTGTCTGAGCGAAAGGCACTGATTGCCTCGTTTCTCAGTAGATCTTCACAGATGATGACTGTGTGGGAGGATGAGAAAGTGACAGCACATAAGATCTACTTCATCCAAAGCATGCATGTAGTGTGTTTGCATCTGTTGTGTATCTGTTGATGTATGTCTATGTACGTGGTGTAATTATGGCTCTCATGTCAGAGCTGCTGAACCAGATGAGTGTGTACAAAAGAGACCATTACGCAGACACACACGCCTGCCATATACAATTGTTAACACGCAGCACTGGCTCTCTTATCAACAGAGTCAGCACCTCCTCTGTTATGCAACATCTCAAATGAAGAGTGAGACAAACATTACAAAACTTGATGAAAGATGAAACTGCAGCGTTCACTTGTCCTGAACTCCTGCTGTTGATTCCCTAACAGTGGAGTGGTTCCAGTAGCTCATTTGAGTGGTTACTTGTCCTGTCTGAACACAAAGCACGGATGTGCCTTATATAACAGCCCAGATTGTCTATTGTTTCTCAAAGTGGAGACGGAGTATACTGTATCATACAGCTGGGGAGAATCTGTGGAGAAACAAGTTTTCTGATTCAAGATTTCCCGATAAGAATACATTTTAATGACATCAGTAATGCCTTTGGTCATGATCATGGAGCTTTTTCAGACTTTCTCTCAAGGGTTTTTTTGTGCAGTGTTCTGAGGCACTTTTATTCAAACTGGCATAGGAAATGATAGGGTTATAATGGTTTCTTAGACTTCACACGTTGGCTGTTTTTTATTCACCTTTTACTCGTGGGAGTTCTACCAAAAGGCAGCAAAGCAAATACAAATGTTCAGGGAGTGTACACAGTATGAATGAATGTTTCCTTGAAATGTATTAGAAAGTGTTTATATTAGAGCTGAATTGATAGTTAATCGACAGGAAAATAATTAGTAACTACGTGTTTTGATAATTGATTAATCGTTTAACTAATTTTTTAATCAAACATGCCACAAAGTTCTTAGTTCCTGCTTCACAAATGAAAGGATTTGCTGCTCACCTTTTTGTAATATGTGATAGTAAACTGAAAATCTTTTGGTTGTCGACCGTTGCTCTGATTAAAAAAAATAATAATTACGCTTCTGAATGTTGACATATGTTCAGTACACAGCGGAAAAAAGATTACTGTGAAACATCAGAGGTAATCACAAACACTCATTAAGTTGAGGGCTTATTATAGGGTTGTTTGTGTTATGTGGTGCATGATTGTGGTGAGATTTGCACTATTCTTAGTGATTTGTTTAGTTTTTGCCAGTTTAATGCTTTTAAAATATTACATTTTTGGTATTTTGCATTTATTAAACACCAGCAGCAGGAAACAGGACAGAGGAGTTAGGGAGGAGTAGACGGTGAAGGAGGACAAATGGTAAAGGTCTTCGACCAGACTCCGTCACATGATGATTTATGCTTTTGAAAATGTAAAGGACTAAAAATGGTGGGGGAAATAATTACGCTTCTGAATGTTGACATATGTTCAGTACACAGCGGAAAAAAAGATTACTGTGAAACATCAGAGGTAATCACGGACACGCATTACGTTGAGGGCATATTATAAGGTTGTTTGTGTTGTATGGTGCATGATTGTGGTGAGATTTATGTCTATTGAGAAAGTTGGAGTGGTAAATCCCTAGAAATACAGTGCTGTTCTGAGTAATCAGTTCCTTCCTATAGGAGTGAAGATTTTCTCTGCTGATTGTGTCGTCTCTGTCAGGGTCACAGAGCCCCAATCCATGTGACTACTCATCCCTGAAGAATATGAAAGTCGTGACATTTTCTGCTGCCATCAACCAATCACTTTTAGACAAAGTGTCATGGAAAGTTCTACAATCTCTGCCAAAGCTTTTTTAGCAACTTGTGGTGGCCAAGCAGTGTAGAAATGCATTCTTCATTGGTTTTCTTTATGCTGGCTGTTATCAGCACCCACCAAGCTGTCAAGATTGGCAGCAGGTATAACAGTGGTGATATTTTAGGTGCTGTGGCCTCTTCTTCTTCATGCGCCTTGATGACATGCGTTAGAGTGGGCGGGAGCCACAGGTGTATCCAATTTCTGGCTCTTTCTTACCTGTCACACCTCAGCTTTGGTTTGACTGACAAGTGAGTGCAGTCGATGCCGAGGTTGCATCCTGGATCCTGCTCAATGCCCCCTTTTGGAATGCCAATGCCACGCTCCCATCATGTTGAATTAAATCTAAATTTGAGCAACCAGAAGAAAACAAAATGTTCATGTCAAGTAGCATGTGTGGAATCTTTTTTTTTTTTTTTACCATCCTGTAGATTTTTCCTTTTTGGTTTTATTTATTGGTAAGTGAGTCAACAGAGACGACAAATACTGCAGTTAGTTCAGTCAAACATTCACTATTTTCATTTTTTCTCTGTTTTATATCTTTATAATTTCAATATCTTTGGGTTTGGGACTGTTGGTTAGACAAAAGAAGCACTTTTAAGTTGTCTTCTTGGGACACAGTCAGTCTTTACAGCCCTTGTTCAATGCATCAGTCTCAAAGGTCTCGATAACGGCCACGTTGTGAAAACACTAAATGAAAACAACAGCCAGTAGGAGTTTTCATCCCACTTGTTCCCCTTCCCCCAAAATGAATTAAGAAAGGCTGTTGGCTGAAGTGTCCCCAATGCAGACATCAGCTTTACCTGCCCTGAAACTCAAAGAGGTAAAACAAATTAAAGCCACATATGCAGCTTCACCTGACCCAGCTTCAAAAATCCTCCAAGGACTAGAGACAGACCCTCAGTAAGGCTGTCACACAGGGCTGACAAGGCTGTCTGCACCTGCTGGAAGATGTGAGCGTGCCTGGGTATATTACCCAGACTCCCTCACTGTCACGAGACATCCATCCAACACCGTGTTGTAGGGTCTGGTTTCATTTCCATGAGTCATGTTTGCTGAGCTTTTGCTCGCTCGTCTTTGTGAGTGAATGTATGCTTGCTTGTTCTGAGCAAGTTGATTATTTTGTAGCTTGTCTAACTGCTGTAATTATGCTGAGGGGCTGTTGGCTGCTGCAATCTGTCTTTGTTTTTCATTTCCTTTTCAGCTGCTCAAACCAGATCTTTCAGTAATGTGTGCAGATATACGTTTGCGTGATTTCTGTATGCAGCGATGGCTGTGGCTTGTGTATTTTGCAACAACACTCAGCAGTTTTTGCTGCTGTCATGTCTTTTTCCGCCTTAAATCCGTTAAAGTTTTGCCTCTATAAATACTATGGAGACGCTGTGTCAGTGTTGGCCAGGCTGTCCCTGGGCACCAGACTTCACAGGCCATTTAAATCTGGCAGTAACCACTCTCATGCTGCAAAATCACGAGAAAAAAAGATTCCTTGATTGAAAACCTTTTCATCACTCCAAGCACTTCTTCCCTGAGGACCTTTTTTCATGAGGCCTTTCATTTTCTTGTTTTGGGGAAATGGAGGGGGAGAGTAAGGATCTCCCTCCATCCTTAAGATAAGAGCGTTTGTCGGCAGGCTACATAGAGTTGTGATTGGCTCCGGTTCGCGACAAGAGTGGACTTTAATGAGCAATATGAAATCGGCCTCCAATCTGTCTAAGAGGTTGCCTTTCCTCTTGTGCCCATTATCCTGTTGCACTTTTCTAAACTATTAAACGTCCATCAGCAAGGGCACAGAGAGGAAGAGAGGGAGGTAAATGCAGACTAGTAGTTCCTGCGAAGTGGACTGCACAGAGTGTTCAGCCATGTTAAGTAAGATTCCAAACAGTAGGGAGCAAAAATGCTCAGTTCAAAGGGAACTGTGAACTCTTCATCAGTTTGCATGAAGTTGACAAGCAAGATTACCCATCAGTCATTGTGCCTCGCTGGAATGACACCGTACATCTTGTAAATTATCAAATCACATTTATTCAAAAGTTACATATTACAATAGAATACGTTTTGTAATGAGATCAGTTTCCACAGTAGCAGCATCGTATCCAGGGTAAGAAGGAGGTGATATCTACATTGCTGACGTTGCAGGGTGTTCCGAATGGAGGAATTTTGTCGAGGGGCATTCCCTGACCAGGGAGAAGGGAATACTGTTAATGTACACTGTGGAACAGAACGCAGCTTTACTTTAAATGTTGCGATAAGCGACTGTCCTCTTCTTGAGGCTCACCGTTGTGATTAAAGGGTGACAGCAGGACTAAGTGATTGTTTTCAATTGCTGCTCACATAGAAATAAAGCTCTGAAGTTCGTTTTTCTTTTTTTTAGTCTGATCATTAGTTTAGCATTCTCCTTGTTATCCATTTCACACACATTGCATCACAGCAGGATTTTCTGTAACAAGGGCAGCATGGCAAGTTACAATCATGGTGAATCGGTCGATGCGGATCTGCCAGTGATTCTTGATCAGCACAGCCAGAAGCCCGATTAAACATCCAGCACCTGCACAGAGAGAGGGAGTAAAACTAGATTCAGCATGAGACAGTATATAAATGACCTCTCATTCAACACCTACATTTTCCCCGGTGTTTCAGGATTGATATGTAGCACCCCACCGCCCTTTCTCCCCTCCATCTCTGTGCCTCTGTCTTTGCTCTCCCTCTCCTCATGTGTCTCCTCCCTGGGAAGCATCCAGAGAGAGAGAGAGAGAGAGAGAGAGAGGCAGACGCACTGCCTTCTAGTATCAACAGTAAAAATCACAAGTTACTCAGCAGGGATGTGTCACCTTTCTGTCTGCTGCACTAATAGAAAATCTCCTGCTTTGGACTTTTATTATTCTCATGCACGTGGAAAGGCAATTTGCCAATCATGCAGATTTTCAGTAAAGTTTTAGGGATACTTGCACGTGGAGGAGAATAAACCCCTATTGTGATGTGAATGAGACATTAAATATAATTTTCAGTTGCCAATTAGGCTACATGTAGCATGTCAGTGACAGGGAGATGTATTAGGGGAAATCTGACTGTTTTTTTCCCCTGAGGTGAAGAAAACTTTCCTTATTTGCATGAATATTATCTTGATTCCTGAGAGGCAACACAATGGGTATTGGTATTGTTTAAAAATGTTTTTAATACTGGTGCTGATTCAACACTTGAGTTTTGGGATGGATACCAAAACAATACTTTGCTTACTATGAGGAATATAAATGTGTTTTGTCCATAGAGCATGCATGCTCTGTACACTGCCCTTGCAATATCATTTTAAATAATGAATTGGGGGTGTCCAGATAGTTCAGTTGGTAGAGCAGGTGCCCATATGTAGAGGTTCACTCCTAGACGCAGTGGGCCCGAGTTCGACTCTGACCTGCGGCCTTTTGCTGCATGTCATTCCCCCGGTCTCTCCCCTTTCATGTCTTAAATAAAGGCCGAAAATGCCCCAAAAAATAATCTTAAAAAAAAAAGAGAAATTACATCTAAACTCTGACTTTTTACGTGAAGTTTTCATCTATAAAATTCTACGGGAAATATTGGAAAAAATCACTTCCTAAGTTTAAGATTTGCTGCTTTTTTCTTTTGTTGTATCATCATACAATAACTATCTTTGGGTTTTAAACTGTTTGTTGAACAAAGCAAGCAATTTGAAGTCATCACCTTGGGCTCTGGTAAATTGTTACAGGCATTTTATAATCAATGCTAATGATAAATAGTTGCAGCCATATTTCAAGATGCCTAAACATAATCTAGGAAATTGTTTTATAATAAAACTAGTTTTTAGTTGTTTTTGTATAATTTGTGTAAGAATACATTTTTGAAAGTGGTGACCATGTCTTATTAAAAATAGACTCCCCCCCCCTCTTTATCCTCATTCATTCCACCTGCGCTGGCATTGGAGGGCAGTTGTGGAAAGCAGCTTTTTGTTGTCTGTTTACAGAAAAAGCTGCTTTTGAAATCTGTGAAGGTTAGAGAGGGAGTGTACAGGAAAATAGATTCATTTTATTCTTCAAAAAGCTTATGTACAAACCTGAAGTAGTGACCTGCAGAGCACATTGAGACGCGGCTGGTGAAATGATCAGACGTGCTGTGTGGACCTGCCTCATTTGATAGGAGACATCGGAGGGGGTGTGAAGGCCGGTGGCCCCTGTGACCTCCACTATTCATGAGCCTCCATCATGGGGGCAGCCTTTCACTGAGGCACTCTGCTTTAGAACACAAACACACACTCAGAAATAACATCATACATAAATAAAGCAACACACGTGCAGTGAATGAGTTGCCGCGGTCTGTGTCACCTTCACACACATGAACACACCTTGTTCTCTGAATGCATTCAGCAGATAAGACATCCAGCTTACATTGTCTGCTTTGTGTGGTCGTGCTGTGACTGACTTTACTCTTGCACACGTAGTGACACATTCTTCTCTAACTACCTTGTAGGCTCTGAGCCAGAGGGTTGCTGGGACTAATTTGACAGCTGCCACGGCTCATTATCTCATAAAGGCGACCGTTCTTGGCCCTGCAGTTTAAACAGTGTTAGTGTGGATGTTATTTGCAATAACCTCACACATTGCAGGCTGTCTGCTTGTTATGTTTGGCCCTTCTGCTTTAGAGATGAGAAAGTCTGGGCTGCCAACGGTTTCATATCACCTGTTAAAAAAAGAAAGAGGAAACAACCATGTTTTTCATCATTTGGAAAAGGAAATATGTCCACTTATTACATGTATAACCATTTAACTAAATCTTTTTTTCTTATCTTGACCCAGACTTGACCATGGACTCCTTCAGCACCAAGAGCTTAGCCCTGCAGGCGCAGAAGAAGCTGATGAGCAAGATGGCCACCAAGAGCATGGCCAACCTCTTCATCGATGACACCAGCAGCGAAGTGTTGGACGAGCTCTACCGCGTCACCAAGGAGTACACCCGCAACCGCAAAGAGTCGCAGAAGATCATCAAGAACTTGATCAAGATGGTGGTGAAGCTGGGAGTGCTCTACAGAAACAACCAGTTCAACAGTGAGGAGCTGATCCTGGTGGAGAACTTCAGGTAGGCAGCAAGAGCCGTTAAAGGAATATTTCAACGTTTTGAAAAGAAACGTTTTTCTTTTTTTCTTTTCGAGAGTTAGATGAGAAGAATGATACTACTCTCATGTCGTTGCGTTAAAGCTGCAGTGGGTAGAATGTGAAAATCGGCAGAATATGAGGTAGAGTAAGACCCCATACTGCAGCTCTCCCTCTCCCCTCTTTGCCACACAGGCAATGCATGCACAGAACAGCCAATAGAATCTCTCTCTCTCTCTCTCTCTCTCTCTCTCTCTCTCTCTCTCTCTCTCTCTCTCTCTCTCTCTCTCTCTCTCTCTCTCTCTCTCTAACATGACCTGTGATTGGCTAGTCTCCTGTGATGGCTAGATTTTCTGAAGCCTTTAAAACAAAGCCAATAGTAGGTGCAGAAGTCTAGTTCTCTTTAAGTCTACTTGAATTACAATATGCTAAAAGATTATTATTTTGGAGGTTTTGCCCAACAACGGCAAAAAATGAAGTGCCTACCACAACTTTATTTGCAGAGCAAAAGCCAGGTAGTGATTAGCCTACCAACACTAAAGCTTATCTTGTTTATTTGATATGTACACAAATATACAAAAATACAATTTGTGGTTGGAGGAATTTACATGCTGGATCTCTTGACAGATAACATGTTATCAATCTGCCCAGCATTTCTGTGCAGTGTCTAGACATGAGGGAAGTATCAATTTGCTAAATAAGTGTATTTCCCAAAATGTTTGAATTAAGAGCTTTTGTTTTGTCACATCCTGCCATAAATTTAAATATTGTTATATTGTGTCAGTAGGTGACAAAACTTGAGAAACAACAATGAGTTCTGGTTGAGAGCTTCAACTGGTGATAACTGCAGTTCAAGTTCATTTTTGTGTGCTGATGGAAGCAAATTAAGGAAATTGACTTTACATCAGTTTATATATTTTCCACTAAAATAGTAAAACTCCGTCAGCTTGGAGGCATGTGAAGCTGACATAAGTGCACAGTATGGAGAATGTGGATTATATCAGCATGGAGATGCATCGCTGCGAAGGACAACACTATAGCTGAAACTTTTCTGAAGAATATCATAAGACAGCAGTTTCTATTTTTACTCCCTTCTGCTGCTCCAGTCAGAATTAGAAACTGACAGCCTCTCTTGTCGTCTCACAGGAAGAAAGTCCACACTCTGGCCATGACGGCGGTCAGTTTCCACCAGATTGAGTTCACCTTTGACCGGCGCGTCATGAGCGCTATTTTGAATGATTGCCGTGAGCTGCTGCACCAGGCCATCAAACGCCACCTGACAGCCAAAAGCCACTCGCGAGTCAACCACGTGTTCAATCACTTCGCCGACTGTGACTTCCTGGCATGTCTCTACGGGCCCTCGGAGGTTTACCGTGCCCACCTGCAGAGGATCTGTAACGGGGTCAACAAGATGCTTGATGAAGGGAACCTCTGACCTCCGCTGGCCTCGTCATCAGGCACCTTCCCCTCTAGTCACCCCTCATGTACCATCTTGCAATATTTCTTTTTAAGGTGACATGAACGTTTATATTTTCCATTTGTTGCTTTATGTTTGTGTGCCTTTTCAGCCGTTACTGTAATACTGAAAGAATCTCGGCTAGTTAGTCCAAAGTCTGTTTCTTCACCAGTCTGACTTTTTGTAATTTCACAGTAAACAAAACCCAGCAGATGTTTATTTTTTATTTTATTTTTTATTGAATTTAAAACTTCATGCTCTTATCAGTATATATTTAGGCATAGGAGCCTTGACAACTGTGCCTTGAAAAAACATTTTTGTCTTCATTCCAAGGGCACTATGCTTGCTCTTTCAAAAAGACATGAATCAGGCACATGCCTTCTGTCCTATCTCTGTGAGGAGCTTTTAATGGACCAAAATGGTTTTGGGGGCACCAGGAGAGGAAAAAAAGTGAATTTCCATCTTTTCCAAATACCCAAGGACATAAAGAAGTGATATTTTTTGGTTTGTTTGTTTTTTCCAAAAGTAGTATTGCACTCAATTCTGAACAAGCGCTGTACTGTACTTTCCTGCAATACTGAAACCATGTGAAAAACTGCAGTTGAGTAATCCTGCTTAGCCTGCATTTTACAGCTTTCACCATAATGCACTGAACTCCACTTTGTAGAGAGGCCAGGCCTTTTGTTTAGAAGGCACCTATAAACCCAGTTTTTGCTTTTTATAGTCTGGTTTATAGCCACGACAACAAAGACGACGTATTTGGGTCATAGGGGGACCATAAACATGAAGGAATTTGATTGTGCTGTGTATTGTTAAATATGTTGCAGGCTATATGCTCATCTGCTCAGCAAACTTCAAGTTTGTGTCTATAAATGTCATAATCACAGCAGGGAGGTAGCACAATGTGGCACCAGCCACAAAGGTTGCTCTGGAATTTTTTCAGAGCGGAATAAAGATCAATCACAGTTGAAGTACTCGTCATAATAGATATTGGAGCCCAGGGTCAGTTGTGTTTCAGATTTACCGGTATTGCCTCAGGTTTATCCAAAAAGCACTAAAACTGGTTTGAATTCTGACAGATGTGAACTAAAACGACTCCCTATGAGCAGTCAGATGAAAGGCTGGATGAAAAACTGCAGCTCTGTCTATTAAAAGGGACAGACAGGGTATAGAGATTAGAGCAGAGACAAACACAGTACCTGATTGTACTCTCCCACTGCAATTACAGTTCCGCACTCTGGGGTGGCATAATGGCCCGGAGCCTGCCTCTGTCGAGCAGCCACTCCATTTCACCATACAGCAGCCTCATGTAATGTGATGGAGATAACCATCTCTGTTTGCGCAATGCAAGTCCTTTTAATGGAGTGAAATATGTTGTTGTTGTTTCTTCCTAATAAAGGAGAATATGAATAGTTACTACTATAACTCCCCCCCCCCGAACCTCACAGAATAGCTGTTTTTCCTTTTTGTCTATGTGTTTTTGTATCACTGAGCCTTTCTGGGAGATTGTTTTGTGCTGCGGACTCATTTTGTATTCTGTGTGAGAGTGTGAGTGTTTGTGTGCGTACCTGTGAGAGAATTGGAAATTGAGCCGTGTAATAAGCGCTGTGCTTTTCCAGATAGGATTGCTGAAACTTTAACTTCATCCACAGCAGCTCTGCCAAAGAAACGAAGACTGATGTTACTCAAAATGCAATCTTTCTTCCAGAGGAACATTTCAGATAACAGTATGCACTTGATGATTATAACTCTGGTAACGATGATAATGAAGACAAAGCTGGTGGCTGTTGTGGTTTCGGCCCTTTTTTCTTTATTCACATTTTCAATTCTTAGATGACTTCCTGAGTATATTCTCTTTTGTTAGACCTAATTGACTTTCACTGCATCATTTTGGGAGGCTTCAAAGTCAATCATTTTCCCTAAATCCCCCCAAAGCAGTTGACTTTAATTCTCTTTGGATGCTATTTTCTCCAATCCCTCCACATCTCAGGGTTAGTTTGAATCTCCCTCGGTTTTTAAATCCATGACACACTAAGTACAAATCGCCACGGACCTCTGCAACAGCCCCACTTATTTTACTAAAACCCCACAACTAAGCATACTTATCATGTTGCATTTCTACTATTGTAAATTGTGAATCATTTTTATTTTCACTAATGTACATATGAGTGTTTTTGTGTCCCTGTATTGTATCCAGACGCAACAAATATAATACAATTTACTTTTTTTAAAGAATACATTTCTTGTCTTTTTTGCCCCTCAATCAAGTACAGAGCGTCTTCCCATTAGTATGTCGGATGGTGGAATTTTCCAGACCAGATCAGAGGGTAATCTGACTATGTCTGACCTGGATTTAGTCGGCCAAATCCCTTTCCTCCTGCTCCCGGCATTGTTAGGAAGCCATGAAAACAAACAAAACCCATCTGACTGACAAACAATTGAACTTTGGGTCGTTTCTTTCCACTTCCTGCAGGCCCACGCCACGGTCAAAGGTAGAACAGGATATTAGTAAGATGGAAAGACTTCTTGCTTCTGTTTTTGGAAACATCAACACTCAGCTGCAGTTTAATTGTAATAAGTGTTGCATGAGTACCACTCCCCCGGTTTGTGTTTAATCTATCATTAACTTTGCCACTTTTCAGACTTCAGAATGATAATTTGGTCTGTAGCACGTCTGCAGATCCTCTCTGCAGCACAGCCTGAAAGGCTACTGAAGTACCAAGTGCCCAATTATCATCTAATCGTCATGCATCATTTTTTTTTTGTGAATGCACCCTTGAGTTCAGAGAGTAATGTTATGACTTATCTGGGATGTGAGTACAGTCACGTCTTATTGTCTCTCTGTGTACAGCTTTCTCTTCTTATTTGACTGCGATGTCAAATAAAGCAAAAACATCCTGACCTCAACTTTAATGATTCATTTCTGCCCGTCTTTTATTTTAGGGTAGTATTTTTTGGGTGGGAGGGGTATAAAAGTTGAGAATTTTAGGATGCTTATTTTTTCCTTTCCAATGTCAGTGTGTCTCGCTCAAACACTTTCTGAAAATTAAAAATTTGAAAATGACAGTCACGATGTGATTATCACTGGCTCTAATACATTTTGGTGAAGCTAGCCTCCACTGGGGCATAATTATCATTTCTACATAATGAAGTGACTACAAAGGAGCTGTCCTGCATCCTAAGAAGGAGAGAGCTGAAAAGAGGAAGTGTGCAGAGGACCCATTACTCTTTCCACTTGTGTTCAAGCACAAATTACTGAGCTATGATATGTGCTACAGACTTCTAACCTGAACTAAACAGTTTAGGGGAGCTATTGTAGCGTCATACTTTACTTTAGGATCAATTATGATAAAGGTATGATTCTCTTGCTTAGCTGTGCATACGTCCAAGGACAAACCAAGCCAGACTTTCATGGTCCATCCCTGCAAGCATACAGGCAGTTGGTTTTGGCATTAACACTGCTAAGTCTGGCTGGCTTTCAATATGGGTGCAAACACCCTAATGTTTGAGTTCTGGGTGGTGCTACAAAACAAACCACAGGGCATTGTGTTCAAACAGCAGGCAATGCTCTGCACTCGTACAACATCACACAGTCATATTTCTCCATTTTCTTTAATCATTAATGCCAGCAAAAATGCCTTTCAGGCTTAATAAGTGAAACAGGACTGGGAAAGCAGTCAAAAGATGAGTGGCACTAAAGAAGAAAATGATTCAGCTATTTCAACAATGATCACTTTATTGTACTTCTAAAACAAAACCAGCATAGAAATATGCATTTGTTGATTTATACCGATGCATAATCAAGAAGTAGGTTTATATCCTGAAGCAGCAGATATTACGAAGTGAATTATTGCGCAAGTATAACTGAGGTTACCTACGGTATGTAATGGTATGTAATATGTGTGTATGTAATATTTTGTCACGTATTGATTTAATCACCACATTGTCTGTTTTTGTTTCTCATTTCTATGGAAATCTATGCATCGAGCCCAACGTCCCAATCTAACAGTTACGTCCATGCTCTCTAAATCTTATTACAGTGTGTGCAGAGTGTTAAAGGAGGAGCCCCTTTTACATGAGGTCTTTGCTGACCATTCAAGCACTCCCAAAATTTCTCTCAACACCAATCTCATGTAGGTTACTGGTAACTGGCAGAGGTGCAGAGCAGAGCGAGCGCTGCTTATTATGTATTACTTTGCTTTTGTAGTCCCTCCACATCGTTACTCATCCAGTATGCTGAAAGGTGCTCTCCCCTCTGGCAAGCATTGCTATGACAGTCAGCTTGGAAGTTAAAAGTCTTTCAAAACTCTTTTTCCCCTGTCTTCTTTCCCTTTTCTCTGTCTCTCTTTTACTCTTTCTTGGTGTCCCCACGTCTCTGTCTCGTCCTCTCTCACTCTACTCCTCAGAGAGCACCTGACTGACGTGTTGTTTAAGGATGAAAAGCACGGCGGAGGGGAATCCAAAAGCAAACACAAAAATATACACAAGAGGACAGGAAAGACACTGCTGTACACACACAGAGCACTGAAGCCCTGAGGATTATCACCAGCGTGACACTGGACACTTCAGGGAAGACAGCATCTGCTCACTTCCATATTTAATACTACAAAAAGAGAACATTGTGTTCTCAGGAAACTTCTCATTTCACTTTGTATGAATACAGAGACAAATACATTGGTGTGAACACATATAATTCTCTCCAAACTACACATTTGTGCTGTCCAGGTGGCTATAGAAAGTTCCCAAGTGCCCACACGCATTCACGCTGTGACTAAAAGCCATTTTGCACAGGACACTTTGACAGACCGGCGGTTCTTCGCCCTTCAAAGCACTACTTTTACATCTATTTTTCCACCGTTACGTAAGGTGTTCAGTGATGCGCTTACTCTCTCTCCCTCTCGCTCTCTCTCTGCCTGAAGAAATTCAACAAGGAAACTGTATCTGCAGTGGCAGTAAAGTTCAGTAGACACACATGTTGAAGTGTCCCAGCACACTCGCTCTGCTGCTTCTCGATGGGCAGTCTGCCTGTTACAGGACTCAAAACAAGTGAGGGAGCGCTACAGGAGGCGGCAGACAAGGTTACAAAGTGAGGCCATATGCTCTGTCTGTCGTCCCCCTACTCCCAACTGTTCCACCAATATTGAAAACTACATGATGGTGACAAAAACATCTCCTGTTTGAGAGTCAGAAGAGGAGGACATGTAAAAAATAACCGAACTGAAAAGGAGAATTTCTCCTGCTGTAGACCAGTTTTGTCCTTCAATCACACACAGCACATTAATATAATGGATGGTATGATATAAAGGCAACCGGACTTGAGAGGATGCGTAGCCAGACTGCAAATGGACCAACTCTGACAGCTACTTATTATTCCACATTGACTATAAAATGAGCAATGATTGTGTGTATTATGCCATGTTATTTATGGACCTTACAACGTGGGTGGCTAATTGGAGGGGAACCTTCAAGAAGCATGAATTCAAGGTCTTGAACACACACACACACACACACACACATTCAGGTGGGGTTATATGTTTTCAAATGTAATCAATCACATATGGAGAGTTGCCACCTTATTGGAAGGTTATTTAAATGTGTAGCCTCACAATACTTTGCCAAATGAACAAGGAAGATTTTTTCACTGTCCTCTGTGAAAACCATATATCTCCAACAAAAGGTCAACTTTTTGTGAGCTGAGAGAAACAACCTTGTTTTTAGCTTTGTGCATGCACTTTTTAGTTAGAGAAATGGGCTTTTAAATGGGTCCAATGGGTATGTTTAGTTTAAGAAATAGGAGAATTTTCTCAATCCATAAAGTGACAATTAAAAAAATTGGAGATACATGGTTTTCATGGACAGCGACTTACATCATCTTCAACAATCAGGTCTGCACCAACACTAACCAACCAACCCTAGAGCTTAGCTTTTGTTTAGCCTTTATGTAGGTGTGTGCGTGTGTGTGTGTGTGTGTGTGTGTGTGTGTGTTAAATGATTAAACATTATTTCAAAGTGAAATACAGGTTGAAATCCTTATTATATAAAACCTTTTAAACATTAACATGCACATACACGTATAGATATGCATTCAGAGTTAAATCTTTAAATGCAACCCCACCATAGCATAGAAATAGACTTTGCGTGCATCAGCATGCCGTGAGGAAAAGGAAGGATTAATAGCCGCTTTATTACTTTCACTCTTGTTTTTTTTTTAATCCAGACTAGTGGTCATTACTGGATGACAGCAGTCTGTCGACATGCAGGCAGGAATCTTCTTAGCCTGCAGATTACACCAAGCCTGTAACTGTTTTCTCTCCCCCCACATACCTGTATGTCAGTGAATGAAGTCATATTTTAACAGGGCACTACCAGAGGAATAGATTGCTATGCTGACTAACGGAATGACGGATGCTTTGAATGCCTCACTGCTGAGTGACAGCAAACTGTCAGGGCTTTAGTGTGGCTGGGCTGCCGTCTTTTTATTTTGGATGCAGCCAGAAAGGGAGGGACCCATCCATGCAGGCGCAGTTGAGTGAAAAGACACCTAGGAGGCATCTTTGGGCATGTCAGACAAAAGAAACCTGATCCAGACACCAAGAATGGGAATTTGAACGAGAAACCCAAAAATAGCAGCTGTCTCTGCATAATTGGAACAAATGGAAGTTGGATATGCGGCAGAAAATAAAACAAGAAAACAACTTGGATGTAACTCGACACTTGCTGACAGTTACAATAATCTGGGGAGAGCCGTGCCACAGGCAAGCTGTTGTTTGTAGCCGGGCAGCTTATAGTTTCTGTCAAACTGGTGCTGATCTTGGAGGGTCGCAATTATGTGCCCCCTACTATTCCTCTTCCATCCCTTCCTGCTGCCATCTTCCCCTACTCCTTTAAAACCCCTAAGCAGCATTTAATTGTGAAGGGCTGAGCCGGGGAAGGAGTAATCAGATGAGAATGGAGGCAGGGGGAATCACGTGTGTATACACTGGCTAACAGAGGATTAATAACAGTGGCGTCTTGATTGAAGTTCAGCAGCTCTCCCTGGCAAATGGGAGGTGGGGATGATGGGGAGAGAGAGTGCGACAGAAAGGGGAGGAAAAGAGAGTAAAAAAAGAGTTGCAAAGACAGAGGACGTACAGGGTTCTCAGATGAGAGCAGAGAGTTACAGGCAAAAGAGACAGAAATGGGGAGAGAAGAGGGAAATAGAGAAAGGGAGTTAGAGCAGTGAGAGGGAGTGGGAGGAAGAAAGAGCGAGGATAGGAGGCAGTGCAGCGCAGTGTGGAGGGGGGGAGGGGGGGAGAGAGAGAGATGTAGAGACAGGAAGCCTCCACTGCTACTGAGCTAGTGAGACGCAGGCAGGCAGAGAGAGAAGACGGAGAGAGAGAGAGAGAGAGAGAGGCCCTTGGCATCTCCAAGGCCAGCCCAATGAGGGGGTGAGGGGCTCAAGTGCAATACAAAAGGGAGGATAGTGGGAGGAGAAGCAGAAACGGAGGGGGAAAAAGAAGAGGGAAAAAGGCAGGGAGATAAAATCAGAAACAGGCTTTAGCAGGGAAAGGGGAGTGGGTGGGTGGGATCTGAGATGAGGAGGGAAAAAAGCAGATAAAAGTTTTGGAGACAGAGTCAGAGAGAGAGAGGGAAAGGGAAAAGAGACTAAAGATAGAGCGGATTGAGTCTGTTAATGGAAAAGGTAGGAGGGGATTCATGGAAAAAGAGGAGGAAGCGCTCTGTGTCTCAGGAGTCCTCCTGTTCCTCTTCTGCTTCTTCTTCTTTCTGTGAGGCTGCTGGACATCATCCATCACCATGTTCTCTGACAGCAGGACTCCAGCGCCTGGGGAGCAGAAAGGCTTCAAGCCCCACGCCCCTCACTTCATCCCGTGGCTGCGCAATAGTCTTAAGCCCCACCACAGCAGTGACCTGGGGCTCAATGGACCATACAAATCCAGCTCAGAGGCCTGCAACAACCTGACCCCGCTGGAGAGAGCCAAAGGGATCGGGTTCTTCTCTATCCAGGGAAGGGACCGGGCAAAGAAGGGGGAGGTTCGGTGTAATGGCGTAGGGATGGCGAGAATGCTTCCAGTGGTGCTGCGTGGGCACCATATCCTGCCTGGGAGTCTGAGGAAGCAGAGGGAGGACAGTCCTGCCAGGTGGAACCAGTCTCCAGAGCTGGACCCACCCACCAACACGCAGAGCAGTCCAGGGGACGGGCCGCATGGTCTGAGCAACAGCTCCACCTCTGCCCAGGACAACCACACCTTTGTTAGGAAACACGGCAGCCACCTGAGCCCCCTTCAGTCGCAGAATGACGGGACTAGCACCTCAGTCAGGAAATATGGGCCACTAGTGAGACCCCCTCCTCTTCCTGTTTCTGGACTGCTCATTGAGGAGCCAAACTGTAAGGTGCCTGTTGTGGTGGACATTGAGGACAGGAGGGGGAAGGTGTGGGACTACGCCAGCAGTACAACCTACCGCAAGAGAGACCTCCATTCATCCAGCTGGGTGTGCTCAGACACTCAGGGACTAACAGAAAGGCAGCATGGCTTCCCCACCAGCTTCAGCTACAACAAACAACAGAGCAGGAACTCCCAGAGCCAGAGAGACCTGAGGGAACCACTTGTTGAGGGTTTCAACGGGCCCCTAAATGGAGTCATCTTCTCCACTGAGGTTCCTCAGAGAGGCCTGGGCTGCACCACAACACTACGACACCCCAGGAAAGCTAGACCAAGCTTGGAGCGTATCGCGGCCCTGGGCCAGAATCAGACATGGGTCCAATACAGGTCGACCATTGAAGGGGAGCCACAGAGGAAGGAATCAGGCTGCAGCAGGAAGGTTGTTCGAAACCAGATTAAACGGGTGGTGGACAACCTGGAGCATGTTCTTACAGCGCTGAGGGACGTTCACCAGGAAATGAAAGAGGTAATGATTCTGCATAACATTTCATCATTTTCACCAATCATGTCTTTCCTGGACAAAATGGAAATGGTAGAAAAAGAAATGGGTTGAGAATAGGAGCAGAGAAGTTACTGTATCCTCTCATATTCATTTAGGTATTTTACTCTTGGAGGAAACATTCATGCTTATGCTATAAAACCTTGAGGGCTCTAACAGATAATGATGCGGGCTACACACAACCACACATCCTGAGCAGAATTTACATGCATTAAAAAGTCAGCAGCAGGGTTGGTTGAATCCACCACAGTCTGCAAACTGTTTGTGCAACTCTCCTCTGTCACTGTGCTTAATTCATGCGTACATTATCATAGAGGTGAACCAGACAATAGTTATGCCCCATTTGTATGATGCATTCAGAGGCTGCTGAGATGTGACATTAGGCAAAGCAGTCGCCTTTCTCTCTGCATCTCCCTTTCTGTCCTCCTCCAACATCCTCTCTCAACTCTTCCACCACTCTCCCTCCTCATGGACAGATGCTGCTCCAGGCACAGCTGGATAACGTTTTATAATCCATTTATGTCTGAGTATCTCTGCCTCGTATTCCTCATCCAGTAAAAGTGACACGTAAATCTCGCCTCTTGGCATTGGATCTGCATCTACAGGGTCGTGGCTAAACCTGAGGTAGTAACCTCATCATTCTGGCTGTGAGGTTTTAGTGTGACAGTATTAATATAACACTGATGAAAGAGCATGTAGGCTACACAAAAAGAGGGGAAAGGAGGGGGGTCGGAAGCAAGCAGACTGTGATAGAAAATCCCAAATTTTCACAACAGAGATGACAGATCAAAGGAGGATAAGGCACCAGAGAAGACTTTGGTTGCATATTTGTTTCAAAGCCCTGTTTTATGATTCTGTTGCATGAGAAGCAACCCTCAGTTTTATTCAATAATCAATCCCTGTTATAAAAAGGAGCTGGAGTGAGACTTAAAAGCATTTTAGACAGATACTATACAAATATTAAAGCAACACAAAAAATGTGAAAAACATCACAAAAGCAAGCTCACGCATGAATGTGGTCTTCTGCTAAGACATTTTGATGGATCAAAAACTGCTCTGTGACTCAGAACTAAAAGCAGAACAACAGTAGAGTTAAACTGAAAGAGGTATGAAACTTACATGACTGAGCTCTACAACAAACGTCTCTCAGCACTCATCAGCACTACATGTGAAGACCTGAGGGGTCAAAAAACATCATTTTAAATAAACACTCTCGGGAACAGCAGATGAAAACCAGGGTCCTCTGCTCTTTTATCTCCTCTGGTTTCTGACATTAACAAGCAGCACCTGCCCAGAGTCACTTGCATATGCACGCGGTACTTCAAAGAAATATGAAATGCCTCGCCCAAAAAAGCTGCAGCATTAAAAAGAAAAAAAAAAAAAAAAGGCAAAGCAGGTCATCTTTTGACAAGGATGTTGTTGAACACAGAGAACAAAACAATAAATCTGTTCCAGCGGGGGCCGAGGATTTATCTGTGAACGTAGAGCAGGTGAAGAGATAGGTCAAACATTTTCCCCAGTGTAATTTTCTACAATCTCTCCTGCCTTTATCATTGTACATTGTATGTGTCTTTGTGTTAAGCATTTATGTGTGTTGTGCATAAACTCATTTGATACATACTCTGCACTCTTTTAGATACAGTGCATGCATCTGGACTTGTATGCCTGTGATATATTGTATAGTGTGCTTTTCACTATCACAAGTATCAGAAGGGAAACCGACCTAAATTTAGCTTACACATTTCCTGTAATATCACCGTTTCTAGGCTGAGGTAAAAAATTTTTGCACTAGGTTGTAGCTTGTGTGACACACTTAAAGATTAGAGCTATACACCTGCAGAGAGTCCACTTCTGTAAGAGTCGTAAACGCCTCAAATTATAGATGCCGACATGCAAAAGCAGAAACAATTAATACGCAAACTTTTAATATTGCCATTACTATATTGAGGCTACAGTGCCAAGGTTTTGTATGTTATCAATAATTTTTATTAGAAAAGACTCAAATTGGAACAAAAGCCTTTGGATTAATAGAGTGTTGGAGCGTCCTGGTGGAAAAGTTGTTGAAGCTGCTGATCTTGTAAAACCCGATTCAAATCTGGCTGGGGGTCTTCGTGGCATGTTGGATCTCTCTCTTTCCTCTTTATTTCCTGTCACCTCTGTACTACTATCCAAATAAAGGCTCAAAATGGCCAAAAATACATTATAGAAGTATATATTCTATAAGTATTCTATTCTATATGTATAGAAGTGATTAGTAACTCAATTGAGTTATGTAAATTGAAATTTTTGGGTTTTATAGTTCTGGTCGTGGTGTTTATTTGCAGAAGTCACCTTAATTGCACAAACATTCAGCAGATTAAACAACAATGAAAATAATCATACGTTTCAGGTTATCATTAGTGGTACTCCAGGGATTTTTGTATTGCACTTTTATAAAGTTGTGGGACTCAGAATGGACATAATTGAGAGTTCTAGATATCCAGACTTTTAGTCCCTAGTGTGGGTCAAGCTCCAAAAACACTTGATCCTACATTTCCCATAGTGCAGTCTTTCGTTAGCCCTTCCCCACCTGATAAACATGCGCATCTTTCAAACAGATTTCTTGTGTCCAGTTTGTAACTCAGACTTTCCGGTAAAAAAGTCCCCAC
This sequence comes from Sander lucioperca, assembly GCF_008315115.2. NCBI lineage: Eukaryota > Metazoa > Chordata > Actinopteri > Perciformes > Percidae > Sander > Sander lucioperca. The sequence goes on from NC_050183.1 coordinate 6,531,968, forward strand.
AGGAGACGTTATAAAACTGTTTTCACAGGTTGAAAGTTAAAGGATCAGATGATAAGTTAAAGGATCTTTGTCTAAAATCAGTGAAGTGCCCCTTTTCCAAAGTACTTCAATTCTTTGTATTCATCACCATGTATTTATCCATCATAGGTGGTGCAGCAGATTGACCATCTAACCTCATCCATTGATCTGAATGTGGAGAAGCAGCAGGGGAATGAAAGAGGTGACAGCGCCAACCCTCCCAGCGACAGCAGCTCCAGTTCAGGTTCCAGCTCCAGTAAAGTGACGTTAGGCAGCACCCATCAATGGCCGTCAGAGCCTGGAGACCAGCCAGGAACCACAGACTCATTTGACACCCTCAGGAGAGATCATCACAAGTGTCACTTTCCACCAAATGTGCTGCTATGCCCGGTAACCTCTGGGTTTTCATCAGAGAGGAGTCAAACTCATCGGTTCACCTGCAGCCTGCTGTCTTCTCACAGACAAGGTGGGCCGCTCCAGTACAACAATAGTCTCCCTTTATCCAATCCCCCTCAAAACCTCACCTCCCATGATCTTACTTTGTCTCCCCGAAGAAGCCTCCCTGTTCGGCCTCCCACTCCTGGTCTCTCCCCTCTAACAGTAAACCTCCATCACCCCAACAGCCCTGGTTCTCAGCCTCACTCCCCTGGTCCTTCCTCCTCCATCAGGGTCAGCCCTGTGTCCTCTCTGTCTGCAAAGCCTCAGCCACCCCCCACTCTTAGCCCTTCTGTCATCATAGAGAACAAGGTTGGGTCTTATCAGACCCCACAAAGTGACCACCCATCTGCCAGTTTGCTCTCTCAATCATCAACCCAGCCTCCGTCTGCCAGCTGCCCACCCATCAACTCAGAAACTCAAACTGTGTCCAACACTGACAGAGAGAGGCGATCATCCTCAGTAGGACCCGTTCACAGACCTTCACAGGTGTGCTCTGCCCCTGCAGCCACAGCTAAACCACCAACAGCACAAGGCTGCAGGGGTCGCAAGCCTCCTCCGTACCCCCACCACAGACCCTCTGAACACACAAAGAAGGTGAAGGAACCCCGCAAAGCTCCTCCATACCCTGAGAAAAGAAGGCTTCTCTCGACCACAGTGTGAGACAATGCAGCAGGAGGGGAGGCTGATCGAACAGAGCCACATTCACAGCACCAGCTGCAAGAGTGGAGAGTGATTTAAGGCTCGCTAAGATGAGCTGAGACCAAGTTTCCAAGGTGACAGGATACAAACGCAACTTGGGGTGAGTATGTCAGGAAGAACAGCTTGGTTCTGCAGACGTCCTTTTCCCATCTCTCCTTCTATACCAATCTCTTGAGTATATAAACTGAACATACAAATGACACCATAACATCTGTCTGGGTTACTGCTCTGGTAACAAGAGCCTCTATACAGATGCTCAGTTTGCCCCACGGCTCTCAGACTCTCACAGATTGCACCGTTAAAGGGCAAAGGAGAAGGCCTAATTAAATAGAAATATGAACAAAATTATAATTACTGCAAGATGACAAGTCAAAGTAAGAACTGATTACTTTAGTGCACTTCAACCTAAGCAGCCAGACACATCCACTCACATGTGTCAGCATTGTCTAGGTTAGATAATTGCTGTCAAGAGTCGTGATGGTATAACGAGAACTCAGTGCAGCTCAGGGTACTTTGGCTCGGTGGTGTAGAAAGCACACACTGGGGATAACAGGCTGTGATCTGTGATAGATCTGGGGACAGAAAAGGTGTCGTGATATGAGGAACTTAGCAAGGCCAGATAAGAAGTGAACAGGCAGAGTTGCTCCGAGCTGACTGGGTCACCGACCCAGCGCCTGGGTGCGCATCAGGGGAGACAGGGGGCAGCTGGCCATTCGTTTTACCCTTCACCGAGCCCCTGGTGTTACAAAAATCCCATCTCCTTTGCTGCCTCTGGCTTGACTGACCTGGCCACAATCTCCATCTGCTCCCCTCCTAATGTCAGGAGATGCAAAGAAAGAGAAATAGGGGGCAGGTGTGTGTGAGAGGAAAGAGAGGAAAACAGACACTGGAATGTCTGCCAGATTGATTACATAAATACAGCTCAGCAAATCGATGGCTTATTCATTTAGGTCATCTGACGTTGTCCTCTCTGAAATGTTATTTCAATGCCTGCTTGTGGCTCTTTTCTTGTGAAGAATAAAGCTAAAATAGTGTTATTCTATAGCCTATTTTCTGTTATTGTTAACAGATAAAATGAAAAGACCAAAACCAACAGTGTGTTAGTCCGTCTCTCAATACTTTTTGACTTCCCTACCCTGTCTGTGGCACTCAGCACCGAGCCAATTTCTTCCTCCTGAAGAGCTAAATCTTTAAAAAAAAAAAAGAAAAAAAAAAAAGTATGCACAAATGCAGCTTCATCAATGCTCAGTAATTAGATAAAAAAAAATAGCTGGAAACTGTAGATTTTAGCATAGATTAATGCACATTTCGTGCTCTCGTGAGTATTTACAGCAGCAGGACGGTGTCGGAGTAAATCAAAATAAACTACAATGCCACATTCATGCTAATGAAGGAACATCATGTGCAGCATTGATGTGTTTTTGAGGTCTGTGGCACAGAGGATATCAGGCACTGGATACACAGAAAATACTTAGTAGGTTAGTTAGTAAGGCTTAATGAATTGTTGGTTCTGGTCTTTTCATAGACTTTATTGACATGAAGAAAAATATAGAATATCACCTCACTTATCGGCTACTTTAACAAGATTAAGAGTCTAAGTTATGCTAGCAGCTGTGTGAGGATGTACTTAGGTGCTTTAAGCTAAATGTCCATATGCTAACATGCTCACAATAACAATGTTAACATCTTGATTTTAAGCAGGTGTGTATGTTTACAGTATTCTTCTATCTTAGTAGTTATTAGAATTCATCCTGAGGGAAACATGAATTTCTGTACATTTTATGGCAATCTCTCCAATGGTTAATGTTAGAATGGATGGTCCAGGGGGACGGGGACCCCCCTACTCTGCCTCTGATTGGCTTACCCTGATATTCTTACCCAAACCTTAACGAATCTCACTCCTAATGCCTAAACCTAACCAACCGATCAACCGATCAGAGGCATGTCATGCCTTCGCCTGTCCCTCCAGACCATCCATTCGAGCATCAACCCTATCCAATAGTTATCGAGACATTTCTCAGAACAGAAAATGTGGTTGGTCTGCTGGTAGTCTTGCATTGCCAGACCGATCTCCACAGCACTGTTTCGGCGATGGAGTATGGTCTGGCTACACCACCTATCAATTCTGGGATAGGTAAAAAATGCTCTGGCTCGTTTGTATTTCTTAAACCAATCACAACCATGTCAGGCTTTATCCCAGCAATGTACATCCATTGAGCCAGAATAGTCTGCTGGTAGTTATAAAGTAAAAGTCAGGGGGGAACCAAAGTCAGTAGGATTCATCCTCTAGGGACCATGGATGTTGTTGAAATATACAAGTCTGGACTAAAGTGTTGGATCGACTGATCCTTGGAGCCACTTTGTGTTCGTGGCTAAAAAAAATTCAGATTTCTCTTAATGCATGCCATCCTAATCTAAGCCAGCTATTAGCAGCATCAAATGTATATATTTTCCTGATGGTAGTAGTGTAGGGGGGGAAGTTGAAAGTAAACATCTCTACTGGTACCAGATGGTAAACAGTAGTGATATGTGTTTAGTGTTTGGATGACAGCATAGAGGCAGCTTTGAGTCTCGGAGACACAGTGAACTGGCAGTAAACAAACAGATATTGTGCTACAGAGATGTATTATTCAGTGGAACAACCACCTTGAGAACAGTGTTAAATTCTTTATCCATGGGGCCACAAAACTGAAAATGGCCACGTCTTTGCTATAAGATGCTTTACATACAAGTAGGAGACTGAGGGAGTTTCTTGGCACAGCTCTGCCAAAGTGCTACTACACAGTAGATCTTCTCAGATGTTTTATAGTTTACAGTCATGATTATATTTTACATTAAAGCGCTGGTAAATTGTGCAGTTGTAAAATAAATGTGTAATCTTTGTATCACAGAATTCAAACGCCAATTTGACTACAATCAAGATGACTGATTTTCTCATGGCTTAACATAAAATGAATAAATCCCTCCTGACTCTATATCTCTATAAGCCCACAAAGATCAACGCTCTATACATTCCCATATGTGCCTCTGGAATTAGTAGATCCTCCCTGCAAAGCCGTTCTCCCCAGAAATTAAGAAGAAACAATGAAAGCTCTTTATCTCATGGAAACATTTATTCGAGGACAATAAATGTTAATTGAGCAATTTTTCATAATGCTTAGTTTAATATAAAGTTTCATATGAAGTCTCATTTGTATGCTGAAAACCTGGTTTTCTGCAGCATACAAACTGGTTTTAAATAAATACATTAGTACTGGTACTAAAATTACTGTTATTTTAGACAGATATGACGGGGGCATAAAAAACGCTCTCCGCCATGTTCAGAATATTTAATGGCTCTATGCTGGCACTCAAATTTCTCCTCTCTTTTCATGTTTACCCTTTAACGAGGCTGTGGGAGGTTCAATCAGATCATAACTGACATAACAAGACGAAAACATTGAATTATCTCCAGAACAATGACATGTCTTTATTCAAACATCCATCAAGAATCAAAACAGTCAAGAAGTAGACAAAAAAAGGAAACATGTACAAAATAAGCAACATCTTGTGTGTATCTTTCTATTGTGGATCAGCATCTGGATGTGGTTACTTCCTGTTGTGACCCCAGAGGGAGGACGGTGACAAAGGGACACACTAACGTTCCCAGATGAGTGTTTACTCAACTCCAGAGGATCGTCGCTAGACAGATGAGAGGATCCAAACCCAGACCAAACAAGGTACGAATCTCAGTGAGTAATCCGACCACAGAATCAAATCAGTAAAATCCTCAAATCTGAAATCAATCCCCAGAACTCATCTTCTGTAGATCTAAGAAGATCGGATCAATGTGAGGAATATAAAGGCAATCCTACTCGGTACATAAGGGAGCATGTACTTCTGAAACCTGCACAATATCCTCGCTGATCCGTGCCACTGAAGGATGACAGCAGACAGTTGAAGAAAGGCCCAGGAATATGTGATGGCAGCTCCTGCACGACCTTAAATATATATATTTTTGGGGGTAAATCTCAAACAGTGTAATTGTGAAGTCATTGAAATATCCTGAAATTAGAAAAGACAAATAAGTAAACGGTTGTATCTTCTACTTTGGGTGCCTTATTAAAATGATCAAGATTAAATAATAATCATTTATACCATATATCATATTTTCTCAACAATAAATTCACATTGACACCGTTTAGGATTTATCCAAAAAATAACCTTCAGTGTATTCTGTACATCTTTCTCTTAATTTATGTTATGAAGCTGTTATCTGATCTATTACAGGTATCCCTTCTGGCCAAAAACACAAACATAACAAAAAAGTGATCACAAGTGGTACAGATTGATGATTTAGGGGATAAAATGTGTGCTTACAGTTATCAAGAACGCATCAATATAAACAGACAGAGAGCGAGGAGCTCAGCTCAGAACAGGACCAGATTGAGGAAAATGTAATTGTTTATGTGCGTGCGTGACGCTATTGGAGATTATTCACTTTCCTCTCAGGATTATATGAGATGGTTAAATCCCTCCCTACTCTAAATGTGTTATCTATACTCTACAAGCCCCCAGACACCAGTCCTCTATACATTTACAAATGTCCTCAGTGGATCAGAACAGATTTGCTCTCTGTAAATCTTATAGCCTCAGAAACTAAGAAACAACTATGGAAGCACTTTATCTTATGGCAGAATTTTATCTGGGACATTACATAGTAAAAAAAGAAAAAAAAAGAATACTAAACTGATGCCTTTCTGTATTTTTAACAGCATTTTCAAATCCATTACAAAAATATACCAGGTAATTTGTGTACTGAAACACAAAGTGCTATATCAGTATCATCCCACTTAAATTTTAAGTTGTTACACCCACAAATCCATCCTTCATTGACTACTGAGCGGAACACAGAAGTCCAACTCAGGGCTCAAAACATGACCAAAACCAAGTCAGACTTCTGACCAATTACAGCTCATCGTGTCGTGTCCGTCCAATGGCAGTCAGTTTGGAGAGTTGAGCGTTAAACTTTCCATCTCTGTGGGTCACTGGGGGTCAGAGAGGAGAGCAAATTACTGTCACAGAAAATATTAAAACAAAAACAAGGACACAGAGCGTCACTGATGCAAAGCACCTGAAACCAGCCAGTATCATCTAACTGCAGAGCCAGCAGCTTGAGACCTACAGGTCTAGTACAACCTGCACTGCCTGTTGGCAAGAAAAGTATAAGCAGCAGCAGATCAGATCTGTAGATGTAGGTGTGTGGCATCTACTGGTAAGGAAAGTAATAGCTGCTGCAATTTTTACACTAGTGCCACCTACAAAACAATGCGTGTTACAACTGCTACCTCATCTCGTTCTTCGAACAGTAGGTGCTGCTTGTGGTTTTATATTTGACATATAAAACCTAACAAATGTAATAGTTTTGTTCACTAGAACATATTTTCTGCTGAATAAGGAAGCCCTTAGTGTTGATGCCTCCTGCTGTTTTCCAGATTACTTTGAACAAAAGGGGTGGTTCATTGCTCATTGTCGACCTAAAGAAACCGGTGTGGGATGCCGGAGAAAAACAATGAACTTAAGTGTTACTGTATTAATTCATATAAACTGAACTGTTTAAGGGTCTGAACATGTGAAGTTCAGTGAATGAATGAACTAAAGAGATAAACAGTAAATTTGTTTGCAAAATCGTCCAAATATTTTGCATTTTACAGCCCCAAGTTGAACTGTGTTTATATCTACATTATCTACTGGAGGTGAGGGTGGTACAGTAATGTCATACATTTGTATCAATTATTTATAACTTAGTTTTTGCGTTGCGGAGCAATTTTTATACAAATTAATGGCTGCCACCTTGGATTAAGTCTTTAATACACATGCAGTAAAACCTCAAACAAAAAGCTATCAGCATCTATAACAATCTGCAGTTGCTAACATTGCAAAAACTACCACTTGTTTTGCCTGTAGGTGGCAACATCTACAGGCATCTGCAGGTCGAAACTACAGTGACTTTTCTTTCCTGTAGGGGGTGCAGGGCATGTTGGCATGTTGGCATGTGTAGAACTGCTCTGTTAGTGACTGAACAGCTCCCCCTTATCTGCAGCCTGCTAAATGTGAACATATAAGCTTGTGAGTGAGTTAAAGCCAGTTTATTGATATATTTTGCATTTTAAAAAAAGCAATTTACCTACTGTGTATTACTAAAAAGCTTATCCCTCGAAATCATGACTGGAAGTGTTTCCCAGAGGTCTCACAGAGATGGGATTATCCTAAAGTCTGTGATAGTTGCAGGAAATTGAGTCGATAAGCCTCTGTACTGTCGTGTCTAATCTGCTGTTACAGAAAATTGCTGTGTGACTTGTCAAATCCTGCTAATCACAGTCCGGAACTTGAGCCACAGTGGGGATTTGTGCAAAAACTAAATAACAACAAATAATAATGCTACAGGGACAAATGGCAACCCACTCACAGCTGGAGCATATGCTTCAGAGGGAAATCAACAGAGAACTTGCAACGTGATGGAGGGGATGGGAGGGAGCGAGCGAGAGATTGATGTGACAAGCAGAGGGAGTTGATTGAACACTTGGAAATGCAATAAATTTCTCACCTGTTGAGTCTCCTACGGTAAATTCCTCCGGCTTCAAAGGCACGTCACTCTGTCCTGCTGCCGCCGTCTGAGACTGGAGACAAATACAGCAGCAGTGATGAAGAGGAGGACGAAAGGGAGGAAAGGAAAGAAGGAGAAAAAAATCAAAAAATAAACAAAAACAGGATGGGAGGCGGCACAGGAGACACTTTTTTGCAACAGACGGGCCGGGAGAGTAGGAGGATGTGGTGACAAGGTCAAGGAGATGCTGTGCGGGGGTGGCAGGTGTGTTTGTTTGTGTATGTGAGGTTATTTTTGTCGCATCATTTAGTGAAGTTATTTTCTGTGCATTTGTCTTCTGCTTGCAGGGCACGGAGCCAGAACAGGAGGAGGAAACATGTGCTCTCACTAATGACAGAGTGTCAGGACTGCCCTTGGTGGGGGAAGGAGGCGTGTCAAGGTGTGCTTCACTTCAGCGACGACCACATCAGACACGGCAGACCTCCGCTAAGTGACTGAGCTCAGGAAGAGTCCAGAGACATTAACCTTCCATGAAACATTATGTGCAAAGACACGGCGGGTTTGCCTTCCAGGAGAAATAAAGCTTTTCTGTTACTTTGCCTGTCTCTGCCTGCCTTGTTTTTCAAAGTTGGTACTAGGTGGCATGTATCTCGAACCACCATTAGAGTAAAATAGATTAAAAAATGCAGGGACATGATGGCCATGATGGGTTTCCATGGACACATAAGTATTAGTGGAGGGGATGTGCAGTAAAGCAAAGATCCAAAGTGCAAGTGGCAGCTGATTTTATTCAATTCTACTCAGGACTGTGTAGCCAGGAACATTCGGCGATGCTCTGGCTCTCAGATGATGTTAGGTGACATTTAATCTTGAGTAGCCGTACCTTTTAATCTGACGGAGGTCTGGAGGAAACCTCATTTAAATAATTTGGGGGGAAAACATGTCCATAGCCGTTGGTTCAAAGTATTAAAACGGAAAACTGTTGAAGCTTTTTCAAACTGACAGTGGGTTTTAGACTGTTGGTCAGATAAAACAAGCAATGTAAGACCTCACAATTAATTCATACTTTGAATCATTAAATTGAAGACTTCTCCTAACCCCATTTATATAAAAATGTTACATGCATTGCACATATGCATGCATATCCTGGAAAGAGGTCAAATAAAAGAAATTGTGTCACTACATGTGATGACTTTTTCACAGAAGACAAGATCAAAGTGTTGTTGACAGTCACCAGCTTTGCAGTCAAAAAAAGCAAAGTAAAAAAAAAAAAAAAACTGCAATACCGAAAAATCCTGCCTTAATGTTAGCCATGAGCTTGACAAATGTATTGCTGGTGCATAGGTGGATGGTTTATTATTTGCAGGCTATGCAAAAATGTTCATCAACTGTGTTTTCTACACAAGATCTAATCAACAACAGTGCCTCTTCTCAAACTGACAATGACACAAGAAACTATCAAGATATTACTGACTGATATATAGGCCCAGATTCATGTAAACAGGATAGGCAACATTTGCATCTAACAGTTGAGGGAATTTGTGTTTCTTTTATACTTACATATGCATTTGCATATTCAATTTTGGTTCCCTTAAGTTCAGCTTTGAATTGAGTGAAAAACAGGTAAGACTTCCCCTGGGGCCTGGCAGGAATGAAAAAAAAAGTTTGTTACCAACATTAAGTCATTTGCATACATTAATTTGCTTATTAAGTCAGTCCTGGACATGAATACATTTAAACTATGAGGTTAGAAACTCTGTTGTTTTTTCTTCTTCTCTCTACGGGGCTGTCACGATTAACTACAATCATTAGAGTGACTCAGCAGACACATGGGACAAATTCTCACTGAAGACACACTGAATATCAGGGTCAGGGGGTGTGTGCGTGTGTGTGTGTGTGTGTGTGTGTGTGTGTGCGTGTGCGTGTGCGTGTGCGTGTGTGTGTGTGTGTGTGTGTGTGTGTGTGTGTGTGCGTGCGTGTGTGTGTGTCACCTCCACACAGAGCAGGAAAACAGTCTGTCGTCATCACTCAAACCCACACTCATCAACCATTGCTGTTTGGGAAAAAAGAAGAATATTTATGCATAAAACCTGCTGTAATTAAAACTCTATAATACGATGCTGGAGACTGAGAGACTCACCTCATTGGTTCCCCCTTGTGAAGCATAAGTGAATAAGCATTCATACTCCCTCTGAAATAAGAGAGTGTAACATCAGTGCTTTGTTAAATCTTCATATTATTTTCATTTTTTATCTAACAATTACTTTTACATGCTATTATCAGATTGCTGCTCGGTTTCATACGTGTGTGCGTCAGTGTCGATTTGATAGTTTACATTTTTATAGTGAAATTTCTGCAGCTAGGTTTCATATTATTCTAAATGCAAAGGTCTGTTGTGGCTGCTGGCCTAATAACAATGTTTTGTCTGCTGGTAAAGACCATAAGGACGTTTCTCACAGCAGACATGTTTTGACATGTTCTAGAAGAAAGCACAGGTGTAAATGTTACACCTGATATTGTGCATGAGGAATCACTACTAAGCTAGGGCAGAGCAATAAATCAATATTATCGCTTCTCGTCTTTCAGCAAAATCACAACATGATGAAATAATTTCTATTGTCCAAAGTAATGACTTTTACAAAACTGTAATCAGAAACTTAATTAGTTATTAACTACACATATAAACAGTTAGTCTTGTGTAATGCATAACGTTTGATTGTTTTATATATGATTTTGCAAACATTTGCCTTATTAAAATATATATCAATATTGGAAAAGATCCTTATTCCAGGAAAATATGATAATGGTTTCAACCATATTGCCAGCCCTACCTAGAGCCACCATGTTATTAGTAACACCTGTTTTTTTCCTGCTATGTCATGTCAAAATGTCTGCAGTGAAAAAGCTCTATTGTAATCAACTGTACAGTCTATGATTGTAATGGGCATTTGTTATTATTTTAGCCCATTTTATGGACAAATGATTAAGCCATTAATTAATAAATAAAAAGAAGAATTGACAATTAAACAAAAACAACTAAGAAGTTACAGCCTTTATGTAAAGACAGGATATTGAGACTTTGCTTTCAAATTAAATAAAAAAAAGCTGTTCACAGTCATTAAAATGTCCACCAATGAATGAAGCCATTGTGGCAATGTGGCAACGACGTGTCAGCTTCTCACAGGCTGTTTCGTCATCACGCTGCGACTACAGCTGACCAGAAGAATGTAGTTTTTCACATATGTCACTATCAATACCAAATACATTGAATGTAACAAACTAATGAAACAAACACACCTCACAACCTTACACACACAATACAATCCGTGGTATGTTTCAGTCTGTAATTATTATGTCCACTACTTAACAATCAATATAAGAATAGATATAATTAACCTTAACGGTGAATTCACCTACATTCAAACTTGCACGTTTAGAGTTAGCATAGCCTAACTGTAGCTCTGTGTCCGGGTGGTGTTTAAAAACGTTAGCTAATTGTGTAAAATAAAGACAATACTTTATAATTTCACTCACAATCGCCTCAGTGAAAGTGTGCACCACTCCACCCGGTTTAACGTTAAACTCCACCGTCTTCGTCCGATCAGGAGAGGCATCAACCGGGACAATCAACACGAAGACAAGCAGAAACGCCAAATTAACAGCACAAAAGTTATTTTGGGTGGCCATCTCCTTCTCCTTATAGCTAGATGTGTGATAGTGGTGATAGTGGTGCTGGTGGTGGTGTGTGTCGCTGTGAGTAGCACCCCGGGTAACCGGTATCCCGTCGACTGTAAATGTCGTCACATACCAAACCAAGGAAACAAATATGATAAAATATCAAAGCAGACATAAGCAACATAAAACAGACGAATATCTTGATATGGTAATAATAAACACATGCATTGTTGATGTAGTTTAAGATATGATATTGACGAATAAAAGTAGGAGTAGGCCTACAGAATTAATTGTAACGCTACCATTCAGGGCCACGTGATGTCGCCCTTGTTCGGCCAATTTGGTACATTTTTTTTCTACTGCAGACAAAGTAGAAACAACTATTAAATATTTACATTTTTATTTTTATGACATCATGTAATGTATGTCTCAGTAAGCGTAAAGTAGCATAACACAACAGTTTGACAAATCAATCCCAACTCAACTCAAGGTCCAGTGAGTTCACATCGACCGATCCATCTCCACGACAATGAACAAACTCCATCCAAATTTATGAGATGCATTGTCATGTCACTGATGTTTCTTGTCTCGTCTTATCTTATAGCAATCAATCATTCCTCCTTAATAATAGCCTACAAAATATAATCAATATTAATAATTAAAAAGTATTATTATAGATTAAGATAAGATACGACTTTATTGATTCCTTCACTGTTATCCCGAACTAGTTGACTTTACCTGATATTTGCGTGGAATCCCGTTGCCTTAAACCGTTTAAGTTTTTACAAAAGGTGAAACTAAATAGGTCAAGTTTCATTACCACAGACTGGTAAGTTGATGCAGTAGACAATCAAGTTTACCTTAGTAGTCCTTAGCTACTAAAACTCGTTAGTAAACATAAATAACTTTTGTTGAAATATAATAAATATGAAACATTAGGAAATCAATAATTATTATAATAATTACAATAATTACTGTAAATATGTTTTTTCCTTTATAACAACACAACAGTTCTGATTGAACAGAAAGGATGACAGTGCATGTATTGTATTTTCCGGATTGCTCGCCATGAATCTGTGTGGCCATTTTCTACCACACTGCCCAGAGGCCATTATCCCCACGTGCAATAATAAATGTAGACAAACATGAACACTAAATCAACCATACAAAACTAAAAACCCACGTAACATGAATGCACACCCAAAACAGTAACAGAACATTATTAAAACACACTTTAACTAGGATAGAAACCGTCAGAACGTTCAGAACATATATTTTTCTCCATGAGATTTTGCTCAGTCCCAGTCCCTCCCATACAGAAACTTATCATCCTTAGTTATCTCTGCTTCTGCATACGTAAGCTAATTATTACAAACAACAAATATGATTAAGTAATGAATATGTTTTTTTACAGAATATGAAAGAATAAGTAGTGACCACTAAAAAGTTTAATTACAACTAAATCTGGGTTTACAGTGTATAGGGAAAGTAGGCTATATAAATTAATTAAAATTAGCCCCAACTTGACCAGCTGCAACATTTAAGTGATATGCACATCAATGTTAATACAATACATTTCTGCATGACTATGTTAACTGTTGGTCAAAATATAGTAACGTTTTTATGAACGAGTGTCATCCTCTATAACAACATGTCTACAGAATTCTCTCAATAACAAATAGGCCTACTGTACTTGTGTGCATTCCTCTCTTTTTCACAGTAGAACTACATTTAGTATTACAGGAGACAAAACCAGTCTCATGTCTGCTCCTGCATGTACGTGTAGCCTACGTGTGTCTCTGGAGCCATAAAGCGTCCTCCTCGTGATAGATGAACAGATGTTTTGGTATGAGAGGAGACACCTTAACATTGTCTGACACTCATGTGTAAAACCCATAAAACAATACGAGCATTTAGAGGCAATTTCAGACCAAAAATAACTAGGGTTTCAGCTGAATAACCTGTCCTCCCTCTTCACTCTCCCCTCCCCTCCACCACCTCCCCCTCCTCCTCCCCTATTCGCATCACTGCAATCCCACTTCCCAAACCCCAAAAAAATACAATAACACGATTAATAACAGCATGCATTCACTCAGACAGCCTGTTGAGTGTTTGGATATTTACACAGCAGCTCCAGGAGGAAAAGCACCAGGGTCATTAGGCACATTCTTCTATTTCAAACAGGGAGAGCTGTTCAATCTGTAATGACGTGTAAATGGTCAGACTCAGGGAGTCCTTGTCCTGCCCAGGTAAACATTGTCTCATTTTGACAGGATGCCAGACAAAATATTCAGTTATTTCCACTGTGCTCACACAAACAGCTTCTACTCTTTGCTATTAACAAATAATTCTCTGCAATGGTAAATATACAGACCTATCCAGACAGAGAAACACAACATTAGTACGGAGTTGGCGTCAAGTTCTTTCACTAGTGATTCAAGCTCATACTGCAGACTTTACACACACAGTAGAGAGTGTTTCAAATCCATGTCAGTGGTTATGTAGGCTATGTGTAGATCTGTATCAATCTGAGTTAATTTAAAGAGCTGTTACAGAGCTGAATCTGTTCCACCATGACGTCAAATTATTGGATGATTAATCATAGTTGCTAAATGTTGTATGTATTATTATTTGTCCTCTCATGGAGCTGATGTGTGAGTTCATAATTGTCTAAACATGTTAAATTAATTCTGAAGGATGTTGATTTATATGAACACTGGCATGGTGTTGATTAGACTCTTCAGCAGGTCTATCAGTAATGAACTCCATTATCTAATGAACTATGTGAACAAGCTTTGTTCAAACCCACAAACGTTTATTTTGAATTCCAGTCACAAGATTTAGAAACATGTGACTCAAAAGCCATTCAGACATATTCAGTTGGTATATGGGTACAGCTATAAAATAAACCTCAGAAATTTGGACGTTTAACTTTAAGCTGCAACAAAGGAAAAAAGAAAAGTCAGAAGTATAAAGGTTGATGGGGTCAGTATTGACAGTTTGTGTCTGTACATGCAACAAACTGCAGTCTCGCCTATTGGCTCTGACACTTGTTGACCGGGAGTCTCAGACACTCTGCCTCTGGGCACAGCCTCACAGACCTTCAGTCCGTGATAAGAATGGTTTAGCCGTGGTGGTGCTGCTGATGTCAGCAGGTTGCAGTCAGGTTTTCCTGGCCGTCTGCGGACCTGTGGAATTTCTCTCCTCCTTGCCATATCCAGCGCGGGCAGGCAGGGGCGACCGGCAGCTCTGCCCATCCTGCACGCCCTGCAGGCTTAGCACGTCGGCCTGCCCTGAGCAAACAGCACCTGGAGCTGCCCTGACCCTCTGTCACACTCAAACACACATCAGTGGGTCACATTGACGGCTCTCTGACCAAAGATGGTGTGAGCTCCACAGAGAGGCCACGTTTGTGTGAGAGGATGAGTGAAATCTGGGGTTATAAAATAGGTTCATGTCCAGTGTGATGTGGATATCTGCGGTACATACACAGAGACTTTCCTCATCTCTGATACTTTCTTCTTTCTTTTCATCTTTAGCATCCTTGTACCTTTATTGTTACAGCGATAGAAAGTCACCAAGTATATTTTCCCAAGTAATGTACTTAAGTACAATTTCGAAGCACTCATTTTATGCTTCTACTTAACTACATTAAACAGGGAAATATCATACTTTTTATTCTGCTACATTTTACAGCAACAGACAACAACAACAACAACAACAACAACAACAACAGATATAGCTAATTGTCGGATTAATATTCCACCAATAAAAAACTTGATAAACTGATAAAATACTAAATCAAACCAGTGGTTGGGAACCACTGGACTAAACCACTAAATCTTCTGACACAGTATTAATACTTTTCTAATGTTATGTATGATAATATATCAGTCACAGGAGGCGTTATTCTGCAGAATAGGTACTTTTATACTTGAAGTACAATTTTTACGTAATGAAAGATGCACTTTTACTTCTAATGGAGTATTTTTACATTGTTGTATTAGTACTTTACTTTAGTACTAGGATCTAAATACATCCTTCACCACTGTAAATGCAGTGTGAACATCCCATAAGAATTCTCTAAAACTTTCTTCTGGTTTATCTTGGTGTTGTCATAACTTTCAGAGGGAGAAATAACAGATGGAGATCATCAACCCAGCAAACGAGGACTAACGTACATAGCATCTGAGAAACCCACAGCACACTTTTCCTATTCAATCAATCAAACTTTATTTATATAGCACTTTACAGCAACCAGCAGGTATCCAAAGTGCTTAACATCGAAACCAAGAATAAAAACACATATCATACAATAGAAAGAAAGAACATAGAAAACAGTAAAATCAGAAATAGTTACAAAGGAACAGAAGAATGAAATTGTCACACCACTGCTACGTATTAAAAGCCAGACTAAACAGATACGTTTTAAGTTTGGACCTAAAAAGAGCTACATCTGTAATAGTGCGAATATCAGGGGGTAACTTGTTCCAGAGTCTCGGGGCAGCAACTGCAAAAGCCTGGTCACCCCACTGTTTATATCTAGACCTTGGCACTTCTAAAAGTCGCTGGTTTGAAGAACGCAATGACCGGTTGTGCTCCCGCAAAGTTAAAATTTCGGACAAATACTCCTAATTCTCTAATTCTCTATTACCATGAGAAGGAGTAGAGACGTTGGTGACCTGCTGTGGCCCTGATGTTGCCATAAGACAGACTGTGTAAGTGAGTCAGTGAGGGAGGTGAATGGCTCTCATACAGTAACAGATGCTGGAGAGCAGTAGAGAAAATACACTCCATGACTTCAGCTCCCACCTGCCTGCATATTTATCTCATAAACATCCTGAAACTTGTTCCTTCTTCTATCAAGGCTTTGCAGAAAAGTTGCTGAGATCTTCCACTTTACAAGGACAACAAAAAGGTTTCAGTTGAAGCACAAATTGCTCCAGTCGTTATGTTTCCACCATACATTGTTGTCAGAGAATTGTGGCAGTAAAACAGAGAGTTTATGCACATTTTTTTTCACTTGCATGCTCTATATTTAAGATTACAAGACTATGAAGGAATGTATTTGTGCTGGACAGCAAGGAGCACAGTTTTAAAAAGAATGAATTGTGTTAAAAAAATAACTGGTGAGTATTCATTTTCACGTCACAGTCAGACAGTGTCCCTAATAAATCTGGTGACAAAGTGTAAACAGAGCGTTTCCAGACACCTCACATGGAGTTATTACCAGGTGAATAAATGTTTTCTCAATCACTCATCTACTGTAACACACCATGACAAACACGCAACAACAGGCTTGTGGTGTGAAGCTAGGTTGCCATTTCCGAGAGACGTAAACCTGCTAAGTGGAATCATTTTAGCTATTTCTCTGAGGTGTGTTATTCCAAAAGCATTTAAGATACATACCACTCCTAACTCTAATGGAACCTCAGCTTGTGTTAACTGCTGTAAATGGTAAATGGAATGACTTCATGTTGTTAAATATTTGTTCACATCATTCCATCAGTAGTGACAATTTAGATTTTTTTTTTTTAAGTAAGACAACAGTCTTCAATGGTACCTTTGTTTCCACACAAAAAACAAATAAACTTTATTATAAAGTAGAATAAAAATTTAGAACATATTTCAAACAATCAAATACCCTTTCACTAGATTATTATTACAGAATATACATGTGTGAGTAATAATATACTCAAAACTGCACAAAAGCACACTATACGGCTCGAAATGCATACATGTTTTTTTTGGTATATATATATATTTTATATATTTTAACAGCACTTATAAGTCTTTAACTCCAATCCATATTAATGCTCAACAATAGACAGAGGAACTTTTTCTCTACACAAAATGTTAATAAAGTCAGTCGTACAGTATGACTGAATGAATTCACATAACTTCATTATCTGAATCACGCTGATATGCTTTTCCTCAGAAATGTACTGTATGTTATTACAACTAACATAATTTACCATCTAGCCAGCCTGGTTGTAGCTACAATATATATCATATGACATAAATATGAACAAACTAGAAAACATTTTAAAGTAGTATTAGTTGCACATTAAGAGTATCAGCTGCACATTAAGAGCAACAAGAAGGCATTAAGTATAGGTTTCTGTGGGAAAATGTTTGTCTTCAGTCAGGTCAGCTTCTGTGGAACAAAGAATAGAAATCAGTGATGAGCTCTTCTTTTTTTACTTCTGATCTCAGCTATATGAGGAGTGAGAACATACAGTAAGACTGACTTACACAGTGATCCTGCAGTTTCTCGCCTGGACGTAGCTTCCTGTGTACCTGATGTCGCAGCGCACCTCATTGTTTGAAAAATCTGACTCCTGAACCATCTGCAAGGGGTTCACTGTCACCTGAGAAACAGCAGAACGAAAATATATGTCATTTGGTTCCAGTTATATGAAAACATGCTGTAATGAAGGTAATAATTCTTGTCTTATTTTATAAAGCAGCTCTACACTCCCACCTTGAGGATGTAGTTTCCAGGCGGTACATCAGTGATGTCGATCCATTGACAGTCGATATTGGCGTGATACGTATCGTAGCAACCAGGGCCGAGTCCCTGAGAAAAATCCAAACTTACATCACTCTTGGCTTAACGAAAAGAGTTAATCTTACAATAACAAATCATCATCTAATCATATTCAATTGATGAATGATTAAAATACTGGATGGATGGATAGATTAATGAAAAAAAAGAAATCAATCATGGACCAGGAAGACCAACCTGTGTGTGAGCAGTGCAGGCGAAGCGTCGTCGTACACCCGGGTCACAGGATGTGTCCTCCAGACAGAAACTGGCCTTGTGTCCCTCTGCGACCTTCTGTCCAGTAAAGAAATCCAGCAAGTCATAGGTACTAAAGGCCTCCATACTGTGGTAATGCCTGCAGACACACAGACAGAGAGAGTGAGACAGACACACACATCCAAATGAGAGCTTTACTGCAAATGGGTTGTTTTTTGTCTTGGTCAGCTCATATTGATGAGGCCAAAATAGGAAAAGTTATTCCTGTTCCTATATCATACACTCATCAGCACCAAGAAAGCAACTGAACAAACTGTAACTGGCACAAAATAGAGCTTTGGTTCTTTCTTTTTTTTTAAACAAACTGGCCTTTAGAAATGTTCTATACTGTGTTTATCAGTTGTATTTATTTCGCTAATGTGGTACTGAGGACAATTTACTTTTTACACACACACACACACACACACACACACACACACACACACACACACACACACACACACACACTTGCATGATGGTTTTAAATGGTTAATTGATGATGGTAAATGTGATTATCAGTGAACCTGCAGTCTTAATAGATACTGCATTGTAATATTTATCAGTGTTTTTGTTACATGCTTGATTTCTTTACATATTTTGTTACTACAGTAATACAGCACTGTTAATTTAGTCATTTCATGCCCATTTAAATTAGCATATTTTATTACTCTGTGAAGATCCGTGGAAGCTAGTAACTTATAAAATAATGTAGACAACAAGTGTATATTTACCAATACTTACCTATAATTACCTTAACTCACATCATCTCAAATGTATGATTTAGTCAAATCTGGTAGGCCAAAGAGTCTAGACACCACTGTACATGGACTGGGAATAAGGACACTGAACTCACTGGTGACAGCTATGCCATTCCCACTCATGTCTGGGCTTCACTGGGAGGAAGTCAGCTGTTCCTTGGTTCTTCACTCGCTGTGGGAACCGCAGCAGGACTCTGTAGTCGAGGTCCCTCACATTCGGGTGATTAGCAGACCTAAAGCAAAATGAAACAGAAAGGGAATGAGCCAAGTTTACCTCGAGTATCTTCACTTAGACTAGAAATGCCACGAAATAACTGAGAGCACAGCTGGGGTTGACTTTGATCACCTTTGTGTTTGTGGTATCTTTACATCACTTTATCCTCTACACACACCTCACTGCACATTGAACTCCTTCTCCTCCACTTTACATAATGGTGCATTACTGTGCAAGCGACAAGGGTGGTTTCTGGTCTTGCCTCAGCAGTTTTTGCATTCACCTCAGGAATCCTTTGCCTTTCACTTCAGAGTTTCTTTTACTTGGCAAAGTGGCTGCTGAGATCAGAGGAGAGAATCTCGGGCGGTTGCCCGGTTTATGTCCAGCCGCTCTGTCACAGCTACTATAGCTTCCAAATGGGCCTGAGGCCAACGCACATCCTAATGTGGCAACCTCAAAAGAACCCTTGATGATTATCATTATTAATTTATTAATAAGTGTATACCCCATTGATTTTTGTGTTCAAAGGAATAACATTTTATCACACAGTAGAGAGCATGTGCATGACAAAATGTCAGAAAAAAGACAAGCAGTAATACAATACTCATACCTTCACTAAGTAACTAATTACTGATTTAATTGGTCTCGACTTGACTGACATATTACAGTAATGCGGTGTGATGTCATATAAATAAGTGCACCTGGAAAGACAGTTTTCTTCAGCAGCACAGCGAAGTGCGTACATCTGCACTCTCTGGATGTAAGAGGCAGCTTGGATGTAGTAAGGGTCAGGAACCAAGTCTGGGAGACCTGCAAAAAAAAAATCATCCTCAACTTCAAATGAATGTAATGTATGAATGTAAACATGCATTGACTCAACCAGACACGCATTTCCTTTGGTTAAGACTTTTGAAAATAGGAGTCTCTCTACTGGAAAAGATGTGGAAGCTATTCAATTATATTCTCCAAGGAAGTTAGGGCAGAAAACATGAATTAATCATGCGGTATAAGCACAACCATACATCATTATAACATTACCTCGAGTATCTCACCTGTATCTAGTAGAAAATATATTTATATCTACTGATTCAAAATATAGGCAATTGAACATGTCTTAATGTTAAACAAGTAATTACTTGTTATACTTGAGCACATTTGCAATCAAATACAGAGGCTTTCATACTGAAGACATTAGTTTTGTCATTAACTCTGACTTTTATTAAAGATGCATTATAAAAAGGGGGATTTAATTATTTTTTTAATGAGCATGGGGAATCTGTCTCAGCATTACTCCACTCAGTGCTCCACAGGGCTTCTTGATAATTCAGACCTTTGATTCAGGGTGTTATCCATTAAGATTTTTTTTTTTTTTTAAAGTACGTTCAAACTACGTGTGTCAGGCTTTCCACTTTTTATACACTTTGGACACAATGTCTCCTGTCCGACTCACCATTGTGGAAGAACCTGGTGCCATAGCCCGGTCCTGGTGGAGGGTGCACAGTGATCCTGTTTCTATGGTCTGGTGGGTAAACATTATAGAAAACTGAGTTTCTGTGATGAATACTGTGCGGATCCCGTGGGTCATCCACGTCCGTAGTCCTTGTTGTTTCCGGCCTTGTACGAGGAAAGTGTATTTCTACGGCGTTACTGGACGGCGCTGTGGGAGAAACGTTTGATTCTGCAGTGTTTCTGGTCAGTGAGTGCGCTCTTTGCGCACTGCGAGCGTCTCCTAAACTGGTTTGCTGCGGTATGCGACGTGCGTTCCCACTATTCTCTCCCATGGTGTCCCATCCAGCTATGGCAGGTGGCCGGGCAGTTGATTCCGAGTTTATCCTTCCGCCTTGGCTGTGCGTAAAGTCCGGTGATCCTACCGGTGACGCAGTGGCCTGTTGTGAGCCAGCTCCAGGTGCACTCCGGCCTCCTCGCGGGACTCCACTGCCGGAGAACTCCTGGATGGTGGTGAAAGCCGCGGCGCCGCCGTTTGACGCTGCCTGTTGTGAAAGGTATCCCGCAGCAACAGCCTCTCCGGGGGTTGCGAGGCGCGGAGGGGACTGACTGTGCGTCCCGGGTATTCCCGAGGCGAGTAAATACTGACCCGCATCAACACCAAGAACCGACCCATCCATTTGACTGAGGTCGTTTTGTTGAGAGTGACCCCCGGCTGCCTCCTCGAGGTCTCCATGTCTGGTACTGGTGGATCTACTGAGCGCAACAGGAGGGTGAAGTCGGTTCAAACTGTTTTTAGTTGTCAACATGAGCTGAGTACGTCTTCTGGTCTGCGCAGGGGAGCGATATTGAGTCCCTGTGCTCATTAAACTGTACACCTGACCGTTATTCTCCCACTGAATTCGGTGTCTCCACGGTCCGACACCTGCGCGTAAACGGTGCTGACCGGTTCCAAAACACACCAAAACATCTAGGAGGCAGACTAATACAAGCACAAACTTCTCCATGGCTCAATGTGTTGGCGTCTCTGTGAAGAGCTCCACCACTGAGACAAAGACGACGAACATTTGAGTTTGACCTGGGTGATGGGGGGGTGGTGGTAGAGAGAGAGAGAGAGAGAGAGAGAGAGAGAGAGAGAGAGAGATTGGGCTGAGACATCTTCAAATGTTTTTAGTGTGAGTTACTCAGAAAAATGCTTTTATCAAAATATCAGCGAGGAGCTTCACTCAGTTTAACCATTTCACCACCGGTGGGCTTCATTTGGTTCGGCATGTGCGCGCAAGTACATCTCGCTGCAGTCTGCGGGAAGGCGGGGCTTGACATCAAGCCCCGCCCACATCCAAGTCAGTCTTTTTTTTTTTTTTTTACCTACGTCGTCTCCCCATACGCTCGAACCATACAGTCTATGGCTCGAACGGACCAAGACGGTAGCAAACCTCATATCCTCTTGTTTCACATTAGATGACAGAAACTGATGTAAGCTAAACACAAACGACATTTCATGCAACAACAGTTGCATGAAATGTCAGTCTGTCTGCCGCTTCCCGCAGACTGCAGCGAGATGCTCCTCTGTACGCGAAGACATGTTATCAAAACATTAGGCGATGGTGAAGAAGAATTTAAGATCATAACTCCCATAGTCTATATCACTACTTAAAACAACAAAAAACAGAATAAAAAAAGTCAAAACAGTCAGCTATGTGTAAATCAAGTCTGTTCTATTTATTAACATTAAATCATCTCACAACATACAAGTCCAAATGAACATATATACACAGTTACTATAAGTACAAAGAAAAAAGAGAAAACAAGAAAACTATATACATTCACATTCATTACTGGTGGACATTCAATTAGGATAAAAACCTCAATACAATATACACATATTTACATATCACAAAACATCAAAATAAGTACATCTCTAATCAACTTCTTGTATTAAAATAAAAACAGTCATCAAAAGGACCATGTGGCGTACAAACAAAAGAACACAACTGCTTATACCAAAATTCATGTCTGTCTGTGGCGGCACTCTGAGGATCCCTCTGAGTTGCTGTGGCTGGATCTGGCTCCGACACTCTGGCCTGAAGACAGCACGGCCCACTCACGCTCCAGTTCTTCTTCCTCCTCCAGGGGGAGACAGAAGTTAGTAGGTTTGTTATGAAACATTAAAATATTCTTCTATTACTTAATTGTATTTCAATCTCAAAGTAAGAAATCAAAGATGGTTTATTATTATCATTACTATTATGTTAAGTCTTGCAGAATCTTGTCTTCGAACTGTTTTTAGAAGTTTAGGATTTAGCCGGTTTGAGTTTGTACAGGGTCAGTTTGATCAATTACATTTCAAAAATCAGCGTCCCTGTTACTCTTGATAATCCACTGAATGCACTTAAAGGAGAACTCCGGGCAATTTTTACGTTAATCTTGATCGCTATACGTATGTGAGTACTGTCGATAGCAAAAGAAACGAGCCGAATCGGTGCTAGCAACATGGAGCTGCTGCAGCTAATGCCGAGATCTCCCACTTAGCTAGAACAGCAGTTTTGGGGGCATAAGATAAAGAGTGCCTTTGTGCCTCTTAAAATGTCTGTGCAACATGAACAGGGCCCTTACATGACAACAAGATGCGTTTTCAACTCAGACATTGTTTAAATTCACCTACCCTGTTAGCTGCTATCTGCCGTCTGGGATGAGTGAGTGTGTTCACTCAGGCTTCAGCAGTTCTGTGTGTATTTGTAGCATATCTACCCAGTTTGTGTGCGATCCATCTGGCGTTGGTGAATAGTAGTCTCTGCAGTGGCGAACTGTGTTAGTTGCCTTAGCCAGGCTAGCAGGCCCAACCGGCATCCTTCTACTTCCTCCCCGCCTTCTCCGCCGCGGCCGACAACAATCCACGGGCGCCCGCTGGTCTGGTGGATGTCCTCCAGAGGACAGTTCATGCTTTTGCGGTGAAATTTTTGCGGCGAAAAAAGTTTATTTCCCCCTCAAAAATAGGTAATTGAGCACTGTAGTGGTTATGATCATATCAGTGACTATGTAACTACATGGAAACGGGCCAAATGATGCCTGTTTCTTGTAAAGTAACAGCGTTACAGAAGGCTGGCTGTAGTCTTGCGCTGAAGTCCCGCGGGAATTCAGCTGTAGCAGGAAAAGGTAAACAGCAGTGTGCAGATCGGAGCGTAGTGTGTGAAGAGTGAAGAGCGGAGGTGTTCACAAGGGAAGAAGCTTGGAGTAAGGTAACTATGGAGCTAGAGCTAGCCTTCTGTAACACTGTTATGGCGC
Organism: Sander lucioperca; assembly: GCF_008315115.2. Lineage (NCBI taxonomy): Eukaryota > Metazoa > Chordata > Actinopteri > Perciformes > Percidae > Sander > Sander lucioperca. Next base: position 6,555,889 of record NC_050183.1, read on the forward strand.
TTTTCCATTACACGGTACCAGCTCGACTCGCCTCTACTCGCCTTTTTTGGTTTTCCACTACGAAAAAAAGTACCTGGTACCTGCTAACAGGTACTTTTTTTAGTACCTCCTCAGTCGAGGTTCCAAGCGAGCTGAGGCGAGCCGAAAAGGTGACGTGAAAGCGACAGACGGGTGTCCTGAACAAACCCGCTATTTTTAAACAGTTTAGCCAGCTGTTTTTTTTTGCTGCCTCCAGCTTAATTTGAAACGAAATGTGTCTTCTGGCAACACACACCTTCGACGTTCTGTGTGTGTGTGTCGCGTTAGGTCACAGTAGTAACAAGCGCCGCTTGTTTACAGTTCTGCGGAGGCTCCGGCAGAGCTTTCGCCGTAGCCTAACTACACACACACATGGCCGGCTCCACGCACACACCAGCGCACAAGTATAAACATCAGGCCACTTTTACATAGGCTGCACAGGCTACGGCGAAAGCTCTGCGTGGAGCTTCCACAGAACTGTAAAACAAACTCAAGTGGCCTGATGTTTATACTTGTGCGTGGGTGTGTGCATCGATACGGCATAACGACCAGCCACGCTGAGGCGGTACTAAAATCCGCAATGGAAAACGGACGCACAGTGTGTCGAGTCGAGCAGGTACCATGTAATGGAAAAACGCCATTACTTTACAAGAAACAGGCATCATTTGGCCCCTTTACATGTAGTTACATAGTCACTGATATGATCATAACCACTACAGTGCTCAATTACCTATTTTTGAGGGGGAAATAAACTTTTTTTCGCTGCAAAAATTTCGCCGCGAAAGCATGAACTATCCTCTGGAGGACATCCACCAGACCAGCGGGCGCCCGTGGATTGTTGTCGGCCGCGGCAGGTGGGGAAGGCGGGGAGAAAGTAGAAGGATGCCGGTTGGGCCTGCTAGCCTGGCTAAGGCAACTAACACACAGTTCGCCACTGCAGAGACTACTATTCACCAACGCCAGATGGATCGCACACAAAATGGATATATATGCTACAAATACACACAGAACTGCTGCGTGATGATTATTACTGAAGCCTGGCTGAACACACTCACTCATCCCAGACGGCAGATAGCAGCTAACAGGGTAGAAAACAGAAATAGGTTGAAAACGCATCTTGCTGTCTTGTAAGGGCCCTGTTCATGTTGCACAGACATTTTAATTGCATTTTGTGGCTGCTAAGAGGCACAAAGGCATCTTAAAGGCTCTCTTTATCTTATGCCCCCAAAACTGCCGTTCTAGCTAAGTGTGAGATCTCAGCATTAGCTGCAGCAGCTCCATGTTGCTAGCACCGATTTTGGTGTTTTGGGTTTGATATCGACAGTACTCACATACGTATAGCGATCAAGATTAACGTAAAAATTGCCCAGAGTTCTCTTATAACAGTCTTCGGGGGGGATTATGTTTTCAGTGGATTAATCAGACTAACAACAACGACAACAACAATATTGTTCCCACTGTTTTTTTTTCACCCTGAAACTGACTGACTGATCCTGATGCAAATGTGTCCTCAATGCTGTCTGTATAACACGTTACAGCAAGAAAATAGTCTTTTATTTAATTTGGTACTTATTATAGAAAAAATAGAATGTGCTTACTTGTTTTGACTTTATAAGCTGGAGTTGATTTTAAGAGGAAATTCCTTGAAAGAAAAGCTAAATTTAGGCCCACATAAATATGAATTCATTTTTCATTTATTATTGAAAACTTTACTCTTCATATATGCATGCATGACTATACATTTTAAATGTTTTCATGTTCAGTTGACCTTCTGTGTACCACTATTAATTTGGAATTAATTGTATGTAGAAAAAAATAAAGACAATGCCTATACTTCCCTATAATTAGTACCAGATTACATAGCTCTTTCCAGGAAACTTCATATGAAATCGTTGAGAAAATGTAAGGGACATTACAGACCCGTAAAACAAAGCTATACAGCTGTTGTTATTAACTGATGGCTATATGTTTGTGTGCTTTCTTGGTCTGTGCATTTGTAAGAACTGTACCTCGTGGCTGTCCTCCAGAGCTTGCATGATCGCTGCCACCACCAGGTTTACCAGCACAAACTGGGCCATAACCACAAAACTGGAGAAGTAGATTGGAGAGACCCAGTACAAGTAGCTCAAACAGCCATCATCGTTGGGACGGCATTGCCTCAATGTGTCCTTGAGAAGCACAGAGCAAGATTCAGAAATGAAAAAAGAGGCACAAAGACTGAGGCACCATTACAAAATCTTTCTTACTCTGAAATCTTGACTGGTAACCGTTAAATCTGACAATAAGAAACTTAAAATATGTCTATTAAAACATTCAGAAAATAAACAAAACAAACAACTTCTTGGGATACAACATTATTGCAACACTTTATTTAATGGGTCTGTAATTTACTAATAATTTCCTGCTGTGACTAAAACACTCCCGATGTTACACTAAAGCATTTAACTGAAATAAATCAGTGTACCAACTGAATACTGTCTCCATCTTTCCTATAATTAGAACCAAACTTAGAAAAGATTCTTTCCAGGACACTTCCCAGAAAATGAATGGAAACATATTAGAATATCCTAGATCCATAAAATAAACACATGTCTTTAATGGAGAAATAGGGACTTGGACTTCAAACCTCATGCTGTGCACTGAATACAAACTCCAACTAGTAGAACATATCACACACTTTTAAACAACCCAGCACATCGTCCATCACATCACACTTTAGAGTGATCCCTCTCTCATTGGCTGGAAGGTCACATTCAGAATACCTGGACAGTGTAACCAGACACCCATGATGAAGGTGTTTGCAGTTCCAAATGAATGCATCAGTATTAAACTGAACAAATAATATATTTTAATCGATTAAATATGGCATTTTGTTGGCAAGTTGCCATGGTCATCATCAGTGTGATACCAGCCCTCAAATTCAATGCTTGCAATTGCGGGTTATTGATTATCTCATATAAAAGTGCTTTCTCAGTGGTTTGGGTATAATAAATATATAGAGCTGGTGTGTATCTGCATGCATGAGTGTGTACATACTGCCATAATCCCGCTCCAGTTGTCTCCGGTGCACACTTGGTAGAGCGTGAGCAGGGCCATCCCAAAGTGTTTGAAGTTGGTGTGTCGATGTAAACCCAGGCAAACGTCATCGTCGGTGCATTCTGATTGACACAGAGGCAAACAACACAGACATACAGAAGTGATTTTTATGCACCATGGACATGTTTAATTTTCAAATAAAATCCTTTAGATGTATGTGTATGTTATGCTAGTAGTGTGACTGACCTAGCCTAGATGAAGAAGAAGAATGCAAAGAGTAGACAAATATTTCCAACCTGAAATCAAAATGCCTATTAGCTCCTCCACACAGCAAACTTTATGTACCTCAACTTGATGGAACTACAAGCCTTTTTTTGAGACAGGCTATCAATACAGACATGCCATGCCGGGGTGGTGATGGCAGTGGATATGACACATGCCTTTGGTGTGGGAGACCTGAGTTCGATTGCACTGCGATACATCAACCAATGTGTCCCTGAGCAAGACACTTAAACGTTCAGTACGCTGGCCGTTCCCAACCTGGCGCGTGCAAATGTGACGTCATGGGATCGCCGTAACTGTTTATACTCGCGCGTGGTGGTCGCGACACTAGTTGCAGTCTTTCTGCATTATTCTCCTGAACAGAGGTGGCGCTAATGAGGAAAGGCTACCGACTTTGCTATTTCTAAGGACTAGAAGAAGAAGAAAAAGGTAAACAACGGCATAACTGGCAATGCTTTGATTCGATGACCTACTTCGTCGGATCAAGCCTTTCATTCACCATAAAATAACTCATCTTAACCCAGTAAGTTTACAAGAGAGACTTGCAGTCACTCTGAGAGTCCTGGCATTCGGTTGTCGGCGAACTCGCTCAGGCCTCTTGTTTCCACTTTGTCGCGCGCCGCTGAAAAAGTGTGGTGCGCGCTCTCTGCTCGCGCACCTCAAATCCTGGCGCGCCAGCGAGACTAAGGCCTTTTGACGTCAGTAAAAAAGTCTCAGAAGTGAATTTAGTAACGAAACATTTCAGTGTCTGAAATATGAGACCTGCTGTCTCGTCTCCAATGTATCTGTATGTGGTTCCTCAACCAATCAGCGCGCAGCTCATCAAATATTCAATTGGAAGAAAAGCTCTCGTTCCAAATAGGGCCAAAACACAGGGATGCATAAGGGCCCATAAAATAGCAACCGGGCATATTTCAGCCCAATCAATGTTACATACCCTATTAGGAGACCTTAAGGAACAGTGTGAAATACCCTATACAATCATTCTATCACCCCTTTAATGTGTCTGTTTAGTTGCAAATAGGGGTGTCACGATTCTACAAATCCTCGATTCGCTTAAATTTTCGATTCTGAGGTCACAATTTTTTTTAAAGCACAGGTTGCTATGCCATTATTTGAATAATATTCGAAGATTTAATGCTCAAATGCAGCCTGTTATTAATATGTACTACACTACTGAGGCTTATGCATTGTCAATGCCACTATAAGCATGTGGTTGTTGTTACACGTTCTGTCCACTAGAGGGACTACCAACATTAGCCTGGTCTTGAAGGGGACCTACGTCACAGCGCATTGCATTTCCGACACGCCACTGTCTGTTTACATTCATTTTCCACCACGAGCACACAGTGACAAACACAAATCAACAGAGAACTCTGTAATGAAACAATTATCTAACAAGTGTATTGAAGCAGCTCTGTTGTAAAGGCTAACGGTGCTAGCAAAAACAAAAGTGTTAGCCACGATGCTAACGGCATTGATAACTAAGCCAAACTGTGCTGCCTATCACTGCTATTTTAGCAGTTTAAAGCAAACCTGTTTCTAGCAGATTGTTACGTTAATGAGAATACAGCTGCCATGTTACTCGTGCTGCCAGTGGAAGAATATGTTACACGCACATAGCAGAGCTTGCAAACTGTAGCTTTTTTGTCGACAACACGAACGCTGTCAACATAATTCATAACTGGAAATCCAAAATACTTCCACACCGTGAAAGAGGGGTTTCAAGTTCTGTCGATGGGTCTCCTGCATCTGTAGTTTCCATGCTATCTTTTGACTGGCTGTAGCTAAATTAAAGGAGGTTGACTCACAGCACTTCAACACGTGTGTTATTTTCCGCTTGGCAAGCCGACTGGACATGACATGGGGGCGTGGCAGCATCGACAATTCCATTTTTTAATTCGAAGTTGGAGATTGTGACTTAATTTCGGTCACACCCTTAGTTGTAAAGCACTGTCAATATTCCTTTAAATGCAAATTTAATAAAAAAACACTAACTGCAAACAGGGCATAAACAGATACATTATGGTCACAATCTGCATAGTGCAAACAAAATCATTCATAGTCACTTTATATTTATGATGAATCGGACAAAAAGTGTTTTACCTGTGACAGCGTCTTGATAATGGTTTTCAGCAGAACTCGTATCTTTTTGGCCTTCAGCACTGAAGTGAGACACAGGAGTTGTGTGAATAACTTTGTATATGAGCATACACTACACAACACACACACACACACACACACACACACACACACACACTTAATTAGACATTTTTCACCTAAAGATACCTTTACAGCTAAAAAGATTTCCCTTTGTCGAGTGTGTATGTGTATACCTTGTGCTAGTCTGAGTACTCTACAGACTCTAAGGATGCTGGGATTAATAGGAATTGAGTCTGACATATCCATCTCGTGTAAAATAATACTCATTATGGAAATCAAGACGACAGCGATGTCCAGCAGATTCCATCTAAACACATACAGACAAAGTCATGCAACACTTTAGGCACCAGCAATACCAACATTCAAAAGCAAATAAGGACATTCAATTCTCACTTATTCTAGTGTGTTACCTGCTTTGTATGAACCTCAGTAAGCCAAACGCCACAAGCTTTAGCAGGACTTCGATGATCAGGATGACGGTGAACACATAGTAGGAATAGTCTGTAATCTTCTCTACATACTAAACACACACACACACACACACACACACACACACACACACACACACACACACAGAGGTTTATTTCTATCCCCCCACAGTCAATGCAAATTTGTTTTTGGTATCAGTTATAAGATGTACTCAGTGATTGTGATTGTGATTGTGTGTGTGTGTGTGTGTGTATTTACCAGAGGTTGATCATAATGTTGGAAAGCCATCATTAAAGACACTGAGGAAAATTATGGCAGCCATGAAGAGGTCCAGGAAGTTACTGGTACAAAAAGTGTGGATAGACCGACGAGTAGAGGAGTAATGTTCGTAATATGGAATCTGCTCAGGCTCTGAAACATGCATGTCTACGCGCGCACACACACACACACACACACACACACACACACACACACACACACACACACACACAGATGCAGATAAACACAGATGCAGATAAACACAGACAGAGAAAGGGAGAGAAATTTGTAACAAACACTCAAAACATTTAGATCAAATATGATATGATCAAAATCGTGGCTGGGTTATAGCTCGGTTGGTAGAGCAGGCGCACATATATAGAGAATAGGTGTGATTGGCAAAGGACAAAAAAGCAAAAAAATATACACTGCAACCATGACACCAGCCGAAATTCTGGTGGCTGGTAACAATTCAAAATACAAAATATAATGGAATATTATTATATTCAGTAGTCCAGTAAGGGGGCTTTCACATCCGGGACATGGGCCAGATACAACACTTTACCCCAAGGTCCAGTTGTTTAATTAGCATGAACAGGGCTTTATGGTAACTTTTTTCCCCCAAGGAGCATGTTTTGCTCCCAAGTTGAAAAATGTAGGATTGACTTAGGCTACTTAATCAGTGATGTTGAATATAGCCTACAGTGTAACGGACCACCACAGTTCATACATACATGTGAACTGTGGATTAATTGCAGAGTTTAACCTACATAGTGTAAAACTACTACGTGAATGGGGCACAGCAGAAAAATGGAGCAGAGTGACGCTGCTTGTTCAGGGTTTTCATGTGTACTCCTATAGGCCTACGCTTCGCACCAGGCGTTAAAACCAACTGTACCTAATTAGACTACTATTTAACGCAATAACGAGACGTTTTTAACCGCTAATGAAACTGTGTCAACTTAATACTGATGCCGTCAGACGGCTGCGCAGACAGACAGCAGTCAGAGTTCCAGCAGAGCTCTGCTGACGCCAGCGCCAGCAGTCTGCCATGACTACCGGACTCTTTCAAAAACATGTACTCCCTGTCTCCGCCGATCACTTAGTAGCGTTGGTCAGTTGTCAGCTTACGCCAGCTAGCTTCTGTTAGCTTCCACCGACTGACGGCTCGCTCAGCACATCTGTTCGCTGTAGAGCTCTTTTAGCCATGTTTCCCGGCTCAACACTAAGTTAGTGTGGGCCACTACCTTTCTGCACTGCTGAAAATGGTGCTCCTAAAATATTCCTCACTGCAACTTCTCAACGTCATCTGCTACGTGGCTTTAGCTTGCATTGCCAACATAAAATAAAAATATTGTCCCGCTGTCGGCTTCAGTTAAGAATGTACCTGCAAACTCAGAAGGGCTGAAAAAGGTGACACCCCCCTCCCCCCCCCAAAGGGAAAACAACATTTTCCCGGTGCTAAAACGATACTTCTAAAACGGTGCTATATATATATATATATATATATATATATATAATATATAGCACCGTTTTTTTTAATATATATATAATTTTCTTTTTTGAAAAGGAGCACCTTGTTCAATTGTATTTGTCTGTTCAAAAATATAAAACAATAAAAAGTTGATCTAAAAAAAAAAAAATAAAAGGAGCACAAAACGACAGTCGGCGTGTTTATTGCTAAGGCCACAGGGTCAAAATTAAATAATTTATTAAAAATTTAATAACAATAACTTATTTCACCAGTAAATTCCTGTTAAACAACTACTGGATGGGAAAAGGGTATTTTACAACAACTTTGAATGCACCATGAGGCTGGCGAGGCGAGGCTGTGTTGTTTTTCAGACAGCGGCAGCAGCAGACTGTTGTTGGAATCCTACACAGTGACATAAAGACTAACTTTTACACCGTTTAGCTGTCAGCATTGTAACCGTGTTTACTCCAGCTGCTAGCTAACGGCAGGCTAACGTTACCTGATGTCGAGTGTAGTGTTAACTAGCGTCCCGTGCGGCGATGTTTCAGTTGCCTCTAACGTCCGTTTGCGAAGCATCAGAGAGAAGCGCAGGCATTTAAGAGGCACCGAAATCCACGGTCCGATAGATAACGGTCATTAAGGCACGGAAGTCTCGGATTGGACTCCCCCCCCCCAAAAAACCCTCTTCGGATCTACACGATTCATGTGGATGACATTTTCCCCATTCAAAACGGCGATTTTCGCCGAAAAGCTAGTTTGCAGGTATGTAAGAAGGTTGCCAGCAGTGACCGGTCATTATGTTTACCAATACGCCCGACCCGAAAAATTTGCGGATTTGCATGATTTACGAGAGCTTCATTTTCAGGTCGGAAAATTTCCGAAGAGTCACACCCCTGATAGAGGTTTACTCCTTGACGCAGCGGTTTGCGGGTTTCGGCTCCGACCCGCGGCCCTTTGCTGCATGTCATTCCCCCTCTCTCTCCCCTTTCATGTCTTCATCTGTCCTGTGAAAATAGAAGCCTAAAAATGCCCAAAAAAATGATCAAATGTGTGTATGTGAAAGGAGTCGCTTGTTGTGATGCACCCACAGATAATTATCACACGATACTGCAGTTCCCCTAAAGTCTAAGCAGCATTTTAACATCTTTCAGCTAATTAACTTTGTTTTGATTCATTCTCATCGCTCTCATCAACATTATTTCCAGCTGCAGCTCTCAGCTGTTTTTAACAATACAGCTCTGATGACTGTACACGACCTGTCCCAATACATGCATCAAACCTTCGTGATCAGCCACTGTTTGCGTGACCTAACCAGGCTTTCAGTTTCATTTTTTTTACAGTAGACTCTGAAATGTGAAGCTTGGAAAAATAGATAACTAACAGCCTACTTAATTCTCCTTACCCTCGCGCTGGTCCTGTGATACTTCGGCCTCTTGTGGTAACGCTTGTAAAGCTGCTTTTTTTTTGATCCTGCTGACACTGGTGGAAGGTCTCCACCATTACACCAATAAACATGTCGAGGAGAATGAAGCTCATATATGAGCATTACAGTGTGTACAGCCAGGTGAATTCAGATCCAGATAAAAACTTCTTCAGTAGTAACCTTTACATTTTATATTATTTATATGTCTATGAGATTATAGAGTTATGGTTCTACTTGGGCCTAATGTTATAACAATCACATAACATTACTGTTACCGGTACCTTGATTCCACTGTAGCCATCTCTGAATGTACCGGGACAGGCTCAACGGTTAGTGTCACGGTTTCTTTCCACTGCTGTACAAATCGGTTGAATTTGGCTTGCTTCTTAAACGATCCTTCAAAGAGGTATGAAACCATCCTCTGTCAATCCATAGTCCACTGTTTCTCCGTCAACTTCATTATCTAACGTACAATACAGAAAAGAAAAACAGCAATGTTAACCACCACTGTGGTAACAGCATAATGTAACGTTACACATTTAAAAGGCACATTATGCAATCACGCTTCTCTATCATCCTCCGTTTGGTCCGGACCTAATATCCATATAAAAACACAAAGTAGGGTGCCCAGATAGCTCAGTTGGTAAAGCGGGCGCCCATATATATAGAGGTTTACTCCTCGACGCAGCGGCCGTGGGTTTGACTCCGACGTGCGGCCCTTTGCTGCATGTCATTCCCTTTCATGTCTTCAGCTGTCCTGTCTATTAAAGGCCTAAAATGCCCAAAAAATAATCTTTAAAAAAAAAAAAAAAAAAAGTATTTAGGCGTGCCTCATTAGAGACGCTGGAAAAGTGTCTCTCTCTCTCTCTCTCTCTCACACACACACTATATTAATATAACGTAACGTTAGACCTATCTTACTTTTTTTATTAATGATAATAATCGGGTTATTTTGAAAACAGCAGCTAGCTAGCTAACATTAAATGTTAAGCTTAGCTAGCTACTCGAAAGGGAGGTTAACCGTTGGTCGGTTCTGTCAGTTAACGTTAACGTGACTGGTGTTGTAACTTGACGTTAGTCTTTGTAGGTTAATTAACGTTAACATTACATGGTTTTACGAAAATGTTCTAAGACAGTTTGACGACAAAACAAAGAATAAATCATCATTTCAAACCCTCACTGGCTACAGATAGTCACATTCCGCCCAAATGGCTTTGCTTTACCATTAACATATATTTCAGAACAAAAGACTTAGGCGGCAAAGACGCTTTTTATAGTTCTCCTCTGACGCAGTCCATCTAACGTTTTATAGCTAGCGTTAACGTAAGTCAGAAGAAAAGAGTTTTTGGCGGCAAAAACGCTTTTTTCTCCTCTGACGCAGTAGTTTTATAGCTAACGTTAATGTTAGCTAGCTAGCTCGATGGTCATCTGTAGCTAAGTACCGTTAGCTAGCTAAGTACCATGTCGTAACATGTAGAATGGCAATATGGGACATAATACTGCTAATGTTTTAACTAACTAACCTGTTAACGTTAATAATGGCAATCATCAATGTCGAGTGTAGCTAGCTAATGTTGACAGAGTATGAACTTGGCTAGTGCTAACGGTAAAGTTAACTTCCAACTTTGAATATTAACACCACAAACACAGATTAAAAATGCACATAATTTACCTTTGAATTTACTTCGCTCCTCTTCAGTGACCTTTATTCCAAAACGAAGTAAGCCCGTGATTAAATCCTCCGTTGCTAAATGTCCAAGCGCCATCCTCCCGACTTTGATCGACACTGACAGAGACTGACAGTTGGATCACTGTCTATTCACTCATGTATCCTTCCGCGCTGAAGTATTTATGCTTCCGCCGAGTCGAGCTCTCGTTAGCATGTAGCTAGATCCTTTCAATAGAACACAATTTAAAGCGTTAACAATTATTTGTCTGTTTCAGTCTAATATAAATAGGGTAAAGGGTTTGAAAATTAAATTCTTCAATAGGCTACTGTTTGTGAATATAAATATAAATTATTACATAGGCCTACTCCTCACTAACATGATTAAAAATGATTCAAAGGTAGCCTACACTTCACCAAAAAAACATTCTGATTTATTTTGCCATTGTCTACTATGTGAAGACATATGGCTATTCAAAGATAATTTACACAAGTTCAGATTATTATAGAAAATAGCACACTAACACATTAAAAGTTGCTGGGCAGAATTCAGATTCACTGTCCATCACATCAACAGTGTGTGTAGTAAAGATGTCCAGACGCTCATTAAACGATGCTTCCAAATGACACGTGAACAACTGAGGAACTTTTAATAGGCCTACATCTCACAGACATAGTTAATACGTCGCTGCGATGTATAGATTGCGATCATAATAAGACCTCCAGACGCTCAATAAACGATGCTTCATTATTCTTCTTTATGACCCGCGATCAATTGCAGACGAAGCGATCAATTGCATACGTCGTGCCGACGTATGTGTGCTTACTGGGTAATCATGAAGGTGATGAAATAAACAAGCATCCATTCGTTGTAGTTCGTTACAGGCTGAGAGGAGAAGAGAAGAAAAGAGAGATCAGATTTTATTTTCTTGTGTATAAGAAATGAAAAATAAAGAACAAATTTATTACACTGCCATCTTAAGAGGGCAAAACAACATCTGCGTTTAATATCTCTCGCTTCCCTTCCAATGTACATAACAGTGTAAAACAGTATAAATCAGGCACACTGCCAGCAAAAATACCTGTTCATCTACTCCCACAGCATCCAGCCCATCATACATAATGTTCACCCAGCCATCCTCAGAGTACATTACAAACAAGGACTGCAGAGCCTGAATGGGAAACAGAAATAACTGTTAAGTCAACACACAGCGATTATCCAGGTCCTAATATAATTAGCTCTTAAGTTTAGTTACAGAATACACATTCATTACAGTTAGTCAAAAATGGTTAATATGGTAAATGAACCATATTGGGTGACGATTAAATGACATTTGTAAGAGGTGTGTACCAAGAAGGCGAGAACCAAGGAACCTGGGAAAATTAAGCCAAATTTTACTGCAATCTGATAAGCAGTTTTTGAGATATTAAGCTAACTAACAAACATAGAGTCAAACACGTCGGCTAGTGCGATGTTAGCAAACAATTCTCTCTCTGTAATAATCTGTGGTTTTCAGTAGCAGATGCATATTTAGTAGTCTCAACAAGTGATCCAATGTTGTCCCAAAAACAAAACCCCTCTGATTAAAAAATGATCACGTCTGCAAAAACCTGCTTCTGGATGAAAAACCTATTGAGGGCGAGGGAACAGTAAATAACACACAGTATGCAGATTTACCGTATGTAAACTGTTTTAAATGTACAATGTCACCATAAACATTCAGTCCTCTGTTTTAAATTGAAAATGTGGCAATAGCATGATGAATCTATTTAATTCCTAGTTTCTACCTAGTTAATTTGTTTTTGGAGATGCTGGCATGAATGCTAATCTTTTCATATCCACCCTACATCCCTCTCCCTGTCTCATCCTCATCCTGTGCGTTAGTCCATACCTGAGGCAGGCTGTCAAAGTCGACACCTTTTGTACCCAGCGATAGTTGGCCGACAGACATTCAGTCTTGTTGGTGATGTTTCTTGTGTCCTGACCCACACAGTAGAAGAACTTCCCTTTGAACAACTACAGCGTTTGTGTAAGAAAAAGACAGAGACAGGGTGTCTGTTGTGTTATTTTACTGCATCAAAGCTGTCACTATCAATGCCAAGAATAACAAGAGTGAATTCCTAGGTGTTTACTATGAGTGCTGGCCAGGGGTCATGTTGTTAATTTCCACAGCTTGATTGTCAGTCAGCGTATAAGCTGTGTGTGTGTGTGTGTGTGTGTGTGTGTGTGTGTGTGCATCCGTGGGTGTGTGAGTGTGCATCCCCACAGTACCTGCACCCCAAGAATGGCATAGAAAAAGAGGAAGGCGCAGCAAATAAGAACGATGTTCCCAATGGGTTTAACCAAGGCGAGCAGGGCTTCCACAGCCAGCTTCAGTTTTGGGGCTCGCTTGATCACCCTGGAACACACAAACATAAACAAACAGATGTTTGTTACATCCAGCAAATGTACGTACAAACACAAACTGACCCAAATATGAAATAAGATGGGATGCTGACACAAAAACAATGTATGTACATAAGCACTGGTATCAACCCACACAAACAGAAAACAATCATCGGTACTGTACACACACACAAATTAATGATGTACCTCAGCGGGCGCATTGCGCGTAGCAGGTGCAAAACTTTGAGCACGCCCAGCATACGTTTTTCACTTGTACTGACCAGAGAGACTAAGATGTCGACTAAAGACAGAATCACCAAAAAACCATCCACGGCATTCCAGGCAGACCGGCAGTAGCTCTCCTTCCCAAACAGCAAACCAAGAGCTATAACCTGGTGTAACAACACATCAATTCCAACATATTACTTAATATACAGTATTACAGATTCTTTAAAATTCTCCTGAAAATCCGACGTACGAAATAGATTTTAAGATACAAAATGATTGGTCCAAAATTACAACTAAACTAAATAATAATAAGAATTGTCAAAGGCAGGGTGTCAGTTAAATAAATGTGAGCTCTTCTCTTATACATCTGTCTTTATTTTTCGTATCTGATCTCAACCCAGCAGGGGTTGGAAAGTTCATTCAACAGCTCAGAAGCCATGAAATAACTATATTCATTAGAACAAAGAAAACATTGTAGTTAATAATAAACGCCATTTCACAGTAGACCTCTACGGTTACAAAAATCTGATGTTTACCTTAAAGAGCATCTCTACAAAGAAGACAGCAGAGAATACGTAACCGGCCGTATTCAGGATCCAACGCTCCTAAAGGGAAGAGTGAGATTCCTTTTTAACGTGCCTGTTTGTATCACAAATAATCAAACTCATTACATATTATTTGTTTCATGAAATGCAAAACATCCAACTTGACTTGACATGACACTCTTCATGTTCTTTGCACCAGCTGACCATTTTCTGGATCAAGTTCAAACATCTCTGCATGGGTGAAGAGTTACACATCAGCCGGCTCTCTTTATCCGAAGCATGAAGAAAATACTTAAAAGAACCACCAGCAACATTACAGAGGGGTGGTATACCAGCAAAATGCTGCTCAGAATATAGGCAAAGAGACCAAAGTGGCTTTGTTCATGTCACTTTCTGCTGCATTTTTGTGTGTAAAACCTTGTAAAATCTCTCACGTCCCAAACCAGACTTCTTAAACTATCACTATTAGGAACTTACATTGTCCCCATTGGTATCTGTAGATGCAGAGTCTTCTCCTGGGGCTGCGTTAATCGCATTGAATCTGCTGGGCCAACAAGCAGAGAGAGAGAGGCCTCGGTTGGGTCCTGAGGGGCCCTGTGTCAACATAAAATACAGCAAAGGTGGGTATGTTTGAGCAAGTACAGCACCTCAAGTGTCCAAACTGTAACTATTAGTAAACAAGTCACTCACCACCAAGTACTATCTCAGAGACCTCTCAATAGATTCTAAAACCACAGTTTGCACTCTTAGGAACTTACGTTTCTGTCATCGTTATCTGTCTGTGCAGGGTTTTCAGGGGTCAAGATTTCCGGAGTGGAACTGGTAGACTCACAGGAAGGGAGAGAAGAGTCTTGATCCATACCTGAGAAATGCTGCAACAACAGGAAATAGAGTTTGGCATAGGTGTAAGTGTTTGAGTGTGCCATACTTAAAAGCCACGTTTGGTGTAAAACAGCTAGCTCTTGGAGAAAACTAAGATAGAGGTCCTTACCCTAGCCTGGAAACTCTGAACCACTATGCCCACAAGTATATTGAGAAGAACATGTTTTCCCAATATAATGACCACAACAAAGTAGATACAGCCCCATTCGGAGGTAGTTGCCATGGCGTTGTACATCACCAGATTCCAGTTCTCCTGAGTCAGAATCTGGATTGAGAGATTTATTAAAAGAGAGTAGTACAGACAGAGATCGAGGCACAAATTGTATGATGATGGAATGGAATAATAACGTCAAAAACTAACCTGGAACACAGTGACCATGGCCCAGAGCAGGGTGTCAAAGTGTTTTTGCTCAACGATGACTTCTCCGTGCTGCGTCTCGTAGTAAAATTTACCACCAAACAGGTGCATACCCATTACACTGCAGAGTACCAAGAACATGCATGCACAATCATTGAGATGCATCTTGTGGGTGATCATCATCATAATAGTAACAGAACAGCATCATTTGGAATTGGCTGTGACATTAGATGTCTACAGACAGACACATGGGGAGGAAGGATTTGTGTGTGTACATGCCTGAAAATAAAGATGACAAACAGCAGTAGCATGCAGTGTGGATGCCTCTTTCATGGTCCTCTTCAGCACGAGCAGTTGTCTCTTCAGGTAAGGGAGGAAGTGAAGCAGCCTCAAAAACCGCAGCAGACGAAATGCACGCAGAACTGACAACCGGCCGTCTGCTTTAGATATTATCTCCCACAAACTGAAAACCACAAACAACCATGTCTTTAATATAGTGTATGTTGAGGTTATAGGTTATATTGTGTTCACTATATTACTTAATCTAGTCTGAAACTAACACAAGTTACTAGTATCACAATACTGAGTCAGTGTTGTCCACTGACTCAGTATTAAGTGTTAAGTATTACGTGTTAAGTATAATAGAAACAATGAATTTTGCGTGATACCTGAACAGTTTTTGTGTGTCATGGTTCCAATGAGAGTCAAACCCCAAACAAGGAAATTGGGATATAATGTGGATTTTAATAATGGCATGTATTACAGGACAAAGCAATAAAGTCAGACTGCATGCGATCATATTACCTGATGATAACAATGACAAAGTCAAAGATGTTGTTCCAGTCCTTACCTAAAGTATGTCCACGTGAGAGCCAGCAGCTTTAAGACCAACTCCACAACAAATATAATGGTGAAGACAATGTTACTGATCTGTAACATATCTGTCAACTTCTTAGGCTGTAGGAAGAGAGGATGGAAAGAAATAAAGCGAGGAAGGGGTATAGATGGAGAGAAGAAGCAAAAGAAAGTGGAAATGCAAAGGAAGGAAGGAAGGAAAGAAAAGTAAAGTAGTTACTATTCTAGTATTCCCTTTGGGGTTCTTAATGTTGGAAGATTAGGGCAGAATTTAAAAAGCCTCTTTGTTAATCCCCAGCATAACAAAATACTATCATCAAACCACTGCTGTTAAGCTTTGAACCTTTCAATTGCTCAGTCTATCATTCACCTCACACACCTGAAATTAAATTCAGAGACGTAGACAAATAGTAAGCAGACAGAAACACTTTGCTCCTCACCTGGTCATTATGCTCTATGGCTATGGTGACAATATTGAGGAAAACAGCAAACATGATCAATCGGTCGAAGAGTTTACTGTTGACAGTCCTCTTAAGTTTTTTCATGAATGGTCTCCAGACCTGAAAGATCTGTCACAGAAAGGTAGTCAGTTAACATAGGCAACAATGCTGCTGCTGCTGCTGCTGGCGGTTCTGTAGAAAGTTGTTGACTAGTCTCACCAATGGGTCATCAATCCTGCTGCTGCCACCATGAGGACGCACCTTGTTATGAAGTCTATCGGTAAAAGGACATGAATAACAATTGTCAATTGTCAGGTTAAATTAAGACATGTTTTGCTCTGGTAATGTCCATGCGTGTGACGTGTGTTTGCTTTTGAATCTGCATCTTTTAGGAATGGGCTCTCAACATTTTTGGTGTCAAATTGTGAGAAACACAAATTAACTAATGCAAACTCAACTGTTCCATGCTCAGAGCATGGAACCCCATAAAATCAAAGAATATTTAATCAGAGAACATTTAACTTCAAACTCGGGGCATAGGTGAAATTCAATTTTTCCACCTAGAGGCTTCCAACTTTTGCCTGAACGAGTACTACATGTACTACAACATAAGAAAGCATTTATATCTACTTTCATCCTGAGCATGAGGGAATAATGCATCTGACATAATCTTCTACCGTTATACACACAGATATTACTGCAAACTACAAATCTGACCACAAACACAACAAAGGTTGTAAGTGCTACTTTAAAAGACTTCCAGGTTGTATATAGATCTTATACAGTGACTGACCTGTTGTATTTACGGGAGATCCCCTGCAGCCATCCAGTTAACTAGCCACAGAGCCGTGCGATAGCCACAGCACTGACACTCTGCTCTGCTGTTTCTTGTTTCATGTTGTCCGAGAACTGGGTGGCGATGACGACTGCACACACGTTCATCATGATAAAGGAGCCCATCTGGTGGGGAAGTAACAAGTTGCTATTTAGAGCAAGGGTTCGAAAACTGCTTTGAGATAATTGTACCATCGATTTAACCATTACTGCCCTCAATTTAATTTAGCTACTTAATTTAAGTGTTAACAATAAGTCTGTTTCAGGAGCAGCACAACAAGCTTTTAAACAATTCTGTCTAAATGACAGCATTACAAGTGGCCCAACTCAAGTTGACAAGTTAAGGGTGGTTATGTCTGTCTTTTATTTATTTTTCTACATCAGAGTATGTAAAACAATGTGTTACATAAACATGTGAGGATCTAACTAAAATCTGTAGTTAACAGATGGCTTTTTCTCCAGTTTATTTTAAGAACTGCAGCGAGTCAGGCTTACAGTGAAAATTTGTGTTTCATTGATTGTAGGTTCATTGAATGCTACAAGGGTTCGGCGTGGGTCTATTTAAAAAAAGACCCACATTAGTGCGTGTAGCATTGGGACCGATATCGAGGACCAAATCAAAATGTAGTTTCAATGTATTTTGCTGCCTCTGTTGGATTTTTATAGTTGCTACTGAAATTATTAAACCAGAGTTATGTATTATGTAGCCCAGATTTACCAGTATGGAAGAATACCAAAACATAATTTTGAAGTTGTTTTTTGAGACATAGTCAAATACTATGGTTGTTAACTAAAACAAAGACAAGTGGCTACTCACAACAGTGACGAGTACAAAAAATAAAACACTCCACCAAGAATGAGCATCCATAATATAAAACATGATCTCCGCCCATCCTTCCAGTGTGACAACCTGGAGGTAGACAGAGAGTGACAAAAAATAAATGATTATTATGTGGCAACATTTTAATAAGCTCCTAGTTAAAAGTTTAGTTAAAATGTTTCTGAACATGTACAGTAAAAGCCCTTGTTACCTGGAATATGGTTATCCAGGCGTAGCCAATGTTGTCGAAGCTAATTGTTCCCATGTAAGGGTTGTGGTCCCCGGGCCGACAGACATTGTAGTACATGTTCCAGTTGACACAGGCGTTAGCACTGGCCCCAGCCACCATAGAGACAAGCCCTTCTACAGCTGAAGCATAGTGGTGAGCAGCCAATGAGCAGTTTTCCCCATTTATGCTGTAAGGTGGCACATCATGGCAGCGTTGCATCCCGCTCTTGCCATCAGGCGAACAGATAAATGGGAGTTTTTCACCATACTTGTTCATGTAATATGGATTTAAGGACACGTTGTACTTTCTGGATAGAAAAAAGAACAACAGTTTTTACACGCTAGAAATTAATACACTCGACATCATGACATAGCTACTAGATTTCACATGACAGTTTTTTTGTGCTATGTGTTGAAAAAAAGAAAATGTACATACAGTGGGTCATGTTATATTTGATACATATACAGTACTGTGCAAAAGTTTTAGGCAGGTATGAAAAAATGCTGTAAACTGACAGAAGAAATCTATATTTGGTGTGACCACCCTTTGCCTTCAAGACAGCATCAATTCTTCTACACTTGCACACAGTTTTTGAAGGAACTCGGCTGGTAGGTTATTCCAAACATCTTGGAGAACTAACCACAGATCTTCTATGGATGTAGGCTTCCTCAAATCCTTCTGTCTCTTCATGTTATCCCAGACAGACTCGATGATGCTGAGATCAGGGCTCTGTGGGGGCCATGCCATCACTTCCAGGACTTCTTGTTCTTCTTTACGCTGAAGATAGTTCTCAATGACCTTGGCTGGATGTTTGGGGTCATTGTCCTGCTGCAGAATACATTTGGGGCCAATCATACGCCTCCCTGATGGTATTGCATGATGGATAAGTATCTGCCTGTATTTCTCGGCATTGAGGACACCATTAATCCTGACCAAATCTCCAACTCCATTTGCAGAAATGCAGCCCCAAACTTGCAAGGAACCTCCACCATGCTTCACTGTTGCCTGCAGACACTCATTATTGTACCGCAAACAACCTGCCTTATGCTACAGCCAAATATTTCAAATTTTGACTCATCAGTCCAGAGCACCTGCAGCCATTTTTCTGCACCCCAGTTCCTATGTTTTTGTGCATAGTTGAGTTGTTTTGAGCACTTGTTTCAATGTCGGAGGTATGGCTTTTGGTTTCTGCCAGTTCTGAGCTGATGGCACTGCTGGACATCTTCCGATTTCAAAGGGAAATAAGCTTGATGTGTTTTTCATCTGCTGCACTAACGTTTCCTTGGCCGACCACTGCGTCTACGATCCTCAACGTTCCCTGACTTTTTGCAAGTGTACCTATAAGAATTGATGCTGGTTTGAAGGCTAAGGGTAGTAACACCAAATATTGATGTGATTTAGATGTTTTTATGGTCGCTCACTTTGCATTTTGTAAATTGATAAAAATAAACCATCATTATTTATATTTATGAAAGCATTCTTAGTTTACAGCATTTTTTCCACACTTGCCTAAGACTTTTGCACAGTACTGTATATGCCAGTGATGGAGTACTTGAGTCCAAGACTCGGACTCAAGTCGCTATTCTCTGGACATATGACTCAACCTGAACTCCAGCACTAATGACTTGGACTTGGACTCAAGGATTTTATAAAATCGGACTCAAATTCATGAAATAGGACTCGGAAGTTGGATGATGTTTCTGACTACTTTTATGTTTAAATTATGTGTAAGAGGTAATGGTGTCTCGGCTCGGTCTTGAACAACACTGGGGACTCGAGACTTGACTCAGACTCAACAGTTGGTGACTCAACTACAACACTGATATATGCATATACATATATATGATACATATACAACAGAGTAAATAATTGAGAAATTTGAAGACATACCAAAACCTGATATCAGTGAGATATCAGACAATAATTATTATTTGATGTTAGTTAGTGCCTTGCTAAGCCTTTTAATACATTAAAAAAGGAAACACATTATTATCAATATCATGATATTGCTTTAACTCTATTTCTACATTTACTATATATATTGTCTGTTGGTCAGCAAAAACAAGCTCTCTGAAAAATTCACCTCTGGTCCTGGGATATTAGCATGGGCATTTTTTTTTTTTTTTACAATTTCTTGACAATTGATTGACCAAACTATAATCAATAAATCAAGAAAATAATTGGCAGATTTTTTTACAATTGGTTATTGTTAGTGCAGCTCAGAGAGAAGAGATAAAATGCAAATACTGCAAAAGCAGAACAAGCATTTTCCTTACGTGGGAATGTCCTCTCCCAGGAAGCAGCGGTTGCGCAGCTGCCCCGCCCACAGCTGGACTCCCACAACGGCAAAGATTTGTATGACGAAGATGTAGACGACCAGAACATTTGCCAACATGGGCACGATGCCTAAGAGTACTGTCACCACATCCAGTATACCTACACAGATGTACACAAAAAGATGCCGTCAGAAGTTATTTTGACTCAAACTTTGTAACAAACAAACAAACAAACAAACACACACACACACACACACACACACACACACACACACACACACACGACTTGTTCACTTGTTTAAAGTAAACATACATGACAGATAGTTGACCATGTTTCAAACTCTGTTGACATGGTAAACTTGGATCATACAGGTACACTTACATACACATACTGGTTACACTGTCCAGCATAACGTACAGATTAATAATACTTTTATCCTCTGGGACTTGAACTCACATCTTATGTGGCTAGTTGTGTCTTTAGCCTTCTCATTGAAATATACGCTTATTAGAGGATGGATACGGACAGATATTTAGAAATGATGTTCGAGTTCGGGTCGGGCTCGGTCACATCAGCGTGATAACTCATTCAATGAGTTGGCCCAGCAGCTTTTTAAAGGGGTGATAGAATGCAAAACCGATTTTGCCTTGTCATAGTTGAATAACAACAGTTCGTGGTTAAATAGGACATACATGTCAAAATCCCATTGATACCCCTATCCTCTGCAAATCTCACATTTTGAAACTGCCGCTGAAAACGGGCGAATCTGAAAAAAGCATCTCAACTCCTAGTCTTTGTCACGCCCCAACATTTGCATAGGCTACACCACTGACCTGAGGTCAGCTTAGTCTTCTGAATCTAGCTAGGTCACGCAGATCTCCAGAGGTCTGCTATTTAATTAATTATTAATTAATAAATTCACTTCTGAGACTTTTTTATGCGAGAAATCAACTATGTAGAGGTCAAATATGGGCCGTTTTACGAAAATTGATGGCTAATTGCAAATTTTGTCCGACTGTGTGTCGCAGTTCAGCAGGAACTCAGCGGGCTACGTGAAAGCGGCCGGTGCTGCCTCGCCGCCCGGCCTGTCCTACTTCATAGACTCGCTGTGAGCTAGCTGGATCTCCGTCACAAAGGGAAGCCAGCGGCGCTCCATACCCGCGCAAAGTCACCGTTTCTGGGTTGCTGGACTACAAAATGCCGAGGCCCTGATGGAGCTCCAGGGCCTGCAGCTAGCCGCGATCTTTACCCATAGGATTGAAGGGACAGTAGCAGCTAACGAAATCCCTAATGTTCATAAAAATGCATTAAATTGAAATCGGACACCATTGTTAGCTTTATAAGACCTTGGGGTAGATGTTATATAAGTGGCGTGACAAAATTCAAACTGTAAATATACTTTAATTATGCCGAAAGTGAAGCTAACTAGCCGCGATCTGTACACATAGGATTGAAGGGACAGTAGCAGCTAACGAAATCCCTAGCTAATGTTCACAAAAATGCATTAAATTGAAATCGGACACCATTGTTAGCTTTATAAGACCTTGGGGTATATGTTATATAAGTGGCGTGACGAAATTCAAACTAAATATATTCTAGTTATGCCGGCAGCTGGCAGCCAGCCAGCTCCGCGGAGCCCCGAGCCCCAGTAGTCCAGTAACCGAGAAACGGTGACTTTCACTGGGTATGGAGGTTGCCGTTTTCTCGTCAGACTGTGTGGAGCTCCTAAAGTCCGACACGTCTTACCAAATTTGCAATTAGCCATCAATTTTCGTAAAACGGCCCATATTTGAGCTTTATATAGTTGATTTCTCGCATAAAAAAGTCTCAGAAGTGAATTTAATAACGAAATAGCCCGACAAACAACGTATAACTTTGCAGTGCCTGAAATATGAGACCTGCTGTCTCGTCTCCAATGTGTTGGTGTCTATGGGGTTCGCTCAAACCAATCAGCGCGCAGCTCATCTAAATATTCATGAGCATACCATATTTGGAAGAAAAGCAATTTTCAGCCCAACCAATGTTATATACCCTATTAGGAGACCTTAAGGAACAGTGTGAAATACCCTATATAATCATTCTATCACCCCTTTAACGTCGGTGCTACATATGGTTCAGTGGCAGCGAAAGACGTCCTGCCTGACCCCACCCACCACTGTGTCAAAACGGTGCCGTGAGCTGGCAACAGAGAAACGCACAAAGCTGGTTGAGCAGCTAAATTACTTTCTGGCTGAGGTGAATTTGATCGGAATGACAACGGATATCTGGATGGAGGACTACCATGTGCTCATCTGTTGAAAGATTCACAGTGAAAGCTTGAAAGCTTTCACTCATATAATTATCAATATTAAAATGACTACATATTGCACTTACTGTAGGTAGTACGTTTGGAAACACTGAAAAATAAGTTTTGAGGACCAATGCAAAATGTTGAAATGTCGACTTACTTGGTACTCTGCTGATGAGTCGCAACGGAGAGAGCACTTGACAGAATTGCAAGTGGATGCCACAGGTTTCCAAAATATAATCCAACATCCTGAATGGACAGTTGCAGACAGAAACAGGGACAACAGTTTTATTTTGTGTTATTTCATTTACAAAAATCAAAATGTACAGCATTATAATGCTAAATATGAAAACTGTTCATAAACAAGCCATGAGATGCTGACGGTTAAAAAACTTTTTTTTTATGGAATTCCTTCTCTAAAATATAAGCAAAAGTCAGGCCAGTCTGACCAAAGCTGTCCAAACGTTTTGGGTTTTTTTTTGGTTTTAAACTAAGAGCCTTGCTGTATTTGTGAGTGAATTATTATGTATGTTGTCTTTAAACACAGGAGAAACTGGGACATTAAATATGATGTCTCCCTAAGGTGACTGCTGTTCTTTATCAGCAGATGGAAGAAAAAACAGAAAGGCATTGCGGAATACTAACTCTCCACAGTTGATGATGAAGTCCAGCTTGTACCAGTTGTTGCTAAAGTAACTCCCTCTATAGCCAAAGACTCCCAGGGCCATCATCTTGATGAGCATTTCCACAATAAAGTAAATAAAGATCAAGGCATCCACTATCTGGCCATACACAATAAAAGAAAAACATACAGTTAAACAGAGTAGAAACAACAATGCTAATTCTAACATACAAAAGTACTATTGTGTTTACTCATCAATACAGAGGGACATTTTCAATTGATTGTATATAAAAGAGGTATTTTATATACAATCGGTTATCATTCGCCTTTTATGTTATGTAATTTAGGTGATCTCAAATATGGTGTGATATGGCCACTTTCTCTGTCCAACATTTGGCCCAGTCGACCTGTTTCAAGAGCAGAAAAGTGTTAATGTTGTCTTTGACTCAACCAGGCCAGAACTGAAGGACTGGAGTGAAACCTATTGAACTTGAACCTTAGTCTTTCGGTTAAAAATATAATCTGTTTAAAAATTAGACAACCATTTTCCACACAAAAATATACCATGTATTCAATGAAAGATTCACAGCACAGGTATCTAGCCACACTGCAATAATATAAATTGAGGTCATCAGTATTAACCATTGTTGTTTGTATGTTTTCATTGAGAGTAAGGATTTGCAAGGATTTGGAAAATCCACACCAAGGGTCACACTAACCTCTTGTACGGTGCTCTTCATTTCACCTGGCTTGTAGTAGGACAAACTTACACAGCTGAAGAGGATCATCGCTAAAGACAAATAATCAAACCATGTGGAGGAAGAGGTTAAGGTCAAAACACATAGGATAAGATTATATTTATTCATTCATTCATATTATTCATCAACAGAGTATAGATGATTACGTACTATAATCACAGGGACACAATAACTAATAATGACCAAATCAATTTATACAATCTTGTAATGTTGTAATATGCCACAGCTAGACAGGTGAGTATGTCCTCTAGATATATTCAGAAATATATTGGTATGATATCTACTCAAGTTTGTATTATTATTATTATTATTATTATTACAACACATATTTGGTCTTTGGTGTCAGACAAGGCTAAACTTCAAGCAGTAGGAAAGGATATGGGCTACAGGCCACTTGCAGACACCAGTTACGGAGTCTTGTGGTCTGTTTTAAGCAGTGGAAAACTACAGGGGCCAGGGTCGGGTAGGGCAGCTGCTCCTCCTGCGGGTGTGGGTTGGGAACTTCTTGTTCTGGAAAAGTGAGTGCCACCTCCCGCCGCTGCTCCTCCTTCTGTCCCTCAAAGTCAGTCATGATGTTCAAGCACAGATACACTATAGCAGTGGTTCCCAACCTCGGGTCCGGGGACCCCTAAGGGGGGCGGCAAAGATCACAGGGGGGGCGCAAGTCTTTATCTGGTTTGAGGTTGAGGTAAAAAAAAAAAATATTTGCACATGTTAAACAAATTATGATAATACACTAGAATATATAATGTGTACAAAAGTCTGTATATATTTTTGTTCTCGCTTAAACTTGTAGGCAGGCTACTTAGTAGGCCAAACCTCCGGGACCTCTTAACCTGTGACCCTTGCTGTCATCAGGTCAGCTGCTAGCTGCTATCATCCTTGTTTTTCCTGCCGCCACGGCATCACTATTTTATGAATGAAACATGGCGGAGAAACGTAAAAGTGCTGATAACTCCTCTGTATCAAAAAAGAAAGTAAGGGAAAGTTACCTCAACTTCGGTTTCGGAGGGGGGGCTCAGCTTTTCTTAGACATAAGTAGGGGGGGCGCCAAGGAAAAAAGGTTGGGAACCACTGCACTATAGGGAGGTCAAACAGAGGTGCAGAGAGGAAGTGGATAAACAGAGGGAAAACAGGCAGGTGACAATCAGAAAGGAGAAGGGGACGGAGAGACAGACAAGAAAAAAATGCACAAATAAAACAAGTAACTGGGACATTATTGTTTCTAAAATATATGTTGCTGTTTTGTTTCTAAAATGCAATTTGGCAGTGATGTGGGCACTACAAACAAATTTCCATACACCATCATATCAACGAATGTTGGCTAAAAGCCTCAACACAAAAGACAATTATCTGTATGGTTAGACACCAGGTTATGTGAGAAATACATTTATTTATTTCATTTAAATATGTATTTATTATTTTATGTGTGGAGGAAGCATTCAGATTCTTTACTTGAGTAAAAGTAGCAATACTGCAATATAAAAACACTTAATTACCAGTAAAAAGTAATCCATTACTTGTCACATAATGCAGAAAACTTACACTGTTATATATGATATTAGATATTTAGATTATAATTACTCAGTCATGCATCAATGTGTAAGTAGCATTTTAGGTTTACTGGTATGCATCATATTTTATGAGTTCATCAGGTTTATTGCATATTAACGTTGAATCTCAATTATGTAGCAAGCTAAGGTATGCTAAAATTGTAAAATAAATGTAGTAAAAAGTACACTATTTCCCATTGAAATGTAACGTTACTGTAACGCACATAGCTTTTCGGCTGCTAGCTAGCCCATAATGTTAGCCTAACAGCATGACACGAGTTGTCTTCCGGCTGATGCTAAAAAAAAAAATCTGAAACTCGGCTTAAATATTAATCCTTATGAATGTTTGTTCATGTTGTTTTCACCGGTGAGTTAGCTAGCTAGACAACTGGTCAAGTTGAAATAACGTTAGCTAGCATTAACGTTAGCTAGGGTTAGCTGTTTAAACAGCTGCATCGCGCGTCGGACTACTGTAACGTTATAACG
Source organism: Sander lucioperca (assembly GCF_008315115.2). Lineage (NCBI taxonomy): Eukaryota > Metazoa > Chordata > Actinopteri > Perciformes > Percidae > Sander > Sander lucioperca. The sequence goes on from NC_050183.1 coordinate 6,582,198, forward strand.
TTAGCTACAATTAAGAAAACTTGCACAGTCAATTAGTTAATACAAGGCCATCCTTGCCCGTTTTCCAAACTAAAATTAGATATATTTCAGTAAAATTAATTGGTGCAGTAAAACTCATTAACATCAACGTTCACCCGTCTAACGTTAAACAGATCGTCTGATTATGTGACCCAATTAGGAACTTCAACTTTGTGGCAAAATCACTTACCAGAGAAACAAGTATAACTTGGCTACGGTTAAATTGTTGTCCACCTGTATTATGTCTTAGTTATCACCTTTGAGTTTACCTGGTTAACGGTAACGCCGCCTTCACACTTGAAATTAGCTCCGTAATACGCCTGCCAGTTGAAAGCCAACTTTCAATTGCCAGTGAAAGTTTGAAAGAAAGCCGACAACTGCCAGCTTTCAACTGCCAGAGTGAAGGCGGCGTAACAGGTAGCTAGCTAATGTCTGGGAAGCTCAACTGTTGTTTCAGTTCGGATAAATATTTGACTATAAACATCAGTTTGAGCTTCACATTCTGGACCTTGTGTGGGAACTTAAACGATATTACGTTACACTGCAAAGGTTATAGTAAATAAAACATTTAGTCAAACACAGAATTTTGTTTTTATCTCTACATATGTTTGGTTTTGGTTATTATAACGTAAAAATTATACGACTTTGAAGGCTAACGTTAATTAACTAGCTAGCTAGCTGGTTAACGTTACTGTAACGCACATAGCTTTTCGGCTGCTAGCTAGCTAGCCCATAATGTTAGCCTAACAGCATGACACGAGTTGTCTTCCGGCTGATACTAAAAAAAAAAAAAATCTGAAACTCGGCTTAAATATTAATCCTTATGAACGTTTGTTCATGTTGTTTTCACCGGTGAGTTAGCTAGCTAGACAACTGGTTAAGTTGAAATAACGTTTGCTAGCATTAACGTTAGCTAGGGTTAGCAGTTTAAACAGCTGCATCGCGCGTAGGACTACTGTAACGTTATAACGTTAGCTACAATTAAGAAAACTTGTACAGTCCATTAGCTAATACAAAGCCATCCTTGCCCGTTTTCCAAACTAAAATTAGATATATTTCAGTAAAATTAATTGGTGCAGTAAAACTCATTAACATCAACGTTCACGCGTCTAACGTTAAACAGATCGCCCGATTATGTGACCCAATTAGGAACTTCAACTTTGTGGCAAAATCACTTACCAGAGAAACAAGTATAACTTGGCTACGGTTAAATTGTTGTCCACCTGTATTATTTCTTAGTTATCACCTTTGAGTTTCCCTGGTTATCGTTAACGCCGCCTTCACACTTGAAATCAGCTCCGTAATATGCAATACGCCTGGTTTTCAACTGCCAGTTGAAAATTTGAAAGAAAGCCGGTTTCAACTGCCAGTGTGAAGGCGGCGTAACATGTAGCTAGCTAATGTCTGGGAAGCTCAACTGTTGTTTTAGTTTGAATAATATACTGCGTCAGTTTGAGCTCATCCGATCATTTGTTTTTGTTTTCACATATGAAAACGAAAAAACGAGAAAACAACTCTTTTTCCGTTTTTCCGTTTTTTTAGAAAAACGAAAAAACGAAATTATGACTTGATTTTTAATTTTCCCGTTCTTGCACGGAAATCAGAAAAACCACTTGATATTCCGATTTTCCCCTGTGGGTGGTGCTAAATTTGATTGGCAGGATATGCATTCATTGTTTTTCAAATTAAGAGTTTACCCACACTGTATTTGTTAGCCTGTGAAATTAATAGTCTATATGTAAAATTAATAGTGTATATGCATGCTTTTTGTCACCCAATTATTTGGCTTAACTCACTTAAAAAATCTATTGAAATAGCCTAAATGTAAACATGTTCACGCATTGACAGACAAAAGGCACGATCTGTTTTTGTAGGAGAGGGGAAGACCCATCTCATCTCATCGTTTAATCCTGTTGTGTTCAAAATCATGTTAAACCATTTTTTGTTCCCAGTCAAAAATAGATAGTACTCTAGTCCTGCTATATACATACATATATAGCTATATATACTCCACTATGTTGCGTTAGCATACAGCTGCATAATAGTTATAATAGAGTATGCTAACGTTAGATTGTAGTGGAACGAAGCAGCACTTTCCAAGGTCAAAAATCGCAGATAAAGGCTTCTGAACCAAACACTACACAATCGGACATGTTTCAGCAGGAATGTGACCCGGAATTGGGGAGAATTTAACAACACTGCCAGCTAAGATGACATGTTTACTGCCGTTAGTATGTAGCTACTATAGTGGTACACAGCAGTGGTGGCTGGAAGAGCTGTCATCCCGTCGAAAGGACACTTATGTACGTTTACACTTCATCGCATTAATAATATACAGTCTATGGTTATTAGTCTTGATTGTTTGTATGGCTATTGTATAATAAAGATTTAATACAAAAAAAAAAGTTGTGATGTTTGGTCGCTGTTGGTCGTCAAGTGTTTCAACACATGCGTGGTACAAATCGCACAGGGACTGAGCCCTGTTCCACGCGAGCCCAACACAGTCCAACTTTTTCCTCAATGCAGATACTTTATCATGTACCAAAAAGACATGGCACTCCTTTCCATAGATCATTTTATTATTTTTAATATTTTTTAAATATTTCCCTGCTTTTTTCACGCCTACTACTCTAACCTTTTCTCAGAGTCTCTCTCTTTTTCCAAAGTGACAGATAAAATCTCTTACTTTTGACCCAAACAGGTGTTACTTTATGTGAATGTATACATTTTTAAATGGTTTCTTAAAAATGTCCTTGGTAACTTTGGACCAAAGTATTCTGTGATAAACAGTATACTATGTTTCATTTGATTATTTATTATCGTCAAAATAATCCAGCAATTATGTTTTTTAGTACTCGATCGAATTCAAGATGTATAAGCTCAGATCAATGAGGCATACAGGCCATAAATAACAAATATACAAAAAAAAATTGTATCATTCATAAGAATTTAAGTTAATAAAAACACCTAAAACAAAGAATTAATGTATTATTTAAATTTGTATGATGAGTATTAATGGAACGGTCATTTTGTCAGTCATGACAGACTGAGAAAGTAATTTGTTCCCAGGGCCATACAACTCTACAATGCTTCACTAAAGGGAAGAGGAGAGAGAGACTTCTCTGCATAGTCTGTCTGCCTCTCCTCCCTCTCCACCACTTCCACTACCTCCTATAATAACAGTTATGTACTGACTGTCCACTGGCCCACTGTATACTGTTTACACTGTTTACTGGCTATATTAGCCCATATATGCACAATCCCTCCCTCCCTCCACCCGCCAGCCTGGACTGAGGTCTAACATAACTTAATACTTGAACAATGGCTGTAACACTATTACTTCAAACCTCTAATATTGACTTTTGATCTCTTATATTGTCCATATTTAATGCTGGTCTCTAGACTTGATCCTTGCACTATTGGACCTATTTGCACTACCACCATGACACACAATCTCATACTGAATCACAGGGTCAGTCCCTGCCCTGTCACTGCAAGCGTCTCATGCTTATACATCCCTTAGTACATTCATGTGGATTTTTTATTGGATTTTTTATTTTTTAATTTATTTAGTATTATTATTTTTTAATTTATTTAGTATTTAGTATTTTTTTTTTTATTGTCCATGCTATTCATGTGGATTTGCTTTTTTTTTTATGATCCTGTTTATGATGTATGTGTATGTTGTGTGTGATGTCCGTATTGGGACCTTGAATTTCCCCTTGGGGATCAATAACGTATCTATCTATATATCTATCTATCTATCTACCTATCTATCTATCTATCTATCTATCTATCTATCTATTTTTGACTGGGAACAAAAAATGGTTTAACATGATTTTGAACACAACAGGATTAAACGATGAGATGAGATGGGTCTTCCCCTCTCCTACAAAAACAGATCGAGCCTTTTGTCTGTCAATGCGTGAATATGTTTACATTTAGGCTATTTCAATAGATTTTTTCAGTGAGTTAAGTCAAATAATTGGGTGACGAAAAGCATGCATATAGACTATTAATTTTAGACTATTAATTTTACAGGCTAACAAATACAGTGTGGGTAAACTCTTAATTTGAAAAACAATGAATGCATATCCTGCCAATCAGATTTAGCACCACCCACAGGGGAAAATCGGAATATCAAGTGGTTTTTCTGATTTCCGTGCAAGAACGGGAAAACTAAAAATCAAGTCATAATTTCGTTTTTTCGTTTTTCTAAAAAAACGGAAAAACGGAAAAAGGAGTTGTTTTCTCGTTTTTTCGTTTTCATATGTGAAAACAAAAACAAATGATCGACCGGGACCAGCTTCACATTCTGGACCTTGTGTGGGAACTTAAACGATATTACGTTACACTGCAAAGGTTATAGTAAATAAAACATTTTGTCAAACACTGAATTTTGTTTTTATCTCTACATATGTTTGGTTTTGGTGTGATTATTTTAAAAGGTGAAAAGTGTTGCTGTAACTGTTTTATGTAGCTAGGCATGTAGTGTGAGTGCAAGCTTGATGAACGTTATACTGTTTTGTTTTGATACGTAGCTGGCTAACTCAGGCAGAGTAGGTTAGTCGTTGCCAAGGTGACAGTAGACTGATGACGTGATGAAGTGTGATAAGATTGGAGCGTGTCATTTAAAACTATTTTAATGGTCAATCAATGTCGGTACATGTTTTCCGTAACATGTTTCATTTTTAACGTGAAGTGATATTTATTTTACATGATAGACCTTTTAATGACATTGTTCAACTTCTACCATTCAGGAATGAAAATAAAATTAGCAACATTGTAGTTTTGTGTCATAAAGTTAAATAGCCTATACTAACACAGGATACGGTTAGTGTGGTCCCTCATCCACTTTTTCACTACTCATTAAACATTCATTTGTCTAGTGAGAACCATGGATGTATTAAAAGAACTAGCAGTAAATTCCATTTTTAGATACTTCTGAATCATCAATTTGTACAATGGTGACCTACAACTGCAATGTATGCATCTATCAAAGGTGAGATGTTGCATTGTGGGACTAACAGCAATAGGTATTGTAGGCTATCTGACTCTATCATTTTTTGTGGCATTTTGACAAATGTTAAGGGTACTCTCTAGTGTAATATCTTACACTTTCAGACACAAATCAAGACACAAATGACATTAGGATAGACAGAAATAGATCAAAATGCATTTCCATGTTCTTATTTTGTGTCCCTTTGATAATGGTTCTGTTCTCTCTATAAGTAAGTGTAAATATGTAAAAAAAAAAAAAAAAAAAAGTCTTTTATGTTAAAATTCCTCCAGATTTAACAGACAATTTAGATGTTCCTTTTTACTGTCAATCTAGTGTTCCATATCCAGTCCAGTGCCTAATTCTTTTTCAATAGCCTCGATGTCATGTTATCCAGTGACTCAATTTAACATGCACTGTATGACACACTTCAAAGTCAGGTGAAGTTTATATTTATAGTCCTTAATCACTGTAGTGTTTTAAAGGGCTGGACCTCCTTCATATATTAGGCTGCAGACCATTTATATATATATCCCCAAATGTGTAATATGTGAGAGATGTCAGGGAGCTCTACATTTAATTTTCTATGTGCTTCACTTTCTACCATCACATTTATTGCAGGATGGGTCAGTGGAACCATGAAAACATGAAACCAGTCTGGTCTATACTGTAGTTGATGTTGATAAAACAGTAACATGATAGACTTTGCCAAAATGACATGTTTTGGGGTGAGAAATTACAATAATATTGGTAAAAAAGAAATACATTAGCCACAGTCATCACACCTGATTTTGTTGGGTGAGAGATTAATAAGCCATTACACATAATGATGATCATGATGTAGATTGGCAGGAAGTAGTGAGAGGCCCTCACCTTTGCCTTTATTTATTTATTCTGGCTCCTTAGACGTGTGGACAGACTTGCAGCCAGTAGCGTGGTGCCAGTCCCGAGTGATGATGACGAAAGCAAACAGCATGCTTGGGATTAGAGGAGGTCAGAGTGTTTAAAACCACTTGTATCTGCTCCTGTACCAACACTACATGACCCCCCTCTAAATATACACACACCCTGGCAAGCTCTCAGAATCTGTGTGAGTAGAAATCCATGAGTGAGTGTGAGAAACAGGAGTAGGCGTGTGTGTGTGTGTGTGTGTGTGTGTGTGTGTGTGTGTGTGTGTGTGTGTGTGTGTGTGTGTGTGTGTGTGTGTGTGTGTGTGTGTGTGTGTGTGTGTGTGTGTGTGTAATGGGACATAACCACAGGGTCCAGGTCTAGTTGGCTCAGGCAGGCTGTGACTGGATGGGTGTCATTCCTCCAGCTATGTGGGTGGTCTCTCACAGTGTAAGAACTACAGCTCGTTGTAGTTCTGTAGTTCTGTAGTTGGAACTACAGCTAGTTGTAGTTCCAACTAGCTGTAGTTCCAATGAGACAACCTGTAGGAGGGCCGAAGCAGGAAAAGTTACATAGTGTTGCTTTAAGCCATCATTTTATTTTTATTCAATTTCCATCTCAGTGTCTAATACACTCACTTAAACAGAGCGGTTACATATAACAGCTAACTTTGTGCACTAATGACGGCTTTTAAAGTGTCCCCCAAGATTTTTTTGATACTTGGGGCAAAAGTTGCTCCCCAAATATGTTTACATTTCCTACACTGTCAGAAGAACGCAAATCCACGTACATAAAGTTACAGCTGAGTTTATTTGCCTTCTGATATAATCAATAAAGGGACCCCAAATCTTAACAAATTTCCAATAAGAGTCAGATGAGGAATACCTAATCTCCTCCAAATTGGAGAATGGTTGAGTCAGGGTGTACAATTATTTAAATTCACACTAGTATCATCAATACCTGCAACAAGATAAAACTATCAACTAGCAGGTATGACAGTTATAAAGTCAGACTGAGGTTATTGGCAAAAAAAGCCTTGGCAGGTTCAATAAGGTAATGAAACTGAAATTGTCCCTAGACTCCTTACACATACTGGGGATGAGTGTCATTTTGAAAAAGTAATTGTACAGAGCCATGTTCAGAAGGCAGTGTCAGAAATTAAGGGGTTCAAAAATGCCCCAAGAAACCTCAGAATTACCGTAGAAAAATGTGATAGAGGGACCAAAGAAAAATATATTTACCATTTTATTTTTATTCAATTTCCATCTCAGTGTCTAATACACTCACTTAAACAGAGCAGTTACATATAACAGCTAACTTTATGCACTAATGACGGTTTTTAAAGTGTCCCGAAGATTTTTTACAATCGGGCCAAAAGTTGTTCCCCGAATATTTTTACATTTCCTACACTGTCAGGACACAAATCCACATACATAAAGTTTATTTGCCTTCTGATATAATCAATAAAGGGACCTCAAATCTTAACAAATTTCCAATAAGAGTCAGATGAGGAATACCTAATCTCCTCTAAATTGGAGAATGGTTGAGTCAGGGTGTACAATTATTTCAATTCACACTAGTATCATCAATACCTGCAACAAGGTGAAACTATCAACTAGCAGGTATGACAGTTACTATAAAGTCAGACTGAGGTTATTGGCCAAAAAAAAAGCCTTGGCTGGTTCAATAAGGTCAGTGTTCACACAGCTGCATACCAATATCAGTCACGGTTACCACTATTTCCAATTATAAAGGCAATATGTGGCATTTAGGTGAGATAAAGAAATTGGTTAGCGCTTTATAAGTTCCACAAAAAAAAACACAGAAAGATAGAATGATAAACAAAATTTAATTTTGTAATGACAATTACTTTGAATGTATGCATCGACTTACTGTATATTAACAGCAACTAATGCATTTATTTGTAGGAGAATGTGACAAATGGTCCAGTACAAGTCAGTTTAACATAACAGTAACACAGTAATGCTCTGGTTCAACAATCACTTTAAAAAAGGAAAAACAAAAAGACGATAAAAAAAAAGAAAAAATAGAATAACTCAACATTGCTTTGTTTTCCTTAAAAACAAAGAATCAAATTATAAAAAACTTCATAAAAAACATCCGTGGGCCTATTTACAAGTTCTGTACAGGGATGGAGAGGAGTCTTCCTGCTGCAAGAAAAACAGCAAAAACAATTGTTAGACAAGTTTTTTTTGTTTTATTATTGTACAAAAAGGGTGTCTATACATTTTAAGTAAATTAGTTTTTTTCAAAAGCAGAATATTTTTAGCAGCAGAAATAAGACTGAATGAGTCAGCCCTCAAATGTGGCAAATATCGCAGACAGCCCTAAATGTAATTTCTGTCAAATTGGAAACGGTCTTCTTACCTATAATCGATTAAGCAGATTGTTCTGAATGTCCTCATACACCTGGTTGTAGAGCTCATCTTTGGACTTCAACCCATCCAGGCACTCTGCAACACATACAAAGTTTATCAATTAATAAGGTGTTTAAAATCTGTCCTAAAAAAACTGTTGGAATAATAGAATTGATTACACAAAAAATCCCAAAGAATTAGCTAATATAAATAAAAAATAAATAAAAAAACAACACAAGCTGCAACATAACAATATTCAAGCCGCTGTTCTCCATCTCTCTCCTGTGCTTCAGGTACATCGGCCACACATGGCCATCAAACAGGCCGGGAGGGTCGGGAACAGTGTACTGTCTTGTACTGAAGATAACAACACACCGTTAGAAAATGTGCACTTGCCATAATAGGAATATGGGGGGAAATCAGGTGAAGTCAATGACTACAAAAGGGTAAATGTGAGAATGTATTTATTAAAAAATAAAGGGTAAACATTAACAATACAATGTTTGTGTCCATTCACCTTCTCCTTCTCTTGCACTCCTCATAGGAAACCGTGATGTAATAGCTCTTGTCGAAAACTTCCATCAGGGGCCTAGAGAGGAGATGAACAAGGCCATCAATGATGATACACGTTTTCAACCAAACTAGTGAAAAAGGAGCATATTTATGCAACTGCTTATACCGTCTCTTATCTATATGCTGTATCAGCAGCACGCTTGACATTCACTCCTAGTACACCGAGTACCGAGACTACACAGCAGTCAGCTTTAAGAACAACTCAGGGAGTCTCTTTCTGTTGAAACCCTTATCTTTAACTGCAGGACCTGCTCGATGGGGTCTGTGTACATGTACCAATGTAAGCTTGCAAAAGTACCACGTGACACCAAAGCCAAGCTTCCAATCTCTGTTGTCATGAATTTCTCATGAATTTAAAAATACACAACACAATTTTCCACAGAATAAATTGTACAATAAGCACATAGTGCTAACTACGGTATAACGATATATCGTCAAAACGATAAAAAAGACTATTGTGTATATGTTGCTACATCTTTTTTATTGCAATGTCACAAAACCAGCAGTGTAACTGCGTTTGGACGACGCTTTACACATTCAGATTAGGTCTGTAACAATTATTACATAATTGGCTGTGTGGGTGGTCTCTCACAGTGTAAGCACTTAAGATCTTTCAGCCAGTGACACTCCTCTGTCCCTAACTCCTTGACACACAATTTAAAACGTCCAACGTGACGGACACCATAAATGAACACTGGCTTTTGTTTACATCAAAGTTGCTTATTAGGTTACAGATACAGGTAGAGGCCTATTTGTTTCCCAGATATAACCTGGAAATTTAGTGGGTAGAGTGAAGAAAAAGTCAGTGTACTTAAGAAGAATTGTACCATTTCAGAAGGAAATATTTTACTTTATACTTTGCTGCATTTTGACAGCCATGGTTACTTTGTGGATTAAGATTTTAATACAAAACATCCGATCAGTTTGTAAAATAAATGTTGAATGGTAAATGGACTGCCTCTGTGTTGAGCTTCAGTGTCATGCTCAAGGACACTTTGACAAGAAGACAGTAGGAGCCGGGGGTCCAAATACCAAATGTGATAAGGAATTTGATTCAGTGTTATAGATTAAATCATCCAACAGCATATAGAAACGTTTCGCATGGCTCTGTTATTTCATCACTTATTATTTAATGATGTATGATATAACAGTGATAGTCATTTCGCCGCCCCAATCAGTACTTTTGACACGGAAAGTACTTTGTGTTTTTCTTTACTTGTAATTGAGTATTTGTACTTAGATAATTTGCTTCAGTAAAATAAGCAATGCAACAATGTTAAAATATTCTGTTGCAACTTAAAATCCTGCATTCAAACTCGTACTTCAGTAAAAGCACACAAGTATACATAACTGGTTTTGTACATAAGATATAAAATTAAGATAAATACAGTGAAGTAATAACATACAGTAGCCTACATGACCTGACGGGGCGGCTGTGGCGCAGGTGGTAGCGGTCGTCGATTGGAAGGTTGGTGGTTCGATCCGAACCCCTACAGTCACATGTCGAAGTATCCTTGGGCAAGACACTGAAACCCAAATTGCTCCCGATGCTGCGCCATCGATGTGTCAATGTGCGGGAATGTTTATCTGATGAGTAGGTGGCACCTTGTATGGCAGCTGCTGCCTCCGCCACCAGTATGGCATCAGGATTATGTCATATCTCACAAGCGTGATAAAACATGGTCACGAGCAAACTATATTGTTTCTACATGTTTACATGCTATCACACTGAGTGAGTTTGTCCATGTAGATAATAAACCTCAGTGTCCTATGACGCAGATTGAGAAGAAGTTCGTGAAAAAGCTTCTAGAATGAATAGCTGTGGATGTGGGGAGGGGCCCATAGAGAATGTCTTTCTACAGGGCCCAGAATTTTGTGCTACGCCTCTGTGTGCTTTAACAGCCATCACACATACTGCTGTAATTCTTAGCACCAGGAGCCAAGGCCAGTGTGGTTTACTTCACGTCCTCCTGCTACAGCGTCACAACAATCACCATGTCCCTCCATTTCCACGAGACACACACATGACAGATTATACGTACCCACAGCTTATGTCATTGGGAGCTAAAATAATGGGTGTTACAGTAATAGGTGTCAATAAAAGGAAGGGGAACATTTGCTAGTTATAAATGCACTGCTTTTCCAAATTGACAGGAGCATCATGTTGCTCACTGCTGTTTCATAGTAGAGTTTAAACAACTGGGACTCAAAATGAGCCAAATCACCTCTCTTTTTTGACTGATTTTAAAGTCCAAATGACCCTTTGTTCCGCTAATGAAAGAAACATTGGTTGTCAATGTACTTTGGGAATGATGAGCTGCAGAATACATGCACTTGACCTGTTCTTTAGTTAGCTGTGGTATGATGAGCTGTTCACACTAACTCTGTGACAGGATAAGGTATTCCCTCAGTCAGGTCAATCAAGTCAATTTTTTTGCCCAATATCACAAATTAGCCTCAGATGGCTTTACAGGCTGTACAGCATACGACACTCTCTGTCCTTTGACTATCCCCAAAAAAAAAACATTGAACAGGGATAAATTGTAGAACCTTCAGGGTGAGAAACTGAGGAGGGATCCCTCTCTGAGGACAGACATACATGCAACAGAGTTGTATGTACAGAACAGACCAGCATAATGAAATGACAGTAGCTTCCTCAGGTGAAATGAGAAATTATTATAGCCTATTTATATGTAGAAACATATTGGCACGCGCTTCGGGCCTCATGCGCTGTAAATTTAGTGCTAACAGCCGAAATGTCGTGGTTAGTCTATGACCTACTCAGGCATCTTACTTTTACAGTGTTAAAAAAAAAAAACAAGACAGAAATAGATATGTAACCGAGCCTTTCCTGTTTCTAAAATAGATACAAGCAAAATTGGCTCAGCCTGGATGTAGTGTCATATGGCTTGTTTATACAGTATACTGTAGTTCAGGTATTTAGGTAATGACATTAAAAGCAATTAAATGTCTTGCCAGTTGGATCTTGTTTACCATGGCCAGTTGAAACTGAGCTACATGAAATCCAATGGTCCACCTTCTTAATCATTAGTCAACCTCTTGGGGGGCCCAAGCCCCAGGTTAGGGGACCACTACTCTTGATCCCTGGTGAGAATCAAATACCCATACCCAAGTACTAATTAATAGTTAAGTAGAGTATTGTGTTTCTCATTTAAGGGGAGAATAGTTGATTGGAAAAGTCTCAAAGCTATTTATTCTTTTAATCATCTTTGTAATAACTTCTCTATATTATTTACTGCTTTTTACACCCCACCCAGCCATAGAAAAGAGGCAAAATAAAAGTTTGCCAGAGTAGCAAATGTATGTCCGTACATGCTGAAATTGTCCCTAGACTCCTTACACATACTGGGGATGAGTGTCATTTTGAAAAAGTAAATTGTACAGAGCCATGTTCAGAAGGCAGTGTCAGAAATCAAGGGGTTCAAAAATGCCCCAAGAAACCTCAGAATTACCGTAGAAAAATATGATAGAGGGACCAAAGAAAAATATATTTACCATTTTATTTTTATTCAATTTCCATCTCAGTGTCTAATACACTCACTTAAACAGAGCAGTTACATATAACAGCTAACTTTATGCACTAATGACGGTTTTTAAAGTGTCCCGAAGATTTTTTACAATCGGGCCAAAAGTTGTTCCCCGAATATTTTTACATTTCCTACACTGTCAGGACACAAATCCACATACATAAAGTTTATTTGCCTTCTGATATAATCAATAAAGGGACCTCAAATCTTAACAAATTTCCAATAAGAGTCAGATGAGGAATACCTAATCTCCTCTAAATTGGAGAATGGTTGAGTCAGGGTGTACAATTATTTCAATTCACACTAGTATCATCAATACCTGCAACAAGGTGAAACTATCAACTAGCAGGTATGACAGTTACTATAAAGTCAGACTGAGGTTATTGGCCAAAAAAAAAGCCTTGGCTGGTTCAATAAGGTCAGTGTTCACACAGCTGCATACCAATATCAGTCACGGTTACCACTATTTCCAATTATAAAAGGCAATATGTGGCATTTAGGTGAGATAAAGAAATTGGTTAGCGCTTTATAAGTTCCACAAAAAAAAACACAGAAAGATAGAATGATAAACAAAATTTAATTTTGTAATGACAATTACTTTGAATGTATGCATCGACTTACTGTATATTAACAGCAACTAATGCATTTATTTGTAGGAGAATGTGACAAATGGTCCAGTACAAGTCGGTTTAACATAACAGTAACACAGTAATGCTCTGGTTCAACAATCACTTTAAAAAAGGAAAAACAAAAATACTGATCATCTGAAGACGATAAAAAAAAAAAAAAAAATACAATAACTTAACATTGCTTTGTTTTCCTTAAAAACAAATAATCAAATCATTAAAAAACTTCATAAAAAAATCCGTGGGCCTATTTACAAGTTCTGTACAGGGATGGAGAGGAGTCTTCCTGCTGCAAGAAAAACAGCAAAAACAATTGTTAGACAAGTTTTTTTTTGTTTTATTATTGTACAAAAAGGGTGTCTATACATTTTAAGTAAATTAGTTTTTTTCAAAAGCAGAATATTTTTAGCAGCAGAAATAAGACTGAATGAGTCAGCCCTCAAATGTGGCAAATATCGCAGACAGCCCTAAATGTAATTTCTGTCAAATTGGAAACGGTCTTCTTACCTATAATCGATTAAGCAGATTGTTCTGAATGTCCTCATACACCTGGTTGTAGATCTCATCTTTGGACTTCAACCCATCCAGGCACTCTGCAACACATACAAAGTTTATCAATTAATAAGGTGTTTAAAATCTGTCCTAAAAAAAACTGTTGGAATAATAGAATTGATTACACAAAAAATCCCAAAGCATTAGCTAATATAAAAAAATAAATAAAAAAACAACACAAGCTGCAACATACCAATATTCAAGCCGCTGTTCTCCATCTCTCTCCTGTGCTTCAGGTACATCGGCCACACATGGCCATCAAACAGGCCGGGAGGGTCGGGAACAGTGTACTGTCTTGTACTGAAGATAACAACACACCGTTAGAAAATGTGCACTTGCCATAATAGGAATATGGGGGGAAATCAGGTGAAGTCAATGACTACAAAAGGGTAAATGTGAGAATGTATTTATTAAAAAATAAAGGGTAAACATTAACAATACAATGTTTGTGTCCACTCACCTTCTCCTTCTCTTGCACTCCTCATAGGAAACCGTGATGTAATAGCTCTTGTCGAAAACTTCCAGCAGGGGCCTAGAGAGGAGATGAACAAGGCCATCAATGATGATACACGTTTTCAACCAAACTAGTGAAAAAGGAGCATATTTATGCAACTGCTTATACCGTCTCTTATCTATATGCTGTATCAGCAGCACGCTTGACATTCACTCCTAGTACACCGAGTACCGAGACTACACAGCAGTCAGCTTTAAGAACAACTCAGGGAGTCTCTTTCTGTCGAAACCCTTATCTTTAACTGCAGGACTTGCTCGATGGGGTCTGTGTACATGTACCAATGTAAGCTTGCAAAAGTACCACGTGACACCAAAGCCAAGCTTCCAATCTCTGTTGTCATGAATTTCTCGTGAATTAAAAAATACACAACACGATTTTCCACAGAATAAATTGTACAATAAGCAAATAGACACAAGTGCTAACTACTGCGGCTGGGTGGTATAATGATACATCGTCAAAACGATAAAAAAGACTATTGTGTATATGTCGCTACATCTTTTTTATTGCAATGTCACAAAACCAGCAGTGTAACTGCGTTTGGACGACGCTTTACACATTCAGATTAGGCCTGTAACAATTATTACATAATTGTCTCTCTCTTTTTTTTTTTTTACATAAATCACTTTTTTTTGTTTAACCGCAATAACAGTAACATTAACTAAGGTCTTAAGGGGTATGACTGGTAATTGTTGATTTTGTTTAGATATGCCAGATTGGAATTATATATGTGATTATTGGTTGGACTATATATTTTTATTATTTCAATTGTTTTGTTGGCACTTGACCCTATACACATTCATAGCAACAAAAATGACGAGGAGGCATACAGTTAGAAAAAATGTTTTACGCTAATAAAGAGGCACTGTTTACTTGATAGGCTATGTTTATGGGTTATTACATAATCTGGGTCACATGACAGTGATATATAACTAGAAGGATTTATTCACAACTTTAATTTGTTTGGAAAAGTAATACATTTTTTTTTTTTTTATAAATTTGACTGAAGAGACAATTATATTGTTAATCGCAATTATTTCTGAGACAATCAATTATGTAGCAAAATTTGGGATTGTTACAGCTCTAATTCAGATGCTTACACGTTATGTTCATTTTGCACTAAAGTTTTAATAAAAGTGAGAAAATACACAGTACTTTTCATGTGGTTATCATATAGAATTTTTTTTAATTGAAAGACCAGAAAACATTGCGATATATATCGTAATCGAGACATGAAATTACCTATATCGGGATAGGATATTTTGGCCATATTGGCCAGCTCTATTAACCATATTATTTTGGAACCACTAAACACATTTTCTTTGATCAAATCTATTTATATGTCAATCAACAATACAGATCAGTTCGGACGGTGCAACCAAGATAGAAACTTCCATGCAAGAACTTCCTCATAGATAGCACACATAGCGAGTTAAACAGAGTGAATTAAAATCTACATACGGGTAGTTGTAGAGCAGGAAGCCCTCCACGATCAGAATGTGGGTCTGCTCGTCTGGGTTGGCATCGCTGGATGCAGAAGACAGAGTAATGCCGTGGGAACGGGCAAACTTCACTGGGTTCTCAATCCAGCCTTTTACTGTGTTGGTCATGGCCTCCATATCCAAAGCTGTGATCACTGTAGAGCCAGATTGATAGAAAAGGAAGATGATGGAAAGGATACATTGTGAATTAGATCAGACATTATTTAATAAAATAAAATAAAAAAATGTGTTTTGCATTCTGTTTCAAATTACTGGAGCAGATATAAGCTTAATAATAGTGTGTGTGAGTGTGTGTGTGTGTGTGTGTGTGTGTGTGTGTGTGTGTTAAATGGCTATAATGTATGTAGTGTTGGAGGGTGGGGGTATATGACATTAAAAAAAAGGGAAAACAATGAGTCATTGCAGTCTCTAGTAAAGTCTTACCATCCCATTGTCTAAAGCCGTCCTCCCCGACTTCTATCTGATCAGGTTTCTGAAATAACAGTCACCAATAAAACATTGCTGCAACCTCACAGCTCTGAAAGATCCCACACACATGCCAGAGTACTAAGGCTTAGCACATGTACACACAGAAGAAAAAAGGTACACAAAAAAGGGAATGCACAAAATAAAGCAAGTAATTTACAAAATGACACAGCTTCAATGAAAAAAAGGGGGAATGCTAAACATTAAATAAGCTAATGTAAAGGTGACATAAGAGAAAATGGATGCAACTGGCACAGTTAGAAATGTTTTGTTGAACTAATTAATGCAAAGTTGATTTATTTAGCTATGGGGTGTCAGATGGCTATTGCAGGGTTATAAAGAAATGTAAAGAACACAAGGGAGGAAAAACATGACTGAAGCAGTAAGAAGAGACAACCAGGTATTAGGCTCCATAGCCATTTCCATATATACTCTGGGGAACATGCAATGCTTATGCAGAGTTCATAACGGTAAAAGTCGGCTAACAACAACACATTTATTATCCATTCGCTAAAACTCACCTTGAAAAAGTCGTCTTGGTGCACAACACAGCAGTTGGGCAATGTCTTGATCAACTTATTTGTCAGGGTGGTTTTGCCACCATTAGTGACTCTGTAAACAAAAGGCAAAAAGTGATCAAACGCACATTAATAATGTGTTGCCAGCGATAGTTATGGTTTTAAACCAAGTTATTTTGATTTGGTAAACTGCTTTAGTAACGTTAAACAAACGGTGCTGAATAAAAAGCACATAACGTTACTCTGTTTTAATAAAATAGCTGAAATAACATGCATTAAACTAGTGTAATTTCTTAATTTAAACGTGTGTATATAACTGATGAACTAGCTAGCTAAACATTAAACGGATGTTGGTTTAGGACAATACTAATGATAAATCTCCCTCCACTTTTGAACCGAGTCTCGCGGTGAATTTTCAAATGTCCCGCTCGATTTATAACAACAAACCAGCCACACGGAACATGCCTTTAAACCGGCTACGTTAACAGAACAATTTTCTGGCGACAACCTATAAAACGTGTGGCCAAAAGATCATATCAACCAGAAGCTTAACTTACGATAACGTTACCTCAACGAACAATAACATAACGCCAAAGGTTATTTTAGTACCAACTGATCTGATTTAAACTGCGTGCTAGTTTACACACTAAACTAACACCAGTCAATTTTGCTTTAACATTACAATATTTAGATATAAATATATGTAGATAGCTAACTGACGTTACGTAAAATGTTGGCAAATAAGTTGTTTGATACAAATAAAATAAAATAAAAACTTACCCGCCAATTCCTATAATGTATTTCATCTTTTCGTCTCTTCTTGACAGTGCTGCTAAACGTCAGCTGAAGACACAGTCGACAGTACTACTTTGTGCTAAAGTCGATGATAAAAATCCAACGTAAAGCAAAATCATATATTTCAGCCCTCGTAGCTTGCTCTGATGGCTTCTCTACTACTGCTCCATTGATGCACTGCGTTTATATATCCAACTTGCGTCGTATTGCGTCACCACAGACGCTGGCATGGGGCGTTCTCGCGGTCGGACGTGCTGGATGTGCTCGTGCTCTTTTTTTTTTCCTTTTCTTTTTTTTTTTTTTATTGACAAAAAAAACAAAAACATACAAAACTCTCGTTGGGGAAAAGAATATACATGCGTATATACAATACAAATGTTGTCCATGTACAAGAAAGAATTACCTGAGCGAAAGAAACAACAAAGAACAAACCAAAAAGGGGGAGCTACTTAAAAATACATAAGTCAAAAGCAAGAAGGCTAGAGAAAATAAAATGAACATTTAGAGCGGCACACAAGGGGAGATTAATCAAAACAGTAGTTTCCTAGATATGTCACTACACATATGTCTTGCAATTTTACTTGATCTGAACTTTTTCAGTGAGAAAAAAAAACTATTTAAAATAATTTATAAACCAAACAAAGGAAGGCTTAGAACATTAGTGCAAATATTTTTTTCTATGGACAACCATGTTTGGAACCTGTACACACAATCCTCTGTTATAATCAAAAAATAATTTAGATTTTAAAGCATCACTAATATGTATTATTACATTTATTGTCAAATAAAGTACAATCATTAATAACTAAATTTGGTAAAGTTGGTAAGGGTCTTATTCTTGCATATAACAATGTGCTTTGAATTAACTGTAATAATGGTATAGGTATTGCTGTACATATCTTGTTGTATTCTCTATAAGTACAGTTTAAATTATATTTGTCTAAGAAAGCTTTATATTCCAAAAAGTTACCATTATCATCTATAACATCATTCACAAACACAATGCCCTTTTCATACCAATCATACTTAAACAATGATTTCCTATTGATTATAATGACCCTATTGTTCCATAAGGTAGATCCATGGGGAGAAAAGTTATGGGTGAATATCATTTTCCAATATTGGAGAGCTTGTTTGTGGAAGTTTGATAACTTAACAGGAATTTTGGTCACCTCAAAATCACACTGCAAAAGAAAATCAAGCCCTCCTACTTTTTTAAATAGATGTCTAGGTATGTGAAGTGCTCGTGCTCTTTTTAACCCTTTAACTGGTTCTACGTGCCTCTTCGCGGTAGCCAATCAGTGCCCGCAGAGATCCTGCCACTAGCCAATCATGGCCCGCAAACTTTCACATATTTACATATTTCACAGCACCTGCTCGTTTCCGTCACAGCGATGATCAGCAGTTCGAACTATTTCGTTCAGCAGTTAATCCACCTGATGATGACCCAACGACGTACTGTGGAAAACTACCATTGATGGTGTTCTGCTGTTTACCAGTAAACTGATGGATACATCTCTGTTAACACTGCTATAAAAACCAGTGAGGAAGTTTTAAAACAAAATCATAATCATAATCATAAAAACATCAGTGCGGAAAATACTAATGTAGCCTAATTGTTATTGCCGGATGTTATTTAAGCCAAAGTTATATTTAAATGTAGTTTTTAAGGTAATGCAATACTTTAACAGTAGGCGAAGTAAGGCAAGCCCACATCATAACTATTCACATGGTTGGATTTTATCAGTGATAGAAGAAATAGAAGAAATACTCAATTACAAGTAAAAGAACAACATTTAAAATATCCTTAAAAGTAGGCTACAAAGGTATTATGAGCCAAATGTACTAAAAGTATGAAAAGTATTGTCAGTAGGGCCCTGTTAGTGTTATAGTATTAGGCTATATTACTGGACCATTATTATTTATGCATTAACACGTAAACAGTTACTTTAAGGTTATGGCTGAGGTGGAGCTAATTTAAAATGCTTCACATACTTGAGGGTATAACATTTATAACACAGCATCATATTTTACTGATCATGTTTTGTTTGCAAAATCTTGATCTGAAAAGTACCTAGTAACTATAGCTGTTAAAAAGATAGTGGGGTAAAAAGTATATTTGCCTTTGAAATGTAGTGGAGTAGAAGTATAAAGAAACATAAAATTGGCTGTAGACAGGAGCACACTGTTTTCCCCATTATACAATACATGTACATGTATTCTGTTATAAGCAGGTCCTGCATTAAAAATACTAAAAATACTAAATTAAAAAGTACATTATGGTGGCCGGGTTGGATCAGTGGGTAGAGCAGGCGCACATATACTGAGAGGTTTATGCCTTGACGCAGAGGTCCAGGGTTTGACTCCAACCTGTGACGATTTCCTGCATGTCCTCCCTCTCTCTCTCCCCTTTCTCACCTGTCCTGTCCATTAAAGGCGGAAAAGCCCCAAAAAATTATTTTTCAAAACAAAAAAGTACATTATGAGCAAAATATACTTTACGTATAAAAAGTAAAAGCAGTTATACACAATTGACTATTTCAGAGAGTTATATCATACATAACATATTGAATATATACATATATTCAATTTCAACAATATGTTATTTAAATTGGTAGCCATGGAGCTAATGTTGATTACTTACAGTATAATGTTCTATGCATATTTTCATTTGCAAAATACCTAGGCCTAACTGTTTAGTCTAACAATAAGTAAAATGTTTCCCTCTGAAATGTAGTGAAGCAAAAGTATGAAGTACCATAAAAGTAATGCAGAAATACCTCAAAATTGTACTTAGAATAGGAGAGAATATGATAGAATCAATTTGACTACTTGAGTACTAAGTTTGTAACTAATATACAGGACAATGTTAGAGATGCAAAAAGAAACCCAAACAAAATGCATAAACTGATCAGTTTTAGATCCATTTTGCCTCAAAGTGGCTCCATTACGCTAGTATATAGCAATGTTGGCTTTAACAACAAAATATTTTAGTCATTCCTAAAAAATGTAGGTCAATGCTTTAAAACTTCATACTGACAAGAACACCACATCTCAGATCAACTTTCATCTGTTAAGTAAAATGTGTTGGGAGTGTAAGGGCAGTATGAGCCAGCCAGCAAGCCCCTACGTTTATAGGGGAATGCAGAGAATTTTAAAGGGTTCATACACATAACCCAGCAATGTACAGCATTCCTGTAACAAAGGGTTTTATAACGTGAGTTACACACACGTGGTAAGACACTTTCTGTGTCTTGCTCTCTTTCCCTGACAGTGTGTGTGACATTCATGTCTATTTGTGTGTATGCGTCCATGTGGTCAGGGGTCAACAGCCAGTGTCTTTCTCTGTCAGTAGTGTGTAAGGGAGAAGGGTGTGAAGGGTGACTCATGTGATTATCTTATGGTTAAGGTGACATCACAGGACTCCCTTGATCCAAGAAAAGACAGACATTTCTCGGGAGTCTAAAGTCAAACCTGATCATAGTCCAGACATTCAGGGCATCAACCTGAAGTGTGACATTTCACTTAAAAGGCAGCACCAAAAGTAAGGTGTCTTTTTGGGATGTCCTCATGCACCTCCACGTCTTCATCAAGCAGAAAGTTTGGCATTTTCTGCCTGACATCAAAAGCAACAAATAATACTTAAATATGTTCTGTGCAAGAGTGGAAAAATGAAAATACAGCATATACGGTATACCATGGAACCATAAACATATTTCTGTTACTCAAAAAGATTAAATTTTGATCAACCAATGTAGTTCAGGATATAGTTATTTCTTGTTTAGATATTTGACTTTACAACTGTACACTAGTGGTTCCCAACTACTTTCTGCAATGCCCTGCAATGAGTAAATATGACAAACTTGCAGCAAATAGCTGCCTGTTTACACATCCAGGTAAAAATTGAATATGTAATAACCCCCCTGTATGAGTACACAGCAAATATAACAACATAAAACAAAACATATTTTGGGAGGAACAGTTTATTCAGTTATATTTACAAGGCAGAACCGATCATCGCAATCTTATGAACTTGAACCATGTATAATGGATCATCTCTCCCATTTAAATCCGAGCATTTTACAGCACACAAATGCAGGCAAAGATAAATAAATATTGTGCTTTTATAGTCAAAATGATAGTTTTTTGGAAAGGTCATATCAACTATTTTTATGCAAACCTTGCTTATAATACTGGGTGTGACTAAACCTATAAACTACAATAACTTTAAAAGGGAAAAGGCTACACTTTACATACCTTCACTTTTTCTGTGTTTCTTTTACTCATTTGGTTCAAAAATAGGCACTCAGTACAGCAAACAAACCTCACACACAAAGAATGATGAGCTGTAACTGAGCTCTTCCATCATGGATAATAAATATTTGATGAAACTGCTCAGGTTTGGTTTACTCATGTGAAAACAGCCTTACAGGACCGAAAATAGTTGAAAAGTTAAACCCTTTCTTTAACATTCTTGTATCAGAAAGGCCAGAATTGAGATGGCACTTTAGAAACAGACATTTCATGAGTCCTATTTTCTGTACAAAAAAGAATAAACATGTTCATGCTTTACTAACAGCTACACAACTGCATGGCATCAGTTATGCTATTTAACAACACAATATAAACTTTAGTAGAACTTTTCTCCTCTTAAATATAACCAAATCCAATAGTGCTATCCTCTGCCCTCCTGCTACAATAAGTTGAACAGATGGAAGACATGAGAGAAAATCAATGTAACCCTAGAAAACGTGCAATCCATAATGCATTAGGATGTTTGATAAATGTTTAAACTTCTAATTAAGTATGAGAATGTGCTCACATTGTCCCAAATGTTCATCAGAAACAACCACGCTAAAAAACATAAGTGAATGTCGCTCTGCTGAAATGAACTTAACTTTTCTCCACATAAGCTTTATAAACTTTATGAATCTGAAATAAGAACCACTTTATACTTCATCAAGTTGGTGATCAGAACATGTTTTCAGAATCTGAGCTGACAGGAAATGTTCCCATATGAAACAGAATGATAGCACAATTTATAAAAAATAACAATGTTTGTATATTACTGTCTTGATTATGGCCACTTTGATACAAATGTCAAACATTTTTTTTTGCAGATGTTTTGTATATGGTGGGTTAGTATTACTATTATCTTATACAAACCAGTCAAAAGTTTGGACACGTGTGAATGAGAAAATGTGTCCAAACTTTTGACTGGTACTGTACATGACA
Source organism: Sander lucioperca (assembly GCF_008315115.2). Taxonomy (NCBI): domain Eukaryota; kingdom Metazoa; phylum Chordata; class Actinopteri; order Perciformes; family Percidae; genus Sander; species Sander lucioperca. The sequence goes on from NC_050183.1 coordinate 6,604,806, forward strand.
TATACTAGAATGTACCAGTAATATGTGGAATACAGTCTAAATATTAATATAAAGCATATTTGTTTAACGTTGTATGACATCTATTTATGTGGCCATAACCATGTTACACAAAATAAACAAGCATTGTATTTTACGAAATTTTTTATAGTATAATTCTTACAGATTTTCTCATATGGGTTTTTCAGGCCACAAAATGTAAAATATTGATCATATTTGTGTAATTTCTAAGCACAATACGACTGAGGCACAAGGTACAGTACAGATGTTAGTACATTTGACATTTTCAAAATGTCAGTACAGCAAAGGAGTTATGATACAGCAGTTATGAGGCAAAACTAATAAAGAATAAAGAAGGCATCTGATGCATTGCTATTTACATCTAACACACATTATATTTACCAAGATCAGCATCTGTTACATCACTAATGTAGCTGTTAGACCTCTCTGGTCTTGCCAATTGTTACATCTCTCATTACATATGTACACATCACTAGTGTCAGGCAAAATGCTTATAGGCTATCCAATTGTCAGATTTTCAAATTCTTTTGCAAAAGTCAGCCTTTTCCATTCAATTTAGTATATTTATTTCTTTATTAAAAAAAATAAAATTTGTAATTTGTAATCCTTTAATGAAGTTACAACATGAGTATCCATAATTGGAGTTACAATATTGTGTTGCATTATAGAGCGTGCATTTCTGCCAATGTCCTGTTTTTCAAGAGCCTTACAATGGTGTAATATTACAATGTAAGCTATACAACAGGTCCGACCACACAGCAGATGATGTGTTTAGGAATAGATAAACTGAACTATAGTTTTCATGGGGAAACACTCCTTGTAACAGAGTGGTGACTTCCTTCGTACATTTTCAAGTTGCAATATGAAACCCCCCAGCAAAGAGGAAGAAGGGGTTCCACACAGAGGAGGGTTAATGAGACGGAGCATTCACCGTCTTGACTGCACAAATTGTCAGCTTTATGTTGGTCAATACAAGTAAGCATTTGTTTTGCATTTGGGCTCGCTGCGTCATACGGGAATCATTCGGAAAAGTTCATGCTCCATAAGTCTGTTTGTCACACACTGCATTAAAAAAAAGAAATGTTTGTGGATGATGAAAGCATGACAAGACAATAAAAACGTTTTGCTGCTCTCATATAATTCAAAGAAATGTGCATGCACTTTGTCTCTGTCTGATCCTTTTAGGGGATAAAACAAAGTAGAACCCAACTGCCTTCAGTACCAATTTTATTGTGTTTAAAAACGTGTTAGTGTGTAAATTAAATACAAAATGGCATCTCCTAGTTAATCAACATTTCTAAAAGAAGTTTTGGGTGCCGGAGATTTGAAGAATCTCTTTTTTAAATCAATTGCAATGCAAATTGCTGCAATCAACCTCTGAACTCCACGCAATATGTGCTTATTAAGCAAATTCGTTTAGCTAATTGGAGCAGATAATGAAACAATCTTTTGATCCTGACATGTAAAAACGTACTGTTTTCATTTTAAAGTCACGGCTCCAGTCTCAGTTTAACCCTGAAGTTATGTGAGGGCACTATTACTCCTCTTCTAACAAGTAACATTTTGCTATTTTATCCTGCTCATGGTTTTAATTCAATTCCATGTATTTCATCACTGTTTTTTTCAGTCTCTATGACCATTATCAGAGAGACAAGACAGTTACAGTATACTACTGCAGATATCCTTCAGCTAAAATCAGTCCAAAGATAAAGCCTACACTAAAATGAACAGGACCTTGTACAATCAGGCATGAGGAGCACTGAGAGGAAGAAAAGGGCAATCGAGAGAAGCTACTCTGAAAAGCCGAAAAACAAGTCTGTCTAACAACCAAGTGTCAGCGTAAAGATCTGCAAAACATTATAAACTACAAGCAGCTGTGCTCATGCACATGTGATGAATCTCTTTGCGATCTATTTTTATACTGTACATAATTATGTTTACTTTTCATTGGTGCACATTGTATCTTTGTTATTTATTATTGTATCTACATGCCAATGGCCTCAGCTTTAATCTAAAGTACACTTTGTTTGATAATTTAGGTTTAAGAAATAATTCACACTAAATACCTGATTGCTTAAAATGCATGTAATAAATGCAATATAATAAAGAATAATAAAGAAGTGATTTTGTTTGTCACAGAAAGTGTAAACAGTAAGCACATGTACTGAAATATTTGATACCTATCTAAATCGGATATTTCTACTGAAATATATATAAAACAGTACACTGGAAAATTATTGTATACTATTAAGACATCTGTGTGGAGATATAATGGCCTATGTGGTGAATTTATTTCAAAGCACACAGCCACACCGGGGCTTCTACAAGAAATACAACAGTGGTTTATATTACCTTCACCTGTGAAGCTGTGTCCTTCTCATAATCCTTGATTAACAATCGACTTCGGCCTGAAAATGCACCAAAAAAAAAATGCACTGAGAACTTTTAGAAAGTTGGAGGGATGAAAACGTACTAAAAACTAATGATTGTCCCAACTAGTTAAATTTCTGATGTGAAAGTATGATTTTAAAATCCAGGTGAGAGTGGACCAGTACCTCTCAGACTTTTTAATTGGCTCTTGTGGGACTGACTGCTGCTCCTGTTGTTTGTGCTCCTGCTCCATCCTACACACACACACACACACACACACACACACACACACACACACACACACACACACACACACACACAAAAGCACAGAGAGAGAGATGCTCATTTGGTGGGGAATCTGAACACAGTCTTGTGTAACTAATTACTCCAGGTTAAGTGCTTAAACCTCAAATCATTTTTGAGTGCAATTCTGCATGAGCAATATTACAGTATTTTTACAACTGCTTCCACACCAAATCTTTACATGTCACCTGATGTTTGAAACCTCTCACTCAAAGAGCAAGACTACATCTCCAAAACCATAAGCTATTTCTCAGCCTTTCACTCAGTTTTCAATTGCATAAAACATTTTTTTCATAACACTACACAATTCTCTACCTAAGACACAAAAATCTAACAGGAAGTGACTTGCTTTCCTTTTCCAGACACAACCAATCAAAATGCTACACTTATTCACCAGGTCCCACACACACACTCCTCACACGTGCAACACTAATTGCTTAACTGATCACTAACCAATCACAGCTTTTGTATAGGCCTATAAATAGGTCAAAGGTCAGATTACCTGTTTGGAACAATGGATGCCAACAATAGAGCAAGGGGAGTAGGAGGGAGAGGCAGGGGACAACAATATAGGAAAAGTTCAAAGGAGAGGACGAGGGCAATGAAGACAAGGAAAGAGAGCTATCTCTGATGAGATCATGGCGACACTTTACTGATCACTGGTGATTCCAAACACACACACACACACACACGCACGCACACACAGACACACACACACACACACACACACACACACACACACACACACACACACACCCATGTGTTTGAATATGTGAGTACGTTTATCTGATGAGCAGGTGGCAACTTGGATGGCAGCCTCAGCCATAGTGTATAAATCCATTGTGTGTGAACAGTGCCTGTAATATGTAAAAGCGCTCTGAGTAGTCGTTACAGTAAGACTAGAAAAGCGCTATATAAATACAAAAGCGCTATATAAATACAGTCTATTTACACACACACACACACACACACACACACACACACAAATGTGTTCTTTATTCTAAAAATGATACCTTTGGTTTACATTTGTTGGTAGTTTTGTTTTCTTGTATGCTACTGTATACAACACTGCACTACTGTTACAACAGTAATGTTTTGCCAAATAAATATTTTCTTTTTCAACATTGCATTGGTGTTTCTCATGTTTCTCATGTTTCTCAACCCCTCTCAGCAAATTACTTTCACTGTAGAACATTGTTTGGAAATGTAGATATAAGCCTGTGAAAGACAAAATAGCTTTAGATTTAGAACAGTGTTTACATGGTATATCCAAACATTTACTGTTATGAAAAAAGTGTTGCAAAATGCTTCATTTTGAGATGTGTTTACGGCATTTTGAATGCAGTATTTAATTTTGAAGATATGAGGCATTTTGTATTTTGAGTGTGCAGTTTTGGGAATTGTGTGTAGAGTTTTGATAAAAGGAGACATAGTTTGGAAAATGTGTGTAAGCAGTTGTAAAAAAACTGTAATTAAGTAATCTTTTAAAATTGATTTTACCTTTCCCTCCGTGCTTTAATCCTCTCCTCATCAAATCTGAAAATGAGTAACACTGTTATATCCTCAAGTAAATCCAAGTCATTTTAAAGAACTACAGTACTAATCCTTTTTTACTTTCATTCAAACACACTAGACTTGTTCAGCAGATATACATGAATGATCATTTTAACAAAGGACAGCATGACCAGCTGCTGCCTGCAGGTTGGGGTTCTTTTTCTCCATCTAGTGGTCAGATATACTTACTGCACCACACACTCAGGAACATGGACGTGCTCCATGGGGACGATCTCTGCCAGTTCATCCAGGCTGTGGACATACTGGATCTTATTCATGAACTTCACACTGCAGAGGGCAACAGGACAACAACAACACGACCACCGTTATGTATCACTGATGTTGTGTGTGTGTGTGTGTGTGTGTGTGTGTGTGTGTGTGTGTGTGTGTGTGTGTGTGTGTGTGTGTGTGTGTGACCTGATAAAGGGCCTGGATATTGCCAGGACAGTGCGTATGAACCACGTGGGATGAGCGATGACCAAAGACTTCAGGTTCTTCCTCAATCTGCCATCACAACACAAATAGTAAGTACATTCAGTTAACACAGTTCTGTTAGTGTTTACAAAAAATATTAACCACATAGAAATGAGCATTAAACAGAGTAAATGTAGCCTGTGAGTCATCCCCAGTCTTCTACTGACTGGCAGCAAGTGACAACATTAACCTTGCCTTTGAGTCTGTCAGTATCAATGTTATGCATTTCTGTATTTTGATGGTGAACAGTGCTCAGCAGCTAAATCTAGCAGACATAGATGGGCTTAACTCATATTTAACTTCAGAATTCTTTTAAATCAATCAAAATTATAGTCAATATGTTAGAGTAGTTTCTCCATAGTGTCCCACCTTCTGTCAATCATTTGGTAACATTTCTTGAGCCAGCTGATCCCAGGCATTTTACTCCGAGGAGTGGCTCCGTTCATGTAGATGATCAAGTAATCTTCAGCCACTAGCATCTCCAGACTGCTCACCACAAACCTGGAGGAGAGGGGTGGATGTTATGTGTTGTTGCTTTGCTATAGGAAATAATGGATGACCTCAAAACAGTTGTATCAAAGGGGACAACACCATGGACAGATTATGAGACAACAAGCGCAAAGATGCATGGAAAGAACTGGAACCAAAAAGATATGATCAAGACGTGCTTACTTTTGACGGAGCCATTCAGTAATCCATCTATGTACATTATCAAAGCCTGTACTTTAAAACTGAAAGTCACTCACAGGAATAGGTTCTCCATGATGTAGTGATAGTCTGGACAGCTGCTGTCAGGCAGGTAACAGGCAGAGAAAACAATGATGGCGTTAAGGCCCTCGCCATAATAACCTGAAGGGAGAGACTTTCAGTTAATAGTGAATAACACTTCTCTGCATATGGGTTACAGGCTGCATTTGTATATTACTGGAAACCATGTTCCAAAGTCTTTTAAGAGATTGATTTGATTTCTGTCCTATCACTGACCTCCGTGTGTGATGACACGGAGGTAGGGTCTGATGACCTGCATGTCAATACGATGCTCCTGTTCTCCGATGATCACCGTTCTCCAGAGGCGTCCGTTGTGGGCATTCCCCTCCTCATCCACATCTCCTGAACCATCAGCAGGACCTGCTTTGGCTGAGGCCACCGGTGTGTCATCTGGACAGACACAGAGCCAGATGTTGTTCTTAATTCTGCCTGAAGTAACACTGTAACACTTTATAGATAATGTTTTTCCTTTTGGTGTGTTGTTACTTATTGTGTTTTTATATTTTGTTTTATTCTTATTTTTTGTTTGAAATAAAAAGAAAAAAAGAAAGAAAGAAAGAAAGATGTGCCAAGCAGCATAGCGTTGATTCGAAAGAAGAGTAAAATATATTGCCTGTGTGTGTAAACTCCTTTCAAAGTAAGGTTTAAATTGAACATTTGAAATTAGGATTACCTTCAGCTTCAACAAAAGTAGTTACTTTTTGTCTGCTGTCTAAAGATTAATATTAAGATTAATTTAGGATTAGGTTGAAGACATCCTCACTCTTCAGTTGTACAAGTACTCAGATCCATTACTTACACACACACACACACACACACACACACACACACACACACACACACACACACACACACACACACACACACACACACACACACACACACAAACACGCAGATAGAACTATCACCCCCGGGGTTAATGCAATAACAAACTCTGTGCACTAATGACTCTGTGTAATAACTTTTGTGTTTGTGTTTTTTCCTTTTGTTTTTGTGTATTTCTTATTTTAATGTTGCAAATTGCATTGCTCCAACATAGTTTCTTTGTATTAATATATGCAATGACAATAAAGATGTATCTATCTTAAGTAAAAGAAGTATTACAGTATCAGCAAATTTTACTTAAAGTATCAATCAATAAAATTAGTGCATTTGAAGTTGATGTTAAGATTAAGTTTAAGTTTTGAAAGGTCAGTGTTAAACATAGTGATAATAAAGAGGGTTAAAACAATGGACAGTCATGCATGTGCGTTTTTAACCACTTACCTTCCCACTCCAGCTCGTTGCCATTAGTGATGAACTCCAGCGAGTCGGTCTCGTCAGGTGTATCAATGTCATCGACGTTGATGTCCAGGTCATCCGGTGTATCCAGGAAGTCATCTGACAGCAAAGAGCCCTCACTTTGGTCCAATGAAAGGTTCATCTCCGGGGCAACCAGGGTACGGCGTTTACGGTGGGACGAGGACAGGCCACCGCTGCTGCCTCCTCCTCCCCCGGGTGGGCTGACATTCAGGGAGTTAGGAGGAGCTGCAGCAAGAGGAGAGACAGATCAGGAAATACAAGTGATGTCATAAAGCAGGGTTATTATGGAATTCCCATTATTGACTAATCAGTGAGCTCCCACTCCCCAGGGTTACTCACAGGCTCTGTCGTCTGTGAGACCACAAGAGGGATCCATGTCTCCGTACTCTGGTAGTGGTCTGGAGGGAAACATACACAGGTAAGTAACCAATACTGTGCATGTTGAGCATAATATCAAATACAAAGCCAGTCATGATACTGCAGACAACCGAAGTTCAGCAGAATAATCATTACTCTTACTGGGTCTTGAATAAAAGCAACATTAACTTTTGGCTAATGAGATTTATTTCTGATCTCTGTTCTCCAGCATGAAGCTCTAACTACGGCCTCACAATAAAATGTAACATTGTGATTAGGATGGTGTCCAATGGACCAGTCAAGGCGTGGGTGTTGTGACTGACGTGGCTAAGCACTAAAAAGAGGAGCAAGCAGAAAAGGATAGAGATGGTAATTAACTTCTCTCAATGGAGAGATGACAGTTACTAGGCTGTCACACAGTGCATACAGGGAGGAGGAGGAAGGGATGGGGGGAGGGGGTAGTGGAGAAAGAGGGAGGAATAAAAAGACAGAAAATGAGTGGAAGAGAGAAAAGAGGGAAGACATTTGTCTCTAACAAAGTGGCGCGGCTCTCTTTCCCTTTACACTACTTGTTATTTACTGCTGACACCCTGCGCAGAAGGAGGAGCGCCAGGAGGTCAAAATCCTGCTTTGCATATGTTTGTGTAGCATGTACCCATCTGTGTGTTTATTTGAGAGTAAGCAAAACTATGAACATTAAGACAGAAGTGTCTTTTTGCATATTAGCAACAATAGTGCAACCAGGGAACTGAACAGATAGAGAATTGTACAATTAAATGGTTCAAATGCATGAGATGCAGAGAGCTACAATGCAGTGTAGTTCAGCAAAGAGGGTCTTAGCTGCATTCCTGTGAAAGCCAACTGCTTTATCCTCCCATCTAGAGGGTGACAGTGTGCGACAGTGTGTGCTCCTCCTGAGCCAACAACACTGGCTTTAGCCCAGAGAAACATGCACTGATGAATGGTCCGACCTTTTCCCAGGGGAACCCTGCAGTGATTACTAGTCCAGTGCTTCCTTTGTCAGAAATGAAGTAAATTTTATAAACAGATTTATGGTGATTTCATCTTTTAATAAAAGCAAGATAATCTCTTTTGTTCCGGTTTATGGATGCATTGTCCTTCAGCTTCAAACAACAATATCAGGATGAATTGATGATGCTTACCTTCTGGAAAATAGCACGGGACTGCTGTTGTCAAAGCTGATTCAAATGAACTTTTAAACCTCACACAGCTTTAGATTTGGTTTGCTTACTCATTCCCTGTCCTTTTAGCATATAACAGACATCGTAGAGCAGAGCATCTCTCAGAGGCTGCCTTAATAATCCATTTGCTGCTGGCTGTTGCTCCGTCTCTGTCTGTCTTTAACCAAAACCTGCCACCATTTTTGTGACGATGCTGTGTTGTTGATCGGTGACTGCTGTTGCGTCATATGACGTAGCCTGAGACCATTTACAGACAGAGCTGCACCTGCTGCCTAGCTTCATGCTGCTCAATCTGGAGGAAGGAGGAAAGGGAGGAGGGAGGAGGAGAGAGGAGGGAAGAGGGAGGAGGGAGGAGCCCAGCACTGATCTCAACCTGTGAGCTTCAAATTGTCACACTTCTCCTGTAGAAATCTTTATGTTGCTTTAATAATAACTTTCCCTTCATTCATCTTTCTCTCTGTTTCTCTTTCTTACTGTGAACATGAAATTAAATGTCACACTGGGCTCAACCCTTGCTGTACATTTCACATCAACACAATGATCATTAAAACATTCAGGTCAAATAGTATCTACATTAATAGCTCCATTGTTGCTAATGCAGTGGAACAGAAACAAGATAGGGCTATCATTACTTTGAGTAAGCTTTTGTAAAATAAAAACCATTAACATAAACAGAAATGCTTCTAAATCCACCCAGACTAAACTGCAATGGAAGTAATATGGTGCAGCTGGCCCGTAAAAAAAAAAACCCTGTTTGGCAATTAATCTATAATTAACTGCACAACTTATCCTAAATAATTCGCATTCATAAATTAAAATGTGCTGTATATTCATCAACACAAACATTCACAAGAATATGCCATATGCCACACACAAACACACACACACACACACACACACACACACACACACACACACAGCACACACAGCACACACAGCTCTAAGAGATGTTATAACAACAGCTTTTTTGCTCAGCTGTCTCATAGTTTCAACATCAACCAATTGGCTGTATCTGACATCAACAGAACACTTTCATAGATGATGAGCAGTAGAAAGTAAAAGGATCCCACCTGGGGAAGTCTTCGTCCTGCCACTCGTCTTTCACTTCCAAGTTCTCCATTCGTAGAGTTGCCTCTGTGGTGCCCATCCCTCAGAGAGGAGAGCAGGGGCCTGGAGGTGTGAAGAAAAATGTTTATCAATGAACCCCATTTACAATAACAAGGGAAAACTGTCACATGAAATCAATGTACTAACTAGACAGTCAACTTCATGGCTGCACTGCTGGAACACGTGTTTGACATTGATGACAAAGAGAAAAGTCAGCAATGTTACATTACAATTTGGGGGCTGTAACCGCTCTTTAGTCACAGGGTTTTTATCCCCCTGCCCAGAGGAGCACATGTGAGAGGCATGTGACTGACTCGGACAGAGCCCACTTTCTGAGCTCAGCTCTCCTCAAAGTCAAATATCACATACAAATTTCTTTCTGGGTGGAATTTAAGAGGCCAATGAGAAGGACGACATGCACACCTAATCCTCCCTCACTTCTCGCTAATCCTGCCGCACTGATGTGATGCTGCCTGTTTGAGTCTGACTCACACTCAGGCTTGTATGTCACCAATAGAAAAACCTCTCTTCAGATCTAATAATAATTTGTGTTTTGTGCTCAAGAGTTTAAAGAGAATTCACATACTGATGAATGCCTACAATACAATGATTACACACTGACTGCATAACCAATGGTGGCATTAGGATACACTCCACTCTTCTAAATTACAGGATTTAATGCTGAAATCCAGATGCATTATCACAACACAATAGCGACACATTAACAACAGAAGCACAGGTCTGTTTTGGCTGGTGAACCGCATGAGAGGAGCACTGTGGATATTTAATTGGACCTAAAGTCCTGTTCTCTTTGTAGTTCTCCACTCAAGTATGAAATAAAAACCACAATGACAGAGGATTCCCAGTTTGTGTTTAGAGGTTATATTTAGAAACAGACACTCTGAGGAAAGGGACATTATAAGTGCTTGTCTAGGTGGCAAAACTGTAATGCAGGTCAGAGCATGTTTAGTGACTAGAGCGCAACGAAAATACTGTTATAGGAAAATAAAATACAACAAACCCTGTGTGATCCTGACATTCTTGTCAGCAGTCCAGTGTGTAAATCCTAATGAAAAATAATGCAACATGGGTTCCTGTGATATAATTACTAGAAGGAGTGGTGTGGTTTTGGTGGTTTTGGCAGCAACACTTGTGGTTAAACTGGAAGACAGCCAAGTCTCACATAGAGGAAATAATTAATTTCTGCAGGACTTACATTACACACAAAGAGCAAAGCAAAGATAAAAGATTGTACCATGAAGCAAAATTACACACTTGTTTGCAGCAGGTCAAAATCACATAAACCAATGTAACAAAAATCCCAAAAAAAGAAAGCAGTAGTGTGGTAGTGTGCGATGTACACTGTCAGTTTTACAAGAGTGGAGAGCATACAACAAAATAAATCATTATACATGTAATTTAAAATGACAGTGTTTATAAACGCTGCATGGAGAAATTGACCTTTACCGTAAGATGTATGTCATTAAATGTACATGTATTGTTGCTTCCCATGTTCACTAATTCTGCTTGAAAACAGCAATGTTGCAAAAAAAGATTTATGCAAAATGAATTGCCACCAAATGTGCAGTACATTGCCATTGCAGAGTTAAATGGCCCTACAGCCTTTCCGGGTTATCCCAAATTTAACAGCCAATAGGAAAAAAAAACCGACATGGATTTCATGTGTTATGTGGGCAATCTACAGTAATGTGCAAGCAGTCAGTGTAAAGGTGTCTGCCTTGTGCAGCAGGAAGAATAGAGATGCAAGGACGTTAAGTCAGTGACAATACTCACATGAGCGGTGTAAGATCCCCTCAAAACCTCTCTCTGGTCTGTGTGTCTTCCCTTCTCCTCAGTCACAGACGCATAGATTCAAGGAGAGAAAGTCCAGGGGGGTCAGGCTGAAATTTCTCCTCTTACGCTCCCTGTCTTTCACTCATTCACATGCGCACACACACTCATGCACAGACACAGACATACAGTGTCCTCAATGTCAGCCACTAGCCAGCAGCAGGTGTCTGAAGACAGGGAGCACCTCTGTGCTGGACTCCCCCTTTTCTCCTCCGCCTCTGGCCACCGTTGTTGAGGAAAGACTGGCTGTGAAGAACGAGTCAACAGCTTGCCTCTCAGCTCCTACATCCACACCACCAAGACACAAAATGTCTTTAATCAGAATGCATCTGCTCTGGCATCATGATCCCTCTCTCTATCCCCCTCTTTTCTCTGCTTGTAACTCCAAATACCTTTAGCGTATCTTTGTCCACTCCCAAATAACAATTCAAACCTTTCCGTGGGGGGAAATTGAGCCCCAGACTCTGTGTCCCTTTACTCCATTCGTTAATCCTGCAATTGCTCTCAGTGGTCCTCTATGTGGCTGCTGTTCCCTAGCAACAGCATCTCTCTCTCCATCCATAGCTTCCCCCTCCTTCTCTGTCTCATCGCCCCACTCTCGTTCATACCCACTATACCCCAACTCTCCACACAAAATAATTATTCAGTCCCTTACTTCACTTGCACCCAACCAATCATATCACCCCTGCCCAGTTTCCCTGCATTGTATGCTGTTGGCTGCACATTCCTATAACAGGCTTCTTTCTATAATTTGCAACAAAAAAAAAAAAAAATATATATATATATATAATCTTATATTTAGTTGATTTTTTGTCTCCATAGGCAGTGCCTGGTAGTTGGGCTACATAAGATAGATATGTATCTATCTTACCATCGGTGCAAGCCATGATGCAAGCATGACTGACAGGCACACGCACACGCGACTTTCAGCAGACACAGCAGGTGAAGACACATGCAAAGCGAGAGGATTCACTTCAACCTACTTCCATCTTCGCGTGAACCCCGTTTTTTAGACAATATAAGACGAGGATAATGGAAGCATTTTAGCATTGCAGTTTTAATTTTTTTAAACCAGGCTCAACGAAGACTAGATTTCTTCTTTGGTTGTCGATTTAGTTTCATGAATATATTTTAGAGTTATCATCCACTTTCTTTTTTCTGTTTCTATACCAATAACTTTCTAGTGTTCATTTTAATCATATTATATCTCACTATGTCTCACAAGCAAAAGAGCAAATACATATATAGCCTATAAAGCTTCCTTCTTAACGATACTTAACCAATATCTTTCGGTGCGCATGCGTGACGCATTTATGGGGAATACCATATATCTATGGGGGAATGCATTGAACATATTGAAAAAGCAATTGATGCTAAACATGTTACGGTAAATTAACTGAAATTATACATTTACACGACATGTATCCCTGTGTTTTCGTTAATAGCTTACTCACAGTTGTGTGTAAGATATGTTTTTGTATTACGCAGTTCCGGTGTAGCAGCGATGTGTCATTGGCTGCAGTAGAGGGGGTGGACTATCTTGACGTTCAGTTTCAGGGTTTCACTGCTGTCTGCCAGTACTATGACCTCTTTGACTGTACTGTGCTGGAGATGCCAAGATGGCTGCAAGCAATTATTTCGGCTTCACACATGGTGCCGGTCCGCAATACAGGTAATTCAAGTAATGCTGGTTGGTGTCAGCATGTCTATTGAGTTACGTTTATTAGCCACTGGTGTATAATGGTCGGTGTTGGGATTTCACTGCGTGGTGGTACTGCTGAGACAAGCTACACAGCTAGCTTGTCCCGCTAGTTCGGTTAGCTAACGTTAGCTAGCGTTAAGCCAAGTTCGCAGGCCAGCTCTTCCCAACACGCTGCTTGACATTAGGTGAACCCCAGTACGCTCATCTGCGGTTACTGATGGATCAACATTTTACCACTTGAAATACTTAGCTAAACGTCAAACAAGAAGTCAGTTATAGCAAATGTCACGCAACTGGTTTAGTTAATCGAGCTGGCTGCAGCTGTGACGGGTGATATTTTGGCCGGCGTTTAGGATTAAGGAGGGCTAACCCTGGTCTAGCTGTACTGAAGGTCCCGTGCCTCACAAACGGTGCACTTGTTATAGTTTATATGTGTAAAACGACATGCTGCTACTACAGGAACATTTCAATAGATTGTTATGTAAATGTAGAAAGGTAGAAGGCCGTGGGACAGGTAAATACATGCATTATTTTTCACTGCGCTTAGTGAAGGTTTTCAGTTTTGTCTGGTGTTTTGTTTTTTCTTGACTAGCACTCAAGTCAACAAACCTCAGTACATGTTTGACTTTTTGCACTAAAGTGTACACTTCTCCTGATTTGAGTTCATTGGTGACCAGTCTTAAATTGTAATGGTAACTCTTGTTTGAACATAAACTTCTGCAGTGTCTCTCTCTCTCTCTTTCTCTCTCTCTTTTACTGGATAGATAAAAATTACCAGACACGGTTATTCCAGCGGACTGAATACTTGTGAAATAAATTAACTTGTCGACTTTCATGCAAAAACCCTAAAAACAAATAGAATATTGCCTTCTGCCCATTGCCTGCAAAATTCCCATGATGACCTCACACACCCAGATATATTAAAGGTATAGCAACAACAGCATAAACAAGCAAGCATAACAGTTATAGCTGACAAATAAAGATACTGTTTGGTCATTCTCCGTTATCATAAATGAACAGTGGTGGAAACTAAGTAATGTTACATTTACTCAAGCACTGTACTTAAGTACAATTTTGAGGTACTTGTACTTAGTAAGTATTTCCATTTTCTGCTCCTTCATACTTCTACTCCACTACATCTCATAGGCAAATATACTTTTTAGTCCACTTTACTTTAATTTGACAACTTGAAACGGGCCATTCTGCATAATGAGTACTTAAACTTTTGGTACTTTAAGTAGGCTATATTTTTTTAAAGCTGATACTTTTGAACTTTTACTTAAAGGTCCAATGTGTAGGAATTTCTCCCATCTAGCGTTGAGATCATATATTGCAATCAATTCAAGCAGAAAAGGCAGTTGGACTGATCAGTCTCCCAGAGTTGGTCAAAAAAGTGCCTCAGAACACACCAAAGTGACGCAACATAATACGTCTCCATAACAGCAGGTGGCGCTAATCTGTATTGTCGCCCAAAAATGAAAACCGGCAGCTGATTGGACGAACGCGTCACGTGGGTCTGGTTTCTTCGTAAATTCCAAGGGGGTAAGCTTCTCCTCACAACACGTACCTCCTATGGAGCCATTTTGTTGCTATCAAGCCATCACCCGCCGTTAGCATCCCATTGACTGCCATTCATTTTGGCGCCACTTTGACAGCGAATAACTTTACATTGAAGTGTTTAAAGACTCTATTTGTCCATTGTTTATTTCTAAAGAAACACGACAATGTATTAAAGGCGCCATTACCTTGTATCTCACGTTATGGCTCCGTAGCAGGCGTTTTTGTAAAAATGGGCTAACGATTGTGTCATAACCACGCGACTTACTGTCGCATAGTAGAGGAATTACCATATAGTACAGGAGAAGCTCGCAGGCAGTTTTGATTTACATTAGCTGTTTAAGTTTAATTACTAATGTTAACTATCATTTTAGTTAGCAGTAATTAGCCTGTGCCTATGTTATCTCCTTACATATACCTACGCTCTCCTTCTCTGCAAGATTCTGAATGATTGAGATTTCTCTTGGCATAGCTACCAGAAGACTTACAACTTTCAGACAGGTTGCTCACATCACATCTACGTCTTGAAGCTCAGTTAGAGGCTGCGCAGTAACGCTCAGCCATCACCGGAAAAGTGCTTCTAATATCAGTCTAATATACTTCACTGGTCTCTGTAGAAAACAACGGCGTCACTTTGTCCACTTCTTTAACTGTCTATGCGTCAACCCCAGTTCATGCAAATGCAAACGTAAAATTCCAAGCCAAAAGGAATACTTGGAATTGATGGTGGTGGTGAATATTCATGAAAAAGGACAAGTTTGTGAACGGGCAACACAGATTTTGATAATGAACAACTAAACACGTTACACACTGGACCTTTTTAAGTAAGAGTTGAAATGCATTCATAAGTTACTGTTATTTCCCATGGAAAGTTTTAGGGCCCTCCCAAATACTAATTTCTGGCTTTCGAAGCTTCATTGACAAATTCTTGAATATATTTAAACCTTCTATTCGGGGTGCGGGGTAGTGGTGCCATTCATCTGCATGTTCTGTCCACGCTGCTGTGGAACAGAGCAGGTGGTTAAAAATACTGCACATACAACAGCGCCTACACTTACACTAGGGCTTTGACTTTTGCCCAAAAATCATATTCGAAGTTCTTTTGTTTATTAATATTAATATTCAAATATTTATTAATAATATTTTGACCATTAAATGCCTTCAGTAAGACTTATATTGGTATCAAACTTCGTATATGTTCTGTCCACCAGAGGGCAGTGTATCAGTCAGTAGGCAGGCAATGATGTTAGAAGAAAAACACACTGCCACCACTGTTTTTTTTAAATTAAAAGTCAGACCCTGGATTAAACACAAACCGTATGCTTTCAACAGGAAGTTCGGAGCTTTCACCGTAGCCTACGTAAGTGGTCTGATGTTTATACTTTTGCGCTGGTGTGTGCGTCGAGCCGGTGTGTGTGTGTGTGTGTGTGTGTGTGTGTGTGTGTGTGTGTGTGTGTGTGTGTGTGTAATAGAGTGAGAGAGTGACGATGATTACTGGTAGTTTCAGAGCGAGTAGCGACTCTAGAGTCATAGTGAGAGGAACAAAGCGTCTCCCCTGTTCTTTCTGACCACGGTGAGACATCTGTAGCAGGAAAAGTTAACCCTCTCCTTGATTTCATGTTGTTTATGGAGAAGGAGAACCAGGAAATAAGTCAGGGGAAATGCAACGCTACGGCCGAGCGAAAGTTACATTTTGAAATTCATGAAAAAGCCTCGGAATCTGAATTGAAAACGTTTACAAGCAAACACATTTACAAAAAAAAAATGCCCATAACAGGTTTGAATATTAAGGGCTGCCTAATATTCGTATATATCAATATTTTTTTAAATATTCAAATTATATTCGAATAACGAAGTTCGGAGTCAAAGCCCTAACTTACACCCCCTGGCACATAAACAACAAGCAGCGCTATCCTTTTGCTAATATTAACATGGAACATGTGCACGTAGGGAGGCGAGCTCTGGAATTAAAATTGCTGTTGAATTTGTGATGAGAATTTTACTTTTAAAAAAAAGAATTTGATTGTCGGTTCTAGCTCGAAGGATGGTTCCCGAATCGACCAGAGTTTAGAATGCCATCACAAAGAAAGCGTAAGGTGAGCAACATCTGCCCGAAAATGAGGGACAACCGGCGGACAATCCCGTAAATGCAACATTGTCGACTAGTTTGTCCCCACTAGCCTAGTTATAGCAAATCTACAATGGAAAATAAATCATAAAGGGGGGCGTTTATGGTTCCTATTAGCTATCTTGTCTTTCCATCAAGCGTGTCTCAAGGAATTAAGATCCCCAAGGCCTTCAAATATTTACAACTGGACCATTTGAACGTTATCTCGTGTCAAAGGTTGCAATGCCGCTTTTGAGTTATTCAACAGATGTTTTAACAGCACTATTATCAATTTTGCACACATTTTAGTAATTTTTTACCACAATATAAAAAATGTATATTGTTTCACAATATATTTGTCATATCAGGAACAGGGTTCAAAATGAACTTTTTGGTCTATCTGCCAATAGCTGGTAAACTGAAAACATTTACTGGGCAAAATATTTTTCAACCGGCCAGCCATAAAACTGCATATGATATGATCAGATACGTACCTCTGTGGTACCTTAGTTAGATAAGACAAATAGGCATGACCGTAGCAACGGTGGACAGCAAGGGTTAATCAAAGAATTGCAGTACACTTATTGATGGTCATACGTTGCATGCAGCCACCAGTGTGCAAAACAAAACATGGTTAATCAACTTGTGTGTTTTAGTGATGAGAGGTGTAAAGAAATAGGTCTATTTCAACAATCTGCCTATGGCGGCTGACCTCATTTATTTGATTCACCCACGAAGATTTTTAATTGCATTTGCGAGTGCCGGGTGCTAATCGTGGATCCTGGCCCAGCCCTATCTGTAGTTTTTAATAAGCAATTAGTGAATGTAAAGGGTTGTTCTCCGTTTATTGTCATGAAAGTGCTGGCATCTTTTGTCCAAAACTTAAAATATTTAACAACATTTCATAGTTTTGGTAGCAGGGATGTGTAAGAGCAGACAAGTAGGTCAACAGCCCACCGTTCAACCAAACTTATTGATTTTTGTTCTGTTTATTTTTTGGTGAAGTTTCTAAGTCTCCACATGGCATGTTGCACTTATAATCTAATTATTAGATTGTGGAAATTCTTGCCCATAGTTTGAGTAATGAAATTACAGGCAATTATATAGAGGAAATATTAGAATACCCAATGGATAATGCACAGAATAGTCAACCAATATTCAAATCCCATCTTGGTACTGGTGGTAATGTGCAACTGTTTTTTATTTACACTGGATCCTGTACATTTTTGTAAGATAACATGTTGTGATTACTCTCAAAGCATTGTGAGTATATGTTCTTTTTTGACATTACGGCATCATTTAATTTTAGCCCTTATGTTCTTGTTCATCCAGACACTGAAAGCTTAATAAAGTTAGTTACTGATGTTGTTGTCTGTTATTGCTGTCCCCATCCCAACCATGCTAACAACAAGGCGCTGTGGAGTTGTCTCTGTATGCTTATACAAATTAATCAGAGGTCAATGCAGGACTGCTCCGTCAATCATTTAATATTAGTAATCACAATATTGTCCTCCATGATAAATTCATCTTGATTAGGTGTTGACATATTGCATTCAATTTGTCTCCCTATTTTTGTGCCTGTCGTTAGCAATGCTAGTGGCATGACTCATGGTGGTCTGCTGGTTTGTTAGTCATCAGTCGGTCGGTCCACCACTTTAGTCCAGACTGAAATATCTCGACAACTATCGGATGGATTCACATGAGATTTTGTACTTCTATTCATGGTTCAGTGATTACCTGATTTTTGTGGATTTAAGTGTGAAATAACTCCAGTCCAGTCAACAACTATTGGATGGATTGACATGAAATTTAGTACAGAGCACTGACATTCATGCCCCCTTAAGAATGAATGGTAATCATTACTTTGGTGATCCCACATTAGCATTTAGCTCAAAGCACCACTCTTCCTAAGTAGAAGACTCTTAATTGTGTTAAAATATAATGTTGTTTATAGAGCCCGACCAATAAAGAATTTTTAAGGCCGATATCGATACAAATATTTGGTGATTTAAAAATCCGATATTCCGATATATCGGCCGATTATATATATATTTTAAAAAAAAAATCCAGAAACGCGTAACAAAACATAAAGAGATTTCCCTAACATTAGTTATTTGTAGTTATTTATGAGTCCTCACTAAAATAATATGATAATTCAGTTTAAAAATAGACTTGTTTGAGGAACAGAGGAACATCAAAATATATTAAAGATCTGATAAATAAAATGTATAAAAATACAAAGTTAAGATATGAAACTTAAAGTCCTTTGAACAAAAACACAATAACAAAAAAAAAATAAAGGTTCCAGTATTAATAGACTTGGTAAGCTTCATAAATATAACTTAACTAAGACTGGGGAAAAAAAATAAACAACCATGTTAACACTTATAACAAAATGCCTAATATCGGCCGATATATCGGTCTGGCTCTAGTTGTTTATAAAGCTGTCCTCTGAAAGCAGTTTTGAAGTTTACCTGCCTGCTTTACTTAATGCCCTTCTCCTCTCCTTCAGTACCCAGCCTCCCCCGGCCTACTCCCATCCCTCCACAGCCACTTACAGTGTCCAGCAGGCTCCAGCTGTGGCTCATGCAGTGACTGCATCCTACTCTCCAGCTCCAGTCCAGGCAGCCCGGCCAGTGGTCACTGCCCCTTACCCTGCCTATCAGAGTCACCAGGCTCCCCCTGACTACGCCTACAGGCAGCCAGACCCCCCGGCACCCCCACAGCCCACCACCACCCCACAGACGTACCAAGTATACTCGGACACGGTCAGTCGCTTTCTGCTTCCTTTATGATACCTGCTTCTCAGTTTCTTGTAGCATGATGTAGTCATATTGGATGTTATGTAAAGGCTTTTGTTTTGAGTCATATAATCTGACTTTTAGCCACTAAGATATGGGATGAAATGCACTCTTGTAAACACCAGCAGGACAACTACAGCTACGGGCGCCCTGCAGCTGTCACGACCTATGACAACAAACAGTACTACCAGACGAGTATAGCTTCAGCTCAGAGGACACCCACAGAGAATTACTACCAGACGGGTAAGTCAGTTTATTTTTACTATCATGTTGCGTCCAAAGTTTCAATCATTGTAATGGCTGAGTGATTATTCAATATTAAGGGGAAACCAATTTTAAAGAAGTGAGTTTACCAGACGTCGGTAGCTCGCTCCTCATCTCAGCTTAAAGGACAATTCCGGCGCAAAACGAACCTAGGGGTTATTAACAGATAGATTCTACCCACTCTGTTGTTTTCATGCTAATCGAATGAGTTTGGAGCTTGAAAGACACTAGCGTGGACCGCTGATTAGCTTGCAACGCTAGTATTCGGGGCACAGGGAACGTAAAAACAAATCGCTATTTATACCACTAAAAAGGCTCAAAATATCACCAAACTTCAACGGTAGCATAATGAGGGTCCCTAAATGTTAACCGAAGCATTGAGAACTTTGTAAGTGTACAGACAGTTTATTGAAAAGATAGATTATAAAGACACTCGCGTTCATGTTTACATGCCGCCGTCTTGGAAACCAGTCATGACTTACAGCTGGCGATGCAAACTAAAATCAAAAGCAGTTTGCTCAATATATCTGAAATAATCGCACTCTGCATAACTTGTCTAGTGTACTTACTCAGTGGATAACTGTCCATCTGGTCCCTCCGGTCTGGGTCGCAGTACAGCCCTGCTTATCAGAGAGGGGAAATCTTCAGACTGTACAAAACACTGCGTCTCTTGGGTGTCGCGACGCAACAGGTCCCACTCCGTGCAACACAGACACTCCTGTTCGGTGGCCACAGCTTCACAATGTCCGCAGGTACACCACCAGTTTCCTGAAGTACGAGGCTGTGTTGCGGCATTGACTACCGGTAGCTCTCTCTCTCTCGTAGCCCTTTCACGGAGCTCCCGCAGCTCTTCGTTCAATAAACTGTCTGTACACTTAACAAAGTTCTCAATGCTTCGGTTAACGTGTTGGGACCCTCATTATTCTACCGTTGAAGTTTGGTGATATTTTGAGCCTTTTTAGTGGTATAAATAGCGATTTGTTTTTACGTTCCCTGTGCCCCAAATATTAGCGTAGTAGCTGTCAGCTGTCCGCGCTAGCGTCTTTCAAGCTCCAAACTCATTCGATTAGCATGAAAACATGTCCCAGAGAACGACAGAGTGGGTACACATCTGTTAATAATCCCTAGGTTTGTTTTGCGCCGGAATTGTCCTTTAAGGCAAGCGGCTTGAGGCTACATTAGCTGCTACTAGCATAACCCGCCCAAATCTCTGATCAAACAGTCGATGTTCTAGTTGTATTGTGGGTAATGTACGCGCCAGGATTTGTGGGTCATCAGTCCTGGTATTATTTACTCGTATTCACTTATTAAGATGTCGTGATATGTGCGGAATGTGCCGGCTGCTCATTTGCTCGTGAAATGAGGATCCTTTCTGCGCTGCTAAAATCTCTCAGACCAGACCCGGTTCCAGAAGATGCGTCAGATCTCTTCTGCTGTCTGCTCTCCTCACTCTAATGCCCTTCCTCTCCACCTCTACTCCCCCCTCTCCTCTTTGCCCCCTACCCTTTCCTAAATCAGTAGGCGTAAAGAGTGCATACAGTCCAGCCCCGTCCACTGTGTACAGCCAGCCTCCTCCTCCCCAGAGGCAGGTAACGGCCCTGAAGCCTCTGGCCCCCTCTGTGTCAACCAGCTACAACATTTACCCAGTGTCCACCAGTGTCCAGCAGCCCCCCACACCCATTTCATCCTACACCCTTGGCTCCTCCTTCGGATCAACTGTTTCAGCCACCACCTACTCAGGTAACATAAGATAAGAAATAAGATGAGAAAAGATAATTTATCCCAAAGGAAACATTTGTGCCCAACATGCTCAATGTGCATATTAAAAAAGATACATACATTTAAATGTAAATATGTTTTTATAAATTAAAGTGTGGGGTACCGGTTACTATGTTACAAATGGCAACCAATAGACTTTACATAAAGGTGCATCCTTGTTACTATGTCACAAACAAAGAAATGTACAGTACAAGTACAGTAAGGAGAAGGTGATGGGATGATGAGAAGTTCATTTATTAGAACATATTTACTTGCACACAATAGCTGATATATTTATTATTTGTATTATTCTGCTCTAGTCTGGTCATCACAGAAAATGTCACAGTGAAATTCATCAGCGTGTCTTTGTAAAATATTAATTTCTAGACACTTTGTGACGTACTGAGTCTTCGCAGTGCTAGTTGGTGAACTACTTTAGCTGGCGAGCTAACCACTAACTCTGCCTTTACGTAGTAAATGACTGCATATTGGGCTTAAGTAATAAGTGCTGGTTGATTCTTATGATTCAGGTGTTCGGCTTGTATCACAGATGTTTAGTTGGATGAGAAATGTTTAAAAGGAAACCCAAGAGAGTCCAAGAGTGTCTGTGGTGGAGAACCAAGGTTTGAGTTGATATTGAGTGGCAGGGACGGGTGTATAAAAACGTTAAACTTACTTTGCTAATTCGACACTTGTCAAAGACAATTTTGGGATTGACTTTGTCCTTCTTGGTCTGGATGCTGGTGAAACTGCAGTGCAGCTTATTGCTTGCATGCCTGCTAAGCCTTCATTAGTGACCCATATCTTGTATGCTTTTCTTCTCTCTAATAACTCTCTGTCCTCACTCTATTCCTCCTGCTCTCTTACCCTCAGGCATTAGCTACTCCAATTATGACTCTACTGGCTACACCTCTACATCCACCCCCTCCTATTACCAGCCGGCCCAGCAGACTCTCACCCAGCCGCAGCCTCCACCTCAGCAGCCCCAGCAACAGCCCCAACCCCCCATCCAGCCACCACCTAAGCAGCTGACAAGCTCTTCCTGGAGCAACTCAGGCAGCAACATGGTGACAGCTCCGACTGTAAACACCTACAAAAAGCCCACGTTTCATCAGAGCAAGCTGCAGAAGCCCAAAGGGCCTCCCAAGCAGCCCCAGCTCCATTACTGTGACATTTGCAAGATCAGCTGTGCAGGCCCTCAGGTAGGAGTTAGTAATGAGAAGGGACAAGATTGTATTATATGAAAGCTTTTAACATAAAAGATTTATTGTGTTTTGCATTGCAGAGCTTTGAATTACACAAACGAATACAAAAAAATGACACGCGGAACAAACACATAATAATAATAATAATAATAATAATATATTTAAGACAGAAAACCAATGAAAATTAACAAATATATATATATATTTCTTTATGTGCTTTTGGAAACTTCAACTTGCTTACTGGTTTGATTTACTGCATCAGACGTACCGGGAGCACCTTGAGGGCCAGAAGCATAAGAAAAAGGAGGCAGCCCTTAAATCTGGGGGGCAGACGGGGGCCAGCAATGGGCCCAGAGGTGTCCAGACTCAGTTACGCTGTGAGCTATGTGACGTCACCTGCACCGGAGTGGACGCCTATGCCGCCCATATCCGTGGGGCCAAACATCAGAAGGTTAGCACAGCTGTGATGCTTTTGTCTTTATCTTCAAGTGTTTCAATATTTGTTATTTAAGAAAATATAGGCAGCTGTAGGAGAAATTGACGTAACATTGTTGGACATGACTGTGGTGTTTCATGTTATGTTCCATCGGAGCGGCCAAGTCTTGGAATGAAACCTGCCTCAGGGATTTGGGATGGGATTAAGTATCAGCAGCCTTAAATGGTTGTATCCCCCTCTGTCTCTTCTTTGTCAACCTTGGAAAGGTGGTGAAACTTCACACCAAGCTGGGCAAACCTATACCTTCCACTGAGCCAGTGTTGGTGAATTCAGCTCCAGTTATCACAACCTCGACAGCTGGGAAACCTCCAGTCACCACATCCACTCCTGCCTCTGTCTCAACCACTTCAACTCCCACTGTGACACCCAAACAGGGGGCTGTAAACACCCTGGTCAAAATAACGGCACCAGTCAAGAAACCAGCTCCTCCCAAAATATATAACATTTGTAAGTGTTATGATGATTTATGCTCCCAACAAATGGAAAGTTTGGAGTTTTATAACTTTTTTTTTTATAGCTAAACGAGTTCTTTAACTACAATGTTTTTTTTTTTCTGTGTGTGTTTGCTTGCTGTGTCATTAAATACATGTTTATTTTGAATGGTTAAGCTTCAGCTTTGCACTTCGGTTACAGTATCTGTCCTATAAGTGTCAATGCCAGATACAATTTAATTAACAAAATGAACGAATGTGACAACATTTTAACAAATCAAATAACTGTTGGTTAACACAATTACTAGTTTATCAATGGTTACCAACCTTTGAACTAGAGATACAAATTAGAGACTAGAAGAGGATATTTTTTTGTTTTTTTAAAAAGAGGCATCTAGCATTAGCCTTCAATAAACTCTCTAATATCTTGCCTGCCGCATAGCCAATAAGCCTGTCAGCGCTCCAGCAGCTGCAGTGACAGCAGCGGTGGTGGTGGTGGCTGCCAAGGTGGAGGAGCCCATGCAACAGTCAATTCAGAGGAGGGACCCTCAGAGTGACGATGAGGACGGTGACAGAGCTGGAGGCCAGGGAGACATCCAGCCAGTGGGACACGACTACGTAGAGGAGGTAAGCAGAAAATGAGGACAATGGCCGACAGCCAGTTAGAGCTGGGCAATATATCGATATCGTGATATGAGACTAGATAACGTCTTAGATTTTGGATATCGTAATATGGCATAAGTGTTGTCTTTTCCTGGTTTTAAAGGCTGCATTACAGTAAAGTGATGTCATTTTCTGAACTTACCAGACGGTTGTAACTGTTCTATTATTTGCCTTTACCCACTTAGTCATTATATCCACATTACTGATGATTATCAAAAATCTCATTGTGTAAATATTTTGTGAAAGCACCAATAGTCAACACTACAATATTGTTGCGGTATCGATATCGAGGTATTTGGTAAAAAATATCGTGCTATTTGATTTTCTCCATACTGCCCAGCCCTACAGTCAATCTGTATATTGTAGGACTGATATACGTTGGTTAATATGCAAATAATAAAAAAAAAGTTCTAGTTCCTTTTTTATAAAGTAAAAAAATATTTGCATCAGCGCCAGAAAGCTCATTTATGTTGCGTCCGTGGTCATTCATGGTGTGTATTTACCTAAACTTTGTTTGTTTCAGGTCCGAAACGTTGACGGCAAAGTGATTAGATTCCACTGTAAACTGTGTGAGTGCAGCTTCAACGACCCCAACGCTAAAGACATGCACCTGAAAGGAAGAAGGCACAGACTCCAATACAAGGTAAGTTAGTCAGAGCATCACTGAGCTGAGTCCTGTCTGACTGGTTATCCAGAGAGACATAATGAACAGCGTTGAGATACGTACACTTTCTTCCTTTCTTCGCTTCATCGAAAAGCTACACAATGGGGTATTTCAGCCATTAACTGACAAGGGGTGAGGTTAACTATGTCAAAAAGTTGGCTTCTTAAAGGTGCCAATATACCAATGTAGTGTTTTTCTATGAGTGGGTCCCCGTTTTGTTGCAAACACGTGTTGGATGTAATACAAAATCCTACCAATGGTGTCACGTGATTGCACTGATCAGCAGGTGGCGGTAACACGCCAAGATACGCAGAGAAGAAGACGACTGCAAGCTAGTAAACATGTATAGATGGATGTAAACAATGCTGGATTTACAATACTTGAATATCTGTTTTGCAAATGTTTCATGACGAAGGAAATGCACTAAATATGTTATTAGACCTCTAGAATACACAAGATGCATTTAGTGAGTAACACTGAATGTAAAAATAACTTGTTTACAAGAAACTCAGCGGGGCACCTTTCAATCAACTAATTTTGTCGCATGAAATAGTACGAGATACAATTCCAGTGAAATGTGGCTTTAAGGAGAGGTTTGACTAGAGGAAGACTTGATCTTATCTCTGAAGGTTGCCTTTTAAGAAACGCTCAGTTTTTAGGGGTAACAATTTCAGCTTGGAGTGGATGGAAGACTAAATAGAAAAAAAAGGATTTTTTAAAATTGTATCTGGACTAGTCTGAGAATGTGCAGGATCCTGTGTGGACTGACATTACATCCTTCTTACATTCCCTTTACATTTATTCTGTCCTCCTCCTCTGTAGAAGAAAGTGAACCCAGAGCTTCCTGTGGAGATCAAGCCCAGTAACCGGGCCAGGAAGCTGCAGGAGAGCAAGCTGAAGAAGCAGAAACAGAAGGCAGTGCTGAAGAGACAGAGAGACGATGAACAGTGCTGGCACATGGAGATGAGGTCAGACTCATGGCCAAAGTTAGTAACTTAAACGTCTTCCCACTTTGACGTTAAACATGTTTCCTTGGTTGGCACAGAATAGACTTAAAAAAAAAAAGAAAAAAACATTCATACAGGTAATATCAGTAAAGGGGAAGTCCTAAAGCTGAGCAGCTGAGTGTTAGTCTGACGCATGTACACATGGAAAAAAGAGAATTTCTTGCCTCATTTAATATACTCTTTTCCTGTTTTCTTGTCATTCACATCAGCTTTCTTGCATTTATAGTATAAATGCAGTTTCAACAGCCAGAAGACGTTATATAAATAAGTTAGTTGTGAGGATTTTATCATGAAAACTGTACAGCCAGATTAAGGTCTAAATCGGTGAAAATGCACAATGAAATGTTTGACATACCAGGCCTGTGCTTTAATTGTTGTTTTACAAGGGGAATTGCCATTTTTATAATCATGGATTAACTAACCACTAACAATGCTTTTGACACTAAACCTCTGTATATAATTACCTTATATCGTCAACGGTAGATTGGAGAAAATGTTTCGGTAAAGTGCTTGTTTTTATGGTCTACTGTGTCTCGTTAATGGCAGCCATCACATTCCCCTGTGGGAGTAAATGATTTTTAATGAATGCCATTAAAAACTTCTCCTGCAGGCGATATGAGGAGGACATGTACTGGAGGAGGATGGAGGAGGAGCAGATGTATTGGGGGGAGCAGAGACGCAGGATGGCTCCTCCACCTTTGATGAGCCGCCCTGGTATGCCAGTACCCCCTCTACTGGTGAGCGCCGCAACTGCAGTTCTTTTCTGTGTTTTGTGTTGTATGGGAGAAAACTTGAATTCCCAGTGTGATCAATCACTTTATTCCCTCCTCCCCCATAAGACGTGTGTGCGTCGGCCAGACTCTCCTGACGACCGTCACATCATGGCTAAACACTCGACCATTTACCCAGTAGAGGAAGAGCTGCAGGCTGTTCAGAGGATTGTCTCCCACTCTGAGAGAGCCCTAAAACTGGTGTCAGACTCCCTGCTGGAGAAGGAGACACCAGCTGTTGATACGGCTGCCACTGAAGGAGGAGATGAAAAAGGGTAAAGAATGACTTCTGGCAGATAATTCACATTTTTCTTTGGGCAGGTTGGTAATAACAAGGATTAGGGTAGTTGAAGCCAAGAGTAACATACCTTTTATTGCTGAGTAGGTGATAGATAGATAGATAGATAGATAGATAGATAGATAGATAGATAGATACATACAATAGATAGATACAATAGATGGATGGATGGATGGATGGATAGATACAGTAGGTAGATACAGTAGATAGATAGATACAGTAGATAGATAGATACATACATACATACATACATACAGTAGATAGATTTTTGCTGCAAGCAACCCCAGTTCAGCTGAACAGTTTGTTTCTCTTGACAGTACTGAGAACTCAGGACGGCTGCTAAAAGGTGTGATGAGGGTGGGCATCCTGGCCAAAGGCCTGCTGCTTCATGGGGACAGAAATGTTGAGCTCATCCTGCTGACTGCTAAGAAACCCACGATCTCTTTACTGAAGAACATCGCCAAGCATTTGCCCAAAGAACTGGAGGTAAGGAAACGTCGCCAGTTAATTTAGGACATTGGTTGAAGTTGAGTGAGGGAAGAATTGTGGTAACCTTTGAATTTACGTTTTAAGTTTTAAAATATTTTAGGATTTCATGACATACCTGGGTGTGGTATAAAAAATAGATAAATTGTAAATTCTGACAAAAATGGCATGAAACAGTTTCCTTGCCAGTTGTATCACTATTAGTTAAATATCATGTAGTCAGATGAGTAGATTTAAAAAAAAAAAAAAAAAAAAAAAAAGGAAATTGTCATCCACTGCCTTATGACTTGTGTCATAAGAGCTGGATACCGAGGTACTGAAAGGTTAAATATAATGGGAACTAGAGGTTTTCACTCTATATATAAAAAAACAAACAAATGAAACCTTGTGATGTAGTAATTGCACTCATGTGTTACAACCAAATTACCAACCCAGAAAAATATTCTTCTGTCGAATCACTTCATCCTAGATGAGTTTCTCTCATATGCTAGAGCATCTCATTTATCATTAGTGAACATGCACAGCTGTCTTTCACAGTCAGAAACAACACAGCAGTTTATATTTGTATTTATTAATGATTAGAATGATTAACAGTGAAAGTAAAATCAGTAGAGTTGACTTTGTCATTTTAGCTTGCTGTGGATATACACTACCACTGTTTTGGTGTTTCAGAACTGCCACTCTGTAAAGTTAATTGTGTAAATCAATTTAGTCTGTTTGTTATTAGAGGACTGTTTTCTGCTACATCTTAGAAATACTGTGTGGTTTCTAGTTGTTCACAAATGACTGAACTGCCCCTAGCCTAAAGAGAAAAACTCATGTGGATTTTTCTTTTTTTTTCTTTTTATTTATTAATTTGCTGGCATTTTCTCCTCAAGACAGAGGATTGCCACCAGGTACAAGGTTGTGATGTGTTGCAATTGCTCACACTTCCTCCCTCCTGCTTTAGCTGTAATGTTGCATTAAAGGTGCTTTTGACTGATCTTTAGATTCACTGCCTGGTTATGACACCTGAATCCTACAGAGTGAGATGGGGGTTTTATCTTCTTAAACTGCCCCATTGCTTTCCTAAATATTACAATTACAAAGATTGTTGGGAAATATATTTAGGGTAATGTCACAGACCCTGTGACTGAAGGAAAACTACTTTGAGAGAAAATAAATTGCGAAACCCAGAGTTAAACACATAACAGTATTGCCCTGTAACCTCGCCAAACAAGGCTATTATTTGCCCCTACACCCCTCCTCCTCTGTAGTGAGTAATCCCAAGTGTCCTTTTAACCGGCAGACATTTTCTGAAGATCAGTATGAGGTGCAGGCTCACCCTGAGGAGGCGAACATCGTGATATTTTCAAGCAAGGAGCCCAAAATGCAGGTGACCATTTCTCTCACCTCGCCGCTGATGAGGGAGGACCCTGCTACTGAGAAGGAGAAGCAGGCAGGAGGAAAAGCGGCTGAGAAAGGTTAGAGAAGCCAAAGCTTTCAGTACCAGATGACCAGATGTAAGCGATGTGTGTAATACACTTAAAAAAAAAATATATATATATATATATACCCTTTGCTCCATCCTTCCAACCACAAAAAGCCTACATTTTTAGGCTGAAAAGCTCTTAAAATTACACAAAATGAGAAGTGGGACTTGTAACCAAGACCACGTTCATAGTAGGTTTTTTTCTTTAACCCCTAAAATAAGATTTAACTCACATTCATTTGTCCCACTTTATTCATTTCCCCCATTTTTTGCAGTTACAGTAGTCCCCGATTTCTTCATTTCTTTTCCACAACATGGGAATCAAAAGCCGGGCTCTCCGACCTTTCTGTGCCACTAGGGTGTGTGTTTATCTTGTGAACACATGCTCATATAAAACCTTTGGGAAACTATAATAATAGACTGAAGGTGATGATCGGTGTTTAGATAATGCCCAGGGATGAAAATGCTTCAAATGGTGATACTATTTTTTATTTGTATTTGTATTTTTTATTTTTTTTTTAAATCCTTATTTCTAGACTTGACAATAGTTTAGCTTCTTGTTGCATTATGGTCACGATACCTACAGCATGAGGGGATTTTGAGGTCCAGAGACTTCCCATTCCCTCGTCTCTCATCCCTGCATCATACTGTGGCATTATCAATGAAGAGGTGTTGGAGTGTCATTTTATCGCCTCGCAATGATCAGTAGTTGAAATAATGAGATGACATTATTAAATCCATTATCATTCTCTCTCTTCCCCCCATTTAACAACAAAAGTAATTTTCAAGATCATTGTGTTGCAAACACTCCTCCACCTGCTCTAATAACTCAGTATTTTAATGTGTTTTTCCCATTTAGAAAACATGGTAGAAATGTTTTCTGTGGCCGTTGTCTTTTATTTTGTAACTTTTGTTTGGGTTTGTTGATCAGTGCCCCTACTTCTGTATCAGCAGACCTAGGCAAGCCAATGGCTGATCTGAAGACCACACTTATTTACATACCACTAAGAATAGAAACCTTAAAGGAACCAGGTTGCCCATGTTTATTGAGCCTTTTAGAGGAGGAAACCCCCTCTTGTTCATTTTCAGGGGCTCAGCTGCTGCTAAATCCATAGCCCCCTCTCTAAGAGGCATGATAAATATGGGTCTTTGATTCTAAGTGGTATGGTAGTGTAGACTTCAAAAAAGTGGCTTTGTTTTTGTTATGCATTTCCCCTGTAAGAAAGCACATGTTCTCTGCTGTTGCTACAGTTCTAGTGAACATAGAAGTTGGAAAGTCCCAAGGCTGATCTTAAGAAATATTCAGCATCAGTCATCAGTAACCACATTGAATGTTTTGGACAAACTTGTAATTTCTAGGTGACTTTACAGTCTTGTAAATGTCTCTTAAATTTGTCCTCCAACAGCCCACAAACTATTAACATCTAAATCCAACACAGACACAAGCATTATTCTTTAAACAAACATAACTTTGTAATTTACCATTTGTAGTACTACTAATTAGGTTAATCTTGGGATTTGTCATGTAGATCTGACTTTCATTGGTTTGCCTTTTGATGTTGATATTGTCTCTAAATATGAAGGCATGAAGGGAAAGAAGTATCCTTGCTCTTGTGCCTTTATCTGCTTAAGAAGTTTCCTTTCAAACATTATTGCAGAGGAGTAACGGGAACCATCGCTATCTATGCAAAGTAGGGTCAATCAAATGATGTAGAATGAGAGCATCAAAAGGAATACAGTCCACGTTTCATGATCAAAAGTTTTAGAAAATCAATTTTTGGATCTGAAGCTCAGCTGCTCAAACAGTTTCAGTCAGGCTCTTGTGCAAAGTCAGATGCATAAACGAGGAAATCCACAACACTGAGTTTATTATAGAAAATGCTACAAGTCTTAGTGTAAGCAGCTTAAAATGTTTAATTATTGAATAATTACAAATTCCCTGCATACAATGATTTAGTGGTGTGAAGGAAGCCAAATCTTACATGGTTTAGATTTTTGTGTGTTAATTGTGGGGACGAAATGTCAAAAGATGGGGCTCAATGATCAGTTCCTGAACTGGAGAAATGTTACAAAATGCTTTAGAGAATGTCAAGAGTCATAAGAGCATTATAGGAAGAAGGAAACGAGGGTTTGACTTAATAGATAAAATGGTCTTTAATGTGCCTTTCTCAGAGCACACATTTTGACTTGTTATAGCAGGAAAACGATGAACGATTGCTCAGTTTCATTTTAAGTGTCCACACCAGTGAACCAGCATGCTCCGTACCAGCGCCCTGACACTGACGCAAATGGACATTATTCATGTTATTAGTCACACTTAAGTTTAACAAGTCAAAATGTCTCTTAAGAGAAAGATGCACTCAGGCAGATGATAATGGTGTCCACATTTAAAGACACTATAAAATCAATAGGTCTTATGTGGTTTAGTCACCTTAAACTAAAAATTAAATATAAACCCCACCACTCTTCTCTCTGAATGCTTTGGATTTTCTTTTCTTTTTTTTTTTTGCATGAGTTTTTGTAACCTCCCACTCAAAGAATACATCGGTGAAACACCTAATATTCAATGGTCAAATGTTTTCCTTTTCTCTCATATCTTCCCCTCATTATTTTTCTCACAAAACAAACTGAAACAAACCAAAGAGTCTCAAGGAAATGTCTGGTCACATGAGATAAACGTGACTACATCAACAGTAACAACACTTACTATGTGTTGCAGTCATCATTTGGGTTTTGCATTAGTTTGACTGTGGGTCATGAGCTTGTGCATGCTATCTCCTCCAGGTGTGGCTGAGAAGGACCCCACTGATCTTCTGAATAAGAGAAAATGTCTGGAATACCTGGCTGCTCTCCGTCACGCCAAATGGTTTCAGGTAAAAGCACCACATGCATGTGAAAATGTCATAAAAACAATGTAAAATAATGACCACGAAAATCCTGGTAGGACTGGTTCAAGTTGTATGATAAAGATTTCTAAAATCAGCAAGCATGTGCGGTCATCATCTCTTCAGTCATTAAGATTTCTACTCACAAAACAGGTTTATAGTTTTGAGTAGAATCACAAATGTTTTTACTTTGCCTTTTTCCAAATACCCACATTTAAAGTCACCAGTTAAATTGTATAGTGACATTGACAGAAGTCCAGTCTATCTAAAGTAATTAAAAATAATAATACAAATATTTGTTTCTCTTCCTTTCTAAAGGCTCGTGCCAACGGGCTGCAGTCTTGTGTGATCATCATTCGGTTGCTGAGAGATTTATGTCAGCGGGTTCCCACCTGGGGGAAGATGCCCGGCTGGGTAAGAGGCTTCGACTGTCTCTTATGTTTGGACTTTTTGATTTTCCTTTTCTTTTTTTGGGGCAGGGCATTCAACCTTCTCCTAATAAGGTTTTATTTAACCCTCGTGTTGTCTTCCCGTCGACCGTGCAACTTTTTCTAGGTCAGAAAAACATTTTGCTTGTCTTTTTCGACACTTGTGTCGCTTTTCCTGATGTTTTTGTCGATTTGGTTTTTTTTGTGTGCTTTATTTGAATGCGTTTTTGATGCTTTTTCCAACATTTTAGTCACTTTTTTCAATGTTCTTTTATCAATTTTTTTTTTCAAATGCAATAAAATTGAATAAAACACCCAAATTCAATGAAAGTAGTGAACTGATTATGTATTTCACTTGTCAAGGACGTTGTATGGAACCATCCCAGTTATTTATTTTTTACAGTTTTTTTTAACGAAATCCAAATTTCTGATATAAAAAACTTTTTGAAAATGGGTCAAATTTGACCTGAGGACAACATGAAGGTTAATATTGTGTCATCTCTCCAAGTACAAGTGCATTGTTGTACGTTTGATTTTAACTGTTTGTTTCCCTAAATTTCCGTCCTCTTTTTGTATTTCTGT
This sequence comes from Sander lucioperca, assembly GCF_008315115.2. Taxonomy (NCBI): domain Eukaryota; kingdom Metazoa; phylum Chordata; class Actinopteri; order Perciformes; family Percidae; genus Sander; species Sander lucioperca. Next base: position 6,637,687 of record NC_050183.1, read on the forward strand.
CTCCTGGTGCAGTCTATTTGAGAACAATAACATAAACAGTATATTCACATAGATTCATAGCTCTATCAGCGCTGAGTCAATCCTGTATCTGTATCCTGTGTGAGGTGACTTTTATACACACCAAATATCTTGACAAGGTTTTTTTTTATGAAGAGTCAGGACTGGTAGAGGACTACCAACATGTATAAGGGTACTTAAGTGTCTTCTCCCTCCAGGCGATGGAGCTGCTGGTGGAGAAAGTGATCAGCAGTGCTGCAGGCCCACTCAGCCCAGGAGAGGCCATGCGCAGAGTCCTAGAGTGCATCTCCACAGGCATCCTGCTACCAGGTCAGGCAAACATGTTAATGAGATTTGAATACGTAGAGTATTTCACAGGATACAGAACTTTTATGACTTTTGAGAAAAAGATACTTGTTTTATGTAATTTTCTTATCTATCGTAACTACCTCTGGTGCTTCAAAATCAGCTTGTGTCAAACTTGAACCTTTTGAGAGGATTCACCATTTACTGCCTCTATTATTACTCATTATTATTTTATTACAATACATACATTATCACACTTGTTAACTTGTTTCTCCTCCCCTTACTCAGATGGACCAGGGTTGATGGACCCCTGTGAGAAAGAGACAACAGATGCTTTGGGAAGCATGATGCTTCAAGCCAGAGAGGACATTACTGCCAGTGCACAGGTACCCAGACACAGCATGGCCACTGAAAAGTCTAGATTCTGATGGGGTGGAAGGTGTGGATGCACTTTTAGTAACTGAATCAGAATCAGAAAGGGCTTTATTGCCAAGTACGTTGCACATACGAGGAATTTGTCATGGTGTTGTTGGAGCATGTCACACATTCAAATATAAGAAGGATAAAAAGAATATAAACAATATAAGTATAAACATATACACACAGTATGTATTAATAACAATAAAATAAATTTAAATAAATAGTAAAATAAGTTAAACAGTAGTAAAATGTTAAATGTAAAATGTTGGACAGCATAACAGGACACACTTGGTTGTTTTAGGTGTTTGCTTTTTAGTTATGAGTTTATAAGCCAGTACTAAACTGTGAATAAAGACAGCAACAGTGTGAGGTTTAGCTAATGAGCTTGGTGAGGGTTATTTGTGAAACCACCACCAGAACCATGCAAATTTAATTTCAAGCGTGTTTGATTTTTGGTGAATCCACTAACGGTCAGATGAGGAAAGAGAGGACTTTTAAAATAACGCTATCCACAGTGAAGCTGGTAGTCTGCTTCAGAGGGTCAGCTGTGGGGGAAAGGAGAGGACCACAGCCTTTTGTCGCATGTCATACTTCTCTCTCTCACCTCGTTTCCTGTGTCCCTCTATAACGCTACAAAGCAACATTTCTCATTCCTGTTTTCTCTGGTTCCAGCATGCTCTGCGGCTGCTTGCTTTCCGCCAGATCCACAAGGTTCTGGGCATGGAGTCTCTGCCAGCATCCAAGGCCAGCGCTCGCAACCGTAAGCGTCGACGGGACGGCAGCGAAACGGGCGAAGGGGAGGGGGAGGGCAAAAAAGACAAGAAGGAAGAAGCCGAGAGTGCTTGACCTCTGCCTCCAGAGTGGAGGACTTTGCTTGTTGGTAGACTGGTAGAATGTCACAACTTTCAACTTTTCTTATCTTGAAAACAATCTTAACACGCAGCTATACACATATGAATATAACTGACTGTACATGTTAGATGTCTACCCTTGAATTAAGAGGAGTAATGTGTTGGGGGGGAGGAAACAGAAGCTTAAGAATCTGTACTGCAAATCCTTCTCGTATAGTAATTTCCCGCAGATTAAGTGTCTTTTAAAGTTTGCAGAGAAAATTGGCTTGGTAAGAAATCATGAAAATGAATGATTGCATCATTCCATTTCAGTATAATTGCACACTACTACTGACCACCCCTCTTCTTGTTTATTCCCAGTAGTTAAACCACCATCAACTACAGTATTGTTTTATAAGATGTTGAAAGCCTCCAGTTAAATCATCAGCACCTTAGCAAGCTTTTTGTCCAGTAGGGTCTGAACTGGACTGCTTGAGTCAGGACTCGCTGAACTAACGTTGGTGCATGACATTTGTATACTAAAATGTTTTTCAGTCTGTGTTCAACAAACAAAAAGATATGGGTTCTGGTTTAGAAGCTTTGAAACTGAGAAAGATCACAGATTACTGTTTAAGATCTACATACATACTGTACTGTGATGTTCGTTGTGCCTAAGATGAGGAACATTAGAAATAAAATAGTGTGAAGGTCCTTCCTGAATTAAACGCTCCATCTAAAGTCTCCTGTTTCGACATTTCCTCCTCATGCATTTTGAAATTGTGATACATTTGAGTTGTGAAATTCAAAAGTCCTGCATCACACCTTAAATACAAGACTACACTGAAAATAAATTCCCCTTGAAAACACGTCAATAAGGTTTTGCGAGAAATGTACAAGAGAGATTCTCTGTTTTGTGAGGTTTTTCTGTGGTCACTGGAAAGTAAATCTGTCTCTTGAGGAGAGAGAAGTCTTATGTTGCACAGTCTGTAGCATGCTGAGGGAATGAAGCACTTAAGAAATGACAATGTTACTGTATGCAGCCATAATTTTATCATTTGAATAATATCCCTGGTAACCTTTTTTTCTTCCAGAGTATGGTTAGCAGAAGAGAGAAGCTTTAGTCCGACTAAATACTGTACCTACTGTTATGATCATATAGTCCTTTGACTTTCTTCCTTGTGCCTGCATCATGTTGTGTATTACAGAGTAAGGGGTACATTTATGAGTTGTGTTTTGTCAGGTTAATATTGTAAAGATGTAGGACAGGGAAGAGACAGTTGCACAACTCTTTGGCTTAAAAGTTGATGTGATGAGAGCATTATTGTGCCGTTTTTAGTTTGATTTTCATTTATCAAGAGCATCATATATTGCTTATTTTATTTCTGAAGGATGTTGCAATCTATTTTGTATTGTTTAAATGGGAAGTGTGAACGTTGCTGTCCTTACATGTGAATGTCTTTGTAGTGTTGCCTAAAATTAGGGGAAATATATTAAAACACTTTTAAGCCATTTGTGTCCTGGGTTGTGTTGTCTCTCCATCACCGCAAATTCTAACATTCTAACAATTTTAAGAAACACTATTTTTAACAGGAGAACACGTCACCTACAGCGTCACTTCTTGCGTCGCGTTATGAAATATGAACCGCATTTTCCAAAATATTGAGGAAGTAGTCTGACAATATCAACGCTCACTCCACAGCTGCAGTACATGTCTGGGAAATGAATATCGACAGTATCGGTTCCTGCTTAGCAGTTTTAATGAAGACATTAGAGAGAAAATGTCACCGCTGTATGAGACAAAGATGATTTCGAAGTCGTCTTCCTCCAGTTAACGAACCCAGCTGTCCTGAAGAGGAAACTGTCAGCATCTGTCCAGAGAGCCGCAGGTACTGAAAGATTCATGTCGACAAGAAACCAGACTGAACAAGCTGTCCGGGGCGTTTTACTTTTAATTTATGTGACAGGAGCAGCCAGGAACAAAGCTATCAACATCCTGCTAACCGCTAACAATTTATTTAGCTTTGTTGTATTTTTGGATCCCTGTTGCCTTGACAAGAGATACTTTTTATTCCTCTATTTAGGCATTTATTAACAGAATTGTATTATGTTTTTATTTAATTGTATGTTATTGTTCTGAGACATTTATCTCCTGGACAGGTGTTCAACACAGAATTCTCCAACACTCCAGCCCTGCTCATGGCAAAGGTATGTACTATGATTCAGAGCACCAAATGAAGTAGTTTGCTTTATATTATAATAATATAAGGAGCTTAAGTAAATTCACTTGAATCTCTGGTGTGTTGTTTTTGGTAAAACATGGGGCTGTTGAGAATTGATATTCAAGGATAGAAAAAAAGGGTCATTGCAGCAACACTGTTAGCATAAAATACTTTATATTTTCTTTGAAATGTGTCAAATATTTATAACAAATGCTTTAATTATAAATTCAGTTCTTTTGTCACATAAACACAAAATGCACATTAAAAATTGTTTTTTTTACTTTACTAAGCCATAAAATGCTCAAAACATTCTTTAATTATTTTATAGGCCATGTGCTTGAACACTGTTTCTAACAACATAGTTTCTAGTAGTTAGTTTCTAACAATAACTATTTTTTTTTTTAAATACAATTTTCATCATTTACTGTGTATGCTAAAGTTTCCACCCTGTTTGTAAGTAGTTTTTCACCTTCCAAAAAAAAAGACTACAATTCCATTGAGACCACTTTCAGTAAGTGACAACTGAATGGAGTGAAAAAGTAGGGTGAACATAAACTTTCGTCATGTTAATCTGTTTGTCACACTCTCAATGTTCCACCTTGTGAGACTAAATTACGAAGAAAGTTGGTCCGATCAAAAAGATATAAAAACATATTTGATATAGTTATAAAAGTTCTGTTTATGTGTAGAAGGTTAGCTAGCTAAATCTGGGTCACTCACAGAGCTAAAGCTAATTTAGCTCAAAATGTTCCACCCTGTTAGGTCTATAGACCAATATGAACCAGTCCACCCATAAGAGTTATTATTTAGTGCCTGAGCTTGGTCAATGTTTTGGTTAAACATGTCACTATTCTTATATAATGCAAAAAACATGAAAAGTCTTATTTTTCTCCAACGGTTATGAGACCAAAATGTTGCTGCATAACAGAAATTACCCATATGATTAATAATTAAAAAAACTGAATTCTGAACTACAGTCTGAAGTCATTCAAGACAGCTGAATATTGTTAGAATAAAATGTAACAGGTTGTGAGAGGGTTTTTAAACAAAGTTTAAGGTGTTTTGCAATTTATTCCATGTACAGTTCTCATTGGTCAACCATGGAGCATGTGAGTGCTGTATAAACACCATTACTGATTAAAGGATAAATTTGTGTAACGTTATAGCTAGGCAAAAGGTTTTTCTTTCCACGTTTGTGGTATCTGACTATTTACCATTGTGATCTAAGTTTTTGGTATAAGGAGGATGCATGAACTCTACACTACATGCACTGAGAACATCTGGAAAGTGTTAACATGAGTAGGGGTCCCCCCAAGACAGAAAAGACCTTTTTTGGAGTTGTGCCAGATAACTAAGTTATCTAAGTTAACTAAGTTAATAAGTTGGCTAAGTTCTGTGTCGAACCATGTACTCACACATATCACGCCCTATGTTGATACAATGCATAGGATATATACGTTGCTCACACAAAGGAAAGGCAGAGCGACAGAATTTGAAGATTGGGCTGGTCGTCTCTCCAGATATCCATGGGTCTGTTAAATTGATGCTGAATCTTTGCTTGTAATAAACCTTTTTATAATCAAGATCGGTGTCTACGAAGTTCCTTCTCCATACAACGACAGCAGTGCTGCAACTGAAATATACCACACGTTATTTTGGGGTCCCTAATGATTTCCGACGTAGTTTCTTGGTAAGACTCGTGATTTGGCAGAGATTATAGATAAAATAGAGACATTGTGAAGTTGGTACACCTCCAAATTAAACTCAAGTCTTTTAGTCAGTGCTGCTGAACATGCAAACATGCAATTTCTTTACCGACAAGCACAGATATTCAACAGGAAGAATAAAGTTTTTAATAATTAATGAATCATCAAAGGTATTTACTTGGGTTTGAATGAAGCAGTTGTTTAAAGATAATTCCTAGAAATGAACAATGATTAAATAACAGCTTTGTCTCTATTTTCCCGATTATTAACTATACCAAATTACATAGTTCTTTAAAGGAAACTTTAAGAAATCATGTAAGGGATAATGTATAGTGAACGGGTCGTTATTGCAAATTGAACCCTGAAAGGATAATATTATCTTGCTTATTACACAGCTATTTACTAAACAAATCAATAATTTGACACATATTATTGATTGAAAAATGATTATGTTGATAAAAAATGGTCCTCTAGAGTCTATGATCAGAACTGATCCATAGCCGTAATTGACCAATCAGAATTGAGAATTCAACAAAGCCTTGACATCACAGTCTCGTAAAATAAACCATAAACAATATTCGTCATGTTTAATATGTTGCTTATATGCAGCCAGCCAGTATTTTAAGTTAATAGTATGACTCCATTATTTCAGACAGACACTGAGGTGTTTTAGGGCTGGTGCCTCTCTTATTATTATTATTATTATTATTATTATTGTTGTTGTTGTTGTTGTTGTTGTTGTTGTTGTTGTTGTTGTTGTTGTTGTTGTTGTTGTTGTTGTTGTTGTTGATTATTATTATTATTATTATTATAATTATTATTATTATTATTATTATTATTCTGCTCCTGCAGATGAGTTGGGCTGCCAGTACACAGTGTGTAGCCAAGGGGGACCACAGGAAACCAAAACCTGGAGAACTGACTTTCTACAAAGGAGACATCCTCACTATTGTAGACACAAGCACGGTACGGTCATGTTTAAAAGCAGCTATAGATCGTGTTTGTTAAGAGTCCTTGTCTGTTTTTTTCTACCATTTGACCCAAGACTTTGCTCTTTACTAGAGGAAGGGATATTACAAAGCCAGACACAACACCACCGGAGAGGAAGGACTCATAAACGCCTCCAATGTGCGTGAAAGAGAGGCTCTGCGTGTCGACCCCAGCCTCAGCCTCATGCCGTAGGTCTCTTCTTCCTCTCAGTTTTGCACTCTTTTTTTGCATCAGTAGAATGCAACTATGTTTGCATACAGTAAACACAAGCAGTGTGATTGTCACATGGGAGCACAGCACACTAGTTTCTGACTTTAGCTGCTGCCTTGGTCAATCTTGAAAACGCATCTTGTGACTACACAGTGTGGGTTTGACGTGCACACAAACATTGTCAGTATTAATCACTCCAACTTCCTTTTTTGGTGTGTACACTCCTGACATGTTTTCACCTCCTGTCCGTTAGAAGATTTGTATCGGTAAGATATTTCGGACTTGTGAAACGGATGCTTTTTTATGTGTCTCACCCTGTGCCGTCTTCCCCTAGTTGGTTTCATGGGAAGATCTCAGGTCCAGACGCGGTGTGTAAGCTGCAGCCGGCCGAGGACGGCCTGTTCCTGGTTCGAGAGTCCATTCGCCATCCTGGCGACTACGTCCTGTGTGTCAGTGTCTCCGGAGATGTCGTCCATTACCGAGTCATTTATCAGGATAACAAGCTGACCATCGACAACACACAGTATTTCTACAACCTCATTGACATGATAGAGGTAAGATGCTCTTGGTTCTTGGTTAGATTCAATCCAAGTTGTGTAATTCTATGTAGCCAGGAAAACATATAGCTACAACATGCACAAAATCCCTGAAGATCTTTCATGTGAAGGTGAAAGGAAACCTACACATATTGCTCCAAGACTAAATGGATATTATGTAGCAAGTCAGTGTCATTTAACAGATCCACCGGCACTTTCTTACTCAGAATTCAGAATAGGGATTTCTGGCACACTGGCAGGGGCATAGGCAAGAGAAGAGGTCAAAACTCCAGCAGTGCTTGTATTATAACACAACTGCATTGTGTGAACAAAACATTTCAGCTTGTGGCCTTCATCAGGTTTATCCAAATGAAACCCACAAGCTGAAACACGTCGGCCTTATAATAAAGTAGGGCTGGGCAATATATCAAAATTATATCGATATGAGACTAGATATTGTCTTAGATTTTGGATATCTTAATATCGTAGGTGTTGTCTTTTCCTGGTTTTAAAGGCTGCATTACAGTAAAGTGATGTAGTTTTCTGAACTTACCAGACTGTTCTAGCTGTTCTATTATTTGCCTTTACCCACTTCAGTGTTTCCTCTATGTTGATTTGTAGTGGCGGCCCACCATGGCAAAAATTTCTGCCACCATGTATCAGAAATAGCGCTGTACAAACAATTTTGTTACAGTTGCCTTTTAAATTATCCTGCCGACATAATGCAATGTTGGCTGCCACTCACATTGCAATTTAACAACAAGTAGAACTAGTTGTTGTTCGGACAGACCTGCCCCCACTGCTAAAAAAAAATGGAAGGAAAGGAAACACTGCTCTTAGTTATTATATCTACATTACTGATGATTATTTATCTAAAATCTAATTGTGAAAATATTTTTGTTAAAGCACCAATTGTCAACCCTAGAAAATCGTTGTGAAATCAACATTAAAGGACATTAAAGGACATTAATCATTTAAATATTGAGCCATGACATTGAAAATCTTTTATAAAACAGGAGCCTATGATTTCTGTAGCCTACTCCATAACAACAGACTACCTGAAGGCCTGTTTCTCGTCTTGCATTCCACTCTCCACACCCCTGTCTTCGGACAAAAAGTCATGTCGTTCCACTGTCCGGGACGCCTGTAACCAGTCCCCTGCCAACCATACTCATATGTTCTGGTCTTGCCCTAAATTAACAACCTTCTGGATGAGCATTTTTGACACCATGAGCAGAGCTTATGCCCTAACCCTTTGTCAGCCATTTTGGCATATCCCCTGATGCTGACCTCCCTGTTGCACTGAGGCGGGCCCTGGCGTTTACATCTCTGCTAGCTCGGAGACTGACCTTGCTCAACTGGAGGCTCTCCCGCCCCCCTACACACGACCGTTGGATTAAAGAAGTGCTCGACAACCTGAAGCTTGAGAAGCTTAGATCATCTCTGAAAGGCTCTATCTCGACATTCCTAGAGACATGGAACCCTTTCCTAGAATTAGTTGACTCCCTCAGCTTATTTCCCAACTTGGAGGACTGAGTTCCTCCTAGACTGCTCCAGTCTAGGAGCAGTCTAGACTGACACTTTGAGCTAAATGCTTATATCAGTATGCTAACATGCTGATGTTTAGCAGGTATTTTTTTTCCAACCATGTTCACCATCTTAGTTTGTCATGTTAGCATTTGCTACAGCTGAGGCTGATGGAAATGTCATTAGTTTTGCAAGAATTTGCCATAAACCAAAATATTAGACAAATGAAATTTTGACTTTATGATGGTACTAGATTGAAAAAAAGGTATCCTTACGTGGAGTACCATCCATTAGTTTTCAAGACATTTCACTAAAAACCACAAATGTCAACCTCATGGTGGCGCTGGTCAGAAAAAGTCAGGGGATCACCAAAGTTACTAGGACCCATCCTCTGGGGATCATGAATGTCTGTACAAACTTTAAAGGTAATTGGTGGACCGATCGACCAAGGACTAGCATGGCTAAAATTCACCCTAATGTTCACACTTATGCTGTAACTTGTGACGAGGTGTCACAAATAGACAATTCCTCGTCTTAAGGGGGTTGGGAACTAAGGCACTCTAATACCTGCTGTATTTATAGCCAACGTGTTTGTCAGCCTGATAACCCATCAGCATAACTGACCAGTGTAAAAATACATACTTCATGTGTCAAAATTAAGCAAAGACAGGAAAACACATGAAGCACAGCCCTTTTTATGGTTTATCTTTATTTGGCCTGTGAGGGTGCGTTATGCTTTGCTGCAATGAGGTTTATAGATAGGCTCCACAGAGATGGCCAGTTCAGCACCGTCTTATCAGCGAGCCACAGATGGCTTCAGGCCTGAGTCAGACCGGCTGTTATACTCCTGCGAGGAAACAGAGGGAGGACATCCAGATGTATATTTGGGATAGATCATGTTATAGATGCTCTTTTGTCTCAGTGTTGGCAGACTGCTGACAATATAAAACCAGGCTCTGATGTGTCACTGTATCATATTTTACTTGTGTAATTTAATTCAGCTGCCGATATAACCTATATTTAGCTATTTCATGAGAAAAACTGCACCACATAATGTATGTATAGATACTCTTCAGTGTCAGTTTAATGTCTCTGTTTCCTGACGACAAAACAGAAAGCATCAGCAGCAGCGTTATACTCATTGTTGTTTTTGTCAAACCACAAACCCAAAGCCAAACCCATGTTCAAAAGGCTTCCTGAGTACTGCAACGGTGTTTTATCTGTGTCATAGTTTCAATGAACTCATTATTCTCTTTAGAGCTATAGAAAATAATTCATTATCCTTGTGTATGTGGCAACTTTTACACAAGGAGTGTGGGGAATGGACATACCAAATGAAATTACAGATATTACAGATATAAAAAAACTTCTACTATAAGTAAGTCAATATCTGCTGTTGTTGTTAGGGCTGGGCAATATGAAGAAAATGAAATATCACAATATTTTTGACAAAATACCTCAATATCGATATTGTAGGGTTGACAATTGGAGCTTTCACAAAATACTGTATTTACACAATGAGATTTGTGATGAATAATGTGGATATAATGACTAAGGCAAATAATATAACAGCTAGAACAGTCTGGTAAGTTCAGAAAACTACATCACTTTACTGTAATGCAGCCTTTAAAACCAGAAAAAGACAACACATTTCATATTACGATATTGCGATATCCACAATCTAAGACGATATCTAGTCTCATATCACGATATTGATATTATATGGATATATTAGTTGTTGTGTGATTCCATCTTTGCAGTTCTACTCAAGGAACAAAGGCTCCATCGCTACAACTCTTCTAAAGCCCAAACAAAAACAAGGAACCAAGTCAGCTGAGTTGGAGCTGTCTAAATGTAATGTCAAGAAAACTTTAACAATACAGATCAAATATAATAATAATGATGATGCAAGCATGTAGTGTTACGTGTCAGGTTTACAGTTCATGTCCCTCTCCTCTCCAGCTGGATGGCTGCTGGACATTACGAAGCTCAAACTGGGAGATAATATTGGAGAGGGGGAGTTTGGTGGTGAGCTTTTATTTGATTTGATCTACTCTCCTTATTATCTTTGTACCCTCACAACATTTATAATGAAAAAGTGTCATCAAACCTTTACAGAAAATAATTCTGTCTTAGTACAGATGTATTCTGATGGGCAATTACTATGTGTGATTCTCACCTCCAGCTGTTTATGAAGGAGACTATATGGGCCAGAGGGTGGCAGTAAAGACCATTAAATGTGACGTCACAGCTCAGGCCTTCCTGCAGGAGACCACAGTCATGACGTGAGTCTGAAGATTCCCTAAATTTGAATGTTTTCACATTTTGTCAAAACACCTGATGAACTGCGAATGAATTACTAATAAAACCAGCCCTTAATAAGTTTTCTCAATGAAAATGAACTAATTTTGGCTTATTTTGCAACTGAGCATATCATTTTCAATCAAATGTAACTTGTTAGTTTTTTTTTATTTCAGCTGTCAGTGTTTTTAACGTGGATTCACTCCTTCCAGGAAGCTCCAGCATAAAAACCTGGTGCGATTGTTGGGGGTCATTCTTCACAAAGGCCTTCATATTGTCACAGAGCTCATGGCTAAGGTACAGTGAGTGAACACATCATTCAACAGTGGTTCTCATTTGGTAAACAAAACGTGATTATACTAACAACTGGTAACAAGAAGAAGGAAAAAGGTAACAGTGAATGAATAGAAGATGCCTTGTTACATCACGCAATCAAGCAGAAAATAAAATCACATATATTAAGTGAAACCACATTGGTTTGTACTATTTAACCAAAGTAATTTCAGATGTCAAGATGAGTCATTGGTGGGAAGCATCTCCTAAACAGCAGCGAGGGAGCCCTCTAAACAGAAATCTGGACTCACCAGCTATGAATACAGCTGGGTTTATTAGTTTACAAGGGTTGTTTTATTTTCTGGGTAATCAAGTTATCTGGACAACTCCTGGAGGATAGACAGAGGGGAAGGGAGGCACTCAGATAACTACAGGTTTTCACTGATTGTGCGTTTGCTTGTAATTTATGTACTAAGGTGTGATTGCTTTGAGATGTATGCCCTCAAATCTTTGTAGTTTTTACCAGAGTAAATGGCTTTGTGACTATTTGCTTGTTTTATCTCAGGCTAGTGTTTGCATGTGTTCCAAAAACAATTACAGACTGCCCTGCTGCCACTTGGAGCCACTACTGACGCAATGGTATGCCAATGATGGCAATGCAGCTTTAAGCAGTAGGAGTCAGAGTTCCTCTCCTGGTTAATGACATTAGGCCAAAATCTCATTGTGGTTGTTTGTGGTACTAACAAACTTGTTTAGCTCTGGCTTAATGCATTAGCAAACCAAAATGGTATTTCTGTCTACGTGTAGTATATCTCATAAATATAAAACTAAGAAATCTTCTAATAGAACCTTATTCAAGTATTGTGTACATATGTGTTTGTGTTGCAGGGAAACCTTGTTAACTTTCTAAGGACACGAGGACGTTCAGTTGTGAACTCAGTTCAGCTTCTCTGCTTTGCTCTGTGAGTTCAAACCTTTTTGAATGTATTGTTCTGTACAGCAGAAATTAATTACACAGAGGAGGGTGGGGCTGGGATATGTGTGCGTGTGCGTGTGCACGAGTGAGTGAGTGAGTGAGTGTGTGTGTGTGTGTGTGTGTGTGTGTGTGTGTGTGTGTGTGTGTGTGTGTGTGTGTGTGTGTGTGTGTGTGTGTGTTGTGTTCAGTTCAACGGGTAACTGTACAAAATGACAATTGTTTGTGTGTGTTTACATGTCTGTGGTCAGTGATGTGTGTGAGGGGATGGAGTACCTGGAGTCCAAGAAGTTTGTTCACAGAGATTTGGCGGCTCGTAACGTGCTGGTCTCTGATGACAGCATGGCCAAGGTCAGCGACTTCGGCCTGACCAAGGTGGACTCGAAGGTGTCCGATAATGCCAAACTTCCGGTCAAATGGACCGCCCCCGAAGCTCTGAAGAAAGAGGTCGGTTTTGAGAGCAATTATGTCACTATTCTTCTACCAGGGGTTTGTTTTTGTTTCTATATCTGTTTCTGCCCATTTGTAATACTTAAGTGTTATCTATGTCTCTCCAAGACCTGTTTTTGGTACTTACAATAATATAAATTGTATAAAGCATTCATAGGTTTAGAATATAGCTCTATTAATGGTTATCAAATTTATTAATACCTTATAATCAGTAATAATCCATCAATAAGGAGCAGGTTGGTGTAAGGACATGATGCATATCTTTCTCCAGCATAACTTATATTTAGTTATTTAATCCACCAGGATGTGAGTACTTACTGGGTTTATAACAACTTAGAAATTAAAATATTAGTAGTAAGTATTCCCTATTAGAAAAGGGGTTCTACATTTTTTTATATATTTATATATTTGCTTCCATTATGCAGAAATTCTCCACAAAGTCAGATGTTTGGAGCTACGGTATTCTTCTGTGGGAGATCTTCTCTTACGGTCGTCAACCTTATCCTAAGATGGTATGTAGCACCTGAACATGTCACTATTATGTTACTGTATGGGTGAATCACTAGGCACATGGGTATGTTACAGACATGTCAGTTCCAGCCAACCAATAGTTTGACATTTTGGGAAATACTTTATGTTAAATATGAAGCTACAGCCAAGCAACGGGTAGTAGTTTAGCATAAATACTGGAAAGGGGAAACAGCTGGCTTGGTTCTGTCCAAAAGCAACAAAATCCGCCTAGTGTTACAACGACAAGTTGTGGTTGTATGAGGGGTTATGTGAAATAGTCCGTATTTCTTGGCCAGGACCAGTTGACTTCATCTTCTCATCTAACTCTCATCAAGAAAGCGAAAAAAAAAAAAGTCGAACTCTTCCTTTAAGTCAATCAAACAAAATCAATCTTCTGTCTGACATCTCTAGAAGTTTTGTGCCTAATACAGTTCTTACAATATATTGTACTTCAGATTTGATTAGTGTGACTTAATATGACTTTATTTATCATTGTTTGACACTTTGGCAATATCAAACTGAACACAACCACTATTTGTCTGAGAATTTGCAGACCTCTATCATGTCTGTATTAGAGTGCGGATCGGGCTGCATTTTTCTGTCCGAGGCCGGCCCGCGTCCGACAGAGCAGTAACCGAACCCGACCCGAGCCCGACAGGCATTAAGATATTTATGTCCGAGCCCAGCCCAAGCCCGACACAGTTCAAATCTAATTTTTTTCTCATACTAATGACACATGTACGTTTGTTTGTGTGGAAAGCCCGCTTTTATTAAGCAACGGTAGGAAGGCATTTGGAAATGTCGACAGATGAGTGGATCAGCGCACACGGGGCAACAAGCGCACGTTAATAAGCTGTTTAATTTAAAATGTTCAATGTGTTAACCTTTCCTGCTTGCTTGTTTCCGACCGTGGTCAGAAAGCCAGGGGAGACTCGTTACCTCCAGGGCCGACGTTATAAAAATGAATAACATCGGGGTTAAAATTTCGTTTCTGGTGAGCAAATGAATGAACTTGGCTTTCAGTCTGGGGTTTATTTCGGACACCGCACACACTAAAACTTAAACTTATTCCACCAACTCTGCTCCGGTCACATCTACAACACGTCTACTTCCTCTTTCTCTATCTCTCTTCTGCCCATTTACACACACACACACACACACACACACACACACACACACACACACACACACACACACACACACGCACTGAGCTCTCTTAAAGGAGCCGCAGCACCATTTTACAACACATGCCTTATCGCGCTGATGTGACCGAGCCCGAACCTGAACATCATTTGTAATTATCTGTCCGAACCCGGCCCGGCCCGTCGGGTACCGTCGGGTCCCGACAGGCTTGGGTCGGGTATCCATCCCCTAGTCTCTCCGTACACTCTCTCTATGAATAAAAAAGCTGATTTTGAGAAAGGACACCCTATAAAGAATCTGCAAAAATAAGACTTCAAATAAATCTTTCCTCTTTCCTGACTTTCCCGAAACCGACAGGAAAGAGAATCAAGCTTGTTACTGTTGCCATGTCATTCAGGATTTGTGTCTCTAGCATGTAGTCGCCAAAAAAGCTGACCATCTGACCAGGTCAGATGGTCACTAGACTGTCATGCTGGACTGACTTACTGTGCTTAGCAGGAAACTTTAGGTCATTCAGATCATGGTAGTGTGACAGAAGGGATAGAGGTTTACTGTACATTGTGATGCTACAACATGTAGAAATAATCGTATTTTTCTAAGCTTAACTAATCTACTTTATGAACTGTTAGGGTTGGGAGAAGGAGAAAGCTCCTCTTGATCTGTGTCGTACACATTGACGTCAAAGCAGGTGGAAATAGGTCAAAACAGATGTTGACGTCACATGAGGACTAGATTATGTTGAGGCTGTAAAATAGAGACTCTGGAAAGGAAGAAACAAAGCTACTTAAACACAGCTCTCTTAGTCACTCTAGTTGTCCTCTGGTAATCCGTGCTCCCTGACTGCCAAGGCCGCCGAGTTAATGACGACAGCAGGATCAGGCAACATTAATCGAAGGGACAGTTAGCCAGTTAGGCTCTTTTGCGCCTTACAATAGGTGGTGTCCTAAATCCAGTTGTTTACCTCCTAATTGCTCCTGTTTGTAACTACTACATATGCAGGTTGATTTATGTGGGTCAAGTTTGTGTTCCCTTCAATAAAACTCTGCGCCTGGTAATTTGTTATCTGTTGGCAGAGAGACCAAGACTGTGCAACCACCAACGCTGCTCAGTGGTTAGCACTGCTGCCATACCAGATCCCATGAAATGACAAAAACCAACAATGCATTATTCCAACTTACCGTAGTTGGATTAGTCTTGTCTGTGTAGCCAAAGCCTATAGTGAGTGGCACTACCGCGTCATAATGTTGGAAACATTGAGTTTAAATCTTCTGAATGACGTGTTGATGTTTGAATGTCAGTTCAGTCAGTCAGGTAGAGCAACTGAGATTTAGTGTCTGTTTATTGCCATGTAAAAATGGTACCTGTGTGATCAAAGATCTACAGTTTTATGATGAGAAGTGTGACAGAATCTGTAGGAATATTAAAACTATGTCACGCCATGTGAGGGCATGACATTCAAGAGGGCTCTTTAAGTTCAAGATTATGCATCGCTTTTGTTGGATACCCTCCAGATTGTTTAGATTTGGTTTAAAAGAAACACCAAATGTCCTTAGTTTCCTGTGATTAGCTCCAGGAATTTTGTACCCAGATTCATGATAACCCATGTCAGATTGCAGGGACCCAGGTTCCATTCTGCCCAAGATTATTTGTTCTGAGAGAAGGGTCAATCTTAAACACGATGCATAAGCACTGCTGCCTCACAGTAAATAGGCCCTGCTGATCCTCGGTCCGGGCAGGGCATTTCTGTGTGGACTTTGCATCTTCCATAAAGACACACCTAGCCACTACAAATGTAACCATTCCAAATTTACTACTGTCAAAGGGTATGTTAGATTTGCCGGCTGAGAGTTTTCAGACTAAACCTAACAAAATGTGAGAGAGAATGATGGAATATTCAAGTAGGTTGACTGATCAGGACAAAGAGAGCTGAAAGGACAAACATGAAAGCAACCACAGTTAGCTTTGCACTGAGCTTTTGTTTGTATGGACAATTGATAGGATTTCTCTCGAACACTCACTATTAGGGTTGGGTACCGTTCACATTTTTTTTGGTATCCAAAATTCAGTTCCAGTACCCAACGGTACCTTTTTCGGTACTTTCCCGCTGTAATAACAAAAAATATTTTCAGTTGTAAAAATAATTCCAAACCTATTTATCCTATTTACTTGGAACATGTTGTTATTTATTTAGAACATTTTACAAACCACACAAAATACAACACCTCCCTCTTCCCTCCCTTTACCGGCACTGCCGTGACTCACTGACTTAAATAAACTGCAGAGGCGACGTAGTTTCACTCCGTCGGCACCTCTGTGTGTGTGTGTCCCTGCTCTCTGTCAACATGCAGAGAGGACATCAAAAAAGACTTCACTAACGAGTTGGTGCAGGTTATGCTATATGTACTACTGCTCATGTATGATAAGTAAATATAGCGCTGTGGACACCTGGCATTCAGTTGTCTGTCGACTCTTTGAGCTAACTGGCTAACTGCTAGCCCGCTCCACCTACACCATTCACATTACACTGGTATAATCATATCCCTTATTCTTTTTTTATAGAATAGAGAAAATATGTAATGGCAAAAACACATGCAAGGGTCTTACACTAACACTGAAAAACAAACTAATAAAGTGTTGGTGGTCTGTATCCAAGGCAATACTGGATGGATATCTTTAACAAGATAATGCTGCTTGTCCTGCTGCAAGAATTGTTTGGAAAAGGATCAAGAAACACTCCTAATGAGTTAAGAAGGGGAAAATGTAATTATAAAATGTCCAAATGAAGAAAATATTAATATTATTATAAGAGAAAAAGTGTGTGATTAGTATCTGGGCTTTTAACATCTATAGGCAATTATACAAATGTTCAATTTCGGCCACACATTTTGCTCAATTTGCTTTTGCAATCTTGTGTTAATAATTTGCAATATATTTCTCCTGTTATCTTTGAGTTTGAGTTTCTTATTATTATTTCAACACAGCCAGACTGGTGAAATTTGTTTGAAATGTTTAATTCACTTATCACTATACACAATATATCAGTTTGTACTTCATCCCCACTCCTCCTCCTCCTGTTCATGTAGTCGCTGAAGGAGGTGAAGGAGAGGGTGGAGGGGGGCTATCGCATGGAGGCTCCAGAGGACTGTCCCCCCAGTGTTTACTCAGTGATGAGGATTTGCTGGGAGCAGGAGCCGCGCAGAAGACCTACTTTTCACAAACTAAGAGAGAAACTTGAGCGAGAGATGGGTAAACGCAGCCCAGGCCCTGGGTCAGAGCGTCAGGATGGCAGCAGGTCTGGATCTAGTTGCTGATCTTGGTTGTGAATCTTGAACTCACAATTGTGGGAATAGAGTGGCGGCTGATGGAGAGATAATACACACATTGTTACCCACTCCTGTATTGGTGTGCATCACACAAGATGGTCAGCTGGAGTTCCAAGTAGATTCCTTTAACCTAGCAGATAGGACAAGACAACCATTATTTAACTCTGGTGATCATGTAATGCTGACAGCCGGCCCTAACCAATTTGGTGCCTTGGACAACATATCAGCTGTTGACCCTTTCATTGCAGCCAATTCCACTGTTAATCACACTGTTCATACACTTAAAGAAAAACAGCGTACAGCTTTTTTTTTACAGCTTTGTTTTACAGCTTCTAATAGAAAATACTTCTGAACAAAAAGATGCAACATCCCTTGGCTGTGCAGAGGTGGAGGGAGCAGGAGTGCTCACAGATGTCCCAGGGATAGCAGGGGATGGATTTAAATATTTAAAAAATGCATCTGTATAGAAAGGATGATCATTTGTGAAACAAGGATGATTTTACTATATGGTGTAAATAAAAAAAGCAAAGCTGCTGTAAAACCTAGTTAATAATTTGACCTTAGCTGCATTACTATTATTACTACTGTATATACTACTCCTATTACATTATTGTTCATGTTTTGTATGTTGTTAAAAAAATGTTAATCACAAAAAAAGATCTACAGTTCTGCATTAAGAGTAAACACACATTATTTGTATTTAATGTCAAATGTTTAACAGCTATTTTGTTTATATATATATATATATATACTACTGGTCAAAAGTTTGGGTTCACTTAGAAATTTCCATTACAGACAGAATACCAGCTGAGGTTTTTTTAATCAGGGCGGCAGTTTTCAGATTATATTATGTGCTTACATAATTGCAAAAGGGTTCTCAACTGTTGTAGAAAGAAGTGGCTGATCTTTAATGCAATATCTACATTGCTTATTATCAGCAACCATTTATCCAGTGTTCCAAAGGCACATTCTGTTTACTAAGCTGATATAATTTTGAAAGGCTAACTGAGAAAACATTGGAGAACCCTTTTTGACTGGTAGTATATATATATATATATATATATATATATATATATATATATAATAGTTTGTATTATATATATATATATATATATATATATATATATATATATATATATATATATGTTTCTGTATTTATTGTTTATTTCATGTTCATGTTTATTATGTTTATGTTTATGTATGCACCAACCACCAAGGCAAATTTCTTGTAAGTGATACTTGGCAATAAATCCTTTTCTGATTCTGATTATGAGAGGAAAAGATTAAACATACATATGGGAAGGTGAGAGATGGAGAAAGGAAAAATGTTTCAGGACTCAGAACTTGTATAAAAATAGTATTGCTGGTTTACAGCATAAGAATAATTGTATTTAATTAATTTAATATATACTTAAAAAAGGGGGAGGTTCATTTGCAGAAGATACTTTATAAGTCTTTGGTTATAATTCAGTAGCCTTATGACTTCAAAGATGAACTTTGACATTTTACGTTTTCAGATTTGTGTTTTAGAAACCAAACTACTATTTTGACACTTTGGCTGTGCACTCCACCAGTCAGCATCCTCAATTCATTCGAATATAATTTGTTTTGTAAATCTAAATCTATGGGAAATACGGCATCTATTTCTACTTTCTGCTCCCTGTTTATAAGGATTTTGAGATTATAAGAGTGATTTTGTGTTATCCATCGACACCATTCTCTTGGGATTTTTGCATGTGCAGAATATTTTCTGCTTTCTTAATCTTTGGGCTGCACATGATTATTTTACAGATACAATTACGTATTCTATTATATATAATGTATCACACATATGTAATTGTCAGCAGCTTTTTAATAGAAATGCTATGAAGTGTTCATCTTTCAAAACTCAGCATAAAATGAAGTCTCTTTTTTGGATTGTTGTCACGTCACAAGAGCAAATTAAAATGTCCTTTGACTTAAGTCTACACAAGCCTGGTATTTGTCTCTGTCCCAGGAGACAGACCCCAAATTGAGGCTTGATCCTCCATCTCTCTTTATCGTGCAGTGCATGCAAGGGTCCTCCACGATTTGCTCAATCTGCTCTGTGTTTTCCTGAAGCTCTCTAATATGAAGAGCAGCAATTTTCTGGACTAACCCAATGTAAAAAAAAAAAAAAAAAAAGATAATAAAAGATTTGATGGCAGAGGAGTTATATATTATTGATTGAAGGAATTTTTTTTTTCCTGAATACCAGTGGTGATGTCCTTGCTGTTTGTCAGTGTGTATTTGTATAGCACTGATGCAGGAATATCAGGACAAAGCTATTATCCTGGTCCAACATATGTTGATGAGTGAGTTCTCAAGATGTTTTTTCAAAGGGTCTTAGCTTTCTATAATGTCAACATGCTGACTTTCAGCTTTAATTTTAGGGTGTTAACATGTAGTGTAACACTTTTAATATGGACTTTAGTCCCCAAATTTTTTAGTGGACCAACTGTAATTGGACAAATTAAGATCCCCTTAAAGTCCTCATGGTGTTTTCTTTGTATCATATTTTTTGGAATACAGAGCAAAAACAACATCATTGTAAATCATACAATGTCAGGGAATTATACTCCGTAACAGTTACATAGCATTTTTTTCATTAAATTAATCTAATGCTAAGTTAGCCATATAGCGCACCACGGTCTGTCTGTCTCACTCCCCACCACTAATTGACAACATAGCACGACTGAAGGACTTTTACTTGTAAAGGCTTCAGATTACCCATAATGAATGTCTCGTATTTTTCCAATTACTAGTATATTACAATAAATTGTGTTTTCTTACCTTCATGGCACAGAATACATATCTCAAATAGACCAGACTTTAACACATAAGAAGCGCAATAAGTCAGCTCACACGCAGTTTTCTACAGTTTAACCGAGTTCAGTAGTTGATCGTTGTAAACATAATGTCATTTGGAACAATTCAATCAAGAGAGACCTCATTTTGAGTGAACAATTTTTCATTGATGTGTGCACACTAAAATGATAAATGATGTCTTTGGCGATTAGACCCCATCGTGACATCATCGAATTCTCATTGTGACGTCATCATATTTAAAGGGAGTCGAGAAGCTGTGAGTATGGATGGAGTCTAGGCACTGGTGGTGATGGCGATGACTGAAGAGGATGCTGAGATCTGGATGAATGAGAAGAGGACCTGGGAGCTGGAAATGATGAAAGAAATTGTGGCTTAACCTGGTTGGTTTAACTGAAAGAAAAAACGCCCCCTAATAGGCGAATTTACAGCGAACTAAGCTTCATTAATCTGGCCTGGAGTCTACAGGTCCGCTTTCTACTGATCTGTGTGAAGTAGATTTATCCCAGAACATACTTTACAGTAGGTAGGTCAGCCCCCTGTGTGGAATTACATCTCCTCCGTGGGCTTGTTTAATGCAATCTTATGTCAAAACTTTCAAGATCAAACTGTGCAAGGGCACGAATAATCCACATATGAAGCAATCTTTCCATATACCATATACCAATACCATGAACCAATATGTTGCTGCTGACAGTCATTGTATCGGTTAACTCATCAGGGTCATGTAGCCTACATCTAAACATGTTGTCACTCTGGTGGGGGGCAGCTGTAATTCAATTATGTAATAAGCTTAAGAGCAGCCATATGTTTCAAGGTCCAAGTCTGACATTAGAGGTGCTTGTGTGACAAGGTGACAAAAATAATGCGCACTAATTTAAGAACAGGAACGATATTTTTATTTTCACACATTTTGATGGTACTGGATTTTTACTCTATATGCAATCTCCATGGAAATTTTAAACGACAATTGAAAACTTATTTATTCAGCACTGCTTTTCACTAATTGTCAATTGTTGCTTTATTATCATGGTCTGCATGTTTTGTTGCTCCAATGATTTCCCTTGTATTGTTCTGATTTTATTTTCTACGATTCTTGGCATACCTGTTCTTAATGTTTGCTGTCTCTGTCTTTTGATGCTCATTTGATTGTTTGATTTTATCACACGATCACAAAAGTGTCTGCATTGATTTTACGGTTTTAATTTGATTTTGTTTGTTTTGTGGTCTTTCGACTTTGTTGTAAAGCACTTTGAGCTACACTCTGTATGAAAAGTGCTACATAAATAAAGTTTATTATTATTATTATTATTATTATTATTATTATTACTATATGTAAATGTGTAGTTATTCATTTAGCCTAATAAACTTTTGTTTTTAATTTGCTATATGGGTAATTCCTTTTAAACTTTTGGAGAGAAAAAAAGATGGATTTTTTAATGTTTTTTTGCATCATATAAGAATAGTGACATGTTTAACTGTCAGTAAAACATATTGACAAATGTCAGGCACTCAAATAATAATCCTTATGGATGGACTGGTTTTCAACATTTTGAGCTAAGTTAGCCTTAGCTCTGTGAGTGATCCAGCTTTAACTAGGTAACTTACACATAAAAATAACTTTTATAACTATATCAAATATAACTTTACATGTTTTTGATTGGGCCAACTATCTTCATAACTTTCTGTTGCCTAACGGTGTGAAACAAAAAAAAGACGTGAACGTTTTTCCTGAAAATGTTCTCAATGGAATAAGTCTTAAAGGGGAACTATTATATAGCATTTTCAGGTTCATACTTGTATTTTGTGTTTGTTCTGGGACATGTTTACATGCTTTTTAAGATTATATTTCTGGTATTTTGAGGCCTTTACTTGACAGGACAGAAAGCCCAGTCTGCTCTGATTGGCTAGCGTGTTTCCTAGAATCTCCACTTTGCTCAACTGTTGTTTCACTAGTTGCAGCTGGAGCTACCGCAACAGGTACAGCAGTACTTTGTCTCGTGAAAAATCAGCAATCAAGGCTTCTAAACCAAAGACTACACAAATGGACATGTCCCAGCAGTAATATGCCTCGAAATTGGGGAGAAATGACCAACAATGGCCGCCAAAATTACGGCTATCTGGCATTGGCATGCACCTTCTTCATATTTAGCAGTAGGCTAACATCAAAAAAATTGCAGATAAATACTTTTAAACCAAATACTACATAACCGGAAATGTTTCAGGAATTGGGGAGAATTTAACAACATTGGCAGCCAAGATGACATATTTTACTGCTGTTAACATGTACCAACATGCGACAATGTTAACACGGCAGTAGCTTAACAAAAAAAACACTCCAGTAGTTCCTTCGTGGAGCAGATCACCAACCCCATGTCCAATAAAAGGCCGGCTAAGTGTTACGTGACATAAGAGTAGAAAAAAACAGTTGAAACCGGAGCGTTTACAACAGCTGGAAATCTGAACGTTTTAGCTCACAGGGATTTCTCTAAGATACGTTTACCTTAATCTATAATTTGAGGCCTTGTGTTATATGTATTTGACATAATTTAAAGAAAATACGAGGAAGTAACATCTAAGCCTACCACAGAAAATCTCAACAGTTTTATGGAATTCTCAACAGCCGATCACAGCTGTGTTCTCCCTTTCTGCATGTGTGATTGTGCACGACAGAGAACCAGAGAATCACATGAATTTACCTTCCTTGTCACACCACCGACCATTACCCTTTCTCTCCCTCCCTCTCTCCCTTCCTCTCTCACTCTTCCCTCAGTAAGCTGACACTGTGCATTTACACGTTAGCTGCTTTTACCCCTAATAGGATCAGAGGGACTTACATTGTCATCTGATAAAACTAAGCAGCTTGATAACTGCACTGCTCCTTCTTAACCAATTTGTGTGCAATTAGGATAACAGAGACACAATGGAAGGACAAAAATGTATTAACAAAATCATGAGGGGATAAACGAGCACCTTAGACTATCATTACTCCGTAAGTATCACAGATTCAATCCCCCCAGGTATTGATCCTAATGGCACTTTACAAGTGAATGAATCTGAAAATGTTTTCTGCAGGGTAACATGTAGTACTAGTACTATTCCAGTTATAATCAACAATAGACCATAGTCCAAAGACCTATGACCAAAGTGTTGAATCCCCTAAGTAATAAGAAGTTGACTGCAAACATAGTCAATTTAGCATCCAGTTCACGTCAGCCACAACCTGCCCCAAAAAACGAGACAGTGTCTGTAACTCGACTCAGATCAGTTAAATCACAGGTAACCAAAAGAGGGGCAATACTTAACAACCTAATTGGAATTACAACTACCACTGCAATGATAGAACAGGATAGGAAAATTAGATGCGGTCTACTAAATATCAGATCTCTGTCTTCTAAAGCAATACTAGTAAACGAATTGATATCCGATAATCAAATTGATCTATTCTGTGTAACTGAAACCTGGCTGGGCCATGAAGAGTATGTCAGTCTAAATGAAGCCACTCCTCCCACTCATATTAATACTCAAATTCCTAGAGGCTCAGGCCGAGGAGGGGGAGTTGCAGCCATATTTGACTCAAACCTGTTAATTAATCCTAAACCTAAACTAAATTATAACTCTTTTGAAAATCTCATTCTTAACCTTCAGCATCCAACATGGAAAACAGTACAGCCTATTATATTTGTTGTTGTCTACCGAGCACCAGGTCCATATTCTGAATTTTTATCGGAATTCTCAGAGTTTTTATCATGTGTAGTCCTAAAATCAGACAAAGTACTTATTGTAGGTGATTTTAATATCCATGTGGACGTTGACAGCAATAGCCTTAGTACTGCTTTCAACTCACTACTAGATTCAATTGGTTTCAGTCAGAGTGTGCACGAGGCCACGCACTGTTTTAACCACACCCTTGACCTTGTGCTGGCATATGGCATCAAAATTGAAGACGTAACAGTATTCCCGCAAAATCCTTTATTATCAGACCACTTCTTAATAACTTTCGAATTCTTACTACCCGACTATACGAAATTAGATAGAAGCTTCTACACTAGAAGCCTATCTGACAGTGCTATAGCTAAATTTAAGGAAGATATTCCAACAGCACTAAACTCATTACCGTGCCGTAATATAACAGAGGATCTTTATGTAAACTTTAGTCCCTCTCAAATTGATAATTTCGTAGACGGTGCTACGGCCTGCCTACGGACTACTTTAGACTCTGTTGCTCCCCTTAAAAAGAAGACGATGAAGCAAAGGAAACTAGCACCTTGGTATAACTCCCAAACTCGTAAATTAAAGCAAATCTCGCGCAAACTTGAAAGTAAATGGCGTTCCACCAAACCGGAAGAATCTCGTTTAGACTGGCAAGACAGTCTGAAAACCTATAGGAAGACCCTAAGAAAGGCCAGATCAGACTATTATTCATCACTAATAGAAGAAAATAAGAACAACCCAAGGTTTCTTTTCAGCACTGTAGCCAGGCTGACAGATAGCCACAGCTCTATTGAGCCATCTATTCCTATAGCTCTGAGCAGTGATGACTTCATGAGTTTCTTTAACGATAAAATTATAACAATTAGAGATACTATTCATCACCTCTTGCCCCCAACCTCTAATGGGTCACCTTTAACTGACAGACTGCTAGAAAGAACGACTAGACCTGACATATACTTAGATTGCTTTTATCCTATAAACCCTCAACAATTAATGCTAAAGGTCTCTTCAGCAAAGCCATCTACCTGTCTCTTAGACCCCATCCCAACGAGGCTACTTAAAGAAGCGTTACCCGTGGTTAACACTTCATTGCTAGATATGATAAATATGTCTTTATTGACAGGTTATGTACCGCAGTCATTTAAAGTAGCTGTGATAAAACCTCTACTGAAAAAACCCACCCTCGACCCTGAGGTCTTAGCCAACTATAGACCTATATCTAACCTTCCCTTTCTCTTCAAGATCCTTGAGAAAGTAGTCGCTAATCAGTTATGTGATTTTCTACATAGCAATAGCTTATTTGAGGACTTTCAGTCAGGATTTAGAAAGCATCATAGCACAGAGACGGCACTGGTGAAAATTACTAACGACCTTCTAACTGCTTCAGACAAAGGACTTGTCTCCGTACTTGTCTTATTAGATCTTAGTGCTGCATTCGATACTATCGACCATACCATCCTGTTACAGAGACTGGAACATTTAGTTGGCATTAAAGGAATCGCACTAAACTGGTTTAAGTCCTACTTCTCTGATCGATCGCAATTTGTTAATGTTAACAATAAACCCTCCAATTACGCTAAAATTAACCATGGCGTTCCTCAAGGCTCAGTGCTTGGACCAATTCTATTCTCCTTATATATGCTTCCTCTAGGCAATATTATTAGGAAACACTCAATTAACTTTCACTGTTATGCGGATGACACCCAATTATATCTGTCAATCAAGCCAGACGAAACCAGCCTGCTAGCTATACTTCATGCTTGCATTAAAGATATAAAATCATGGATGGCCTACAATTTCCTGATGTTAAACTCAAACAAAACCGAAGTTATTGTGCTGGGCCCGAAACATCTACGAACCTCATTATCCGAAGATATAATTACTCTGGATGGCATTGCCCTGGCCTCCAGTACTACTGTCAGAAATCTAGGAGTTATTTTTGATCAGGATCTATCCTTTAACGCCCATCTAAAACAAACCTCTAGAACAGCCTTCGTAACATTGCAAAAATTAGGAACATCCTATCTCAAAACGATGCTGAAAAACTAGTCCATGCATTCGTTACTTCCAGGCTGGACTATTGTAATTCCTTATTATCAGGATGCTCAAATAAGTCCTTTAGGACTCTCCAGCTGATCCAGAATGCTGCAGCGCGTGTTCTGACAAGAACTAAGAAAAGAGATCATATTTCTCCTGTATTAGCTTTTAGGTTTTTCCTCGCCACTGTTGCAATAGCCACTGCTAATGCTTGCTCTTGGGGGAACTATTGGAATTGTTGGGGCTTTGTAAATTATAGAGTGTGGTCTAGACCTACTCTATCTGTAAAGTGTCTCGAGATAACTCTTGTTATGATTTGATACTATAAATAAAATTGAAATTGAAATTGAAATTGAATTGAATTGAAATTGAATTGAAGTCTGTTGACAGTGAGTTTGCAAACAAGGGACTGGTGACTGTAATGGGAATGAAGGATTGTTGAGGCAAAATAATGTTATGGTGCTACACTCTGGTTTTCTGGGCTGAAACGTAGATGATTATTCATGATGTCCGATTGTATATTAATTGGTATTAAAATTGTCAAAGAAATTATGATAGCATTTGAGAGCCACAGTTCGAGTGATCTGGATTGTATATCCACCACTGTCTGCCTTCCACTCTTTTTCACCCTTTGAATTATTCCAATGAGTTGTCACTGTTGAAAAATGTTTAAACACACATTACAGTCTGTTTATTAAACCACTTATCATCCAATGAAACTAATACTATATATATATATATATATATATATATATATATATTTTTTTTTTTTTTTTCTTTTTTTTACAAATGCACCATTCCATCATTTTATGCATGTTTCCTCCCAAAACTCAGCCTGGTATATCTGGTATCTATGGAAACTAGGATCTCCACTAGAATTAAAAAATAAAGTCTGGTAAGTTTGAACAATGGTTTGGCTGCACAGCATATGTTCGTACTGACTGTCCCACCAGCAGGAGGAAAGCTGTATTGAAGAGGTTCAAGCATTCAGCAATCACTGCAGTACCTCAGTGGCATATTTTTATGTATGTTTTTTTTTTATAAACAAGTTGTCCACCAGTTGGCATGATTTAAGCCAGAATCAGTACACAAAACTGATCTTGTTTGCGTGTTCAAGTCAGATGTCTCTGCAATGGATTAACTGGTAAACTCTAAGGTAGACATGTCAGGGGTGTATTTAATGAAACGTAAATAGACAAACAAGATTAATTAATTGTGAATCATGGATTGCTATTTTGTCATGTGCGCATGCTCCCAATAGTAAATACTGCAACTGATCAGCTGTTAAATCGATGTTTCTCTAACTTATAACTTAGAAGGTAATCACTTTAGAGTCCCAGCTGATTACTGTGACATTAAGCTGGAGTCAACTCCACTGCTTTAAAGTTGCTAGCAGACACTTTCATGCTCCAGAACACAAAGAAACAATATCCAAGTATACGTGTTGATAATGAAGCAGCAGCAGGGCTTTTGTTTCCAGTCAACAAAAAGCATCACAACCTTTTATTGTCATCATATGATTGTCAAAAGTAGTTCACAGCAGCTCTAAAAGGGACATGTTAAAAAGCTTCCCAGTAAAGGCCTTGAAGAAATACTGCACCTCCACAAGAGGAATCTTACTGTACAATGTTTCCAGCCCACTTTTCACTGACTGGGCTGATGCACTGAATATGTCCGATTTTACAGTTGGTCCATAACGGTCATCTGACACCAGAATAATGGAGGTTCCTCCCAGAACACAAACACTTCTTTTTTTTTCTTTTTTTTTTTTACTGATATCATTAATTTAGTTGTTCAATTCTTTTTCTTAAAGTTTGAAGGTATATTGTAGAGATGCACCGATCGGATATATATATCTGACTCAAATAGCTGGATCGGGTATCGTGACAATGGGGCTGATTAATTAAATTCTATTCTATGTTTATATACTATATACATTATATGCTGGAATTTTTGACCAATTTGTGGCTGCATTTAAAAGGTTTACACTTGAAATGTACTTCCTGTTGAAAATGTTTTACCAACGGTTGCTGGTGCAATACTTATTATGGTAATAATAAATCAGTTAATTTATATCTATGTATTTATTTGTTACATTTTGTTTTACAAAGTTAGGAAAGCAATGTTTAAGTCAAGCCTGATGTTGACTTACACATGAAAGAAGTATTCCACTTCCACACAGTGAGGCATATAGCTTATTAATTTAACACTGGAATAGGATCAGTTCTCTCTATCGGCCTATACCCAAAGCCCAGGTATCAGTATTGGGACTGAAAAAGTTGGATTGGTGTTCCCTATAGCCTTTTTGACCACTGAGCAGGCCTGATGGGTTGCATTTCCTTTATATGACTGAAGAACAGTTTCTTTTGTATGAACCATGAGTTATAATGTCATACAAATAGTGTATACTATACAAATAGTGTAACTGCAACGTTTCAGAGTCATTTCAGCTCTGACAAGAACTTTTATGAAATCCCTGATTGTTTTTGGTTTATTTTTAAATTATGAATTTTAAAGAGAATTAACATCAGCATACTGAATACAAGATACATTTCATAGTGTCTCACTCATAATGTACATTATTGAAGTATTTCCGAAAAATTATGTTTTTTTCTAAAGTAAGTATAGAGCAAGTAAACAGAGAGTAAGTAAGTAGGTTTTGTTAGCATTTTCCAGCTGCTTCGCACAAAACAACAAGCGGATGTTATTGTTTTGTTATTGTAAACCTTGTTTTCTTCCAAATCAACCTAAATATTGTAATGAGGCATAAGCAGACGTATTACATAGTTTCCTGCCTAGAAGTAAGTATCGTTCCACCTAAAATTGATTTAAAACAGGATATATATATATATAAATATATATATATATATATATATATATATATATATATATATATATATATATATATATATATATATTTATTAAGGTCTTAATATTTAAAAATAGATATATTTTTTTTATTATTTTCTTTAATTATTTAAAAAAACAAATTTGAATATTGCAAAATTAAATTCCTGTATCTGGCTCCTACCTTATTTCCTTGTTCACTAGAGTGAATAAAACATTCTCAAATAAATGCATTTATCCCTGTACCAGGATGTCTGATGAGAGACTGAACCAAGACAAATCACATGTAGGAAAGTCTCAGAAACTAAAATATTTTGGCGAGATTTAAAATAATCGTACTTAGTAGTGTCATTTACAGTTTTGATTAATTAAATATACATTGTGGTTTTGTTTGGATATAATGTTCTATATTAAATTAATAGGTTCAACATCAACATGAAGATAGTCCAGATAGCTCCACATAATGGAGGGCTGGGTGTGCTTAGTGAAAACTTTCAGTGAGTCTTTTGTCTTTAAAACAATAAATTAATGAAAGAAAGTCTTGTCCAGGCTCCATTAGCCTGACCCCCTCCTGTGGGGGTGAATGGAAATGACATTAAAAAACAATTACTTGAGCAAAAAACTGCTGCCAATCACTCTTAGGGGAAGGATTCCAATTAATAACCCTCTTCTAATCCCCTCGTTTCGACTCCTACGCCCCCTTAGCTTTGTCCACCTCTCCCTCTCTGAGCTGGAGTGCATGGCGTCTGAATTCAGTTGTTGAGCGCTCTTTGCACTGGGTGGCTTTATTCAGTCACACTTTATTGGAGTGTTTCTGTCAGGACTGTTTGCTACACAGAGAAATTATTCAGAGAGATGCAAGGTAAGCAAAGAGTGACTGCAAACGGTGCACATTAAGGATCTTGGAAGAGTGAAGTTGGAGGCTGCCAAGAGGAACAGGTGGAGCACTGGCATCAGCAACTTTAACAGTTCAACGTAATTACTTCCAAAAGGTAAGCTCTATCACTGTCTTGTTTTATGGCTGTCATACTATTTATTGACATCGAACTTCAACTGTGATACTCGCCATGCAACTGTGGATGTGTGGGTCCAAAAAGATAGTGGTGTGCTCAGTAGGTAAATCTCAGGATGCACTGAACAAACACGCTGTTGAAACTAAAGGCTTTTAATCAAAACTCCACTCCTGCTCCTCCATGTGTGAGCACCTGAAATCTGCTCCTTTTCTCATGTCTGTAGATGTTTTGATGTAATTCTATTGTGTAGCAGAACACATATAGATACAAGAATGCAGAACCACTATTGTACACAATACTTTAAGTCAATTCACTTTACTTAACTTAAGTGTATATTATTAACACTGGATGTCCTAGATTTGGCCATCTTTTTTGCAGACATATCTTTTCCAACACATACTGTAAACCTTAATTGTTCTTCAGCCACATGCATTACTTTTTCAAACATTATATAATCTGTGAATTAATTGCTGCATAAAAACAGTCCATAATAACTGCATACATACTTGTAATTCCTAGAAATGATTTGTTGCTCCTCCAAGATTTGGATTCTTGATACAGTTAAAATCTCTAACAAACATTTGACATATTGACACCAATAAGACACATTTTTGTTCTAAGGTCACAGTAAAGTATTGGTATAAGTAGAATATTAAGATATGTGCCACTGGTATGTCTAATAAAGTCTTTTTTGCATTCCAATAGAGAGACTTGCATTTACGGTTTTTATGAGAAATGTCATTGTTTTATATAAAAGGTGGAAATTGAATGTAAATGAAAATGTTTGCAGAGGATAAGTGGGTTAAGATGGATAGACAGAGAGTTTAATCTAAGATAACCAGGTGATCTCTGCCCCTCTACTGTACCTTAAGTCCTTCACTTAAACCCCTTTCCTCTGATTGCAGGGCCCAGACGCTCGAATGCATTTATCACTGGATACCATGAGCATGGTGGACGACAGCTGCCTCTCACCCAGCCACTTCCACGAAATGGGGAAGGGTGGGGGCGTCACTGTGGGGGGCTGCGTCCACAGCATCGATGTCATTCTGGGTTTCAGTAAAGACCAGGACCCCATGCTCAGCCCTGCTGGGGCCCCACGGCCCCATAAAGTGGACATAGATGGTCTGGTAGAGCCTGGGAGGCAGCAGGAGCTCTCATCACACCCGACCTACAGCGGCCACCTTTCCTCCCTTAGAAACGGCAGCACAGAGCAGCAGCAGCAGTACCATGGTGAGTCAAGCTGCTGACCTGCCAAAGTTTTCTACAGTAGTATCACCTTTAAGAGCACTTCACATCACCTTTAGGTTGGGTTCCTTCAGGTTGTGTTACTTCAGTGCAGATCTTGCTTCAGAGTTTGTCATTGAGGATAAAGTTTATGAACATCCGATCTATTGCCTCAAAACAAAAAGAGATGGTCAAACATATTGATTAAACAGCAGCACCTCTGGTCTAGGAAGGCTGGACATGTATGAGCTCTGGATTTAGTGTTTCAGAGATGTGAACTGGATTAGATATATAATTGATTTTGCTGCACTGAAGTTAGGATATTGACGCCTGTGAGCAAAAGTTTTCTGGCCACCAAAACATGGTTCAAACGTATTCAAGAGCCAGCTTGAAAACATCCACAAAACATTTATTATTAAATATAATATAATGTTTGCATGTTGACAAATCTGCACTGTAGGCCTACAGTTTAAAAACTGCAATGGCAATGGAAAATAATTATTTACAAAAAAATGGAACATCATTTTGGGATAATAGCCTATGTTTGACACACAGAGGCAACTGCCAATAAGAAATCTGACCTATTTAAATGAGGGTTAGGTACCATTGGATCTTATGTGTTGGCGCAGCATTCTTTTGCAGTTGCATCCATTTAAAACCATATCATGCAGATTCAGAATCACTGTGTTACACGCTGTTGCCATGTGGAGCCTGTTGCATTAACTGTGTGGGCTGAGATTGAGAGATAAATCACAGGACAAGATGGTGTAGGGGGTTTATGTCCCCAAGCCAAATCCAATCCCCTTGTGGAATTCCCCTAATCTTCTCTTCTGTGCAGATTAGATTGTACAGTAGTTCATTCCGTGTTATTTTTATCGTTCTGCCTCAGAATAAAATTCATCCTATTTAATCTGAAGCTATTTTCACATGCAGGATCTGGCAGGTGGTTGATTTTGTGGCACAATTATTTTTTTTTCCATGGAGATGAAGTGATTCAAATTCTGTGGACACTCTCGTTTTTCTTGATTAACGTACATCAGCACCAATGACATCACTCTTTTGTATGTAACTGTCCTGTGAAGTCAGCCCAGTTCCCCCTGAATGAGCAACTTTTCTGTGTTTGGTGTCAGTCGGCCCCCTCCTCTCTGGGCTGAGATGTTCTGCTGGCTGATAAACAGTGGGCAGCCTTCAGACCAGTGGCTGTGATGGGCTGACAGGCCAAGAGCTGGTCATTGAACCAGACCTGACCTCTGCCTTTGTCAGAGCCTGGCCTTTGTCATAGCTGCTTAATGAGAGGTGGATAAATGAACCCCTAAAAATCCTACTTTGCCTCTACTCCCGTTTGCCAGTTGAAAGACCACAATGAACCCCCCCCCCCCATCTCCATCAACACATCTCAGACACAGAAACATGCTGACATTTGTAAACTGCCAGCAGTTTTACTGAAGCAGTGACAGGTGGATGGTAAAGTTTAGGAAAACTTAATATGTTTTGAATAATGATGCTGAGAAAACCCTAAAATACAAACTACTATAATCAGGAAAAGTAACATTCAAAACGATGGATAAGAGTAAATTTGACATTTAAAAAAAACTGTAAATTTGACAACAGCTATAATCAACATTTTTACACTAACAATGTATGAAATGGAAATGTGAAAGGTGTGGCTCATATCGATCAACCTACAAAGAATTATAATCCGAATCTCCAGCTCCCCTCTGCTTTATGGAGCTTTACAGCGAGTTTCTGCTCTTAACGGTCCGGTCCGTAAATGTAATGCTTTGGTTCACTCTCATTGTTGTTTTCGGCCGCAACAGGCAGCTGTTTTCAGTGAAAAAGCTTTAATAACCTAGAGTACCATCCTCAGCACCAAACAGCAGACAGACACTAGTCTGTGTAATCAAACTAGTAATCAGTTAGCTGGTGAACATAGTGGAGACTTTCTTTAGTAGCTAAAAAGCAAGATATTTCCCTCAGGAGTTGGTGGAGACCAAAAACAGAGCTAAAAGAGGGTGATTATAGGACTTGCATTCAGCAGGTGGACACAAAAACGACTCCAAATAAATAATAATGTTGCTCCCTATCTCCTGGTTCACCATATCAACTTAAAAGGTGCTGATGTGTCAGTCTTGTGTTCACAACTTGTTCACTGTCCCCAAGTGGCCAAAACAACTAGCCTTTTCTGAGCAGGTGAGCAAACTGACAACACTGAAGAAGACAGTAAGATTTGATTGAATACTCTGGAGAAAGAAAACTAGTACATGGACCATGATGTTTTTTTTGTCTAACTATATACTGTAGAAGGGATCAAATAATGAATTAATAATATTAATAATAATTAATATTCTTACTGAGATGCAAAATTTGCACTTCTGCTGCAAAATTGCATTGCAAATACTTCAACCAGTAAAGTAATTAAAGTCAATTTAATCTACTTTCTGTAATTTACAACGTATCCAACACAACCTAAACGATGATACCTGATTTAGGTTGATAGTTCACACGAGCAAATTATCTGATTGCCAGATCATCAACTTTGTCTAATTCAATTACTTGCTAGTTAGACGGATATAGTCTTCTCTTGACAGGGACTTCATTCTTCTTTCTGAAATGTGATCTGTATTTCTCTGGTGTTAAAAGTGATAAACAAAAAATATTATAGAAGATTAGGAACTAAGGGGAGGAAGAACAGTTGAGAGGAAGACTAAGAGAAATGATTTGTCTTGATTATGAGGGGAGACAGTTTCAGTTAAAACCTTGTAGTGTCAGTAAACAGCTTGTCAGTGGCATTTTTCATAATTAATGTTTTTTTTGTGGCTACTGCTTTAATCACAATCATCTATACTGTGGGAATTAACTAACGTGGTGGTTTTGCATTACACTGTCAATAATAAATAATGTTATATATTGTATGTGATACTGTGAAAACAACACAGTTCAGTCCATAAAAAGAAATGGAACACTTTTTGTTGTTGCCAACATCTTTTTGAGAACAGTTTACCTTTGGAGAAGATCAACACTGGAAACAACATTTTTAAATCCGATTAGGAATGTTTCGAGCTTCATTGAAGTTCAGGAGATTGCTTGGTTCACTGACCTACAGTAGCCTATTGTTGCAAGTGTCAAACTAATGTCTGCTCTACCGGAAAGTGGGCACTATATTCTTCATTTCAGCTAACCACCCTGCTTTTGTTTTTGTTCTGAATGTTAGGTCATATTTGTAATATATTGTTGTTATAATCACAAATTCTAAACTTATATATAAAGAAAATATACACTTCTGATTCATTTTTCTTGTGTGCTTAACAGATACCAGCTTATTCACAAACAAATGTGATGAGGAGCTGAGTGAGCTGAGGACGAGTGTCGAGAGTGATGAAGGCAAGTCTCCAGAGCCATGCAAGGATGAACAGCCCAAGAAGAAGCACAGGCGCAACCGCACCACCTTTACCACCTACCAGCTGCACGAGCTGGAGCGTGCCTTTGAGAAGTCCCACTACCCGGACGTGTACAGCCGTGAGGAGCTTGCCATGAAGGTGAACCTCCCGGAGGTCCGAGTTCAGGTAGGAGGAACCACAATGTCTGTTTACATAAATAAGCATTTAGGTTTGCTTTTCTATTTTTTTCTTACATGTTGGGCCACTCCTTAATATATTACAGCAGTAGAATAATCAGACAGCCATATCACAAGCTGAACTTAAGAGTTCAATTGGTGTGTTTCCAAATGCTGAGGTGGTCTAAGGACAGCACAAACACGGCAAGCTTTTGGCCTCTGGCTTGGCAGTATTCAGGTGAGGAGATTGTACTACAGAGTAACGCAAGCAGGGGTTTCCAAGTGTTGGAACAGTTGCACAGTGTCAATGTCATATAGATTTGTGAGGACAAGAAGGTGCAGCCTTTACACTGGATGGCTTTTTTAGAGGATCAAAAGGGCTCAAGACCAAATGACACCTTAAAGGTTGGCAAGAAGCTGGTGGGTTCAGCAGTGGGAGGTTGAAGTTAACTGCAAGTTAATGGCTGCGCACTATTTTCAGGAGCTTTTAGTCGCATCTCATTGCCTTCATCAGTGGTTAAAGTTTGCTCAGTTGTTGCAGAGATGATTTTAGTTGTTAACATGTGAACTAAATATAGAATTTCTGTCATGGAGAACAGGTGGTTAGAACATTTCCAGAGAGTGGACTGATAA
This sequence comes from Sander lucioperca, assembly GCF_008315115.2. Taxonomy (NCBI): domain Eukaryota; kingdom Metazoa; phylum Chordata; class Actinopteri; order Perciformes; family Percidae; genus Sander; species Sander lucioperca. Next base: position 6,673,266 of record NC_050183.1, read on the forward strand.
CGAAATAATAAATAATGAACATTTAAGCTCATCTTCTCAAGAAATGTTTGTTCGATGCTGCAGATTTATGATGACATACAAACCAGAGGTAGAGGGTAAGAATGTGTAGGCCTTGTAGGTAACTACAACTTGTGGCTATATATATTTTGATTTAAATAACTTTAGTCTGAGTGTTTCTGTGAGTGTGGAATTTGAAAAACATGTTTATTTTTCAAAATATTTTCGAATTACATTTCGAATTAATGATTGGGAAAAAAGAGTAACACTTGTTTTTGTCCTCTAGGTCTGGTTCCAGAATCGCAGAGCTAAGTGGCGTCGGCAGGAAAAAATGGATGCTAGCACTATGAAGCTTCACGACTCGCCCATGCTTTCCTTTAACCGCCCAGCACCAGTTCACACCAGCATGGGTCCGATGACCAACTCCCTCCCCTTGGACCCCTGGCTGTCCTCTCCCCTGTCCAGCGCCACACCGGTCCACAGCATCCCAGGCTTCATGGGTCCAGCTCAAGGCCTCCAGCCCAGCTACCCCAGCCACAGCTTCCTCAACTCCACTCCTCACCCTCATCCTCACTCTCATCCTCATCCGTCCATGGGCCAGGGGATGCAGAGTATGGCGCCTCCTCCATACCAGTGCACAGCACCGTACCCTAATAAATATCCTCTGGAGGACGTGGACCAGCGCAGCTCCAGTATCGCTGCTCTGAGAATGAAAGCCAAGGAACACATCCAGTCAATGGACAAGACCTGGCATCCTATGTGACTAACAAACCTGGCAGTCCATGTGAATGACATTGGGAAAGGGAGATTTTGAAATTGTTTCTTGGGGTTCAGGGTCAACAGACATTAAGTAAAATGTTGGAAAATATGGCAGTGACTTGTCTGATACCCACAGAGCAAAGGAATTGGATTTTGAACTGTGAAAACTGAGGATTCTTCTTTTTTTCCTCATCTCAAGGACATTAAGCAGACAAGTGAACTCTACAGTATTGTTAAATTGTTCATTTTAAACCACCAATTACCAGACATCTGTTCCCTCCCATGTAAAAGTGTTTAGCGTTGCCTTGGGTGCTGTAAAAGCAAATCTTCTCAGTCTTCTTGGTGACCATTGCACCCTGGAAGCAAGGACATTTCTTTCCTTATAACAAACTATAGTATCTTTACAGGCATGCTTCCCTTTGGATGAATGCATAGTTCCATCAATATTCATGAACAGCTTGTCTAGTGATATAGGCAGGTTTTCAGGGGTCACATATATACTTTGAACATATATGTCCCTTGTGAAAGCTTGTGTCAGAGGACAGCTGCCTGAAAAGGGAATTAAGCTAACACGAAAATCTTTATTATTGTTCTTATCACTTTTCTGTTATTTCTGTTAACCATCAAAAATCGAATTGGACAAAACATCCTACATTCAGCTGGCCATTTTTCCACCAAGTTTGTGTTTTAACTAATTAATCCAATTGTTCATCCATTTTCATGGGTCAGCTAATCAGAGTCACAGAGTACTTTGTGGATGAAAGTCCAGTCTCAGTTTAATGTGAGAGCAGCTTTTAAAAATCACGGCAGTGTATCTGACTGCGACTGTTAAATGCACGTTTCACTAATCTGTTGATTTATAAAAAATACGTGTTACTGCCTTTCAGCTAAACTCCAAATTAAAGCATGGTTTATGTTGCTACTTACTGGCTGCCCAGTTTATATATATATTGAGCCTGTAGCCTAGATAACCTGTTATGACTGGAGGAAGATGACAGCAGAGGACCAGTGAGGCCTACTGTTGTGGTTTTCAACATACAGGGAGAGGAGAATCTCTTAATTATGCTGATAGACTAGATCATTGTTTGGTGGGAAAGTGTACTAGAGTCAGAGATGTGATGGCACCTTTGAAGTGGTCCACGGCTGAAAATATACCAAAAATAATTCTGCACAGTTATAATCGTTTTTTTCTGATTTGTGCTGAGATGCTTTAAAGAAGGAAGGAAGGAAGTTTAAAAGAAAGAAAAGGTAGGGAGCGGAGTAACCCTCTTTTTGCTTGAGTGGCTGTTGGAGGAGAAGACCTGTTGGCAGCTCAGTGTTGGGTGGCTGCGTGTACGTGCAGGGCAGCAGAAAGGGCCCTGTGTGATGCGTCACCCCACATAGTTAAGTCTTTGTTCGGCACAATTGATCCAAGTGTATCCTCTTTGTCTAAAATTGAAGGGGTGGTTAGGGGGGACTGTCTCAGGCTGCACTAAATAGGCCCTTGTAACCATTTTGTCATGGAAGTTTTTTTGTTTATTTTTCCCAATCAAAGGAGGAGAAACATGGATTGTAGCTGCTATGGTCACTAGTGACACAATATTGGTCTCTTCCCATCTGTTACAGAGTCAAGCTCTAATTGTCTTAAAGATAGAGAGGAAATCTAACCACAATGTGTTTCATATGAGCAGTAGAGCTAAATAGATTTGTATTTGGTATTGAGACATCTACAGATAGCATCTCACATAACAAAAAGTTATATGGTAACTTTTTTGACTTTGTTATTTTGTTATGGAACAAGAGGGAGAAGAAAATCCTTTATCTTAAAGTGCAATTTCAGACTCCTTTTAATTTTTTATTTAAAAAGGAGACAATTGTTCCCCCTAACTACCTATTGTGTGGTTGTGATATTTCATTTTAATTTGGTGGGAAAGTGGTGCTGACAACATGTCATACATCCACACTGACTAGAGCAGCAATATCAACAACACTATTAGGTCATTTCTGTTTTTAAAACACATTGTTGTACTGCTCAGAGAGGGAAAAACAGTTATTCATCTGCTGCTCATCATTAGTTCCCATGCAATTTTTTATTGTTGTTGGTTAGTGATGTTTAGAATCCCTATTGGAAAATGCCAGGAAATCACAACATGGAGGAAATGAGGATTACCTTGCACATTAAAGGGGTGGTTCAGAATTTTGGACATAGGACCTCATTTCCAAGTTAGCCAGTGTGTTATTTATCAGTGGAGACAGTTTTCAACACTTTTCATCCAGTCCTTCCAGTTGCAGAGTTCGCTGGTGCTAGGCTAGCACAAGTCAACAGTATCTGCTAGCCTGCCATTAAAAGCAGTCTTACCCACTCCAGAGTACACCCGAGGCAAACAAATTATAACGCCAAGACTATCGATGTAAATGTCTGTTGATAAAATAATGTTAGAAATAAAACTACCCTTGCATCTCAATTACATTACATTTTAAGGGACTAGTTTCTCAGCAGCAACGGAATTTTACTTAGCTCCGGTTAGTAGTACTGCGCCATAAAGTAAACAGAGAAGTGCACTTCAGTCTGGAAACCTAGTAGCTGCTGGCTTGGACATCAAGATACCAGCGGAGACCCTACTCAATTGGCAAATGTGTAGTGATCATTTTAGACCAGAAGACTTTGAAAAACCCCGCAATCTAAAGGACCACAAGTCACTGACAACGAATGCGGTTCCATCCGTCTTTCTAGATGCACCAACAGCTACTGATGAACAGGTAATAACTTTCGGTAGGCTACTCTAGCTAATAAAGCTAGCCCCTTTCATAAGTTAGCCTAGCTGCTACTGATAGATTGAGACTGACAACGTTAATGGAATGTTACTGTTCAATGCATTGTGGAGAGTGACAACGTCAGCTAACGGTATCTTGGTAGATACCTGGCTGGGCTAACCGCTAACTTTAGGTAATTGCTGACAGAAACGTCATGTAAGCGCGGACAGTTTACATGCAAATTGCTAGCCCGTGTTGTAGTTGGAGCTCACAGCGGCAGGTAAATAAACTTGCGTGATTGTCATGTAAACCGGCTTTCTCAGTAGCCTAGGTAATATCACTCCGCCACTGCTGTAGCCTATGCTACCAACTACAGGGAACAAAGTATAACTATTGCAATGCGATGCAAGGATAGTTTTAATTCTTATTCTATCAACAGACATTTACATCAATAGTCTGACGTTATAATTTATTTGCCTCGGGTGTACTCTGGAGTGGGTAAGACTGCTTTTAATGGCAGGCTAGCAGATACTGTTGACTTGCACTAGCCTAGCACCAGCGAACTCTGCAACTGGAAGGACTGGATGAAAAGTGTTGAAAACTGTCTCCACTGATAAATAACACACTGGCTAACTTGGAAATGAGGTCCTATGTCCAAAATTCTGAACCACCCCTTTAAGAGCTTCTTTAGGATGCTACATACAGTAAATGTGATTTTGGACCAAGAACAAGCCAAAGGTTAGATAATGGACAAAAATGCACTAGAAGTTTGACAGTTTTAGTTCTTTTTTATGTTTTTAATTATGTTCAGGATATTTTCCTGTATGTTTTGTTTCTTATATGTCCTAGTTATATCTGTCCTAGGATACCATTGTTTTCTCTGTTGTTGATTTTGTCTGGATCGTTGATGTCCATAATCTGGAAAGAATGAAGATCTACTGCAAATAAATATAGTTTGATAGTATATGTATCCCCACTTTCTCACGGCAGTGCTTTCATGTTGAACTGTGCACTCATTCCCACACAGTCACTCTATTTTTTTTTTTTTTTACCCCAGTAAGTCTAAAGAGCAGTCCAAGATTACTACAGTATAATCGTTATCATCTGACATACATGGGCATAGACATTTTTCTTCCTTTTTCTCAAACACTTGTGCCCCGTCTCTGTCATATAAGAGCTCTTTCTCTCTTTTTTACCCCTCCCAATCCTTTCTGCTGTTCCATGGTTTGGTGGCAGGGTGCCAGCCTGTTAGGAAGATGAGACTCCAATCAATCAGGGCTTCCCAGGGGGGCCTCTGACCACAGGGCACGACTCTCTAATTGCCCCCAGGCAGGCAGGCAGGCAGGCAGGCAGGCCGGCAGGCTCAGCCGCTGCAACACATGTTCACAGAGGGACCGCTGCCGCCATGCTAGCTGGCCTCCTCAGCGTGTGAATCACTTTCTTGGACAGATGGAGGCCTGGAAGGACCTCACTATAAGGACCATATGTAAAGGCCAGTGGATCTAACAGAGAAATGTTTTTTTTACATCTCCTGAAGTGATTAGATACTGAATTACACACCAGTGGTTATGGATTACTATTACATTCAAGTCATAGCGCTAAGCATCTGATTTTCCAAAAAATAACTTTTTTAAAAAAGCATTTCCAGACTTTTCTAACCATCTGTGTTGCACAATAAAAAGGATGTATCAATGTCTTTCTAGTATTTAATATTTTCATACAAAAGAATGTGTTCATATTTTCTGTGTGGCACGGGCAGTGTCATAAGTCATTTCCAGCTATATGGATTAGGAAAAATTAGTTGCAATTTGGGAAACAGGTTAAAAAGAAAAATCTTGTGCAGCAGACAGAATATTTTTTCATCCATATGTTTTGAGAAGTCAGAACAGCAGTGCGTTTTGTTAAATAAATTCGAGGGTTTTCAAAGATTGCCAGGTATTTCTTTTTCAGAAAATAGGATGCTTGGCTCTGTGACTGAAATGCAATTGTAAAACGTGACTTAGAGGCACAAACTGGAGCAAAAGTAAATGCAGTTATGACTCGTGACAGAACTTGATCTGTAAAGAAAAACAAAAGAAAACTCATGTTTAAGCTCAAATTTCAGGGATCACACACATTGCATTTAACTCTGTATGAAGTGTAACAATTGCACATGTAAAACTAGATAGATTTGTTGCACTTTCACATGTACATTTTTGTTTATGAGATCACATCTCATGGTGCTCCAAAAGAGATGAACAAACATTATGCTGAATGGATGAAAAAGGTAAGAAAAAAATGCTTTGGACAAGAAAGGATGAAAGGAGAGACAGAGAAGGTGAGGAAGTCAGAGTGGGAGAGAGAAAAAAGAGAAACATTAAGAAAGAGATTAAGCAGGCGAAAAGTGTGGGAGAGAGAAAGAGGGAGAGACAGAGGGAGTAAGAGTGGGGAGGAAAACTGAGGGAGGGGTGGCTGCTCATCAGAGTTAATGATGTAGAAAATCCCCCAATTAGAGCGTTTTCCTGTGTTGCAGGATGAGTTCAGAGCAGGGTCCTCTGACAGCCCGAGGATTAGTACCCGGGCCGGGCCAGGCCGGGCCGAGCTGGGTCTGAACAGACACTAACTAACTGCTGGACAGCTTGGCACTGCTCAGCTGGGGCCGGGTCGGGGCTGTAGCCACAGTCAGGGGCCCGGGGTAGGCATGCGTTTAGTTGGAGTGAGTGTCTCAAAGAAATGCATGGGAAAAAGAGCAGCGGCAGATCAACATGGAAAAAAAATCTCAAATGTGTTCAAATGTAACCAAATGAAATTTTCGCTGATGTTTCTGTAAGTTGCTCTATATCTTACCTCTTACTAAGTCCCTGAATTTCTCAAGAAAATGTACCTGTTTTCTAAAATTATTGAACATTTTGCACATTTTTGCCTGTGTTCTGGAGTGCCAAAAGAAAAATGTGAGGACTACCATATGATGTTAACATTGACTCAACTCACTGCTCCTTGCTGATGCATTCATTTTCTAACAGCATTATATCCAAAACATATTCTCATCTAATCTGGACATCTGGATTGCACTAAAAACCAATCTGTCCACATGCTGCTTGATGTCAAACAATAAATAAATCCCAAGATGGCAAAAATCCTGAGTATTGTGGGTGTAAGACACAGGAACACAGCCTTTAATCCTCCTGATCTGGTACAGGACAATACATCTGAACATAAATCTGTCTATGTTTTTCTCTGTTATAATATATTCACCTGCAAGTAAAAGCAAACAAATACATAGAAGCAAAGATATTGGACTTGAGTCAGACTTATGTCAGAAAGAATACGGACTTGAGACTTGAGCATGGAGATTCATTCTTAACATTGTGGACACATTTTAATTTAATGTCTACTTACTTAGCAATTTTGCAAGCAGCTTTGACCGTGTACCATGGCCTTAGTCAGCAAATACTTGAGACTTGACTGCCTACAGATTTGACCTGATTTGACCCTTGCATAGCCTCACAGCTTGAATATTGAATTGAAACAACTGTATTAGCTATGAAAAAACACAACTAACACAGCTTTATTCAAATGCTGTGTCGTTGTAATGGTTAACATTCAGTGACTTGAGCAGCAGGAGGTCAATATTAAAAAAAGGTATCCTCCACTATGCAAAATCTCAAAGTAATTCAAATGTGAGCTAAACACACTTTTAGTTATCACATTTGGAAGTAACTCTGAAAGGCATGAACTTGTCTTGCAGTTTACTAATAAAGACTTGAGACTTAACTTGGACTACAGTAGCACCTGTTCAGTATAAGTTACACTATAAAAGCATTAAGGGGATCCATTCTAGTTCTGCACATGTTCATGTTTTCTTTTAACTGTAAAGGTCACAAAAATAAAGACGTCAGTCTTAAAAATTAAAGGTTGTTGACTAAATTGACAAATGATTTTGAGGAAGCCCTAACTCACCTCACACAGTTACTGTGTCCATTAACAACAACTAAGTTCCTAATGACTAATTGATTAATTGTGCAGTCTATTATTTCGCTCCTGCACCCCAGTAGTTTTGAAAGAGCCACGGCTGGAGTTAACAGTCTTATTGGAGAGACGCGTTCCTCGCATAGGACAATAAGGGAAAATAGCGGAATTAATTGGGTTTGATTAAGAGAGCTTTTCAATGGGACACGGCTTTTTCGCATGACATAATTAGAGGTCAGTTAAGGGAGGGTAGAAGGGGGGATTTGCCTGTTGGCGCCAGTGTTGTGTGGGTGTGTCTGTGAGAGAGACAGATAGACAGACAGACACAGAGAGAGAGAGGGAGGGGTTGCTTCCTTAACACTTGTAGAACTAAGTTGTGTGTCTGATGTGGTCAATTTCTATAGGCTCACTCACCAGAAAACACACAGTGAAGTTCACAGGGGGCCCTCTGTGTGTGATTATTATCACTACACTTGTCAGCATTAAAGACACAGTGCTCAGTCTTTTGTTATAGCTACATGCTCATTAGCAGTGCATTGCAGAGACAATGTTATTGTATAGAATAGGGTGGTGACAGAAGAGGACATTCAGCAATGTTTTTGGATGAGAACTAAACATGTAAAAAAAAGTCTAAACATTTATTATACTCGTAAACACACATTATGAATTTATAGTCATGTTACAGTATAATCTGAAATAGGAGGAGGAACACAGGCCATCAGATCTAAAAATACATCTGAACTGTCATGAACCTAAACCAGGCTTCACACCTGATTAGATTAACAAATATTTCATCACAAATCTGCATCTACAGTTTTACTCAGAACAGTCGTGATATAACTCTTTTCTGTTTTACTGGGATTTTGGACAAATAACAAGCCCAAAACTGTTCAGTGGAGTGAATTTTTCATCCCACAGACAATTGCTATATCAATATTGATATTGAAGTGTCCTTGAGTAAAGCATTACACTACAAGCTACATGTTCAGTAAATATGGTCTGACAAAGTGGAAGGAGAATCTTTCCTTTGGGCATCATATCAACTTAGCGGTGGTGGAAGAAGTACTCAGATCCTTTACTTAAGTATAAGTCAACACACTGTTGTCGGAAAATACTCCATTGCAAGTAAAAGCCCTTACTTTAAATGTTACTTAAGTAAAAGTACAGAATTATTATCAGCAAAATGTACCTAAAGTATCAAAAGTAAACTCATTATGCCAAATGGCTCATTTCAAAGTGTAATATTATTATAGAATATTATGTTACTGTGTTTCTACCACTAACAAATACATGTAAGTTGTTTATTGTTGTAGTTTGTCAATGTGGAGCCGATTTAAGATACTTTGTATACTACTGGGTATTATAGAAGTAAAGTACAGCATCATGAAAGCGTCAAGTAAATGTAGTGGAGTAAAAAGTACAATATTTCCCTCTGAAATGTAGTTGAAGTAGAAAGTAGCATAAAATGGAATTTTGTAGAATGCAAGTAAAGTAGGCTACAAGTATGCCAGAAGGGTACTTACAGTACTTGAGTAAATGTACTTAGTTATATTCCACCATGGCATATTAACTACTACTTTTGTTACTTCACTTGTATTTCCCTGCATGACATCAATAAAGTTTATCTCATCCTATCTTGTTTATTTATAAATTTTTACATGCAATATTGTTATTGATGTTCTGAATTCACACAGAGATCGACCTGTTTCAAAGCCCATGTTTAGATTGTAGCATAAGATAATGTGTGTTTGTCAGACTGTAAGCGAGGATGGGGTGTAGAAAGACAAGCAATTGTTTAAATAAATTAATATAGGAAAAAAGCAGGCATGGGCTGGTTTAGGACTTAGGGCTGTGCAGTTAATCAAAATTTCAATCGCTTTTACGATTTGGGCTCCTAATGATCACAAAGACACAATTATTTTGCACATTACGTTTTGCAAGTAAACTCTTATTTTGTCTTGTGAAATGAATTAAAAAAAAAAAGGTTCAAACGGGTAAAGTATGAAGGGAAATTTCACTGTTCAAGGTGTTTTTACTGTTGATTTGTTGTTTCACTACTTTTTAGGTTCAATATTTGCAACATCTTTCCAAAAGTCAATGAGTAATCGTGTTAAATAATCTTGATTTCAATAGCAACCAAAATAATCGTGATTATGATATTATTTCCATAATCGAGCAGCCCTAGGACAACTACATCTTATAGAGCTGGGTCTGGAGTGTTTGAAAGTAGAACCAGCACGCCCTCTATGTTTGGTACTTTGACATGACAAGTAACTCACCCACGTAAAAACATAACATACTGTAGCCTATATTAACTCATATTCAACCTGTGCAGTTGTCCAGTTTGATCTACATCAGAGGTTCCCAAAATTTTACATTGACTACCTTACAGTTAGACCCCTGCACATTTGAGAAGATCTATCTAGCTACAGTACTGTGCAAAAGTTTTAGGCAGGCATGAACAAATGCTGCAAACTAAGAATGCTTTCAAAAATGGAAGTGTTAATAGTTTATTTTCATCAATTAACAAAATGCAGTGAATGAACAGAAGATAAATCTAAATCAAATCAATATTTGGTGTGACCACCCTTTGCCTTCAAGACAGCATCAATTCTTCTACACTTGCACACAGTTTTTGAAGGAACTCGGCTGGTAGGTTATTCCAAACATCTTGGAGAACTAACCACAGATCTTCTATGGATGTAGGCTTCCTCAAATCCTTCTGTCTCTTCATGTTATCCCAGACAGACTCGATGATGCTGAGATCAGGGCTCTGTGGGGGCCATGCCATCACTTCCAGGACTTCTTGTTCTTCTTTACGCTGAAGATAGTTCTCAATGACCTTGGCTGGATGTTTGGGGTCATTGTCCTGCTGCAGAATACATTTGGGGCCAATCATACGCCTCCCTGATGGTATTGCATGATGGATAAGTATCTGCCTGTATTTCTCGGCATTGAGGACACCATTAATCCTGACCAAATCTCCAACTCCATTTGCAGAAATGCAGCCCCAAACTTGCAAGGAACCTCCACCATGCTTCACTGTTGCCTGCAGACACTCATTATTGTACCGCAAACAACCTGCCTTATGCTACAGCCAAATATTTCAAATTTTGACTCATCAGTCCAGAGCACCTGCAGCCATTTTTCTGCACCCCAGTTCCTATGTTTTCGTGCATAGTTGAGTTGTTTTGAGCACTTGTTTCAATGTCGGAGGTATGGCTTTTTGGCTGCAACTCTTCCATGAAGACCACTTTTGGCCAGACTTCTCCGGACAGTAGATGGGTGTACCTGGGTCCCACTGGTTTCTGCCAGTTCTGAGCTGATGGCACTGCTGGACATCTTCCGATTTCAAAGGGAAATAAGCTTGATGTGTTTTTCATCTGCTGCACTATGTTTCCTTGGCCGACCACTGCGTCTACGATCCTCAACGTTCCCTGACTTTTTGCAAGTGTACCTATAAGAATTGATGCTGGTTTGAAGGCTAAGGGTGGTAACACCAAATATTGATGTGATTTAGATGTTTTTACCACTTTGCATTTTGTAAATTGATAAAAATAAACAATCATTATTTATATTTATGAAAGCATTCTTAGTTTACAGCATTTTTTCCACACCTGCCTAAGACTTTTGCACAGTAGTGTATGTATCTGAAGATTTTTACTGATAGACATGTATGTGAGTGGAAAAGTAAGATATAGCCTACGGTTGTGAAATACTTGACAGTAGTTAGTTCGTTTAGGTCCGTTTAAAACGAACCCTGGAGCATTTGGTCGGATAGTCCAGTTCGTGTGGGTTGGTGTGAAGGCTGGTCAGGGTCATCCGAACTCTGGTGCAGATCAAACAAACGAACTCTGGTCCGCTTGAAAACGGAGGTCCCGGTTCCCTTCCAAGTGAACTAGAGCTCGGTTCACTTCACGTGAGAATGCGATCCGACCCAAATACAGGAAGTGAACCAAAAACAGAGCATTTACTAGCCTGCAATTTCAACCTTGCACGCAATTTACGGACTTATATATGATTTAAGGGATAACTTTCAGACTTTTCAGTCTTTATTTGTTCTCATCATCATCATCTCTCTCTCTCTCTCTTTCCTTCACTCACTGTCTGTCAGCTGCTTATTGTTCGCCTTCTTTTACAATATTAGAAGCAGAACCAGGAAACCCGAGACGTTATAAATGTGGTGTTGATGGTGCGTTTGACAACGTGCAGTGTGAAAAGCAAACCGAACCAAATGAAAAATGCAACAATGTTACAACTTCACCCCCGAATCGCACCGAGTCCACCGAACTATATGAAAGCGCCCTTACACCATGGATGTATTTAAGAGAACGCTTTAGCTTACACCATGGATGTATTAAAAGGGCTTACACCCATAGACTTACACATTTCCGTGTTTAGATTTGAAAGTTATACGTCACGAGGGTGATAAAACTCCCACAATGCAATGTCATTTTTACCTGAGCTAAACATGGATGTATTAAGAGAACTAGCTAAATCTGAGAGTGAATATCTTTAAACCCATATATCCATCTGATATCTCCGTGAATTGTTGTTCCTGTTTGGCGTGTGTGTGCTGATATTCAGGGACTGGCTCGCTGTTGTATGTATGTTGTCTTGTGCAGATATGATTAGATTAGCAACCAGCTAAATTAGCTAACGCTAGTTATTAACGTTACCTAGCTTTACATTTTTCAGTGCAACATAAACAAGCATATTCAGTGATGTTTAGCTACGAACAAGGCTCTCAAGCTTGTCATTGGTTGCTTTGAACTGGTTGAAAGTTTGTTGTGTCGTAACGTTAACGAAGTTAGTTTGTTCTTTCTCCAAATCAAGCATCAACTGAGTTTTAAGATTAACGTTAAATAAATGACATCCTGTTATGATTATTTATTTGATACAAAAAAAAGCATCTGGGGGTATTTTACAAAGCAGGATATCTTTTAAAAAGTGCTGTGAGATGTGTAAAAGGTTGTAAGTTTCTATCAACAACATGCAAGACACAATTATAATTCCAACCTTGCTAACTTTCTGGTTTTACAGGTTTAAATCAGTATTTTCAGGATACTAGCTACATAACCTTTTGGCTAACTGTGTAACCTTGCATTATGAGAAGCCCTCCAGAAGACAAGCAATAAAACAAAACAAACAAACAAAAGTAGCATTTCAATTCAACTGTTGAAATCATGTTTTTGTGTGTTGGCCAGATCTCCAACATCCCAGCCTGTGGCTGTGGGATCAGGGTTTCAGGTTAAGATGGATCCAGAATATGAACATCGCCTCCTCCGCCAAATCAACACTCAAAATGACAACTTGAGCCCTGTTGTGAGTCGTGTAAATGTTGCACAGCAACACTGAACTTGCAAACAACACTGAACTTGTGGTATTATCAAGTTATATTATAAATGAAATGATCAGAGAATTGACCAAACGTCCATAAATTCATAAACATATACACTTTTTTAATAATTTGTTGGTTTTGCAGAAACTGACACAGAGTCTGCGCGGTCGGACACCCACCAGCTCCCCGTTATCTTCCCCCAGAAAGCTTGGAGACAGATTCATTCCAACCAGAGCGGGGGCAAACTGGAGTATCAACTTTCACAGGATCAATGTATGAGCAGGTTGTTGGTAAATTTGTTGAGGAGTGTGTCTGTGCTTTTGCAAGAGAAAAGTAATATTCATGTGTGTAATACAAGACAAAAGTCTAAAGGTTACAGTGGGTTTGGATAAAGTTGATAACTGTATGCATATTCTGTCTGAGACAAGTTTGTATTACAAATTAATGACAATATCTTTGTGATATTTAGGAAAATGAGAAGTCACCAAGTCAGAACAGAAAAACAAAGGATACCTCTTCTGATAACATTAAAGGTAAATAAATGTAAATGCTATTTTGCAAATTATATTACTTGCTTATGTCTACCCAGGATTGTCATTTTATGCTTTTGTTAATAATAATTTTTATATTTTTTATTTTTTGTGCATGCAGCAGACGGGCTGGCCTACTCTGCTCTGCTGAAGAATGAGCTGCTGGGAGCAGGAATAGAAAAGATCCAGGACCCTCAGACGGAGGACAGGCGTTTACAGCCATCAACCCCAGAAAAGAGATGTCTCTTCACTGTATGAACATTTAACCTCATGCTTCTTATGTATTGAATTATATTGCACATTGATCATACAATGTTGGAAAAGATGCACGTACAATATGCTCTCGAGTGGGGGTTAAAAACAATATCAAAAAGTAGAATACCACTATTCAGTCAGTGTACAGTTTTTCTTCAATGTTTTATGTTATTTTATTGAAGCTGGTAGAGAATATGATGGTTTCTGCTTGTGTGTTCTTTGCAGTATTCACTTAATATCAAGAGGTCATCACCAGACGATGGCACCAACATCTCCCCCTACTCTCTATCACCTGTCAGCAACAAAAGGTAGAAGCTCTATTTTTTTAATTTAGTTTTTAGATATGTTATTGTTGATCACACTGCAAACAAAGAAACACATTTTGGCATTTGTTGCAGTCAAAAATTGCTGCGTTCACCACGAAAGCCAACTCGCAAGATCTCAAAGATCCCTTTTAAAGTCCTGGATGCTCCAGAGCTGCAGGATGACTTTTACCTCAACTTGGTGGACTGGTCGTCTCTCAACGTGCTCAGTGTCGGGCTGGGTACTTGTGTTTACCTGTGGAGTGCCTGTACCAGCCAGGTACCGTAAAGTGTTTAGACAACTGATTTTGAAACATGAATTTGAGTTTTTTGCTGTGTATGTACTGTATATTTAAAAAAAAAAAAAAAATATATATATATATATATATATGTGTGTGTGTGTTTCTTGGCAGCATTTATTACTATGCTAAGCCACAGTGAATCACTAGTTGAATTGTTCTTTCCTCAGGTAACAAGGTTGTGTGATTTATCAGTGGAGGGAGACTCGGTCACGTCAGTTGGGTGGTCTGAAAGGGTAAGTACATGCATCTTACTGCTTACAGGAAACTGTCAAGGTGAACTTTTAGTACAGTTAGTTTTTCTGAATAAAAGGAATCTTCATGTTTTTAGGGTAACCTGGTGGCAGTGGGGACTCACAAAGGCTATGTTCAGATCTGGGACGCTGGTGCTGGCAAGAAACTCTTTGCCCTGGAAGGACACACAGCTAGAGTTGGTGAGAACATTTTTGCTGTGTTTAATCTCTGAACATGGATTATAAAGTACCTTAACCGGAATGATGAAGTCACAATAAACACAAATAAACTGAAGACAAAAAAAAAATAGAAAGCTTTATTAATGCTTGACATTCTTGATAATTGTGTCCTGACATTTTAGTCAAATTTTGAGAGTATGACCCAGCATAAATTAATTTTTACTCTGTCTGCAGGAGCGTTAGCATGGAATGCAGACCAGTTGTCTTCGGGAAGCCGTGATCGTTTGATTCTCCAAAGAGATGTGCGGACCCCTCCACTCCAGTCAGAGAGACGGCTGCAGGGACACAGACAGGAAGTGTGTGGCTTAAAGTGGAGCACTGACCATCAGCTGCTCGCTTCTGGTGGCAACGACAACAAGGTTCAGTTGTTATTTTTATTAAACTTGCCTTCATCTTTGTGCATTTACTCATTGTGTCCATTGATGTGGTTGTTATTTGTCATCTTAGCTGCTGGTTTGGAACCACTCCTCGCTGAGCCCAGTGCAAACGTATATGGATCACTTGGCTGCAGTGAAAGCCATTGCCTGGTCCCCCCACCAGCACGGCCTGCTGGCCTCTGGGGGCGGCACTGCCGACCGCTGCATTCGATTTTGGAACACCCTGACCTCACAGCCGCTGCAGTGTATGGACACCGGCTCTCAGGTCTGCAACCTGGCCTGGTCCAAACATGCTAATGAACTGGTAAGTGACTCCAGATACATACTGTGCACAATGATTTACTGACTTTATTCTATAAATAAACAATTGTCATGAAGATCACACTTGCATTAAGAATAAGGTGCTACTTGGCCTATTTTTATGCGTCAAGACAATGCCTGTAAAAAGTTGGCACTTGTACTTAATTTGTATCAGTTTTCAGTGATTTCTCACTTTGACAGTAGTCCAAGCTTTTTATCGGCCTAATTACTGACACTGCCTATTCCTGAGCCCACTGACACTGCAATTCAACAAGCAAACAAGTCCAAGGGGGTAAATACTCTGAAACTCAATGACGAATGTAAATTGTGATACATTGGCACATTTCAATAAACCATGTTGGTATCTCTTGTGCCAGTGTTTTCTAAAATTAGGAATGTATGGGGTACTGTGTACTCAAAGTTTTTTTTTTAAATAAACCTCTTTATTACTTATGCTGTTTCCATATTTTATTGTGAGATACTTTAAAAAAGTACCTGTTTTCACTGGAAGAAGTGTTGCCTCTTTCCGTTTTATATCTTTGGCACAAGTCAAGTCAAGTGAATTTTATATAGCCAAATCACAACAGAAGTTATCGCACACATGTAAAATATGCATTGTTGAGACCAGTACAACACGATGGTCTTGTTTATTTGCAGTAATAGCATATATGTGGCTAACTAATTCATTTATTAATAGTGAGTTACACAAAGCCTCCTTGGATTTAATATTGCCTGTTTTTTCAGGTGAGCACTCATGGCTACTCTCAGAACCAGATCTTGGTGTGGAAATATCCAGCTCTCACTCAGGTTGCCAAACTCACAGGACACTCCTACAGAGTGCTCTACCTGGTCAGTGTGTGTGTTTTCTCTCTGATGAGATTGTGATCTTGCCATTGGTCATGTCAATGAAAAAGCTGGCCATATTTTCTGGTGATTATTTATTTATATTTAGGCCATGTCCCCGGATGGTGAGGCGATTGTGACAGGAGCTGGAGATGAGACTCTTCGCTTCTGGAACGTATTCAGTAAAACAAGATCAACTAAGGTGAGAAAGCACTTTTTGGGAACAGCATTCTGTAATCACATGTCTCCTCATATCTGCAAAATAATTGACCAAGTTTCTTTATCTTTTGTTTCAGGAGTCTGTATCAGTTTTAAATCTCTTCACTAGGATACGATAACTTTAAGCAAATATTAAAACTGTAAAACTCTAGTTTGAGTGGATCTTGGCATGACCACTGGATAGCTCATCAACATGGTGCTAAGGACATACAGTACAATCGCAGCAAGCACTTTTTTTCATGCTAACAATTGTTTGCAAAATTCTTTTTGACTTTTGTGCTCTCATTATGAATGTTGTATTTTTTTAATGTATACGTGGGTTGATTTCAATTTGTTATGTGTTCACAACAAGAAATCATAGGCCTTAACATTTTGTGTTCTAATAATCTGAAATGTAGAGGGAGCATTTTTAGTTTTTGTTTAACTCAGGTCTTATTTATTTAACACTGCAGTGAAAGCCATAGCAGTGAAGGCTGTAATGGCTTCAATGGAGAAAAATGCCATTACATATTATAACTAAAACATAAAAAATAACCATAATCACCTAGTAAGGCCTTTACAGTATATGCACCATGTTTACTGTGATCCTTAGATACTAAGGTTAAAAGTGGTTGGCTAAAATAATGCAGTTTTGCTCCTGTGGACAGAAAGTCTAATGCTGTGCATCAAGACATATACTACATAGTTGATTCTTTGTCGTAAAGGAAGAAATAAAAGCTCATGGAACTGAAGAACCGGTGTATATTTCCTATTTGCCATTAAAAAATTCCATTTCTGTTCCATTTATTTTTTTGGACTTAATTTAGTTTAGTTGCACTTTTGTTGTTAGATTATATTTTGTAATGCTGCATCTTAAAATTACTATTTAAAGAGCATGATTGTATAATGTTTATGCAGCTCATGATATGAAAAAAATGGTTGGATTGTTAGCAAGATTTTCCTTTTGAGTGAGTGCTTGAATGTAGTTTATTTCACCATTTAATTCAATACCATGCAGTTAAATTAACTGTTTACGGATTTAACTGTTTACAATTTGCCATTTATTTAAATACCAATGGAACACATATTAACAAAAGTGATCATACCAGGGATATAACTACAGAGTATTTGAGAAATAAATAAAACAATAAATTAATGAATAAAGTTGAATCATCCAACGCATTATTTATTTATATATGTAAAGTTACCATACATTATATTGTGTTTTTATTTTGTGGAATTTTCCCAGTTTGTGTTTCCATGAAAACAACCGACTAGAGGCGGCGCTGCCTAAACGGATATGCTGACCGGAAATAACGTTACTGCGAACAGGCGGGAAGTTGAAAGTTTGAACATTTCAGATAATTAGAAACATTTCCGTCGATTACCTGTATTAAAGTAAAGTCGCATCCTCAACAAGAACAGAGTAAGTTTAACCACTACAATTAGCAAAATGTGGTCAACGACGCAAGCTACTACGTTAGCTGACAGGAATAGCAGCCTGTTGGTGGTGCTAGCTAGCTAGCTAGCTAGCTAACTAACGTTACGAGTTGTTTAACTACTTTCTGTTGCCTGTCAGGATGGCGGACAGAAATCTTGTGCGGGAGATGAAACGTTGGGCGACAGAGGAGTTCAATCTGTCCCCGGACAGCCTGCCAAATGACAGCTATTTTAAAACGTGGGTATCAGCGTGTCTTTACTATCGCTGTTGATAACGTATGTTAACACAGGTCCTCACAGTTGATGCTTAATTCGTAGCGTTGGAACAAACTAATGCTGATCATTTTTTTTATAGGCTCTGTATCGGGACAGGGAAGTCAATATGGAAATATATTATCCAACACGTTTTTCACCAGAGGTTAGTCTTAACACTGCCTTACTGTTCTGTAACCCCTTGGGGTAATGTTGGCTTCTTGTATGTCATCTCAGAGCGCACTCAGTCTCCATTTGTCTGGTCAAAAGAAAGAACATCATGGCATCTGAGAAATTGCTTAATCTAAAATAAACTGCAGTCTCACCCTCAGTACACTATATGACTTGGAAGATGGGCAAATAATAGATCACAGCTTTCTGACTGTTTCTCTGTTTTTCCAGGAACGTGAGGATCATGCGTGGCAACCTCCAGTGGTATCCTTTCAGGCTCTGATTGAGGATTTGAAGCCACTAGTGTCTTTGCAGTGGCCATGGCAACTTCACGTGTACATTTTAGTCATTGTGTTGCTCTTGTAGATGTGAGTGAGAGGTCACTTAGACAGAAGAGAGTCTGTATCTTGCTCAAGACTTGATGCTGTTTGTATGTGTATGTTCTGTCAATGTACACCCTCCCCGTCCTGTGATTGCCATGGGTGGCATACATACAGTGGATGCTTTCTTGGGGAGTCCTGGTTGTCCCTGGTTCAAACCTTACGAGGAACCTTTTGCTGCATCCTATTCCCTCTCGGTTTTCCTGTCGATTGTTTGTTGTGCTGTCTTATAAATACCCCAAAAATACTTAATGTAAAATACTAACTATGCCCACTTCCTATACTTGGTATTACTCAGTATGCTAAATTCCTCAGTCACAACCACTGTGTGTTCAGCATTTATCCAGTAAATTCCTTGACTTTATGATCTTCAAGGTACAAAGTTCTTCAAGACAAAGAGGTAGGCTACAACTTGTTTTCCTTCCTTGTTGTGGTTTATTTCTATTTCAAGATATACCTGCTCGATGGAATTTTCAGTAAGAAAGCCACGGATAAACTAAGATGTGTTTTGTTTTTGCATGTTCAGTTGAAGCAGGCTGAGGGCCAGAGTGAGGCTGCTAAGCAGAGAGAGCTTCAGAGGAAGATCGAGCAGCTCAGAGCTGAGATCACTCACCTGGACTCTCAAATTAGTGGAACAGAAGAACAGTTGGCTACACAAGGTTAGTCCATCACATGCAATAAGGGCTGGGTATCTGATCTGAAGACTACATTACTTCTTTGCAGAAGGAGGAAAGCCAGCTCATTGCTGCCGTTTGCTTAGCTCAAACAATATTTAATGATCTCCCACACCAGTGATTTCTGCAATTTACCAATAGAGCAGTTCATCAGCCGTACCTGGGCCCAGGTGGAGGACAGCCGGCGCAGAGAGCTGCTCCTGCAGGCCTTCAGGCAGCGCTGCATCTTGGGCCGCAAGGTGCTCTCTGATGACACGCAAACGGTCAGTGGGCACTGCCAGGCATTGGAACAGATGGCCAGGTAAGGCAGAACATTGAAAGTTAAAGTAAAATAAAAATGAATGAAGTAAGATCAGTTACATATCTGTACTAATCATGTAGTACATAAGAGCTGTGTTGTGTTTTGAAGGAAAGCAGAGATTGAAGTGCTGTTTGATAATAAGCCTTCCAGCAGCAGTGATGGTGACAACCTCAACTCTAAAGTCGCAGCAGAGGCACAGGTCCTGGTAAGAGCTGCCTAAATATGGTCTGTATCTTAACGAGTAGAGTTGAGTAAGGTGCACTTTATCTATCTCGGTGTATTGCTGCTATCCATTACCTACATGTTACAGTCAGAAAAATAAAGAGTGACTACTAGGCAAACTGACAAAATGCTACACATTGGTTGTGTCCGAAATCACATCCTATTTACTATATAGTGCACTATATTTAACATCCCTGATTTTATTTGAGTGTCTGAATTCCCACATGTACACTACTCTCTGCTAACAACTGCAGTTATGCGACTCTTAGTCTCGCATTGTCAGACCTATCTCCACAGCACTGCAGAGTGAGGTCCTGCTACACAACAGATACATTCTGGGATAGGAGAAAAAAACGCTCTGGGTTGTTTGCATTTCTTTAAACCAATCACAATCGTCTGGGGCGGCGCTAAGCTCTGGAAGCAGTGACGGTGGCTCTGCAAAATCGTACTTCGTACACAGCAATCTCCACCAATCGCTTCCAAAACATCCCAGTTAGATAGTAAATGCTGTAAACATATTCTTTGTAAATCTTTACAATCGTTCCCCAATAAGACCGAGCAGGCCTGCCTGGTTGCACAATCCAAATTTTCTTCAAAACCTTTTCAGCGTGTAGCTTGCTTGTTCAAAGTTTGTTGTTTGCCGAAGCAAAGGAATTTTGTGAACGGCAACACACACAGAGAGTGGAAGTGGAGGGCTCACGTGCCAGATGTCAGGCAGTTATCCTGGAAATGTATTTCCATTGATCCAGACTATCTGACTCCACCTGTCAAGAATGACAAAATCTCAATTTCCAGCTCACTATAGAGGAAACTAATGAGTGTGTATATATAGTGTCGTATAGGGTGCAATTAATGAGGGGGATTGTTGCTGGTTGTTTCATTATGTATCTTGTTATACCATCTTGATAGTATTATCATAATTCTACAGCTGGTGGAGATATGCACTGATTTTATGTTTGCCAGCTGCATATTTTAGAAGAAGTTATTCCAGTTGATCTTAAATCACAGATTACAAATCTGACTAATGTAGACCAAGAGGCCTGTAATACATCAGCTGCAGACTGAGGGAAATAATCCCATTTCTTTTATTTTTCCCCATTAGCGTGAAGTGAGACAGCTGTGTGATGACAGGGTCCACTTCTATCAGTCTTTACAAGAGAGTGAACTGAAAACGGCGCACTCTGCAGCCAAACAGTAAGGATTACAGTGATACAGTATTTGAGAAATCCACTATTCAAAACCTGTCTTTCAGAATGTTGTCAACTTCTTCTTTCTTGAGTTAATCACTTATCTCTCCGTTTCCTCTCAGTATGACTCGTGAACAAAGGACTGCTGTGTTTCAGTACTGGCTGAGTGCTGTGGAGGTTAGTGCATATTGATCAAATTTCACTTATTTTTTCACACTTACATACTGTACATTTTCACTTTGAATTACATGTTGTTGCTTATCATGTCATCAGAACTTGATGGGTGATTATCCGCCAAACCACATCCTCTTAGCATTGGAGCATTTAGCTTCCAGAGAGCAGAACGAACTAGAGAAGAAACTCGCCTCTCTGGATGTGACACAAGATGTGACGGCTCTAAGGTAAACTTCAACATTATTATATTGTTCTCTCTACCTTTTTAAGACTATTAAAAAAAACAACGTTCGTCAGAGTATTTATGTAGCATTTTAATTGCAGGTTCCGCTATGAAAGCAATCACCTACTGGACATGTCAACAGAAGAGGATAATGAGTTGCCATCCGTTAAGAGCCTCTTAGAGGTGCTATACACAAACACACATAGACACTGTAATGTAATATTCAGGAAGTAGAAGGACATGTCCTTGCGTTTTTTTGTCCTTGCGGAATTAAAACATTTTTTTATTGTATTTGTTGTCATTTCCAGGTTGCTTGGGAAGAGGTGGAGCAGAGTTTGGTAGAACTGGCCCGGACTCGCTCCAGAGTCCAGCAGCTCCAAAATCAGCTGCAGGCCCGCAAGAAGGAGGTGGAGCAGGAGGTGTCTGGCATTGCAGATGAGCTCCACATTGACACCTTGGCACTGTAAGCAGACTCACTGTAGAGTTTGTTTATGAGGTTCCCACAAGTCATGAAAAGAGTCTATAATCCCAGGAATAATATTTTGGTGATGACATTTCAGACTATAAACTTCAGGAAGAAGGAGCAGAATTATTTTGTAGTAGCTCATTATTGTCAAGCATTTTTAACTGAAGATTTAACAATTTCTTCTTTTTCTTTTTTGTCTCATTCTTTGCATGTTTTCTGTCTTTATTTTGCTATTTTTGTGTTTGCATATGCAATAAATGTGTTGCTAACACAGAGTAGCTAATAGTCAAATTAGAGTTGTGATCTGGGCAAATAAAAAAACTTGTTTTATAGCATATATTTATTACGTATACATATACTTATTACGTATTTTTCTTTGTTGCTGTCAGGTCAGCTTTAGAAGTGGAACTTCAGTGTGTGATGAAGGCGGCGACCAGGGATCATATCAGAGACAGGTGTATCCAACTTGACCAGCATGCCAGAAGCCGTCAGGAGGCGCTTAGGAACCTCCACAGTCAGTGGCAAAGCATCCTTGACTTCAGACAACTAGTGGTGAGAGTTAACTTACAATATGAGACCTCTCATAACCTTTGCCAGTGTTACTCCTGTTTCAAGCATTTTCTACATGTTTCAAAATATATCAGTAATTATTTAGGAAAGTGTGTGTGTAAGTGTGTGTGTGTGTATATAAACATTTTGATTTGCCAAACCTTTTATGAAATAAAAACGCAGGTGTCAGTTTTTCTCCAACATATATATTATTAAACATGTGCTGTTGTGTCTCTCCAGGTTCTCAGACAGGAACATATCAGAGGTCTGATTAAGGGGAACTCCACGGCCAAGATGGAGCTGATTCGTCTGCACACAGAGGTGTGGATGTTCTCCATCTGTGACACTGATGTAGAGAGATTATTATAAGATTTACTTCATGGTGGTGAAATACATGTTTTAACCTCTTCAAGCTAAAAAAAAAAAAAAAAAAAAAAAAACTTTTTCCACAAAACTTTTTTTTACCATCTCTTGAGGATTTCTATGCCTCTGTCTTGTTTCAGTTACAGGGATTTGTCCAGGGCAAACTGGTGCCACAGTTTGAAGTTGTCACCACTGCAGCCAGCAGTCAAAGGAACTCCATTTCCAAGGAGGCCCGACAGTTGGGAACGGTTTCGCTTCTTGCTCTGGACCGTAGGACCGTTGAAGGGTAAGAATAAGTTGCCTGATACCTGAAGAGGTAAACCCCAGTCATTCCACATTTTTTCCTTTGTTTCAGAATGCAAAGAATCCCTGCATTGTGGTTGTCCATCCATCGCTTGCAGTCCCCGACCTTTAGCAGCTTGTGTCAGAGCCTGGCCTTCCCACAGTACAGGGTGAGTATGGGCATATAATGCATCAGTCTGTTGTAAAGAAAAGAAAGAAATTATCTCCTTCTTCTTTCTCTTCTTGCCCAGAGCAAATGATTAAAACATATGAGGAATATAATGAAATAGATTATCATTAATATGCATTTTAAACATTCTAAAACATTGTGTAACTTTGCATATGAAGTTTGCCTGCAGACACTCATTGCATTCCTATAAAAGTTGTGCTGGCAGCTCCTAAAGTTCACACTGCTCCTTAAACGCCACATGCCCAGAGTGGTTTTAATTGGCAAGCTGACTGCAAGTGCCATTGCTCGACCCCAGTCCTTTCACCAGCAGGCCTTATAAAAAATATTATCCATGAAAATCGGTTTTACTACACAGAGGCACAACAGCCTTGTTGTTGTGTAAATAATTGTTTTTCTTGATTATTCTGTTTTTGTGATCACCGGGAGCCGAAATCACAATCACGATTAAATTTCGACTAATTGCACAGCCCTACTCAGAAGTTATATTTTGCTTTTATATAGATGCATTTAATTTCATGGTATGTTTTTCTCCTTTGCTTCATTCTCTGACTTTGAAATTGTCTCCTTCGTCTTACACTTCAGGCTCCAGAAGAATTGTGTTCCCATGCGCGCTCTCAGCAGCTTGAGTTGCATTTTCTCCAACAGTTACGGCAACTTCATTCTGCTACCCTGCAGAAAATACAGAAGGAAACAGAGTTGCTGCATGCATCTGATCAGAAAGGTAATCAGGGAAATTCATCAAGAGTGAATCTTTTATCATGCTTAAGCAATGCAAATAAATGAATGCTAAAAGAAGTTTTAGGAATTTTTATAAATTTTAGTAACAACAAAACTACTGTGTGTCTACGCTGTGCCTCCTAGCTCTGCTGTCCAGAGTCGTGGAGGAGGATCAGAAGCTTCTGGAGGCTCTGGTACCGAGAGTGAGAGGCCTCACCCAACGTAGCGCCCAAGGCCTTTCTTATGGGGCACAAGTCAAAACTGCCATTTCTTACTGGTGAGGCACATTTCTGAAGTAGATAACCTATTGTAAAACAATGAATGCACCACGATTTAGCATATAGTTTCCTTTCTAAAGTGTCTGTTAAGGAG
The DNA here is from genome assembly GCF_008315115.2 of Sander lucioperca. Taxonomy (NCBI): domain Eukaryota; kingdom Metazoa; phylum Chordata; class Actinopteri; order Perciformes; family Percidae; genus Sander; species Sander lucioperca. The sequence goes on from NC_050183.1 coordinate 6,697,584, forward strand.
AGTTTTTTTTTTTTATCCGTTAACATTTTACCAACCAGCTTCATTGCTGAGATTTGGGGATGAGCCTGCTTGGCACAGCTCTGCAGTGGAGTGCATGAGGGCAAGCAGCACAAGCAACCGTGCAGGTTTTAAACAAGTCTGTTGTCTAACCATGCTACCTAAACTACACTTCCAAGTGAAAATGAACGTGAATGTGACAAGATGTCACTGAAACAGCCTGTTCTGAACATCCATTAGTTTCTCCTTCCCGGTTAAACTTTAATACTGTACTTGCATTAATTGTGTACGCAGTTTTACAGTGCAATAGATGTGTTTCTGTTTTTGCTTTCCAAATAAGTGGTTTAGATAACTAACTAACTCTGTTAAACTGAAATTTTTGTTTATAATTGTCTGACTACTTGCCTTTTTTTTTTTTTGCCATAATGAAGTCTACTATGGAGGGAAAAAATACATGAATGAGAGTAACAAATTAGGGCTGGTCAATAATTCGGTATTTTTTTTTTTTTGTTTCAATGGAATCATATTTTGTTGAACTAAATGAACAAAATTTTGTTGTTCAGTGATTCCCAGCCAATTGTGATTCTAAACTACAAAACAGTTTTATTTGTCTGATCTAGTTAATAACAGGAAAACGCAGTACATTGCATTTTCTATTATTTGTGATAGTTAGATATTTCAACATCGCCCAGCCCTAAGCTGAGTCAAATTTATGTTCAATTTAAGTTATGGCCAAAACAATGAAAAGAATAAAATAAGTTTTCCTTCATCATTCATTAATAGTAAACTCTGGTTTAAACATTTGCTGCTTGCAGACAGATTTTTTTTTTCTACATATGAATGCATTTGTGTTATTTTGGATTTATACCTTCAGTCAGGAGCAAAAGGTCTGGTTTGCCGGTTAACTTTTTCTGTTTCGTGTCTGTTGAAACATCTAGGTGGGATCGGCCAGCCCAACATGTCCTACCTGAGGTCAGTAAAGGAGGACTGACTTTTCAACAGTGGCTACAAAGGTGGAAACTTGCTGCCAAAGCCTCGTAGGGGACACCACGTAGTTTAAATATATATGAGATCCCTTACTGCACCTTTTCAGTGGAAAAATGACCATGCTACAGTAGTTAGAAAATGCACACTAATATGTTTTTCATGCTCATCACTTCTTTTGATGTTTTACCATGTGAAAGTCAGTCACTATTAAATACTTTTAAACCTAATTATTTGCTCCTGTCTTCATTGCAATGCATTTAAAAAAAATACAATAAAGTTGTTGAACGAGCTGAATCGATGCTGCAGTTTGCTCATATGCCCACTGAATGAGCTGCAGATATCTATAATTAGCCAAGTATTGATCTGGCTCACAGTCGGTGCTCAGTCTGTCGTTAATTCTTGTAGTTGTGGGTACAATGTAGAAGTATGTAGCTATCGTTTCACACGGAGCAACATTGTTCCTGTGTAGCAGTGAAGGGGGAGTGGAGCAATCTGATTCCTGAGGACTCAGCTCCTCCCATGGTTGCGGCTGCGCAGTTCAATTTTTCACTCCTTTTTTTTCAATTTTTCACTCCTACTCTGGCTTCCGGACGCCAAGACAGACCTCTGCCGCCGAATTTAAAGAGACAGGCGATAGTTATTTTAAATACGATAAACGGCAACCATTGTCCCTTAGCTTATTTCCCGACGCTTCTTGTCTCAGCTTGTTTAAATCGATGATGATGTTTTATCAAAGTCGCAGCGAGTAGCAGCTTGTCTGTCATCACCCTCCACGCTGCTGGATTTTCCGTCCTTTTGCGCTGTAGCGAGACTGTCCAGCTAGGCAAAGTAGGGTTGCTTGCTGGCAGGCTGGCTTCCCGACCGAGAGGAAGGTTTGTCGGCTAGCCAACAACTGGAGGTAACACCGAAGCTTCCCTCTCAAGTTGTGGTAGTGGCTCTCAAGCCTCCTGTCGCCGGGATAATGGCGAAGATTCAGGCGCACACCGCGAAGCAAATAAACCAAATTCAAGACAAGCCTTACGTTATAACACAAAAGCAAGTGCAGCAGCAGCACTTCCAGAAGCTGAAGGTAAGAAGACAACGGGCACGACAAGGGAAAAGTCCCTCAGAGTCAGAACCATTTTGTTCGTCGGATCATTGCATTGGATTTGAGGCTTTTCTCTTTCTCCCCTAACGTCGAGAGAAGTGAAAGGGACGGCTGGCTAACGTTAGTTAGCTCGCTGGCCTATTAAAAGTAATTCATTGCTAAACAACCGAAACATTGACATTTAAGGTTAGATGTGGAGGCTGTATTTAATTAATGAATGTCTGAGTGACAGTCAAGTGGCACAGTTAGCAGTAGTTTCTTTTTTACGATGTCAATAACAGCCACTGTGAGCAAACGTTAACTCAAACCTCGGTTGTGGGAAGTTCCTCCTTGTTCGTTTTTTTCAGCTCCCTGAACAAAGTGGAGGACGTCAGCCAGGCCAGCCAAGAACGGCTATTTCAGCTGATTAGCAGCTTCATTACACATTTCTTTGTTGTCGTATTAGTTGAATATAACATGCTGTTTTTGCCAACACGATACTGTTGGCTAGGGACCAGCTGTAACTAACTTAAACACATTGTATAAATGTGTAACGTTATGTGGGTAACGTTAGGTGTTCTAAGTGTTCGTGGAGTTATTACCGTCAGTTGACTGTCTGTTGGCTAACGTTAGCTTAAACAACCCTCTTTAAATGTGGACTGTTTTTGACAACGCGTTGTGCACACGTTTTGTTTTTTTATCGTAACCTATCCTAGCTTGGATGTAGTGAATAAAGAAAGCTGAGGTCCAGTGAACAAAAGCCGCTTGGTGGTTCTTGTATTCGCCCATTTATTTTTAAACGGTTACTTGTACAGCTTGTGCAGCTATGTACAGCTAACGTTAACTAGTGCATTTGTTGATATAGCACTTCAGCAGACAATGAAGAAAGCAAACATTACCTATTTATTTAACTTCATATAAAAAAATGTCCACATAGTATTGAGAAATGTAAATATTTCTGTTTGATAGTGGCACCCCTTGGAATTTGACAGTAGTACTTGCCAATACATTTATAATTATTAATGAGACACAATGTAGACAAGCCATTGTCCAACATGTTCAAGAGCCTGATGACATTCCTGTAAAATCCTTCTTCATCAACAGCACAAACAGGGTGTTTGTTAAAAAGCTTCTCCACAGGTCCAGGGTGATTTTTCTTTGTGCTGCATTCATGATTTTTTTTTTCTGTGTTTAGGTTGAAGATGCCTTGTCATATCTGGACCAAGTCAAAATTCGTTTTGCAAATGATCCTGGCATATACAACAAGTTTCTAGACATCATGAAAGAGTTCAAGTCACAGAGGTATTTATGCAAGAAGTTACTTACTAAATGAGTTTTAGTAATGCATTTTTAATGACTGTATTTTCCTAATACAGTCTCTTGAGATACTGAATGGTGGAGCTTGTGTGTAGATTTTGATTACGTTGCAAAGTTTTAGTACCAAGGAATCAACCACACATTTTAAGGCATTATCAATAAGTAAGAAATTGCAGATATCATCCAACTCTAATTATCCAGCAGATTATATTCTCTTGTAATTTAATTGTGGGATGACATAAATTATTTGTTTCTTTTTAAACAAAGCTGCAACACTCTTTTTTTTTATTAGGAGTTGGTTGTCTTCATGCAGCACATGAGAGAGAAGGCTACTTTTTATTTGCCTCTGTCATCCACACCACTAATATGTCTGCCTGTTCTCTTAAATAGCATCGACACACCAGGGGTGATAAACCGCGTGTCGCAGCTCTTCCATGGACACCCAGACCTAGTCTTGGGCTTTAATGCCTTCCTACCACCGGGGTATCGGATAGAGGTCCCGAAGAATGGGGTGGCTTTCCTCCAATCTCCGTTCTCCACACAGGTGAGACTCTCTACGACTGAAGTTGATAAATTCTCAAAACTAGTACTTTATTTATCTTCAAAGCTAGGAAACTTTCAGCAGGTGCATCATTAGAAACTCATGGTGTGCTGAACGGTACAGTATGTGTGAACTTTTATATTCTTAAGAGGAACCAGGTGTTTCCTCCACACTTAATTTCAATTGGGTGCTCAAGATCCCAAGTTTTTGAAAGATCCAAAATATGACATGCTGAATTGTACACATACACTCAGTTGCCACTTTATTTATCATAAAGTTGAATCAACACCTATTCAAAACAGTTTCAACAAAAACTGTTGTAACATAACTTCATGAAGGTAGGATTTATTAACAAGAATACATACTTTATTAATCCCCTTGGATCACTCTGTTATTATACACTACCTACAAATCCCTTCTTAAAACACATATTTATTCTCAGGCTTTTAACAAACTATGATAGTTGCCTTTTTAAATTATTGTCGTTTTGTCTTTAAACTGGTGTTTGTGTGGTTTTTTTTGCTATCTTTGATTGTACAGCACTTTGGTCAACTGTTTTTAAATGTGCTTTATAAATAAATTTGGATTGGATTATACACAGGCTCAAAATACAGACACATGCAAACAGGACCTATGTCAGACAGAGGTGGCTGCCCAGTGCCTTGCTCAAGCGCACCTCGGCAGTGCCCAGGAGGGGAACTGGCACCTCACCAGTGCACACTCCGTACTTGGTTCGTACGGGGACTTGAATCGTCGATCCTCCGGTTCCCAAGCCTAGTCCCCACAGACTGAGCTACTGCCATACAGGGTTGTTGTATTAGACTGCATTAGTTTTAGCAAGTTGTACCTAAGAAAACTGGCAACTGAGTGTATGTAATGTGTATAAAAAAAAAATGGGTGTGATGGTATCTCTCCTAGACACTTTGATAGATATTTGGTTACATTGTCTACAATTAGACATAAAAAGATACAGAAGAAGTTTCTAATGTTATAGATGCATTGTGACTGAGCCGATGTGTTATTCAGTTTCAATTCAGTCCACATTTGGTAATTAATCATTAGTGTTTTCAGTTTTGGTTGACAGAAAAAAAAAATAAAGGATGCAGAGACTACTTTCAGGTTTGTCAGTTTCACATGCAGAAAGACACAAAATAAGGAATTTAAATATAACTTTGCTGCCTAAACATATTCCTCTGAAAAAAATCCCAAGAATCAAATGCCAATGATGTTGGTATGTTTGTCTGTGAAAGATTTTCTTTGTTTGGATGGCTTAACTAAAGAATTTGTTTGGGCAACCTGAAGACCAGCGGAGGTGTGTGTCATACACACAAGCAGAGTGTTACTTGAGATTTGCATCAAAACCGTTGTTGGTGGAACGGCCATGTTGATTTTAGAATTAGTCACTGAATATGGTTCGATTGAATCTTTTTGTTTGACATAATAGTGCAAATATTTCACTCAATGTATGTGTGTGATATTACAAAAGTAAAGTAGACAAGATATGAATAATGTTGTCAAATAGTGTGAACATTTTTTTTGTATAACTTGAAGCTTTTTAGTTGTAAATTTGAGGGAAACACTGTGTCCGAAATCCCTCCATGTTTACTGTATAGTGCACTATATTTACAATCTGCCATTTTATTAGTGTCTGAATTTTGAGTGTCAAATGTATGCACTATATAGTGCCCCAAAGAATTCTCTCAATGCAATGGAAAAAGTAGTGTCCACAATGCAATGTGCCACATTATATTATTTGTAGATGTGAAAAGATACCATTCATAATTGTTTTGGTTACTGAGAGTTGTAGTTTTTCAAAATTTCGATCCTGTTCCTCCTCAAAGAATTAAGTAAGGGTTTAAGTGTTTAATTTTTTTAGCATTAAAATTACCGTACCACCATCTGGGCTGGCCTTTACTGGCAGATATTATTCCCCATATCTAATTTGAAGTAAACAACTTCAGTTACTTAAATGAATGCACCTCTTACCATGCAGCTTAACTTCCTTATCTGTCCAGGTATCCCCAGGCCAGCAGGGGAAGAGTGTCACCACCTCTGCAGTGACCGTAACCTCAGGTAGTGCCTCTGCTGCCAACATTGAAGCTGGATCTGCCCAGACCAGTGAAGTCAAGGCGGCCCCATCAGAGACCCTGTCCTCAACCCCAGCAGGACCTCCGGAGCCCCCCAGCCGTCTTTCTCTTCCCCTGACAAGCAGAGAGAGCCAGAATCAGGCGACCACCTCGTCTGTATCCCCACCTGCCTCAGAGACAAGCCCCGTAGAGTTTGACAGTGCCATCAGCTATGTAAATAAGATTAAAAACCGCTTCCTGGATCACCCAGAGATCTACAGAGCCTTCCTAGAGATTCTTCACACATATCAGGTATTGTGGAGATCAAGTGTGGTGATTTAAGTTGCTTTTTAGTTGGGTATTAAGATATAGGCAATGTAGGTTTTAGTTACTGAATTGAAGTTACATTCCTCCTTTTCCACCTTAAAGATTTGACTGTTCTTGTAGGGTTTTAGCAAAGCAGAGGTCTCTCAGCACTGTTATACTAGTAATTCCTTTCTAAATGGCTCGCTGGTATTTTAAATAAGAATTGAACAAGTAAATAAATGTTGAAGTTGAAGAAAGTTTGTGTTTTTGTCCAGTATCAAATTCCTAGAGCAGCCTGTTCCTTGTGCACCAAGACTATGACTACCATGTGTAGCCAGGCCAAATAATTAAAACTTTTTTAATCAGAGGTTTGATTCCTCACCTCTGATCACCATTTTTTTCCCCGTACCACCCCTCAGAAGGAGCAGTTGGAGGTGAAGGAAAGTCGAGGCGGCCGAGGCAGTAGTGGGATGACCGAAGATGAGGTGTTTTCTAAAGTTGCCAGTCTTTTCAAGGGGCAAGAAGACCTGCTGGCTGAGTTTGGGCAGTTCTTACCTGATGCCAAGAGATCATTGGTCAGTAAAGCATCACACAGAGATAAATAATGTAATGTAAAAATGAAAAAGGTTGTGACTCAATCAATGGCCTGTCTCGGCACCAAAAACATTTTCTTGTCGTATTTTCTTCTTAGTTTTTTAACACACATCACAACTAATTTGCTAATGACCTTTTTTTATTTCCATGCTACTGCTCAAAAGTTTCATTCTCATATATTCTTAGCAGTCAGTGTATTGCAAAATAAGTGCTTTTTACTCAACACTCTTTGAATACAGTAATTAAAAGTGCAAGTCCAAAGTAAAGCTAACACAATTTAGTAGATTAGTCGATCAACAGAATATTTAATTGCCACTATTTTGATAACTGATTTATCAAGTTTAAGTCATTTTCCATCAAAAATGCCAATTTTTGCTCCTCAAATGTGACTATTGGCTGTGTTTTTTAAAGTCTTCTATGAAAGTAAATGGAAGGACTGTTGGTTGCACAAAACAAGCTATTTTATTATGTCAACTCTATGTCCGCTCTAGGAAATATTGTGATGGTCCTTTTTCACACTTTGTGACACATTTCCTGTGTGCTTCATCTTCTGTAGTTCACAGGGAGTTCATTAACAGGAGGGAAAGAGCAGCTGAAAAGGCCAGAGGAGGACGACACAATAACCAAACAGAACAAAAAGAGGCCCAGGCCCATACTACTGCAGCACATGTCCCCACTGCTCAAGGTAAACTCTCAATTTAGAATAACCGCCTTAGGCAATGCACCAATGTATGTACTATTGTCCTTGAAAAGGTTCAACTCTTGTTAGCGTTCCCAAAGCAACAATTCAAATGCTTCAACTACAATAACTTTAATAATATAAAGATCATTAAGCATTAATTTCCTTTTTTATTTAGAAGAAAATGAAGTATTCCTGTACCAAAGATCAGTCCTTCGCTTCAGTGGGCAAACATGGAGTCTTAAGAGAATTCTCCTTCTTTGATAAGGTGAGGCTTCATTTTCCATGGCAGTGGTGTTAAATTTCCTTCATTATACTTGGTTCACACTGTTCTTTTGACCCATTGCCACATCGTTTTATTAATTGGTCTGACTTTCCTGTCAATCCCCTCATGATTCAGGTTCGTCGCCTGTTTAAAAGCCAGGAGGTGTATGAGAACTTCCTGCGCTGCATCGCCTTGTTTAACCAGGAAGTAGTTTCGGGAGCGGAGCTGCTACAGCTAGTCACTCCTTTCCTGGGGTGAGTGGATGAAAAGATGATTGAGCTGAATAAATGTTTAAATTGGTTGAATGAAATCAGGAGAATGGATGTACAAATGACTGGATACAGTAGCAGGGAGCAGCCAGAAAGTGTAGACGCTAATGTCTGGTGTTGTAGAAGAGGCATACTTGTAATACTGAAGGGGGCGGGGGCAACCACTGTTATTTTTTATTTTATTTATAAGTTTATTTGATTAGGACAATACACATTAATCAACATTTCTGTAAATGCGCCAGTGTTAGACAGTCGGCTAATTTTCAACTGTAGTCCTAATTACCTTGCATGCATGTCTTTATGGTGGGAAGAAACCGGAGCACCCGGAGGAAACCCACACAAACACGGGGAGAACATGCAAACTCCACACAGAAAGGCCCAGAACGACCTGGATTCGAACCCAGAACCTTCTTGCTGTGAGGCAGAAGTGCTAACCACTGAGCCACCGTGCTGCCAAAATGTTAAAAATGTGACCTGTATAAAAGGCTTTCAGGACCATTATTAAGAATTTCTTATTTTTTAAAAAATATTTTTCAGCATGTCTGCTTTATTGGATAGTGTTAGCTTGGAGAGAGACAGGAAAGAAAGGGGAGAGAAAGGGGATGACATGCAGCAAGGTGCCCGGGCTGGAATCAAATCCGGTCGCTGCGGTATTTAGCCTTGATACATGGTGCACACGCTCTACCAGGTGAGCTACTGGGGCACCCATATTAAAGAATTCTTAAAGGTATATGCAAATGGCACTGATATGATCATTACCTATTGAACTTACATGATCATTCCAATTATGAACCAAACTGTACCAAAAGAAATAAAACTAACATGACATAATGCAAATTTGTAGGATTGGTAGGATTATTCTGATCGGTAACACTTGGTTTTTGATCAGCTGTTCTTCTCCTGATTTATCTCTCGTTCATGATTTCATCCATCTCCTTCCAGGAAGTTTCCCGAACTGTACACACAGTTCAAGTCATTTCTGGGGGACAAAGAGCTCTCTCATGCTGTGTCAGGGCTGTCGGATCGCTACATGGAGGGGGGAGGGGGCAGGGAGGTGGATTATGCCTCCTGCAAGCGCCTGGGATCCAGCTACAGAGCACTGCCCAAGACCTACCAGCAGCCTAAATGCAGCGGGCGCACTGCCCTTTGCAAGGAGGTACACCCTCTTACATTTTCCTAGAGAGTTGTCACTAGATCAATGCATTGCTTGAAGGTGACGTGGAATTTTCTTGTAAATAAAAGTTCTGTTTACATTTAATGTTACTCAACAAGATGCATTGTGTGTATCCTTGAGGTCTGTTGAATGAGTTTTCTTCCGCATAAAACATTTGCAAAGCTGATTTTACTTAAAAGTTTGAAACATGCATTATTTACATGCATACTGTGTCCTCCTTCCCTGCCTTTTGCTGGAATGTTGCTGTTTTTTTTTTAGAGTAAATGATAGAAATGCTAGAATATTATGTCATTGTGAAATATTTTCCTATAGAAAGGGTTTTCCCATTGTTGATTTTTACATGTGTGTCTGTATGTGTGTAGGTGTTGAACGACACCTGGGTGTCATTTCCCTCTTGGTCAGAGGACTCCACCTTCGCCAGCTCGAAGAAGACTCCTTATGAGGAGCAGCTGCATCGCTGCGAGGATGAAAGATTTGAGGTGCGTCTACCCTAACAAGGATCTATTTACACTTCTTGCAGAGCAGGGAGGTTTGTATAAACATCACAATTTACTGTGTATGTTTTTATCTTTGTGTCCCTGCTCTCGTAAAAGACAATATATTAATACTGTAGTTCAGTGGTTCCCAACCTTTTTGATCTGAGGTACCCCCACAGCCCTATCAGATGAACTCACGTACCCCTTTATCGATTCCCAATGTATGTTTCAAATGTAGCCCAAATGTGTTCAGGTGTGACTGTTGACTTAATGTTAATATGTGAGTATATTCGTTTAATCAAAAATTATACTATTATTTCAAATTAGTTGAGCTACTCTACAATCTGTCCACGTACCCCCTGGCAACTGCAGAAGTACCCCCTGGGGTACAAGTACCCCTGGTTGGGAATCACTGCTCTAGTTGATGGTTGCCTTCTAAAAGCTCTGCATCTGTAACTTTCCACTTATAGTTGGACGTGGTTCTGGAGACAAATCTGGCCACCATCAGGGTGCTGGAGAGCGTCCAGAAGAAGCTCTCCCGTCTTTCCCCAGAGGACCAGGACCGATTCAGATTAGATGACTGCCTGGGCGGCACCTCTGAGGTCATCCAGCGTCGTGCGGTGTATCGTATCTATGGTGACAAAGCCCCTGAGATCATCGAGGGACTGAAGAGGAGTCCTGCTACCGCTGTGCCTGTGGTGCTCAAGAGGTCAGGACTGTCTTTTTATTTCAAATTTATTCATCGGTAACACGTTTTTAATGGAAGAAATTCGATGGCTGAATTCTTGTTTAGGACCTTGTTGTGCATGCATCACTATTATGGTCAATTATACATATTGATAGAATGCTCTAATTTTCTTGTATATCAACATTGTGAATATGGAAAGGAGATTGTTGCTTGCCATTAGACAGCACACTTACGTTAACAGCAGGGAGGTTTAACTAAGTGACGGAATGATAGTAATGTTGATTTGATGACAGAGTAAGATCCTTGTATCAACAGTAATCTTTGTGCATCCTGCCCACCAAAGGTGAACTATACCAGCAACAGCTGTTTAAAGAATGCATCCTAAAAACTGACATGTTCCCTCCCAAAGATACTTTAACCCTTACAAACAAACTGCATTGTGCCCAAGCAAGATCAGGGGCAGACATGTTAACGTAACACATTTATAGAAGTATCTTTATTAAAGGTGTGTCTTTCCTACAGGTTGAAAGCCAAGGAGGACGAGTGGAGAGAGGCCCAGCAGGGTTTCAATAAGATTTGGAGGGAGCAGTACGAGAAGGCCTACCTGAAGTCCCTCGATCACCAAGGAGTCAACTTCAAACAGAATGACATGAAGGCCCTGCGGTCAAAGAGCCTTCTCAATGAGATTGAGAGCGTCTACGATGAGGTAAACACTTTCTTCCTGTTTGCCATCTCAACACTAGAGCTCTCATAATTTGAAAAGATAATTGGGTGAAAATGTATCAAATTACATTTATTTATAATTTTTGGGCTAGGTTGTAGAGCCATACCAGAGGCTAGACACAATACAATTGTTCATTATATTTTAAACTGTTAATGAGCAAGTTAACTTGGAATATAACCCCTTCAGAAAATGCATTCAAACCCAAAGCCCACCAAACAATAGAAATCACCTTATTCTGGTGGTGATTTCTTTGTAATGATTGGGTTGGTTGATACCTAGTCTATATCTTTTGACGTTCCACTTCTGGGATTGCTCCGTTGCTGCCGGAAAATCCGCCAGATTTCGCTCATTTAGGCTGGATATCCGTTGCCTTGGGCTTCCTTTGTGTTGGCATTTTAAACTCCGGTCAATATATGAGGACTATGGTTAACCTTTTCTCAGATCTCTACAGGGTAAATCTAGACAACTAGCTAGACTATCTGTCCAATTTGAGTTTTCTGTTGCACGACTAAAACAACTTTTAAACGTACACATTCCACCAAAACAAGTTCCTTCTGAGCCTATTTTGCAGCGGCACCGCGGCTTTTCTCCGGTGCTTAGCACCACCCAAGACGATTGTGATTGGTTTAAAGAAATGCCAATAAACCACAGCACGTTTTCCTCCCATCCCGAATACTGTGTGGAGTAGCCAGACTCTCCTCCAGCGTGCTTTGGAGGAGAGTCTGGCAAGGATACCCAGCATCCATTTAAACAAATTAGTTTTTTCACTTACTTTTTTTTGGTCTCCTTGTATAGTTGAGCTTTACAGTTCACTCTTGAGCTTAGAAACAGGAGTTGACACAACAATCTCAACTCAAGACTCGATCATAAGAATCAACGTTCGTGGGTATACTTAATCTGCTGATGAGGATCGTGTGATACGACCTAAGCTCTAGAACAAGCAAGCAAATAAATGGACCTTGAGTTGATATTGTTTTGTCATTTCCTTGTATGTTGTTTTCTTTTCATCCTTAGTAGCTGCGAGGGAAATTATCATAAAGTTTATGTAGGAAGATTAATCTGAGTTCATTGAAACTCATTAAAACCAACTATTTGTCACAGTGTGTCTTTCTCAAGTTACCTGCATTCATCTGTGTTTTTCTGTGTCTCAGCGTCAGGAGCAGAGCACAGAAGAGGGCGGAGTTGGCCAGCAGAGCCGCAACGGCTCAGGTGCGGCCTCGTCCAGCGAGCCTCACATGGTGTTTACGTATGAGGACAAACAGATCCTGGAGGACGCTGCCTCGCTCATCATCTACCATGTCAAACGTCAGCCCACCATCCACAAAGAGGACAAGGACCACATCAAGCGCATCATCCAGCACTTTGTCCCCGACCTGTACTTCTCCCGCCGCGGTGAGCTCAGTGATACTGAAGACTGGACAGATGAGGAGGTTGAGCCTGAGGAGGGGGGAGAGAGAGGACTAGGAGTTGGAGCAGCAGCACCACCACCACCACCACCACCACCACCAGCAGCAGGAGCCGGAGGAAATGGTAATTCTAATAATGCATCAGGAGCAGCAGCAGCCACAGGTAGTCAGTCTCAACCCCAACCTGCCCAGTCCCAACCCCAGCAGCTCAATGGTGAGTCCAGGCGGAGGCGCTGCAGCCCATCCCAACCTGCAGACCCAGAGGCCTCCACCACCTCCAGTAGCACGAGCCAGCCTGCAGGGACTGCCTCATCCACCCCTGGATCTACGCCCATGGAGACGGGCTCAGGTGCACCCGGGGAGAAGGTGGACCTGCGTGACCCTGAAGCAGAGCACCAGAAGGAGCTGGACGGTGTCTACAACCTTTTCTTCGTCAACAACAACTGGTATTTCTTCTTGCGGCTGCACCAGACCCTGTGTACGCGGCTACTGCGGGTTTACCGACAGGCAGAACGGCAGCTGCTGGAGCACCGAGCTGAGCAGAGCAGGGAGAGGCTGCTGATGGCCGAGGGAAGGAGAGAAAAAGCATGTGACCTCGCCATGGAGCTCCGCCTCAAACAGCCCAGTAAGTTCAGCTACTGGTTGCTTATGCAAATCCTAGAATGGTACGATTTAAAGTATTTAATTTGAGTCGATTCAACCAGCTGCCACATCTGACTCAACATGGACAATAATCTGAGTGTAGGAGACTGTTTTGTTTTAGATCCTTGAACTGTGATCAAGAGCTGTAATATACATATTGCGTATATCATTAGGAAGATGAGTTAACTAGATTTAATTAATGAGCACTGAATCAGAAAGTGAATTTAAATCTGTTTCTGATGTCAGTTCAACTAAATTATTCCAGGATTCACAGTGTTGCATTATAATCACACTGCACGATGAAGGGAAAGGCTTGTTTAAAAATTATTCCAGATGTGATGCTATTCTTTTCTTTGCCTTACCAGCATTTTAAGTGGCATTGTGTTTGAAGAGTGAATAATGGATGTACTGTTCAGTGGGTTTGACTGACCATGGTTATCAACATAGTGTAGTATTAAGAGATATTTTGTCTCAGTTGAGCTGGTGTCACACTATCTGTTTTTGGTGTGGAAAAAAAAAAAAATTATTTTTATGTTCTATAAACCCTGATCCATCTTGGGACATTTGTTTATTGTAACCCAATGATTTCTAACCAAGGGTACTTGTACCCCAGGGGGTACCTCTGCAGTTGCCAGGAGGCAGTAGTGTAGGCTAATGTATTGTAGTGGGTATACTGTACTGTGTATATATATTGGCCAGAATCTGCCTTTGGGGGAGGGGGGGCATATCATAGTGGGGGGTCTGGGTTTCCTCCCCTTTTATGCACCAGTTTACGGTGGAAATACCTTTTATTTAGCCTATGTCAAGAAGGAAAACACAGATGACAATTCAAAATATATCAAAAGTATGCTGGGCATTTTTAAGTGGGTATATGGAAATCCTGGAGCTTTCTTAGTGGTTATACTGCGTATACCTGTGTATCACGTAGACTACACCACTGCCAGGAGGTATGTGGAAAGATTGTAGTGTAGCTCAAGTAATTTGAAAAAATTTAATTTTGAATAAACAAATAAATCCACAAATTAACATATCAACAGCAACACCTGAACACACAGGGTACATTTGGAACATACATTGGTAATTAATGTAGTTTGGGAACCACTGTTTTCCATTGAGCTCCAGGTAAACCAGCTATCATAAACAGTAAATTTGGTTATTTTATAATGCAAACACTTTTCCTAATGTAAGCCTTTTAAAGCAAGTGAACCACAGAGTAGTGCTGCAACTAATGATTATCTTAATCAATTAATCGTGTGGTCTATAAAACATAACTGGGAAATGTCATCAGAATATTGTTGAGCACAATGTGACATCGTTAAAAGTCTTGTTTAGTCTGACCGACAGTCCAAAACCCCAACAATGAAATGTGCTACACTGTAAGACAAATCTGTGAATTCTAACATTTGAGAACCTGGAATCGAATTATCTTTAAAAATGACTTGAATGATTTAATAAATTCTCAAAATAGTTGTTGATGATTTTTCTGCGATTTGATTAATTGACTGCAGAGCACAAATACATATCCGGCAACAGTTTGAATTAATGATACTGACCTCCATTTTTAAGGTGCTGCTTTTGGTTGAAAACTTAATTTAAAATGTTATTTAATTCATGTTAGAGGAGAAGACAGGGTGTCCAACTCCTGTTCAAGCCTTCCTGTCACAACATATCCACATTCACCTCTACACAGAAGACTTGATTACATTGTAAAGACATGCTGTTGTAACACATGTGACATCCCTTTCTTCCACAGGTGAGGTGGAGTTAGAGGAGTACTACCCTGCCTTCCTGGATATGGTGCGCAGCTTGCTGGATGGCAACCTGGACTCCACACAGTATGAAGACACACTGAGAGAGATGTTCACCATCCACGCCTACATCGGCTTCACCATCGACAAGGTCATCCACAACATCATTCGGCAGGTAAGCGGAGTTTACTTTTTTACGACTAACATTTATTTATTTTTTAACACAAAACATACAACTCACATCACCTCCCCATCTGAACCCCCCAATCACCATCGCCCCCTACCCATACAGAATTTTAGACAAGATGAAAGTATATGGCTTCCTAGAGCCCTTCAAAGAGCTCAGGAACATTCCCCCATATTTTAGTGTAAACACTTAATCTTGCAAACCGTTTGTCTGACATTTTTTCAAGTGCTGTTACTTTCGCCATCTCACAAGCTCATTCTTGGATTGAAGGTACCCCTTTGTTCTTCTATACTCTCAGAAGAATTTGTCTGGCTATCATTAAACTGGTTTGGACCCAGCTTATTGTGTTATCTATCCCGCTTAAAATTGACCCATCTCCCAAAAGAAATAATCTTGGGCTGAATGGATCCTGGCTCCCTGCAATCTGACATAGGTTATGATGTATCCCTATCCAAAATTCCTGGACCTTATCACAGGACCATAGGACATGAAGTAATTGTGTCTCTTAATCAAAGTCTAAACAATTTTAAGGGAGTCCAATAGAAGTGATGCATAAATTTAAACTGAATGAGGCGGACCCTGACATCGCGTGACATATTTTATATTCCTACCAATTCTGTCCCACTCCTTTTCCCACTCCATCATCCAGTGTAATACTCAGATCCCTTTCCCATGTCTTCTTGAGGGCTGACCAGGCTCTATCCCCCAGGTTCTGAATAAGCATAGAATAATACCAGACGCATCATGACCTTTCCCAACGTTCTTCAACACCTTATCTAAACGTTCTGATGCCTTCGGAGCTGAGTAAGCAGAGTTTACTGTCACGCTGATCACTCGTCTTAAACAACGAAGACATTTTCAACATTTAACGTATTCTAATCCCCACTTTTTTTTTTTACTTCAGCTGCAGCACCTAGTGAGCGACGAGGTGTGTCTGCAGGTGGTTGATCTTTACCTGGCTGAGAGGAAGAGGGGGGCAGCGGGGGGTAACCTGTCCTCGCAGTGCGTTAGAGCAGCCTGGGAGACCAGCTACCAGTGGAAAGCTGAGAGAGTCATGGCTGAGGAGAACTGCTTCAAGGTGAGAACACAGTCATGGTTAATGAAGTACTAGTCTATAGCCTTGACGTTCCACTTCCGGGATTGCTCCGGTGCCACAGGAAAATCCGCCGGATGCATGTATTTTCGCCGATTTCCATTTCCTTCCGCTTTCTTTGTGTTGGAATTTTAAACTCCGGTGGATTTATGAGGACTATGGTTAACTGCTCCTCAGATCTCTGCGGGGAAAATCCAGACAGCTAGCTAGACTATCTGTCCAATCTGAGTCTTCTCTCGCACGACTATTTTGCAGCGGCTCCGTCTGGCGCTTAGCATCGCCCAAGACGATTGTGATTTGGCTTAAAGAAATGGCAATAAACCAGAGCACGTCCCATCCCGCAATGCTGTGTGGACTAGCCAGACCCTCCTCCGCTCTGCAGCGTGTGGACGGTCTGGCAAAGCGAGACTAATGAAGTACTGAATTACATATTTGGCCCTAACATGTTGCTGTTGTTTAAGGCAGTGAAACAATTTTCTATTATCAGCCTCCATTTTCACTGCAGTGGAATTTTGCTGCTTATACTTGTTCAATCTTGTACAGTACTTCATTTTGTACCCAGAAGAGCAAAGCACATTACTATAGATATTTTTAAAATGTTTAGTGAGTGTTTTGATCAGAGAGTGCTGCTTCCTGATCATTTTCTTTTTTAGGACTCATTTTCTTTAATGTATCTATTGCTAGCCAAAGTTAGTTACAGTTTTACCTTCTATGTTATGACTAATCTGCATAAAGATGTGGAAGCAACGCTTCTTATATACAGCCAGTTGTACTACAGCAAGATGAACATGGTCTCTTTGAATTCAGTTACATATAATTGGAGCACCTTTCTCTTCTACCAACACGTTCTTTAGAGATTTTTACAGCTTTAAAGCTGGAGTGTGGAACCTATGTCTCCCCCCTCTGGTAGTGAGAGTAATTACACAAACACTGTTAGTGTGCTTAAGAAAAGCAGTGGGATTCATAATAACAGCGCCTTGCTGTGGTCTCTCCCCCCTTCCTGCCTGTCAAGGTATTGGGTAATACAGTTAGACTGACATACCATGTAACCAATCAGAGAGCCAGAATAAGCAACTACGCTGTGAAGAACTGTAAGTGACTGAGCAAGGTTGGTTGATTGCTCATGCAAAGACATTGTGGAGTTAATAAATGACTTGTTCTAAGTACCAATAAGCTTCATCGGCATTTGGCATCTGGTGCACCACAGGAACCAGACACCACAACTCCGGTATACTGAGAAATACAGAGCTTTCCCTGGCGGTGATAGGTTTAATCTGCAGTGTGTGAACTTGTTTGGCAAGGGCTTGAATGTAACGCACGTTCATTTATATGTAAAAGTTCTGCACTAGCTTTAAACTCCTGGTTTCATTCAGCTATGTACATTGATCCAAGGTGGTTTACTGATGTTTGTTTGTTTGTTTGTTTGTTTGTGTCATCAGGTGATGTTTCTCCAAAACAAGGGTCGTGTGACGATGACCATTGAGCTGCTGGACACTGAGGAGGCCCAGGCTGATGACCCGTTAGATGTACAGGTAAACACACATTTACAGACAGACTGGTACAGACACTTTGAAATAAATATGATATAGTTACACATTTATGAATCGTAATGGATCTTGCTGTACAGTTATTAATGCTTTGCTGCCTTCTCTCTCAGTGCCTGTCGAGCTACATGGAGCAGTTTGTAGGAACTGAGTCCAGTCTGTGTTCTCAAGCCGAGGGCTACTTCTTCAAACCTGTATTTCTGCCTAGGTATAATGGTTTTAACATTTTTGTAGGTTTAGAATTCACCAGACCAATTCTTATTTAAATCTGTGCATATCCAAATCATAAAGGTTGTCTTGTGTAAATTATACAGACAGATCAGCTTGTGGTCACTCGGTCCATGCACTTGCAACAGATCTCTGCTTTCCCGGGTTTGTCAGTGGACAAAATGTCATAGACACCAAAAGAAGTTTGAATTTCTGCACACTGTCAGCACCAAGTTTATGTGACATTTCCTACGACTAAAATTATGCATTTTCAGTGAACTTGAACTCCATACACTAACCTTTAGGGTAAATATTGTGCTGATGTGTGTGATTACATTAGATTTTACAGGTCTTCTAATTTACCTTTGTCGGTGCACATTTTAAGCATTTTATCAGTGCTGAAATAACTTGCTGCTTTTAGATGGAATTTTCACATGAAAGGAAGTGTTCTGTTAAACACAATCTTTGTATATGTATTTACTGTTTGCAGACATTGAGTAAGTATTAAACCCTTTTTAAATAATAAAAAGTTACAATGTTCGAATTTTGGAAAAGTGAAGTTTCTGTTTAAACATTAAATCTGACTTTGATGTTGTTGTCATTTTAGATAAAAATGTATTAAAAAAAATGAACAAGGCCTAATTTATGTCATTCAGTTGTTCTCAAAGTACTGTATGTCAATTACAAATATTGTAATCCAATCAGCATGTCAAGCTTTAATAAATGAGTGTCTTCTTGTAGGAACCTGCGTCGTTTCCGTCGCTGGCAGGTGCGGCAGGTGGAGGCGATGCGCTGCAGGAGAGAGTGGCACCGCCAGCTGGGTGTGGAGAACGCCGGGAGTCTGGACTGTCGATTTAAACTCAACACTCACAAGATGGTGTTTGTCATGAACTCTGAGGATTACATGTACCGCAGAGGAGCACTCGTCAAGGCCAGGAAGGTAGACTGGAGTCTGCATTTATTTTCAGTCGCTATTTTCCTGTTGTAAGAGTCTAAGATGGGATGTGAAGAATCTGGGTCACGATGCGTGTCAGGAAAATGAAACCTTGCTTGCAGATTTTCAGCTTGTTAAATCCTGCTTGGTGTCTGACAGTTTTTCCTCTTCCTCCGCAGTCGCAGCACAGAGTGGCAGCGAGCCAGCATGAACGCTTTGACAAGTGGCACCAGGGCTGGCTGGCCAATCACGTTACGGCCTCGGCTGGCCACTCGGTGCAGAACTGGCTAATGGGTGAGGAGGAAGAGGACATGATCCCCTGCAAGACTACCTGCCTATCGACTGAGGTGAAAGGGCAAGCAGTGAACAGATACCAAGTTCATTACAGCGGTAGCAAAGCCCCAGCCTCCCCGTAGAGGCCCGCATAGAGATGGACATTCAGTACACACACAGGTAAATGCATGGACGTACAGGACATTCATACACTAAACACAGACATAAACCGCTGCAGTCCCACTCTCCACCTTCCTCCACCTCATGTCCACTCATTCACTTTCACTGATGGATGAAGAAACACAGTGCAGACTCTGGACTGTTAATACCAGTGGACAGTGAGTCAGTGAATGAGTGCACAGTGAGAGGAGTGATGACGTGGAGAAAAAGGACCAACACAGACAGTGAAGTAATCAGTGAGAGTAGACTCGGCCCTGATTGATGGCACGAGTCGGACACGACGGCACAAACGGAGCTCATCATCCTCAGTATCATCATCATCATCATCATTCTAGCTTCTCTGGTGGCACTAAAAGTTGATGGACACAGTTGATCAGGTGAGAAGTTATGAGATCATGAAATTTGTTTCAGAAATGTGAATGTCTGTTTATTTTTCTTCTTTTTTTAAGTCAAGTGTAGTTTTTAGCTTCTAAAGCCAGAGAGCCTTCTGTTGGTTGGTTGGTTTATGCGTGTTTATATGGAGAGATAATGGTAATTGTGTATGTATGTGTATCCTGCTCTCTTCATTTTGTCTGTTTGTATGCCCAGTACAGGCTCTACAACTCTAGTAATTGCATTGTTACTGTATGTGCATATATATATATATATAACAGGGATCCTGTATTTTTATATATGCATCTACATGAGTTGATACATCTTAAGATCATGTGGTTCTTTACAGTGTTTGCTGTCAGCCAACTCTTGATGTTTTGCATTTTGTTTTTTTTTGTATTTTTTCCCTTTTTTGTGTTGTAGCTAAACAAGTTATCACCAAGGCAACAAGGAGACCTTAAATTAATTGGTTTAATATGGAGGACGCAGTCAAATTTATGTATCATATTCATGATACTAAATGTTTACTTTGTATTGTCTTTTTTTTTGCATACTGACATTGAAAATAAAAGCAAAATATCAGTGTTAAAATAGAATGTATAACATTTATCCTGTATCAGTTATCATAAAATAAACAACCTAGTTGTGACCTTCTTAGATGTTGACGGGCAGGTTGTTTGTTTGTTTGAGAGAAATGTAATGTACAACTGCAATACGTTGATAACAAAACAGAAACTAGAGCCTTTAAAATGGCAATGGTGTTGAAACGACACATCTGACACGGTATCAATAAAAACTCAATTAGAGCTGATGCAATCGATAGATCACAGAAAATAAATCGGCTATTTTGATAATCTATTGTTTAATTTACTTTTAAAGCAGAAATGTGATGAGTTTGCTGCTTCTAGCTCTTAAATTGTGAAAATGTGTTGGTTTTCTCTGTTTTCTATCATTGTACAACTGAAGATATTTTCGGTTTTGGACTGTTGGACCAAAACAACACAATTGAAATTTTTTTTCATCTTGAGCTTTACAGTTTTCAAACATTTTAGACAAAATGAATAATTGATTAATTAATCAAGAAAATGATTATTATGTTATTTTTAGCCCAAACTAAATATGAGCTCAAGCTCATGTGTTAAAGTAGGATTTCTAGCATGGCTGTTATGCTTGGTTGCTTTTAATTGTACAAGTTGCTATTTTCCATGTATTCAGTCGACATTTTAGAGGAGTTGCCCAGTCGTCATGCAATTGCAGATTTTCAAATCTCCATTTTCTTCTGAGCACTCTGAGTTACAAATTGAGATTTAGATTGTATTTAGATTTCACACTCAATCTCCTGAGGGAAATCTGAGATAGGATTAAAAGCTCCAGAACAGCCACAAATCCACCTTGCAGTGAGATTGTTTTTAACTGAGCATTCTTCCAAGGTTGAAAATGGTCATTCAATCAATCAGACACACTTGTTTTTTTTCTCTTTTAGAGGGTTAGTTTGATGATTTGTCGCAAAGTTAAGCTGTTTGATTTAGTTGGTGCTTCATTTCTTCCAAGAAGCGAGAATTTCAAGATGATTCATTCATCCTTACTGGCACGCTAAACATAACGGCGTCAGACTCGGTCACTGGGAACGAATGGGGGGGGGGAAGCATCAAATCCCTAATTGCTGCCGGTGCTTTTGGACGAGTTCTCAAGCTTTTTCTGGACAGAGTTGTCAACCTTATCAAAACCTGAATCTTGTCAGGACCTGCAACAACCCTTTTCACCACAGAAAATGCAGAAAAAAAAGTCATAGTATTTCATTAAAAACGTCAAAAATAAAATCATAGTATAGTATGTCATAAAAAAGTAAACTAAAATGGCAACTAGTGGTGATGCAGAGTAGAGGGTCGCAGGAATAACGCTCTGTTGTCAATGCTAGAGCTGTTAGCCAAAGTTAGCGACTTCGCTGGACAACTCTGCAGTTTAATGTGAAAGTGAGATTAAAAAAAAAAATTTGTTTATGCACTTTTCCTGTCCGACCCTCCATCATATGCTGGCTCCCTAAATTGGCACTCACTCATCCAAAATTGAAGAAACCTTTACTTAAAGGTTAAGGGGGTGAGTGACTAATCTACTTAGAAGTAGATCAGTCACTCATTTTTTTTAAGAACAAAAATGAAGCAATCGGAAGTGGAAACACAAACACCCCGACAACCACAGCAAACAGTTGTGAGCTGGAGAAATAGGCTGTGTGCATTCGTGTTAATGTGCATATATTTTTATTCACAGAACTGCATCAAAGCCTCACTAAAGGGAGACCTACTCGCTCAGCAAAGCTTCTTTTCCACCACGAAGGTCAGAGACGGCAAGACCTAAAACCATCTGTGAGAAACTGAAAGATCAGAAGAGACTGAAGCAGCTGAAATGCCAACAGTAGAGAAAAAAAGGGAGTCGAGAGGCAGTGCGAGTTTTAAAAATAATCGTGGTTTATAAAACCCAGATATGACAGGATCACCAAAGTGTATACAGAAATACAAATACCATCAGGAAAACCATCATAGAACGGTGCTATACACTCGACATGTACAAACTACTCTGTAAAAGGGACTCGGGGAGGATGGGTCAGACATTTTTCTTTCTTTATGTCTCTTAAAATCACATTTAGCCACAATGTATTTATTCTATTATATTTTTTTTGTATCTTATCAAAGTAGAACATCCATCTACCAAACTACAGGACTATCACGTTCCGCTAGATTAGAGAAAGGGTACGAACAACATCACGAGAGAGAGGGAGGGGTGGACACGTATCAAGCACTTTAACAGCATGGGGGTTTCAGCAAGCAGTGGAAACACAATCACCCATGATAAACATGGGATGTCAGGGCTGAGGATCATCTCAAACACTAAATGTACAAAATAACCCTGTTTTTGTTTTTTGTCATTGGGTTACACATACTGAACATCTGTGAACAGACACTGGCCACTAAAACTCACAGAGAAGCATCTCAAAAACGCTTCCGATAAAGATCCTGGATCTGTTCATGAGATAATTCAAGAGAAGCTCAGGTAGATCTGGGATCAGTTTAACAGTATATTGTCATGGTGTGGGTTATCTCTGTTCCTGTGCCCTACAGTATGTCAAAGTGCTGCCAGCAGGGCGGTTTACAACAACAGATGTAACGTCCACAATATTTGCATGCACATTCACAAATGTACAAACTGTTTTACAGCTTCAGGAGACAGTAATGTGCCCCTCACACCTCCTCCATGAGCCCTGGACGCAAAGCCTTGAAAAAAGAAGGAATCACCAACAAGATACAACCAATCACATTCTCCAGTTCTATGGATTCTTTTCTATTCATATACAAATACATTGTCAACAGATTTACACATGAAAAGAGTGCAGGATCGTGACCAGTCAAAAACAAAACAACAATAGCTCCTCATCACCTAAAAAATACTGCTTGTCTTGGAGCAAAAATGGCAACGTATGAAATCAATCATTGTCACAGTGGCTACAATGATTGCTAATATACACGTCAAATAAATTAAGACCTATGTACAATGTGAAACTAAAGCAGCATGCAGGCAAGACAACAGAGCCTTTTTACAAAACTATCTGCTGTAGAGTTGTGCTCTCCGACACAAAAGTGAGAGGCAATGTGGGTTGTGTGTATGTGTGCCGTGTGTTATGCCTGTATACAGTTATGGTGTGTGTGTCCAGTGTATTTAAATGGATCGGGAAGCTACCCATCTTCTACATTTCAACATGTTTTTGAACTTTCTAGCTTTCTAGTTCACATTAAGCTCATTGCACACAGATGCTTTTCAGCCTTTTCGCCGCTATGGGAAAAACAGAAGTAGAAGAAACAGGACTTTCTGTCACACATTTGTCTCGTAGCTCTCTGGGCTTCGTCTCGCGACTGGCGGAGGGTGACACAGTGTAGCCACAGGGAGTAACAGTGGAGCGGAGAGCAAAGTGAGGGGGTCAAACAAGAAGAGAAACCCACAAACCAGAATTAAAATGAACATCCTTTCTTTAAAAGCCAGGGGGCCCTTTAACTGCAGCAGCAACACACCTTTAAAATAATAACAGTTCTGTAAGTGTGAGCTGCTGGTTTGAAAATAAGCAGAGGGGGCAAATAGTGGATGTCAGCTGTACAGCACATTTCTCCTGGTTGTTACCCACTTTTACTTATCCAAGATTAGTAGACAACATTTGATCTAACAAATCACAACCCTTGAAATCGTTTTTTTTTTTTTTTTTTTTTTATATAAAAGTGCTAAAATAATCAAGGCAACATTAGAGACAAACAAACAAACATTTATCTGGTGACAGGATCGCTGAATGTGCTGAAACCTGACTGTTTCAGGAGCTGTGAAACATGTCAGAGATTATTAACGCTTAAAGAGCCTTGAAAGAGCTTTTGCAGTTTTGCCAGATTTGACTGCCACCAAGTAATAACTTAATGGGAGCTTTAAAGTCGCCCAATCGTCATAAAATTCGCCCGATTGTTTTGTTTCAGATGGATGAAGATTTATGAGGTTTTCTGTCCATGTGCATTCTGTTTTATAAGTATAATTGGGTGAACCCAAATCAAAAGAGGCTGAATCATTTGGTCATAGCGCAAGTTTTTGTTGGAGGAAGGAACCCATATGGTACAAAAAGTAGCTCAAATTATCGACAAAGCATTTTATGTGCACAATTAAATAAAAAGTAGTTCAACTGGGTACACTACCGCCCGATCTGGCAACACTGAGCTTTTGTCAGGGTGTCTGGTGACCGTGAAGTGTGTTTTGGCGGTGGTTCTACAAACGTTTTCTGTCATTGCCCACTTTGAAAGGTGAAAAGAATTCTGTTGATATTGGAAAAACTAGTAACAAAATGGTCCAATCTGAATTTCACTGCAATAACATGTTGACCACAAAGGCTCTCCTGCTGTATTGATAGTAAACATTGGAGCAAGATGAGCCTTTTCCTATTTGATTTTCTTTCTGGTCAAACATGGATCGATCTTGTACTTTACATGTCGTTTTGCTGTCTGAATACATCTTGCTAGCTTAGCCTTGTTAGCATCGGCGCTGTCTTGTTTGGTTATTGTAACCATTCATTAATCAGATTCATTCAATTTTTTTAAAAAAGCGTACATTTGCCCCCCTGGTCCCACTCCCAGTTTGAGAACCACTGGCATATGCACTTTTGAAGGTAACATTTGGAGCTGTTGGCACATATTACTGGGATTTTCAACAAGACGGAACCTACCTGTTAAAAATGTGTACTTTTGTAAAAGAACAATCTTTAAACAAGCTTTGTGCAGGTTGGATGGACACATTCTTAAAAAGAAAGCTTTGGTAGTTAATGCAAAAAAATAGCAATGCACATACTGTAGCTAATAGGGCACTTTAAGATGACATGAGACACGATGATTCAGAAGTCGGTTTGCACTAATTTGAGGTCTGGGATAAATCAAGGTCTAACTATGAGCTTATTTAAAACGTGGCACAAGTCCAACCAAGAAAAAACATACCAAACTTTATAAAATACATTAACAATCATCGTGTGGATGCTCAAACTATTCTTACTAGTATAAACAACACATGTAGAAGTACTTAACAACTACAACAGAGTAATAATGCACATCAAAATATATTAAATATATTACAAAGCAACTTCACAGACTAGAAATGTTTGAATCAAAACATTGCTTTTTGTGGGTTTTTTTTCGTGTTTTGTGTATTAAATGCACTTTTCCTGCAAGTGCCTCCAGGTTGTTATTGTACACGGACGTTATTACAACTCAACCAAAAAATAAAAGTAGAAAAAGAATCAACAAGTTGAAACCAGTTGATTTGTTTTTGATATGCTGTGATTTGTGTTGAGTCCTTCCTCAGGTTTCTATTGATTGAGTCTTTTGATTGGCTTGTCTTCTCCCTGTTGATCCTAGAGTAGTTACAAAAAGGTGAGTAAACAGTCCTCTATGCAGCTTCTCCAAAATAAATCCAGAAAAAAAATCAAGAAAAATCTAAAGAAACACAAATGAAACACATACTTAAAAAAAAAAGTCCTTTAAAAAAAGAAGCCGATAATCCCGGGGCAGTGTGCTCTGTTTCCACTTATGTGCAGAAGATTTCCCTTGACGTCTGTCCATCTGTCTGTGTGTGTGTGTGTGTGTGTGTGTGTGTGTGTGTGTGTGTGTGTGTGTGTGTGGCATTAGCTCTCTTCTCAACTGTAGCAATATTACACTATGTTTGTGCTTTAGCAGGTTTTTCTTTATGTGTGTTTGCATTATAGTGTGTACTGACTGTGTTTCTCTATACTTATAAAGACCAAATATACTCATGAGGATGTAAAGATGAGGTAAATTGTCCAAAGTGAGGACAGTCTGAGGTCCTCACTGCTTTAAAGGTTTAGACTGAGGGTGGGGGGGTCACTACTCTTATCACTACACTAGAGAAGGGTCGAGGTTGGGTGTTAGTGAAGGAGGTCCTTATAAGTATAGTATGGCTGTGTTTGTGTGTGTACGTGCTGACGTTGTGGACTCAGCTGAAAGCCTCATCATCCGTGTCTTCAATTAGAACCTTTGTGTCCTTTTTCGACCTAGAAGAGGATGAAAGAATGCTCTTATTATTATCTGGCATTTCATTTCAACTGTTATGTTAATGTTGTTTTAGGTTTGACTTTGAATACATTGAGAGTTGCCTCTTGATCCAGGTCATACAACCGCTGTCTTCTGTGGTGTGATTTCATTTGGGTGTCTATGATACCTTTTACCTTGTCCCTGGAGCCCCACGGCTATCATTATCATTTATACATTTTGGTTGTTGTTTGTTCATACGATTCAATTGTCTAGTTCTTTTAGTTGCCGTTCTTCTTTTAGCTGTTTTCTGTATTTCTTAAAGTCAGACATTGTATTTCTGTCTCCATGTTTATAAATGGGTGGTGGACTGTGAAAACACCTGGGTCAACAATGGAAATAAATTCAAGATTTCATCATTAATATCCCTTAGAACGTCTGATGTATTGCATTTTATAAATATAATGTGGTCAGAAAACTAAACCGAAACCTAAACAAATTAAGTTCAGTTTTGTTAGCACCTTGTTTTCAGTTATTGTAGTGTCGTATTTATCAAGAACATGGTGACAACAAAAATGACAAAAATGTAAAATATCTTCAAGGTATCGATATATGAGATGGGTTTAATATCAGTAGATTTTACAGTAATTTGTACTCTTTGACCTCCTCGGTGGTTATAAATCAAACTGAAATACAAATGTATGAGTGCATGAGCCTGATATCAAGTGTCCATGTTGTTTCTTACTGTGAGGATAGTAGGGGGCGTCGGAGCGACAGGCTGTAGGACCTCTTCCAGGTCTTCTTGCCTGAGCGGTTCCGGACGCCGTCGTCCTGGTCCATCATCTGCTCCAGCAGCGTCTGGTCGTCAGCGTTGAGCGGCGCCACGGAGATATCCCTCACAGCACGAAACTCACCACAGTTATTCAGGTGCTCGTTCTCCAGACGGAAGAAGTTCCACACAAAACGCCTGCAGAGAGAGAGAGAGAGGGTGAGTAGGGTGAACCTGACGCAAGAGGTGTGAAACTGTATGTAGGAGCCACATACTGTATGTTGTTTATGGTGTCATTTGTATTATTTATTGATTATTGTGTTGTGCGCTTGTGTTGTGGGCGTTTTCATCGCGGTTTGAGCGGAAGTGATAACATATTTGTTTGCTTCACCTGTTGACCTGGGTTTTTTTGGGCTTTGACAGCGAGGGGGTGAGCCTGGGAGCGAACACTTTCTGTTGATGGCCGCACTAACGCACTTATTTCGACTCACAAGGTAACTTTACATTTGGTAACTGCAGTGCTAATTGTATTTTACGTGTGGAGGAATAAATCATTGCAATAACATCTCGGGCGCGTCACAGTGTGTTTATGCATCTCTCAGTGTGTAGTCCCTCGCGGCAGCACTTTGTTGGACTGCTTATAGCCGCAACACTGTATAAGAAATCAATGTGGGGGCTCATGGGGATGAGTGGCTTGAAAGAGAACCATGTGTGACTTTAGGTGTGTGTATAACAAAAATTGTTGTCATGTAATTGATACACACCTGAAGACCTCAAGGGGAGCCAGCACGGTGGCTACGATGTCACCCACAGAGTGGATCTTGGTCATTGTGGTCAGAGAGATCTGGATCGTCCAGGCAAAACGCAGGATCACATCTTCTATAATAGCACAGTAGTAGTAGGCCTGGACGCAGACGAGACAGGATTAGGGTGACAGTGTGCGTGTGCATGTGTGCCATGTACATGAGATTCATATCAGACGCTACCTTGTGTGGGTAAACAATTTCTTCTCTGAGAAAGGTGTTTTCTCCAGCTCCGCGGTCAAACAGGCCCCAGTCCATGCGCAGATCCCAGATCAGTGTGTACAGGGAGCTGATAATGGAGAACACGATCAGCAGGTAGAAGAACATGTCGGCGTCCGTGTGTCCTTGCTCTGAAATAAACACACAAACACAACTGATTGCAGATAACACAATTTAAAGATCAGACATGAAAGGAACTGTATTTGTTTTTTTTAAATGGTTTACAGAATCTACCACCTCACTCAAGCAAGTACTTTTGAAACAATACTTTGACCACTAGAGGGAGCCACCCTGCCATGAATACACTTGCAATGATTAATAGCCTGTGGACAATTATTACATTCAGAGTAAAACGTCCACTTTCATCATAACATTTTCTACCAAATGGAACATGACCAAACATCAAATTACACACTTTTAGCTTTTTCTCAGTTTCTTTTATTATAACAAAGTTTTACAATTATAACAAACGCTACTACTTCTCTATCTTTATGGAGGAGAGGTTATTACTTAAGTTACATACAGAAACTGAAATCATGTGTCCAGTATAGCAGCCGTGCGGTTTCTTTCATGTTGATTTGACCTCATTAATTCTCAATGTTGAACAAGAAGACATTTACAGTATATTATAGTATAATATGTACGTGTGTGTGCTTATCTCGGTGTGTGTATCCTAAATAATCAACAAATGAGAAACGGATGTAATATGCAGAGGCATTTACATGTACATCTTACATATTGTTTAATTCATTCAATATTTGTTTTCATATGGTTTACCCAGTGTGAAATGTACTGTATAATGCACTAGAGGTTTGTTTTGCTCTTAGTGTCCCAGCAATGAGAAAGCATGTAGAGAAGAATAAATATCAGTTTCATCCTTCTGTCCCACACAGTGTGTCCTACTTCTAATATCCAAAGACTCAGCACTTTATTGGCTGAGTAAATGTTTATACTTCTTAAAAGGGCAAGTACCTATATGCACTAACTTTTTCACTGCAGTTGCATGAATATATATATATTTTTTTTTATTTTTTAATTAAACATAACTATGAGATTAATTACAAGTCTGCTGGTTTCCAGATAAAGTTAGATTAGACTGTTCAATCTAGCGTCACATTTGCTGCACGTCTTCATAGACAGGTTTAATCTTTTGTTGACAAAATGCATGTTGGCTGTAATGTTAATAATTATTTGTCCACCTGCTCACTGCTAATGAGTATTTAACAAGCTCTAATGTTAGTTTACAATTGTTTGATGTACTGTATAATGTCAGAGTGATTATCCGTGCTCAGCAGTCTGTGTGTGTGTTTGCAGGAACACTGTAGATGTGAGTTGCTTGTTCCTCAGTGGGCACCCAGTGGCCTAACACAGGGACTCACACAGACAGAGAACGCAGCCACCAGACAGAGACCAGGCTCACTCCCATTTGTCATAGTCACTGTTTCTTCCTGCTACCAGCCAAAGAGACTCCGGGGAGCAGAGCGGGGACATTTCTAACGGAGAGTTACTGCTGAGCTGCTCTGTTAACTGCTGCATCCATTGTGCTGTTTGCTTCTTCAGCTGAGCGATGGGATGGATGGAAGTAGTCCTTACGGCCACACTGAGCTTTCCCAGCCATAGATTAAACTTAGTCCTGGACAATGGACTCTTTTCACTGGAGAATGTCCACTGATGTGATTCCCTCAGCTTGTAATGTGTGGAAGTATTTAACCCTTCAGTTTCTGTTAAGGCTGATGTGTCTTCCACCAGGCTGGTTCACCACTGGACCATTAAAAGGTTAAGCATGGTGAGATGGACATTGATTGGATGCTCATTGGGCTCAAGGGCTAGCGGCAGTCACTGGCTATTGTCACACACACACACACACACACACACACACACACACACACACACACACGCGCGCGCATGCGCACGCACGTACGCAACACACGGTTGCTATTGGCGTCTACAGGCCCTCATGAGGATAAACACTTCAGCAGGCTCATTTTATGCAACAGGCTCTGTCCACTGACAGAAACAAGTTCACACCAGGAACAATCACTCCCTGCTATTAAGTGATTTCTCATCAGTTGCCATGGCAACCCAATCTATCAACAAGGTAATTAAGAATCCTGCACCTGGAGACCACTCAGCAACAACCCATCCAACCAAATTTATGAATTCCAGTTCTCTCCAATCAGAGAGCTTCATCTGGGAAATGTCTGGAGATAATGGGCCTTGTGCAGGAACCACTCATACCAACAGATTTGTTCTTATGTAGTACTCACGAGGGGTTTAAGAGAATTTGTGGCATTCACCAATTTCCTCTTAGGTACGAGCAAAATTCAGTGGTCAGACCTGCGTACCAGTGATACACAGGTTCTCTCCACAGGACAAAACACACTTGCTTGACTAAAGAACCATAGTGTCTTAATCTGAATGAATTTGGAGTTTAAATATGGTACAGAAATGAACTAAAATAAAATATTAAACTAAAACAAACAATGCAAAATTAACAATTGATGGTGGGACTTGAAGCAGGAGCAAGTTCCACACTGTGAAGTTTCATTACTCTCTGGTGACATTTCTGAGTAAAACTGCCCATAAATGGAGCAGAACAGGTAGCCTTATATCGTAATTTTAGGGATGTAAATTAGATTATGCTAGAGATCAAATATCATGAACGTGCATCTCCCCATAAACAGGTGGTGTTCAACAGGCTGAAACAAGCGATGCATGACAAGTATGTACAGTAAAGAGAGTTTGGTGAATCTGACAATCAAATCAAACACTCGTATGAGCAAACCTCACGGAGAAAAGCATATGAGTTTTAGGATAAGAATACAAAAAAAGCTTCTTGCATAAGGCCCATTATTCACATGCACAGTTAACTCCACTGTGTCTGGCTGCTGGTGTAAATATATTAACTGTAGCAGGAGTCTGTTTGGCCTGAGCAGGGGTGAATTAGAGTTCAAGGAGACAGAGAGAAATTTGACTAATTTTACTCTTTTATCTTCATTGGTTAACGTTTGTGTTTGACTGAGGGTGTGTGTGTGTGTGTGTGTGTGTGTGTGTGTGTGTGTGTGCGTGTGTGTGTGTGTGCTGCAATTCTTCTCTTGATAATGAATGAGGGGTCAGAACATGAAATGAAGTTATAAAAGCTGTCAGCTCTTGGCTCATCTCTATTCCAGCAGAGTCCAGCAGACATGTGTTCAGCCCCGGGCTGGTAATTACACTCTCCTCTCCTCTCCTCTCCTCTCCTCTCCTCTCCTCTCCTCTCCTCTCCTCTCCTCTCCTCTCCCATTTAATTATTCGTGTTTTGATATATCTATTAAGTCTGTGAATCACCATCCCTTTCATGTCAATCTCACCTCTCTTGCTTTCTTTGTTACCTCTTCCATCTCTCCATCTAACCTTTCATGTTTTACCTCCCTCTCTGTGCTCTATCAGCTCTAAATTTTCCTCCCCTCACTACCACAGTCAGCCTCTCATAGAGACCAGCAGGACTAATGTTCCTCTTTGGTCCTGGTTATTTTAGCTGGTTTTGGGAGTTTTTGATGTGGATGTCACAGACGGAGGGATATCTTAAAAACAACCTGTGCATTGACAGGTCAAACAGCCATCTGCATTTCTTCTCATTTATGATCTCTCATTTTGTGCATTATGTGATTTCCCCCACCAAACAACAGTTCTCTGTCTATCAGGTTGTGCTATTCTTGCCCAGCATGCATCATCCTTCTTTTGCCTGTCCATGAGATAAATCTTGCTGGTTTAAATTAGAATTAGGCCTGTACCTCCCCTGCATCTAAAACAGCAATAAGCCTCAAGCCAATGTACATAAAGCTGAGACTGTATTGATCCTGAGTACAGTAACTGCTTTATCGCCAGGCCTCACACGGTATCGTACTGGGTTTGGGAATTCTGCCTAAACCAGAAAATCCTCCAGGAAATCCTCCATCATCTCTGGTTACAGGTCTCGGAGCATCTGCTGAGATTACAGTTTCATGACAGTGTCCAATCACTTCTTCACAGCACTGAACTGAACGCTTCTCTGAGGGGAGAAAACTGCTTTGGTCGCTGCACCACATCAGAAATGATTCAACCCTTGAATCCCACATTGACACAACACAGCCAAAAAAAAAAGTTTATTTCTAAAAACTGCATCACAGTTTGCCACATGTACACCAGAGAGCAGACTGTACCTCATCATTTTACAAATTTACAAATGTAAGAACTAGACACTGAAGACCACTCAGTCCTCTAAAGAGAAGCCTGTGATTATGCCTGAAGTATTTTGCTTTCCCGGAGCTAAAATGTGTGCAGTTCCAGGAATAAGTGAGGTGGTGAGGCAGTGAGGTCACACAGAAACCATCAGGGCTGTGATCAGGTTAGCAAAGAAGGTGACACCTCCACAGACAGACACTGGGAGCACTGCCGGATAGCGACTGACACTCCAGCCCCCTTTTACAGCTGGACCCAGCAGTGAGAACATGACACCACACTGCTGTCTGTTCTGGCAGATGCTGGTTAATGCAGGAAGACTGGGCATCATCTGTTCTGCCTACACTATAAGACTATAGTAGAGGCTTTTTTTCATACCTGTTCTCTGTACATATATTGCTTTAGAGGCTCTTAACTCATAATTTCCATATTTAGAAGATATTCGGACATTGGTGCCCACATTTGTTCATCAAAGGCTTTAAAATTGACCATAACAATAATTTCTGCAGCGGATACATCAAATATCTCCACAACAGGCAATTTGCTCAACCGTCAATTCACTTTCCGTGCGTGTATGCCTTCCCACCCTGCTCCTTTGCTTAACCAGTGATTGGTCTCAGCCTCCATTATGGTGCAGGATGAAAGACATCTTCATACAGAATAACACATGAAGAGAGACCATTAGTCTACAGGCTTCAGACCAAAGGAGGAAGGAGGATATGGTTTAATGGACGCCTCTCCTACCGAGCTGTAGAAGAAAAAAAGTGGTCTGTCTGTCTGTCTCTGTTTCGTCCTGGTTCATTCAATATCAGATCACTGGCGGTCAGCTTAGGAAGCAAGCGTATTGATTTGAATTTATATCGGAAAAGAATAAAGTCAAGCTGGGAAATAACATTTAGCGGTTTGAAAGGCTGAAGATGACGTTTCATAGCTGGCATTTTACTGGCAAATAAATATATAAACTGGCATCTGAGAAGAGTTTGTATATGAGCGGCAGAAAAAAAACTGCTTTCAAACGAGCCGCTTGGACAAAAATATCTGTGATGGAGAACTGAAATACAAAGCATGCATGCTGAAGGGACGCATTTATTGCCTGGGTGCTGTGTCTTTGAACATGGATTCCTTTGTGATACAGCTTCTGAATCAGAATAATTGCAGGCTAATTGTGAAGCTGTCGGAGGGAGAGTGACTTGACTTTTAATAATAACCACTCTCTCTTTTTGCCTTCCAATCTTGTTCTTGGTAGATCTCAAACACACTCTTTCTTTCTCTCTATTTTTCTTCTCCTTTTCTCTGCTCTGTCTCTTCTTTCTCTCTGGCTTCATGCCCACATATTGAATGCCATATTGTGAGAGCAGAACCTTGTTTATCTGTGGCTGTGTTTGAAAAACCTCTCCCATTTCCATTATAAAGCCCTCGGCACTGACAAGGAAACCAAGGCCAACTTCTAGCATTTGCACTTAAGGTCACCTCTGCTTTCTCAGCACACACAACTCAATTCCAAGGCTCAAAAAGCCTGTGTGTTGTTGACATGCTCCTATAACAGCGACACAAATACTGTTGCTGTTCTGGGCTCCACTGTGATTCTGAGCTGGATTTTACAGCACTGTAATTGACATAAGATGCATTTACATATTATCCGTTTACTCAGCTCAGATCAAACCTCCTACCTGGGGTACATGACACATAAAATAGATATTTGAGTGTAGATATATTTGTGTGTCCTACCTCTGTGTGTGGCATAGAGCGCAGCGAAGGTGACGACAAAGAAGGTGGTTGAATATTTCCCAGCATTCACCAGGTGAGGGAAGGCCCTCTTGGTGTCACGGTAACGCCTCAGGCATTGTATGAAGCGGAACCAGGCGGGCAGACACTGGATGATGGCACGCAGTCCGTAAGAGTAGCTGTGGCATACATGGCCATCAGAGTCTGGAATAGAATAAAACAGTGCATCATTATGTTATAATTTTTTGTTCTCATTGTCTCTGTCTTTTCTCTAAAATAATGTCCTCCCCACATTGCCCTTCCCACAGAGAAGCTCATCAATATGAGAGTCACATGGCGACCTCTGTGTGGCCAAACATTTCCGATCCATTAGCCACGTGTTAATTGGCTGTGCGGAGCCCTATGTGTCAATGTTGGTGGAGTGGACGGACAGCAATTAAAACCATTTCACATCACAGTCCCTGACGGCATAGCGCAACTGTCTGGCACACGGTCAACTTAGTCAGAAACATTTACAACCAGGAGGTTTGTGTCTTTATCTCCATATTGCAATGCGATGCAGCAGGTGAAAAATAAACACTGATATTAAAAATAAATTAGTGCTTTGGTGGCCGGGGTTAGCTCAGTTGGTAGAGCAGGCGCTCATATATATAGAGGTTTACTCCTCGACACAGCGGCCACGGGTTCGACTCCGACCTGTGGCCCTTTGCTGCATGTCATTCCCCCCTCTCTCTACCCTTTCATGTCTTCATCTGTCCTGTGGAAATAAAGGCCTAAAAATTTCCAAAGAAATTATCTTAAAAAATAAAATAAAAAATGTGTGCATATATTCACATAGTATCTATACCATTCATCTGTAATGTTTAGTGCAAGTGTTTCAGTTTACTGTATGTTTTTGGTGTTCCCAGTTTCCACAGGCCTCATCTATGTAAATTTACTTAAGTTAGTATATTTTCCTTAATTTCCTTAAAATTTCCCAGAGTGCTTTACAACAACCCCCTGAGAACAGGTATGAACTCTGTATACAGTTGATGTTTCTACATGCACAGTATGTAAATACAGCAAAGCAAACAAACAAAACAAAACCCAATATTTACTTACTTGAACTACATTTTTGTCGACTGAGGCTGCTGTTGAAGTATTTTTGCCTATTATTGAGGGAAGTTGGGGAAATGGTGAGTCTAGAAAGAGGGACCTTCTCTTTGATTATAATGGGCTGATACCAAAACATTCTCTTTAATGTTTCATGAAACGCATTTATTATTATGGTTGTCCATTTATAACTACTTTTATTTATATAGAAATGAGAAATGTATAGCCAAAACAAAAGTGTGCCCAGGAATCCCAGGTACTATGCTTTTAGCTCTTTAACAACAAAGCTGTATTTTAGGGTATTTATTTCTGTAGCTGGGCATTCACCTTCCCCTCCCTGGCTCCTGCTATGTTTCATCTGTTCACAGACAACATTGCAGAGGACATAGAGTTTAAAATTAAGTCATACTGAACATGGATTCATTTCTCACCCTTCAACTCGGGCAGCAGGCCCTTGCTGTTGCTCCACTGCAGATCAAAGATGTAGTAGCAGATGAGATACTCTAGGTCCATCAGAACAAACACCAGAGAGTTGAGCTGATCAGCCAGCCAGAAGTCTGCAAACTCCACCCGGTGAAACGGTGCTGTGAAGACACGAAACTGAAAACAGACAAGAGGGGAAAGATAAAAAGCTAAAATTTAAAGAAAGTTAAAATCTTATAATAATATGTATATATCAATGAGTTATAAAAGCATCTAAGCAAAACATATGCATCTGACCTCACTGCTACAGTGAATTCTGATTGTGTGTATGTGCTTTTAACACTGGGATTAATTAGTGTGCAATTGTCGCAGTTCCTCAGTTAAGAAATGCAAAGCAGGGAACAACTTTTATTAATGATCTGTAACCCATGTAAGGATCGAGCCTCCAGACTACCTTATCAGCACACAACAGGACAACCTAATGAGTCACACTTTGTGTCAGTGTGCATGTATCTGTTTACTTGTGTCACTACTCACAGGTGTACAACACACACACATGAAGTGGTGGGATTTGGCTTATATGAGTTATGCTATTTGGGATATGACTTTTGGCAGGAGCTTGGTTATTGACTGTGCTTTGTAAAATGATCCAACGCTGCTCGACTCTTTCCATTTACCCCCCCAGGCCACATCTGACATTCAGGAGCGACTGTATACCTCTCACCATGTACAGTACACTTTCAGGCAAACCCACATACACACACTCTCCCTACATTGAAAATGTCAAAGAATATTGATCTTTCTCTTTTACACATATCAGCTCATTTCAAATTTCTCTTAACCTGTCAATCAAAGCCTGTATTGATCGAGTGGCCATCTCACCTATATCCACTCTATCTGTGTGGATGTCTCAAGGCTAAGCCTTCTGCAGTGATGTGGTTAGGTTTTCATTTCTTGAGCAAACACTAGTAATCCAGGTACTACATCTGCAGTTTGTCCTATAATGAAATCTTTGTCCTTGGTCCTGGCTGGTGTTTATTGTCAGATGAAATTAGCACACCTGTCATGGAAACATTTTATAGCATGCTAGAAAAAAACTGATTGTTTGTTCCAACAAAACTACAATTTCTCCTGAAACATCCTTAATCACTTATTGCGTATTCCATGAGGCAACATGTACATGACAACCATGAAAAACAGCTCATATCAGCTCTAATTTTATGTAGGTTGCTATGATTGCTGAGGACCAATCAACACTAAGGCTGATTATGGAGCCACATCAGGAGGGCTAAGGGAGTGTTGCTGAGGACTGTGGGGAGTTGTGAAGGAAAGGACAAGAATATGAGGACGGGAGGGGGTCCTGCTGCTTCTGGGGGGAGAGGCAGGGAGGAGGAAGAGGAGGAGGGACAGAGGCGCTCAGGGCATCAGCATACTGATAGATCTGTGCCTGTAATGATTGCACAGTCACAACCCTCCACCTCCCCTGGGACGTGGCTGCATTCTATTATCCCTCAACCCCCTGCCCTCTGTCTCGCTACACCCCCTCAACACACACACACACACACACACACACACACACACACACACCTCAATCCTGCATAGACAAAGAACAGTCACATATGAGGGTTTTGTAAACACGAGGCTTGAGATAGATATCTGAATTGTACATGCATTCATTGTGTGGGATAGAGATACACACACACACATACGCACACACAAACAAACACACACACACACACACACACACACACACACACACACACAGGGCATATTTAAATTGTGTCAGCAGCACAATACGTAGCAAGATAGCTCCCAAATAGTAATAAGAGACTAATTGCTTCCACAAACACGTAATTCTTTTCTGGGCCTCAGTGACCAAGTTTCAGTGACCGGTCATCCCACATTTTGTAAGGACAATGCAGTAAAAACAAATCTCCAGTCCCTTTAACTTAAGATAACAATGTTTTGCTTTTGACTCTTCACTTGTATGGCGGTATTGTTTTGGAACACTGTATACATTTGATTACTTATATAGTTTTAAATAATCATTGGTGAAAGGTGTTAAGGTCGGGTAAACTTTTGGTTTTGTTGTTTTGTCTTAAAGTACACATGTTTTGCAATTTTGTGCACATGCATAACAATAACCACCATTCTAATTAATACAAATAACTACACACTTCACATTAAACCTGGCTCTTGCACTCTGTGCTTTAATTTAAGTTTGTTCTAGGTTAATACTTTATTTAACCTGAGCCCACATACTGAGCAGGTGTCTCACATCATCTCATCTTGTTTGCATTTGGTTAATTTGGTTATGGCAGTCCTCTAAAGTCTAAAGTGTTAATTACTGCTCACAGTTGTCAACATTTGTCTTTATGTATCCATGGACCTTGGCGTATTTATACAGCTTGGATTACATTCTTCTTGTAAAACACCACCAAAGTTCAAATGTCATCGTTGTAATTCTTTCAAAATAAAGTGGCGGAGGTATAAAAGATATGCTCCAATAGATAAATGAGTGGACTGACCAGCAGCTTGAGAAGCCAGAAACGTGATTTGTAGTAGCAGGTCTTGAAGGGGTTGAGGAGGAAGAGCACCATGAAGCCATAAAGGATGAGCGGGTTGATCTGCATGGGGAGGTAGATGTACTCTGAGTAGAGACAGGAGAGGATGCTGAGACACCACAACACACCCAGGAATCCAGCAATCTGAAGCACACAGGGAAAAAAACAGAAGAGTCTGGCATTAAAAGAAAGCATTTTTGACACATAATCACAAATAACAAGACAATCTGAACAATTCTGCGCAAATTATGTTTTGTTTTGTTATTACAGAATATAAATGAAACCCTGTGGACATTAGGTATGTACAGTTTTATGCCGACTGAAATAAATAGTAATGTGTTCCTTGAATGTGGATTACCCTGACGACTCAACAACCCCATTCAATCATTTTGCATATCTTTAAAATGCATGATCACTTCACCACACTCATATCAATCTGAAAACATAGTGTGTGTCTTCATTACAGAGAAAAAGTTTATTTTCTGAAGACTCATGGCTCTCATTCAGTAACAGAAATAATTGCTTCCATTTGTTTCCTCATTCTGACCTCAAACAGGTGTTGGTGTGAGAGGTTGTTTCGGGGGTTGATCTCGAAGATGAGGACATGGTTGACTCCAGCCTGTCTCCATCCGTAAGTGTTGATGCCCAACAGGAAGAGGAACTGGATCAACAGGAAACCTCCCCGATAGATCCGCACAAGTGGCCACACGTTCTCGAAGCGGAAGAACACAGCACCTGATAAAACCACAGTGGATGTTCTGCTTTTAAAGATAAAATATGAAACCCTTGACTGTGTGTGACACATCTGAGGTAAAACAACAATGAAATCCTGCCAATCAGGCTCTGTATGAATTTTAAACAATCTACTAAAACTGCCAGTTATCTTACAGTGACATATTACAAATTGTGCAGGACTCAACAGGATATGAAAAATGTATGAATCTGGATGTTTATGTGACTTACCAGTAAGGACGAAGGCGATAGCGAGAATGATAAAGAAGCCGCAGTAGAGACCCACACGGAAGGTCGTCCAGGCCAAAGCAGGCTGAAGCAGGCAGAGAGGAATACAGAAAAACATTATTAATAATGTTCATAATATTAATGAATAATACACCTAACCACTTTTCTATATATATTAACAGTTTTACATATACTGTATATGCATATAGATTGCAATCATTGTCTATGTAACTACGGCTTTTTAATTGAATGTGTCAGCATATAAGCCACTCCTTTTATCTGCTTGAATATATTTATTACAGTATACACATGCCTGCAGGGTAAATGGAGAGATCAATAGTCACATAACACAATTCAAGTCAGACATGACAGTAATTAATGCATTAATAACAGTAGATATAACATAGGAGGGTAAAGTGCCACTAGCCTCGATTATTTCTGAAATATATCCTGTTCAACAATGGGAAGGCACTTATAAAATCAATACTAAAGGCTCTCATGGTTTCTCTCTCTCTGTCTCTTCCCATCTTCCTCCCTTTCTCCATTTCTCTCATAGCAAACGTCTCACCTTTTGTTTTTAACCTTTATTATTCACAGGGTTCAAAATTAACTTTTTCGTCCACCAGCCAAATGACTAGCGAATGTTCAAATTTCACCAGCCACTCAATAGATTACTATTGTTTTTTTGGATGGTGAGTGAAGCAAATTTACAAGCCACTTGAATATTTAACCAGTAATTTGGCTAATAGATTAATAATTTTACTAATTTTGAACCATGATTATTCACCTGCTGGGATATGCTCAGGCATGGACAGCAAATTTGTATTCAGGTCATTTAATACTGTAGAGGGGAAAATGCCTTGTGAGACAAAAAAATATGATATCTGCACACATTTATTAGTTATTTTATTTCAGTTTGCAGCCTCCCTGACACAAACTGCAGAGGAAAATGGCTGATATTATTGAACGGACACTCTCTGTAAATGCTTGAGAGGTTTTAAGTCCAAAGGTTTGAGAGGCACAAAGAGGCCTCATATCACTTGCTTTCCAGTGTAACCAGCTGTACTTCTGACCTGAGCTGCCCCCAGTGGAGGAACTCTCAACCTCTTCATGGCCCTCTGACGATCTCCTCCCTCCAGCTCTGTGGTGACGATGGTCTATACACACACACAAACAAACAAACAAACAACAATGATTTACAACAGTGATCTTTGTATTATAGCTTGTATGTGTGTGTTTGTGCGTATGCGAGCAGGCACCTCAGTCTCGGAGATGAGCTGCGTGATCTTCTTGCAGGTGTAGAAAGGTGCCACCTCAACATGAATCACACGCCAGTCGGCTCCGCGAGAAGTATCCAGGATCTTGTCATGTTTCTTCAGGATTTTACGGAAACCAGTGAAGTTCAAGTTCTGCGGACGGCAGCGAGGAAACAACTGTTACATACCATAGATTGGAAGATTTATTTATTCCGAACTGCTGCAGGAAACATAAAGCGGCAAAACACACATTTTGTGATATGAAAAAGTTTGTGATTATTACTCTAAATATTGCTTCCTTCCTTATTTTGAAACATTGCATTCTTTTCTTTGAAGACATTTTCAGCCTTGACTCAACCTTGAATGCAGGTGTGTCTGAGAATGTGTGAGTGTGTGTAATGACACCTGATAGTTCTGGAGCAGGATGAGGCTGAGGTAGAACTCGCTGAAGGCTAGCTTCAGGTCCTTGATGTTGTGGTGTTTGCAGCGCTCCTCCTGTGACAGGTGGAACATCGTCTTGCGTCTCCGCAGGCCGGGCGGAGCGTTGCTCTCGCGCTGAGCGTCCAGTGAAGACTGCAGCTCATTCTGCAGCGTGGCAGAACGTCTCTGTGCTTCAGCAAGCTTTTCTAGGGTGGAAATAATTAAAAAGAGAGTTTTTAGCTTTTCATATAGCTTATTATTGCTTATTATTGTGGTGCTTACACTGCACCACATTCACACATATTTTTAATGAACGTATCCACACTTCTTACTCAGTAGTTACAGTATATTCTATGTAGTCTGACCTGATGACTTCATTTTGAGTCCTGTTCTACTATGCATTGTTAGTTTTGAATGAGGGTTAGGAATTAATATTATTAAACAGCATTAATATGCGTGTTTTGGTAATCTAACCAATATGCATGAAAAGAAAAAAGACCCTTCAGTTTTGCTTTTGCCTGACAAATGTCTGGTAAGAGACGCCAACTAGCTGCTTCTTCCTTTTGTCAAAATAACAAGCAATTACAGAAAAGGTAGCAAGAAAAAAAATCTTTTATACACCCTGTCCCCTCTGCTCTC
Source organism: Sander lucioperca (assembly GCF_008315115.2). Taxonomy (NCBI): domain Eukaryota; kingdom Metazoa; phylum Chordata; class Actinopteri; order Perciformes; family Percidae; genus Sander; species Sander lucioperca. Next base: position 6,738,946 of record NC_050183.1, read on the forward strand.
CTGCTGTCTGTTCCAGGAAGCATAAGCATGTAGACTATTAGGCTGAGCTGACATGTAAATGCTGCAGAGGAAGGAACCATTATCTGGGTCAGAGATAGGTTAATATACCCAGAGAGAGAGAGAGAGAGAGAGAGAGAGAGGGAAGCAGTCACAGGGCAGTAACCTGCATTTCATTAACTATCTTGCATTTCGTCTACCTGGTTTTCCGACACACATTAGCCCTCATTCTACTAATGCATAACAGGTTCAGTCACTACAATAAAACCCACATGTTTTCTTGCCCCATAAGTTCTCCTTCACCCATTCTCCTCTTCCTTCTATTTTTATGAATAACCTGCTAAAAACAGAAGTAGAAGCAGTTTTCATTTAGTACAAGGAATAACTACCATTGAGTTGCTATTTCCATTAGGCCATCAGTCTATGAATTTCATAATTCATAATTATCATAATCACACAGACTAAGGTAAGTGGTTTCTTCTAATAAAATCAAACTTGTCATTTTCATACAGGCAATACATTTTGCCAGTTCTTTTGACCAATAAGAGTAGGCTGAGTGTTAAGTCAGTTTGCAGGCTGGCTAGCCGATTTTATGCACATCCTCCTTGATGTCTTTTTAAGTTATATTCATACTACAGTAGTTAACTAGCTTTAGTATAAACCTTCCTGTAATATGCTGCCAAACGTGGAGAATACCATGTTTTAAACCCCTTTTAGGCAATTCTTCTTCACATTCCCTTGCAAATTAAATATTGTATCTTTTTAAATGTTTTCATACGTGTAAATAAAGAAACAAAAAGCAAGCAAGTGTGTTTACTTCTTGCTTTTTGAAACTTGCAAGTCATGTTTTCTCGTGCAGTGACTTGCAAGTTCAGACCTGAAGTCACAATAAGAACACTGATATCTCCTTGCAGTGCTGTTTGTGACAGCAGTCTGATAACACACCAAATCTGATTTGGTTTGAAGCATACTGGCAGCCTGACAGTCTGGGGAGCCGGAGCTCCAATAGCTCTTCCTCTGTTCTAAACTGGGAAAAACAGAAGTGATGATGTGGAGGGTGACTTTCACGCTTTGTTGATCCAACACACACACACACACACACACACACACACACACACACACACAGTTAGTGTGTTTCACTGCACACACACACACACACACACACACACACATGAGATATCACACTACCTTCCTCACAGGAATGCTTCTTTGACATCTCAATTCACAGTAATCCTTCTACTCGATTTATACAGTCTGTCACAGCAATGCTTGGATGAATACATGACAACAACAGCAGGAGGCGTGAGAAAGTCAAGACCCTGACTGCCACACAAGTAGCTTTAGATTAAATTTGAGGATTGCAGTGGCACGTCACAACAGAGGACATGGCTGGACAGTTCATGTGTGGGGCTAATGAACCTAGAGGTGTAGGTGGTTCAGATTTCAACTGGTATGGGTTTAGTGGAGAAGTTTAAAGAGCCTGTTGTTCTTTCTCAGCTTTCAGAATTAAAAGACTGTGGCCGGGCTGGCTCAGTGGGTAGAGCAGGCGCACATATACTGAGAGGCTTATGCCTCGACGCAGAGGTCGAGGGTTTGAGTCCGACCTGTGACAACTTCCTGCATGTCTTCCCCCCTCTTTCTCGCCTAGCTGTCCTATCAATTAAAGGCGGAAAAGCCCAAAAATGAATCTTAAAAAAAAAAATAGAATTAAAAGGATATTCTATTAAAACAGCAGTCTGCAAAAATGTTGTTTTGGTGTGTTCCCATCAAGATGAAAGTGTTGTCTAACAGGCTCGATTTAAGTGCAATGCAGTAGAATGGCTTTGAGAGGTTAAGGACCCCTTTCAGAGAGAGATACAGAAGGAAAGAGCCATGGGGAGGCAAATGTCTTATGTAAAGTCAGCACACGATTTATCTCCATCTATCCACCGCAGTCTCTCTATCTTACAACCTATCCAGCTTTTTCAAACTACTACACACTGCACCCACACAGACACACACACAGACACACACACACACACACACACATACACAAACACATACAAACACATACATACATACATACATATACACACACACACACACACACACACACACACACACACACACAGTAAGTGGCTCCTCATGTGTGTGGAGGATAAACAAGACGCCTTAGAGCAGGAAGGAGACACTGATGTTTTCATACACAACATTTAACCAACCTCACAACTCAAGTCTGCTGAAGAGACGGTGACTCACTCTAATACAACATCAACAGACTTACACATGTCACATGTAGCACTGAGAACATCAGAAATGACAACTACGTGTTTGCTTTGTTCTATTCCTTATTCTGTTTTCATTCATAGAGACCAACACTAACATATACAAAAAAAAAATGAAAAGCCTCACAACTATGGGGACTATTAGTTTGATTAGCAAAAGTGTGCTATCTGACACCCTATTAGTAAACCCCCCCTCTACCCATATATAATGTAGTTGTAAGCAGATATAAATGTTTATTTGATGTATTTAGCAACAACTATGATTCACCCTGTGGGCACCCATTAGAGGCTGCAGTATAAAGAGGCGAAGTCCCTCCCCTTCTGGTGGACCACCATGGGACCTTAATTCGGAAAAAATATGTACAGTAGTTAACGGGGAAAGACAAATTATTTTTTTATCCCGTTTAAATTGAGCCATGGATTACACACACATTACACACATGACAAGTTCGTTAATTTAAAAGATAATTTTGCAAGTCAAAAAAAGTCTCAGTTTGTCATAAAACTGTTGAAGTTTAAGACTGTGAAAATACTTAATTAGAAAGACTACACACTTCAAAGTCACATGGATGATGTGTCTCTGAAGCTTCAATGTCTGTGTGTTTCGTACCGGGATGTAACGTTAAGAGCAGCGGATCTTGCTCGTTTTTCGCCTCTCGGCTGATAAAAAGATGCTCGATAAAACATCAGGTAAGATAACGTTGTGAAACATAGCTAAGCTAGCTATCTATCGAGCAAGCCGAGCAGCAATAAGGTGACGTATTGTGCAAGACGAGATATGTAGCTTGTTCACTGAGCGGTTTCACACAAAACTAAGTGGTACTATGACAAACTCACGACAAACTGTGACTTTCTTCAGTTGCAAAATTATCTTTTAAATTGACAAACATCATATATGTTAATCCATGGCTCAATTCAAACGGGATCAAAAAATTATTTGTCTTTCCCCGTTCACTAAGGGGAAATGCATGCCCGTTCAAACAAGGCATGCAGTAGGAGGTAGTTTTATTTTACCTAAAGTGAAAACCAAATCAATTCAACGTTCAGTTAGGTACAGAGCAATGTGTGAATGGAACTCTCTTCCAAATACTATCAAACAACAAAACGTAAAAAGTATGAAACAAAAAGTATGGTTTTAAAAAATCACTTAAGAAATATTACCTTCAAAGATATTTCAATATTTAATATCAAATTAGAGAGATTCTGTCATAGGGCTTTTTGTTATATCCTATTTTAAAAAAATCTATTCGGGGTAGCGTAATCTTTTCAACTTCTTTTATATTATTTAATTATTTGTATTTTTTCTTTTTTGTGTGTGATTAATTGCGTTAATTGTAAAATATGATTTGTATTTTCAAATCTGAATAATGTCTTGGGCGTATGGTGTGTAATGTGATGTCATAAATTGTATTGTCACATGATAGATTGTAGGACCCCAGGAAGAATAGCTTTTAGCTTATGCTGAAGCTAATGGGGATCCAACTAAAACAAACAAAAAAACTACTGTACATATTTTTTCTGAATTAAAGTCCCATGGTGGTCCGCCAGAAGGGGAACTATGTTGTCATTATCTGCAGCAGATAATGTATGTGGATAATGAAAGACGAGTTAACAAGACATGGCCTCTACAGCAGCTTACAGTAAGCTTCTGGCATATGTCAGGAATCAAAACATACACTGTTGTTAAAGACTACAAAAATTTGAGGATCAAAGTATCTTCAGTAAATCAACCTCATGCTAACAAGATCTACAATGATTTATGTCTTGTTTATTTGCTGCTCTTGCCATCCATCTGCCAGTTATGTCCCATCATTAGGAGCTGAAACAATATTGCCAGTCAACATTGGCCCTCAGCTGACCTGTAGTTTCACCTACAGCCTCTAGAGGAAGCACACTCTGTCTTCAGATACCTCCAACTTCCCCCTGAGCTGAAGTTCGAGACCAGAATGCAACCTTGTGGTACCAGAATACCACAATATATCATGGCTTCCATCTCATGTTTCACGGTACACACATACTCCCTTGCTCCCTGAAATACACACAGGCAGGCCTGCTCGCATAAACACGACAACCACTGGCTACTTCAATCAAATGACCAAGATTAGACGGAATGTCATCTGGCACTGAAACAGGAATCTTAGCATTGATAAGTAAAATGTGCAACAACTCTAATATCTAAAATGATGATAGCTTATACCTATAACAGTCTCTATATCATTGGGGGGGGTAGCAGTAGCTCAGTAGGGACTTGGCTTGGGAACCAGAGGGTCGTCGGTTCAAGTCCGCGTGTGGACCAAGAACGGATTGTGGACTGGTAGCTGGAGAGGTGCCAGTTCACCTCCTGGGCACTGCCAAGGTGCACTTGAGCAAGGCACCAAACCCCCAACTGCTCAGGGGTGCCTGTCATGGGCAGCCCCCTCACATTTTGACATCTCTCCATTAGTGTATGTGTGTGTATTTCGGGCCTGTGCGTAATGTGTGTAATAACTAACAGAGTGAAAAAATGTTATTTCCTCTTGAGGAATCAATTCTTAACTCTTTCTAACTCTATTCTAATTCTAACTCTTAATGGTCTATACAATATATTATTAAACACCTCATGTAAAAGTGTTGAGGCAATAAAAAGTTAATCTAAGAGCAGGTGCAGAGTTTATTTGCCTATTAAGGGGGCTTTTATTTCAGAGCAGAATCAATAATAAAGATTTTTTTTCATTAAATCATGGTGATATTGCTTCAAATTGGTACAGATGATCAATTAAATTAAATAGTCAATTCCATAGTTCATCTGACTACCAGCCTAGCCTGACGTCGTCATACTCAGATTCTAGTCAGAATATGAGTCTGATACTGCTCCACTGGGCTGTGATTATGGGGCGTGTTTCAACCGAACCAGGAAAGAAAATGCCTCTGCACTCAATTGGATAGACCTCCAACCAATCAGAGCAACGGAGACAGACGTCACAGAAGCTGCAAGTCAAAGGCAGGCTTCGACAGAGCAAAGGCAGAGGCGGCAGTTTCTGTGTCTTGTGGACGGGTGTGGCAATGTGTATACATACGTGATCACAGTTCTCTGTTCCTCTTTTAAAATTAATGCGCTGTCAATATCTTCTATAACAGATGCTATGGCAGCCGTCTTTGTTGTAAACAAATTCAACCCAAGCTCTCTTTGGTGACGTGGTTGATTATGTTACTGTTGATCATCTGTCCATCATCGTATAAAGCCCGCCCTGACAATTTGATTGGTCCGAACACCTCTGGTTTGAGCATAGTTGCTCCACAACGGATCAAGTCCAGACCGAACTTCCTGACCTTAAATGTTGTGGGCGGGGCTAAGTTCGGCTGGCATCCAGGCTACTACCAGCCCAATAATCACACTATAACTGTTCAGTTTTTGGATCTGAAACTGCTTTACTAATTTGACTTTGATATTAGATACTCAGCATCAATCATCAATCATCAATCAAATGTAACTGAAGTAAATAAATACCTGAATAGAATGTGTTGATTTTCAGAAGCTCCTTCTCGCAGGTCTGGAAAAACCTCTCTTCAAACTTAGCGTAGTATCTCTTCACTGTGTCTTCATCTGTGACTGGAGAAGAAAAAAGAAGAGACAAAACATGGTGATTAGCTGCTTGCTGAAGGACACGAGTGTGTAAATATAAAAAGCACTGTTGCGCTTTTATAATCTCGACCTACGGAAGGGTTTTTGATTATGTTGCTCTATTTTGTGACACACACGTTTACGCCTCATAGCCGACATAAGCAATGACGAAGCACAGTCTACATTTTAGTGAGAAGCATTGACAGATGAAGCCATGTCAAAACTTTGTGTAAAGGACGGTAACAAGAACAGTGAACATACAGCAGAACACAAAGCAAAAGCGATGAAGTATTATAGACACCAAAACCACCTAAATGTGCCTAATAGATCTCTCCATGCTTACATGTTATTATACACCATTTTAAGTGATAATAAGTGAGACAACATCTCAATATGGGAAAAGTTGGAAGCCCCCCCACCCCCCACACACACACGATGAATCTCTGGGTCAAGTTCATACTAAACAGTTCCATTTATGTCAGTGGCTCTTTACTGGTATGTTAAACTTAGATTATGCCAAAGCAACAACAAAATGGGTCAACCAGGTCTGATAGTTTTCCATCACTTTTATTTATTAAATATTGAACAATATTTCTTATACCGTGTGCCACACATATTCTTTCCATTAACAGTTGACCTTTTCATCAGACCGGGTGTGTCATTGGTATTTCAATGTCCAATCCAAGCAAAATAAAGAAAGATGTGGGTTTTGCTGATATAGATATAGTGTCAGATCCAATAGTGATACCGCATTGTAAACATTTGCTATTATATAAAGTGAGCCTTGGCTGCAACTGGTAGATGTAGAGGCTTTCTATTCAACACGGTAATAAGAAAGGCGCCCCAGGCAGCGCAGCCTGTTAATTTCACTGCTCTATTCACACACAAGCACTCATACATGTTTGCAGCATGGGCGTATGAGCCTGTGATGAAAAGGTGAAAAAATTTTCAACAGCAGCTTTAAAGTCCAACAGCTTTACAAGGAAAATAAATGAGAACCTGCCCTCACACCCATGAAGATAATCAATTATAAGTTAATTAAACTGTGTTCTGCAGGTGAAAACACCGTACAAACTAAAGTTTTCAAGAAAGAGCATAAGAGATGAAAACTTCCTACAGCAGATGAGACCTGCTGCAAAATACTCTTCACTCTATGTTAGCCAAATTCTATGAGTGTATCAAAGTAGTGCTCATTAAACATCCCAAACAAGATCATTACAATAATGACAACAACTGAAAAATGGGACTGCATTATAGTAGTGAACAAGTTTCTAAACAAGGACAATGTTCCACTACCACTTACAGTAGCATCAACTAGGGGTGGGACAAAATATCAATACGGCAATATATCATTGTCCTTGTTCGTGCGATATGATAATCGATACGCTGGCGCCAAATATCGATATTTTAATTAATAAAACAAGGCACTCTAAATAGATTTCCCTGCTCCCAGCGTCGCTGCTTCATGGCTCCTCGAGGTGGCGCTCAACAAATGAATGAGGGAATCTTGAACATAAGTTAACTAGCAGAAGAGGTTTTCAATGTGATGGCGGACAGCAGTTTGAGGAAAATAACAGATGCCCCAGCCACGTTTAAGTCCAAAGTCTGGACCCATAGTTGCTCTATAGTTCTGAAAAACTACAGAATTGTGCTGTTTTCTAACAGTTTGGACTTGCAGTGAATAAAGAGAGAAAACTTGCACTTAGCCTTTTCAGGGGAATTTTGTATTCATAGTAGACCAATATCGTGATATATCATTATAGGATTGTCTAGCAACATATTGATTATCACAGAAATGCTGTAACGTGATATTATCGGTATCGTGAACCATGCATCATGTAGTGTATTGTATCGTGAGGTACCCTGTGTAAAGAGTGCAAGAGAAGATAAGAATGAAGGAGGAGAAGATGAAGCTGCCTCAATAGGAGGTGAAGAAATGTAGACTGACAATAATGAGAGAGAGAGAGAGAGAGAGAGAAAGACAGAGAGACATACAAATTAAGCAGATGGTCTCCAATCTGCCTCACACTTCTACACAATTGCACATTTCAGCTGAAGTCACAACTCTTTCAATCCCTAAACGATGCAGAGCCACCTCAGCAGCTGCCAGCTGACAGGCTGGCTGCTGCTGCTTGAGACGAGTGGATGGTGGATGGATGACTGTTTTGATAGAGGTACGCATGCTTGAATTGCTGACCGATCGGCTGGCCAGCGGGTTAGCTGAATGACTAAGAGCCTGGCCAATCTGTATGTGCCATGACAGAATGACTAATGGTCCAACATGCTCCTTTAGTTAGACCTGCAGACAAGCAGCAGACTGAGCTGTACTGTAATTCATAGTAAAAGGTACACATGTAATGAACACTTTGTATGAAAGAGCACTGAAGGAATAGAGGCGTTGGGTAACAGGAGGCGAAAAGACGAGGAGCAGTTGTGGATCATTTGACATATGTGGTGTGTTTCCTATACATCATACATAAGAAGTATATGCATAAAATCTACAATATGTCCAAGAAAATACTGTCAATGAAAAACCTCTTCTAACGCTTGTCATAAAAGCTTCTGATCTAAACCTTGTTTGGACAACTGAGGACTTTTGGGAGTTTACTCCGATAGGCAGCATTTTAAACTGTGGTGTACCATTTCAACCGTTGAAACTATGATGAGAGAGATGTGTCAGAAGAATACATGTGTATATATTTTGTGGAATTACCTTCTTTCTCACTTGAAGGCTGACTAACAGAGTGAGCGTGTTGGTGGATGAAAGAGTAGATGTGAGGGCACTTTGCATGTAGGGGTTATGAAATGACCATGCACCCCCATCTCTTTGTTTCCTGCTGACCTTGTGCAGTACTGAACACATCAGTGGAGGTGTGGAGGTGTATTTCCACATATCATCTGCACACATCTTTTTGTTCATCCATTTATGTGTGTGAGCTGTGTGAAGTGTAAGAACAAAGGCCACAGTCAGAGCCAGTTCATCTTCACAGCTGTGTTTTACTGAGGCTTCACCAACAGACGCTCTGCTAACATCTCTGCAGCTGCTGAAAACGATTCTGTCAGCCATCTGCCCTCAACCTGCCACACATTTTACCTTCAACCAGCATTAGCACAAATGAGCATCATCAACATCTCATAATTGCATTGTATCAACTCTTTAGCTGCCTCCTAAGATGACCAGTGTGAATGCAATGTAACCTAATTACAAAAACATTCTGAATTCATGCAGCTATTATGGCATTCACTGTATCTTTAATTCAATATACGGCATCAGTGTTCATGTAAATCTGACAGCTTCTCTTTCAGCTACACAGTATGGGTTCTCATTATCACAAGTCTGGGTGGATGATTATAGAGATGGCTTTCTAGAGTCCAACAGCGTTCACCAAAGGGATTTGAAGGTAGATACAAGTTTGGACTTCATGGGAAATGAGAGCTTAAACAGAGTGACAGGTTTGAAAAACTTTAGTATTCTTCTAAATCTACAAATATGTTCAGCCTCAAGAATACACACGCAAATATGAAAAATCAAATTCATCAATCATTATTTTGCTGACTTTCAACACAGATACCATAAACCATCCGAAAACATTTGCATCTGCCGGTTTCACAATGTAACAGCACTGTTTCATTGATAAAAACACATTTCAAGATTAGTTATCTCTGTTTTTTGCCCAGATGAGCAACACCACTGTCATTGGCCTTCTCCTGGTCTTGGACTAATGTCTCCAGAGGAATCGCTGCCTCTACGCTAACATACAGACACCAGGGCACACAGCCTTTCCTCCAGGTCTACTGCAGTCCTGGTTTGCCTCGAAATCCAGTATGAGGGAAGCAACAGTGTGTGTGTGTGTGTGTGTGTGTGTGTGTGTGTGTGTGTGTGTGTGTGTGTGTGTGAGTGTGAAGAGATGATGATGGAGCACCTTAGTAGGGAATAATGGCTCTGTCCCTGTAGGGCTGTGTGGTGATATATGCTTCTGCTCTGAGTGTGTGTGTGTGTGTGTGTGTGTGTGTGTGTGTGTGTGTGTGTGTGTGTGTGTGTGTGTGTCTTTAAACTGTGTGTTTTGCACAGTACTTCAGCAGTGACGCTATAAGTGTCAACAATAAATACTATTCCCCTTTGCCTTCAGAGAGCTAAACAGACCTGTGTTCACTGTACTTGTGAGGACATTTTGTGATGATGTTTATATAGCTGACCAACCAACCAGGGCTGAGAATTAACAGCAGCAGAAAGGCTGCAGTTTGGTTAAGGCGACATAACTAGGATCTAATTTATCTGAAGCTGCAGAAAAATCAATTTGTGGTTTGATTAGATTTAGGAACATTTAACGACTGTAAAACAGTCTGACAGTCTAACAAAATTCTTCACTAAAATGTAAAAGTGATGTCTTGATATTGCATATTTTGGATAATAATTAGTTAAAAAATACAAATAAATGTATACAATATACAATAATATAAAATTAACCATTTTTAAAACCAGCAAATGTTTGATATTTTTACTCAGTAAATTAAATGTTAATGATTCATTTTGTGTCAACCTTTCCATTAATCAGCTCAGCCATAAAACCCAATCTTTTTTCCTTCGTTTCAGCATCATCAAAACCAACAACTAAATGTGTCTAAACAAGCAGGAGTTGCAGGCGCCTCAACAGCAGTGTATCATGGGTACCAAGGGGTTTTGTACTCAAAATAATGAGACATACTGGTGTACAACATGCTATGAGAAGAGTAGATCCAGTGCAGTATAGTGCATTCATTCATTGGCTTCAGTCTTTCAGACAAAGAATTGTGCTGGTAGCTAGAAAAACAACTCTTGACCTACAGTATTCCCATGCGGCTTGTAGAAGGCAGCCCCCTCTCTCCGCTAACCCCTTCTTCTGTACATTGTATAAATAAATGATGAGACAGCTTCCCTAAAACCCTAGTACTCTAACCCCCCGAAACCCTTCACACACACACACACACACACACACACACACACACACACACACACACACACACACACACACACACACACACACACACACACACACACACACACACACACACACACACACACCCCACCCCCAACTTCTTATATTCCCATACAGGCATTCTGTGACGGGACCCCATAAAACCAGCACATAAATCCTTCAAGGAGACCCTCCAATTTGCTGACAGTCAGAGAGAACAACAACCGACACAAACACATACCAACCTGTATCACACTTACTTTTATACTTTACATTGATACTTTTATTCTATAATTATTCTGCTCTAACACCTGTTTCATGCTGAAAATCTGTTGCTTTTAAATTGGGAGACAAGAAAAGTGAAAAGGCACAAGAAGAAGAGCAGCAATGGTTTTCTCAGTGTTAGGAGCTCCGATATGATCTGTCATTACACTGGAGCCTGGAGAGAGGAGACAGGGCACAGCATCTTTCTCTTCATTATCCTCGAAAACAAACAGGCTCACATGTGTAGTTTCAAGTAGAAACAAGCCCACACACTCACAGAGACACACACATTGTATGTCCCCATTTTCAAGCTCCATTTATCTCATTTAATGACACCTCACTGCGGGATATAAACTATGTTCTGATAGCATTACAGTCGGGGGAGCTGAGGAGACCATTACATTATGATTGTCGCTGTATTAGCCTCGCTTATCTCTTCCCTCCAAGCACAGAGGTGTAAATCACAAATGAAAAGAAACACAAACTGAGCCATAAAAGAGAATAGGATTGCAATAATATTAATCAATTTATTTATTTATTTTTATATTTCAATCAGACAAAATTATGTGAGTTCCTTAAAACAACTTCTACATCCTCTAGTGCCAGGAAGCACAAGGAAACACAACACTAAAACCAGCCAGATAACCTCCCCCCCCCCTTCCATTCTTCCATCTCTTTTTGTTTTCACATATTCCCATTCGGCCCTCAAGCCACAATTAATTCTACCAATCATCTCTCTCATCGAGGCCAGGGGAACATTAAGAATGCACACTCACTGGGCTAGACTGCCAGCCTGGGACAACCAGAGGCAGGATGAGGAACTACTGTAGCTCACAATTCACTGTGTACTATTTATACTGCCAGACTGCAAGCTAAGCAGCTCCACAAAATACACTATACCAGCGTAGAGTAGTGAAAATGATAGGATGGGGAAAATCACATATTCAACACATTCTGAAAAGTGTTAATATATATTGTGTGTGTGTGTCTGTGTGTGTGTGTGTGTGTGTGTGTGTGTGTGTGTGTGTGTGTGTGTGTGTGTGTGAGAGAGGGAAACAAAGAGAGAGTGTGAGGCACATGTGAGGGGTTTATTACCAGCAGCCAAGTCAATACATTATGAGAGGGAAAGAGTAAAAGCAAGAGACCAGATGGGGTGTGAGATGATCCTGGGGACCACACAACACAATGCACACAATACGCCAAAACACTGGCGAATGATATACTGAGGGAGATAGAGAAAAAAGAGAGACAGAGAGAGACAGAGGAATATAATGAGATATAAAGACAGAAAGCTGGAATGGAAGAAAAATAGATGTAGCATGACAGCTCCAAAAACAGTGTTTTAAAGAAGGAAACCTATTCTCTCTGTGTCAGTTTAGTAGTGAAACTTAGTTTAGTTTATTATTTCAGGACAATGCACATTTGATGAACATATACAGAAGTACACGTAAAAAGTGCCAGATTATAGCCCAAAGGCTAATTTCCATCTGTAGTCCATTACAATAAAAAGAACAATAAATACACAGCAGCAACATTTGCTATATCAAACTAGGTAAAGCAGGACAAAAGAGAAGAAAAACAGGATAACACATTAATAGATGTTAAAACAGAAAGAAAACTAAACAATTCATTAGTAAGTGTTAAAACGGAGACACGATTCACCAATACGCTCTACTGGGCTGATACGGTACAGCATGCAGTCAGAGGTGATTGCACGTTTGATTAGCTCTGAGCCACACCTTTACCTGGCTCTTAAAGGTGGCCAGAGTGGGACATTCCCTTATAGTTCGGGGTAGTGTGTTCCATAATGCACTACCTTTAATAGATAGTGCATTATGGCTAAAAGAGGTTTTTTTAAAAGGAACCTCACAGTCCTTGTTTACAACAGCTCTAGTAATCCGAGTCTGTCTGTATTTAATAAACTCTTGAAGTGGTGGTGGCGCCAAGCCATGTAGTACTTTATAAATTAAGCATATTGAGGAAAATTTACAGAAATTATCAAAACTTAATAAGTTGTATTTTTCTAAGATCTTGCAATGATGATAAGAATAAGGTTTTTTATCTAGAGTTTTGAGTGCCTTTTTATACAAAAGCTCAATTGGTTTTAGGATAGTAGAACCCGTCATAGACCAGCTGGTGATGCAATAGTTCATGTGTGAAAATATCATCGAGTGAAGGAACATCAGAGCAGCTGCATCTGACAGAGATCCTCTAATTTGCTTAAAATTAAAAAGATTGAATTTAATTCTTTTGGATATCATTTTAACATGATTTTTAAAAGAGAGTTTGGAGTCTATAATCACCCCCAAATATTTAAACTCATTAACAACTTCCAACTCCTCTGTGACTAAAAACACCCCCGATTGAGATGGTGTAGTAGTATAAGGTTGCTTCGACAAATATAAACAAACAGTCTTTTTTGCATTTAAAATAAGACAAGATCTATTGAGCCATGTTTGTATATGTGTAAGAGCTGTTGAAAGGACGCGTGCTGCCTCCTCAGGATTTTTTGCTTTTGTAAAAATTACAGCATCGTCGGCGTAAAGCTGGACATCAACATGTAAACAGTATTTAGGTAAATCATTAATATATAATGAAAATAAAATGGGCCCCAGTATGGACCCTTGAGGGACTCCTACTGGACAACCCATATAAGCAGAACTAACCCCGCCCACCACAGTACATTGCTCTCTATGAGACAGGTACGAATGAAACCAATTAATAGCTTGAACCGAAACATTATTAAAAGTGTATTACTGAGTAGAGACTACAGTTAAAATGCTACTTTGTCACATACTATATGTAACATAATAATAATATTATTATAATATTGTCACATAAACTGAATTACTGCAATGTACTGTTTATCAATTTCTGAATAGAAACAAATGTGCATTAACGGCCAAAGAACAAGAGATTCAACTTCCTGGTAAGAAGATGCTTGAACATTTGTGTAAATAAAGTAATTAAATTACACTAATTCAAAATAAATAGAGAGCAAGCAGCACTGGCTTGGTAACTTCATTACATGATATGAAGAATGTTTTGAGAATTAGAAATGTGGTTAAGGTGGAACAAGCATATTACTGAGACAACTCATTGCTACTGTGCACTTTTTGTCATACATCATGTTGTTATGTTATACTAAATTAGTTATGTGATTATTCTGATTGAAAGAATCAAATGATTCCTAGTAGATGAAAAAAACACTGGGCATGTTTTAAAAATGCAATAATGTAGTGTTTTAAATGCTGGGCTGGAGATCTGTCCAAGGTAGTGACAAACGGGTTGCTATAGGCATTTTTCATAGATTACATTTTGACATATCCCAGAAGAAAATGCAGGTGTAAATAACAAAATTAACAATGGCTAAAGTCTGTTTAGCTGCTTCAGTTTAAGGGTCCTGGTATTGTCCATGTTGGCTCACTGTCATGACTTACTGGGACACTTGAAGAGAATGTGTGTGTGTGTGTGTGTGTGTGTGTGTGTGTGTGTGTGTGTGTGTGTGTGTGTGTGTGTGTGTGTGTGTGTGTGTGATGACAGAAATTGGTTTCAGCTTGTCTATCCAGAGACAGAAAATGACTACCTAAATGAAAGTAACTATATGAATATGTGGTAATAAGGAACACAGAAAAAGTTTCACTGTGCAGCAATTATTTAAGTGAGTCCTTAAACAAGACATAGATGTCAAGACAGCGGACTGATGCAAGTACACTAATAGGCAGAGTTTCTACGTTTGTGGGTCATGTTTGTTGTTACACAGGCTTTTTGTTTTGTCCATAGTATTTCCTGTAAAACAGAAAAAACAAGAAACAGAGTGTGTCTGTGAATGTGTGCATGCCTACTAAACTGCTTATGAATGTATCAGAGGACTTTTTATGTGTAAAATCTTTGCAGTCAGTTGATTTTTCTCAGCATATTTTATTAAAGGTGCACTATGCGTTCCTGCATGACGTCACTTCTGTTGACGTTCCAAGTAAATACCAAACAAAACAGAGCAAGCTCGCCCCTCCCCCCCATGTTTCCGTAACGGTCATGACTAACTGACTAACTGTCACTAACCCCCACCCCCTCCCCCAACCATCATGTCTGTGATTGGCTGGAACGTGTTTGTTGTATTTTGGTGCCTATCCTGTGCCTCTAGTGTTTGTTTGACGTTTACGACCCCTGTGTTGTCTCCCGAGACCGGGCTTTTTCACAGTGTATTCAGGGGGCAGGCAGCTAGTGGATCAAGGAGCGATGCCTACGATTTGAGACAAAAATGAAATTGCGCTGAAACCATGCAGGAACTCATAGTGCACCTTTAAAGCCCTGATAGTTCTCGTATCCCTAAAAGCCCACACGTACACAACATCAGTTGACTGCAGAACAGAGACACATCACAGGAACAAAAAGCATTGAGGTGACTCAATTTTGGAGTTCAGTGGACAGCTAAATGGGCATGGTCGAAAGCACAGCGAAGGTTAAATGGGAATAACGGAGACGAGGAGGAAGTTAGATGAGGTGGAGCTGGGCAGAGAGGAGAAGTAGGCCACAGATTCTTCCAATCAGACAAACAGGAAGTCCACAGAAAGCAGTATTATTGACCAGGGGGCTGATGGGAAAGTTAATTACTCTTGCTCTTTATTCTTCAGAGGGCAGTACTTCTCCCTCCCTTCTTTCCAGCCTATTTTTATTTTACTAAGCTGCTGCTGTGAAGTGTTATCTCTAACAGTCAGAGCGAGAGAAAGTTTGGTCCAGACCTCTCTCTCTCCTCGCAGCACCATGCAGGGCCTTGAAGATCAGGATAGTCTCTCTCTCTGAGAGTCCCGCTGACTCGCTGCATCTCTCTATAGGTAGATAGAGCCCAAAAGAAAAAGGCAAACTGACAACAGTGTAAATGAAAAGCTGTCTGATTCATCTCATTGGGTGAAATCTTCACCTGAACCTTTCGGCTTCAGTCATGTCTCTCAAACTTTGTCAGACATCTTAAGCCCTTTGAGATCAAGAATATTTTAAGTCTGTCAGTGACGTCCACTCTGGGGATATTATGAACTAAAATGAAGCATACCGTACATTAAGCCTGTGGTCTGAGCTGCACTGTCTAGTCTGAACAAAGTTTGTTTTGATTAGCATGTGTTATATTTCTCATTTAAAGCCATTTCAATGCTATTTATTGCCAATATCACATTTCTATAGACACTGCCATGGCTCGGATAATCCAGACTTTATTCCTGTGGCAGCAGTCCAAAAGAGGATGTGGACGAGTATCAATGTCTCAGTATGCAAACTCACAAATCTCTTATTAAACATTAATTGAAGCAAATCAAATCTTAGGAGATCAGGTCTGATTTCATGGAGCCACTGTGGAGCCTGTAAGGAGAGTGTAAGATGGCTCCACTGAGAGTCTCCAGTATAAGTTATACCTTTTAACAAAGAATGTAGGCTAATGTGTGTATCTTTTCATTCAAAACACGTTTTAGTGGGTACTATCATTTCCCCTGGAAGCTATAACATTACACTCAGTGCATCAACAGCAGCCAATTATTTCTTAAGTTTAAGATCAACTCTCTGCAAGACTGTGCAAGTCTTTGCCGTCATTCACCAAATATAAAAGGTATAATACAGCAATTGATCTGAATGAATTGGTACCTTAAACAGGACATCCAGCCACAAACACTGTAACACCAAACACACATCTACACTCAGAAACACATTGAAACACAGTTCTAGTATGAATGTCCGACAGAGAGAGCAGCATGACAGAGAAAGCCGTACACATCAGCCACAGCAGGCCACTTTGGGAATTCCAACCACAATGTACAACATCAAAAGCAAGTGCGTGTGTTTTTACTTGGATTTCCTCCATTATCTGGCATTAGGGAACCAGTATCTTACTCTGGTTACCTGAGACCTCAAGTGCACTACACATGAAGTACTTCCATGTGTTTATGGATTAGAGGATGTCGCCATTTTGATAGTCATCTCTTCTCATCTGATGTCTGCACTTTAGGATGCCTGTCAATTAAGTTTAGAAAAATGACTGAATGGCATCAAAGCCGTTATGTAAGCACACCTCTGTCCAGCCTCGTGAAGTACTAAGCACATTGTAGGTTTCTGTAGGTTCTTGGCGTAATATAAAAAAAAATAATATTATTTTAATACACACACTAGGATGGCACCCCAAGAATTTTATAGTGCACACACACTTGCATATGTATGAGCCTGCTCTGACTGGACAATATGACCGCATAGCGCTTGGGGATGCAACATACCAGGCTGCTCTTGGAAAATAATTCACTGATTCACTGAGCTGGAAAAGAAAAATGAAGGTCATACGAAGCAAAACCTAATCAAGAAATCAGGGGAGGTGTGCAAGAGGAAGGAGGGAGTGTATGAAGGAGTACCAGAAAAAGAGGAGTAGGGAGAACAAGGTAGACAGGAGGGAGGCTGGTGGTTGGGCCTTAGGCCTTATCAGCATAGTGTGAATTCCCAGCACATGCCTTTGTCTATTTATGTGACTGTGTGTGTGTGTGTGTGTGTGTGTGTGTGTGTGTGTGTGTGTGTGTGTGTGTGTGTGTGTGTGTGTGTATGTGTGTGTGTGTGTGTGTGTGTGTGTGTGTGTGTGTGTTTTCTGTATGCATGTATCTTCTACTGTAGTGTGTAGTTTTGCAAACTACTTTATTCCAATGGTTGTTTAACTTTATCTTGAGTGAGGTGAGTATGCAAGTCCTTATCTTAGATTTAATGACCACTAAGTATGGGTAAAGATAGTTGGTACATTACAAATATAGTTTGAGGCACAAAAATGGAGTTATAGGAAAAACTAGAGCTTACGCCAATCAATTGTTTAATTTTTATCTTGCTGCACAGCTTTTTTTTCTCCACAGTATCTCCTATGGAGGATAAAAGCAGAGAAAACTAAATAAATGCATAGTGTGAACCCATGTGAACAGATCCAGTACATAGTCTACAATCTCTTCTCAAGATCATAAACTAGATTAATCATCATCATCTGGACCTTCTAATCCCTTGCTTTAGTCTTTTCCTTTTTGCCACCTTTGTTGTCTCTTCATCACTTCTCAGCTCTCACTTTTTGGAGGCAGGATGCATGTTTTCTTCCTCTCTTGCATCCCTACCTTTCCATCTTTCCTCTTCACCGAGCTTGTTCAGTTGATCCATATGCAACCAAGTGGAAGGAATAAGGGCGACATCCTAGACTCACTGCATTCATGCGGAAAATATCAGGGCCACGTCTGTACTGGGAGGCCACAGAGGAAGCAATCAGGGTCCTGTTTGCAACTGCATAGCGCTACATGTAGCAGTATATGTACTGTCAAATCAAATTGGGTCCTATATTCAAAAGGAACAAATAATATTGTGTTCTGCTTTACTTTTCAGCACCTGACAAAGATGATGGAGCAATGCTTTTTACGGTCTTTTTACATTTCAACATATTATAATTTCATTCATCTTCATTTCTGTATTTATGCAAAGTTCACTCTGTGACAATTGGCATTTATTATTAAACCCTGAACAAGCATGCAGTCTGAACAGCAGAGAAGAGTCACTGTCCTGTAGGATTTGCATCATCTACACTGCTCCATTCGGCCTGCTGTTACGTTGGAAACACAAGCATGCCGTAAGAACGAGGAGTTCTCTGGTCAATCTGAATGATAAAATGTTATATAATAAGATAAGGTAATAATATGTGAAAAATTGTACAACAGAATAAGACACTTGCATTTAAAGTGGAAAATTAAAGATTGTTGAAAAGGAAACAAAGAAACAGATGTGGAAAACAGACTGATGCTTGCTGCCTCCTTATTTGTTGTGCACTTTGAAAACACTTGACACTGCTGATGGATGTAAAAAGGAAATTAACTGTCTCACAACTAAAACACCCCTAATACACTGGAAGACCAGAGCAGACTTAATGAAAAGGGCAGACTCTCTCCACTAACACAATACAACCGATAAAAGTTGGTGTCAATATGAATGAAAGCTAAAGACAAAAGCAGTAATCAACAAAAAAGACAAAACAAGAAAAGTAACTGCTATTTGACGTTGACATTAAATTAATATTACCAGAAATCATATGATGATTATAGTACCTGCAGTGTAAAATAGGAAAGAAAATCCTTTATTCAAACATTGGACCTGGAGCCAAAATGGCTCTCTGGAGCAAAGTCGCTATTTGACGGTATAATAACACAGCCACCTGGTTGGAAGAAAATTGCTCTTCCATTTCAACGTCTAGGTGTGTGTGTGTGTGTGTGTGTGTGTGTGTGTGTGTGTGTGTGTGTGTGCTTGTATGTGTGCCTGCGTGCACTATAAATGCACCAATAGACTTGCATGTGTTTGAGTGTGTGTATCCTGTCCCATTTTTGATAGCTGGTTGGCTGGGAGTGACATTGTCATTATCGACATCTCTCCCGCTCCCCTGGATCCTGTAGCCATTAGCAACCAACTCCGGGAGTTGGCCTCTCCTCTGCTGCAGCCAATTGCTTTCACATCACTGTGTGACTGTGTGCATGCATGCGAATGAGCAGGTGTTCTTTTGCGTTTGTGTGTGTGTATGCACTCATGCCTGGATATGGCATAATGATAGCAACATGACTGAGTGTGTCTGTGTTGATTATTTGATAAAATGCAGACTCACTGTTACTCATTTATTCCCAATTAATGTCTGTGTTTCTAAGACAAATATTCCATGACAGCATTTTATCTCCATAGTGACAGAACAACAGAAGGAAACACACACACATACATTTCATACCAGGCATGCTGAACAGAAAACTGCACACCAGAAGGAAGCGGTCAGTGTAGAATAATCAATAGGTGTTGATTAGGCCTACTCAGTACCTTTGTATTGCATGGCAAGCAACAGCCCTTTTTCTGTGTGACTAGAAATCAATACTCTGATCTCTGATTAGGCCACACTGCACATCTCACTGAGCAGAGGAAAAGAGCAGTACACACCAACTGACTGTGAAATGAGGCTGAAAAAGCACCAGTCCATGATAGATGGCCAAATAAAACAATATTGCAGGCCTAGTATCCCAGAACACAAATTAAGCTGAATGCATGTTCTCTAAAAGGCATCAGAGGAGAGTGATGTAGTTGTAGATGGGGCATTATGTTTACTTCCAGTTCCAATATCTAACAAGAAAAGTCAGCAGAGCTGCTCTTTGTGCAGCACAATTGTTTTTTCCCCCACGATAATCAGCATTAAGCATGTATGATGTGTCTTTACAATGGAGTTGTACATTCATAGCTCTGCGCTCTCTAGCACAGCCATTACACAGTTAAGGGGATAAAACGCTTTGCTCAAAAGCACCTCAAAAGCAGCTGAGAGAGGACTCGCTTCCCCCGGCTAGACTCCCACAGACAGACAACGGATTTGGCAATATTATAACCTTTAGGCTGACACTGACCCTTTACATAGCGGAGTCAACACTCCAGGAACTCTTTGGCACAGTAACATGAAAACCCTTTTATATTGAAGGCCCCACTGGGAGAGTGTGTGTGTGCGTGCATGTGCGTGTGTGCGTGTGTGTGTGTGTGTGTGTGTGTGTGTGTGTGTGTGTGTGTGTGTGTGTGTGTGTGTGTGTGTGTGGAAAAACTCCTCTCCTTCCCATTCGGCCTGAATGTTTGGCTGTGTTTTAGGAAATATCACAGATGTGGGAGAAAGAAAAACAGATTAGATTGTGTTTGCATCAGCTGACTAAACATTGCCATGCAGTAGCTTTGTAGAGCTACTATACAATAAACCTAATTAAGAAGATAAAGGTGGATTATCTGTTAATCTGTATTACCTATTATAAAGGTGGTTATCTGTTAAGAAAACACCACAAAATGTATTCTGAGGACTTAACACATCAGACTTAGGGTTTTAGAGTAGAGTAGTTGATGCTTACAAATATTGACTGAACCCTCCAACACTAGAAGAATACAGTTTGTTTATGAATATGGTGAGACAGATTCTCCTTTTCAGTGCCACAGGTTAAATGGTGAAAAATACACCAATATAAAGCACATCTGTTCAGTGCAGATATTTTCAAAGAGACACATACAGTACTTATTAAGTATGCTAATAAGTCTTTGTCTCTGTTACCATGGGAGCTAGTCATGTGACAAACCCCAGGGGTGTGTCCAAACGGATCTAAGAATACCTGTGAGAAGCTTGTGTGTGTGTGTGTGTGTGTGTGTGTGTGTGTGTGTGTGTGTGTGTGTGTGTGTGTGTGTGTGTGTGTGGTCATATATTATAGCTACATTACTGGCTGGCAGGTGAGTTTAATCAGGCCAGTAATAAAAAGCAGGGTGGGCTGATGGAGGAGAGTCCTCTGGGAGTCGCAGCTCTTTGTGTCTCTCAAACCCCTCTGGTCCATGACAACCTCTCCCTCTCACCCCCACACCAATAGCTCCCCACCCCCTGACATTCCTATATTTCTCTCATCTCTCCTCCCTTCTTAATTGTTCATTTGTTGTTCCTAAATTTATATTCAAGAAGTAGCAAAAAAGGGGTCAAACCTTGTTCCAATGACCACAGCTCATTAGTGTTACTGACTCTGATAGCAGGGCCAAAGACCTTCACACAAACCATCCCCCCTTTGTGGACACACACCTGTACCCCACTCCTTAGGCTAAGCGGCTCCCCAGCAGATGATGGATGTGACAGGGAAGGCCCTTGTGGTGGCTGGGAGCCCCAGCCTAGCTGAAGGCTTATTTATTAGAGCAAGCTTCAACTGTCCTTTAAGGAGCGTAAAATGCCACAGAGCAGAGCTGTGCTCAAACACCTAATGTGATGGATGTGGCAGTAGCAGCCCTGCTGGATCTACAGGTCTCAACCCTGCTGCACAGCCAGCAGCACAATCTGACCTTTGTAAATTTAGACTTTAAATGGTGATTTTACACAAGAATGGAGGCAATTAATTACGCTTAGTTAATTAATTACACAGAAAGCATAGCTTGTCCTCATAGAAACACAGACCATGGCTATTCTCTAACTGATAAATGTTCACACACCCAGCTCCTGTGTCACAGCCAGGAAACTTTAATCCAGTTCAACATCTTTGCCTGTATGGTGCTTCAGGCAAACACAGACTTCAGGCAATAAGCACTTGTAACTTTATCTTAGGTTCACTCTGAATTATATTAGTCTCCTTACAGACATTTCTTACATTACACTTCCCCCAGCTGTCTGTCTAGCCTATGAACCATCCTGCAAAGGACTCCAAACAGCTGCAATCCTTACTCTGTATCAACAGTAGCAGTGACAGTGCAAAGGTCCTGTGTGGGCAGGCAGTGATTATAGCTGAGTGGACTTTGGCCTCGGGGCCAGCAGGAGAGGAATAGAGGCCAGAAAACAGAGCAGGTGACAAACAAGACGTCTGCTGAGAGACCTAAAAAGGGTAGATAAAGTTAATTTCTCCCTTAAATGAGCTCTGATATTCTACAATCACAGAATACATTATAAGCTATGAAACTAAGCATCTACACAAAGTCCTTTCACCTACATTTACCACTAAAAGCATCTCTTTGATGTGCAATCACAGCAAATCACCACAGCGCTTTGTTTTTGAAGTGACATGGTCTTCCTTGTGTCTCCATCCACCTCTCATCTAATTTTTCCTCTGTTCAGCTCAAGGAGGAGGAGGGTTCAGCCCCTCCCTTTGCAATTCCTAATGAGGCTCTGTGTGTGTTGCATGTGTGCAGTACGTATGTGTGTGTACGTTACTGTATGGCCCTGTAATGGGCGCCTCATTGTATTACCATGGATACAGCTGGATGTCAATGTAGAGAATCCTATTATGTCCTGTTTGTCCCTCTGGAAAATCCTTAACAAGGAAATCCTTAGACCCATTTCACGTCTAATTACGCACATGACCAGAAGATAAAAAACAGCACAGTCCTTTCATTCATCTTAGTAATTTATGAATGTTCAGCATTGGACCTAACGCAAACATTCTAGCACTGATATTACTATGATTCTCATTATCAATTAATCTGGGGATTTTTTATTAACAGATCATTATAATTTATCTAATATATCTTATAAAACCCATTGCCAAAGACGTCATTTTCAAATTGCTTGTATTGTCCAACCAACATTTGAAAAACCTAAAGATATTAAAAGATAAAAGCAACAAATCCTCACCAGAGGAAATGTCACCATTTTGTGCCTTATAAATTACTTAAACGTTTTATCAATTGTCAAAAGAGTTTGCAATATCTTTTCTGTCACTCACCTAATCGATTAAGCAATTATAGAATAGTTCTCAACACAAAAACAGCTTTCGTCACTTTGTAATTTCAAAGTTGTAGGAAGCTCTCGGATTGATTCCAGGACAATGTGTTTTCTGTGACACACACCGAGCTCCCGCAGTGTCCCGTCTATAGTGACCTTTATCAACTGGGACCTCTGCGGTTGATATTGTGGTTATTAGTATTCTAATGTCATTCTACAGCTAGTTAGGACACCAGGGGCAACATTGATCTGCTATAGAGTATGTCACGTTTTGTGTGTGTGTGTGTGTGTGTGTGTGTGTGTGTGTGTGTGTGTGTGTGTGTGAGCACATGTGCAATTCCCATTTACAAGCAGCACTCTCCAGTGTTCAGACTGCTTATGTGAACATGGTGGGCCAGTAACACAATGAATGGCAACAACACACAAGGTGAAAGGTCAAATTGCTACTGATGAACTGGTTGTATTTGTGCCATTGTACACTGGCATTGTACATTACTGTGGGACCTACACACACACACACACACACACACACACACACACCTTCCTCCTCCACCAGAGGGTAGATTAAAGAGGCTGTGGTTGGAGGATGGGAGATGAGGCAGGAGAGGATGGGTGGATGCTGGGTGAGTGAGAGCGTGGGCGACAACAAAAGACCAGCGCTGCCCAAAAGTTCAAAAGAGCCCTTTCAACCAAGCATCTACCAATGTGCAAACAAACACACATGCATTTGGCAACAAACATGGTCCCACTGAATCTCCCTTTTTCCACTGGTGGAACTATATTTTCACACAGTTTGTGGGTTTAGTTGTGCAATAAAACTGTAACATTTAACTAATATAAGTTAATACACACACACAAACTCCCTCTCTCAACTATGTCATAATTTACCATATAGATGCAATTCTAATACATTATTTTTTACTCTCTACAATGACAACAGTTCTCTAACATATTTTACCATTCTGTTTTAATCCAAAGGTATAGAGTAAGATATACATTACAAACAGTTAAATCTGGTTTTTGATTCAGAAAGTGGTGAAGCTGCAGAGACAACAGGGAGAAGAATGGCAACACATCGACAGGCCAGGATCCAAGCCTTAGCTCTCCAGGGAGACACTTTAAGCCTCGTACCAGCAGTAGAACTCGTGCCAAAGACAAACTCTGCTGCAACAGGGCTGGAGTGACTGTGGCAGCCCCTGAGAGGTTGTCTCTTAGGGACAGGGTTGTTATTGAAAGCGAGAACAAGAGTTCTCTCAAAATGCACATATGCACATACACAGACAGCCATAACTAAAGCATCGCTAACAGGATTATGTTAAACAACACAGTTCGGTTCTAAACAGATGATATGAAAGAGCAGAGCATGACTGGTGAATACAAAACATGAATGAAAAAATTGAAGACATTTGTTGCTCCAACAAGGATTAGGCAATATGCTGCAAATAGGCCTACACCTAAAGTTATGCGTGACTTAAGAGAGTCAACAGAAGAAATGTAAGATATCCTTTAAAATAAATCTGCAAAACAAAACATAACCACATATTGCTTAGCATACATTAGTAGCCAGATTAGTTTTATGGGCTGAGACATAATCAAATCAGTCTTTGGACAAAAAAGTTGAATTAAACGTTAGCTATATCATTAATACCATGAAAAAGCATCTAAAATTATGACTACACTCAAAATAGCTACTGCAGCCAAATATAATTAATATGACTGTCTCCAAAATGACTCTCTATTGTCCACCTATAGTGTACCACATTTGCCCTCGCCATTTTATCTGAGTGTCCCAATTCTCAGTCTGAAACACATGCACTATATAGTGTCCTCAAAAAAGAAGTGTCCATGGCATTTTATAGATATAAAGATTAAGTAAGAGTTTACACCTATCAGTGATGACTGAAAATGATGATAGGAGTGTACTTTTGGACACAACTATGGTATCCATCTCTATATATCTCTCTCTCTCTCTCTATATATATATATATATATATATATATATATATATATATATTCCTTTGTATAGACAGTATACAGTATCTAGATATGTCTCACTATATCTTAAGAATATGAAAGTGCTGATCTATCTGTATATCTAATATGGCATCTATCCACTTATCTAGATGGATAGTTTGCCTGTTTCCGTCTATCTCCTTGCTCCAAAAATGATGTGTGAAATAGAGAGAGAATGAAAAAAAGATAGAATCAGAGGCGTGCAATAATACAACAATTCATGACGGATTGTTAACTTCAGAACTTAAGAGCTGAAAGCATCGGGCAGAGAGCTTTTCAGCTAGCTGAAAAAAACACTTTGGTTGGACAGAATTTACATAATTGTTGCACTTATCGCACCATCACTGGGAAAGTGAGAGGTACCCCGCCCAGTGCAAGAACAGTTGTCAAGGCAACTGAGGCGAGGGTTCAACGGGAGCATGTCAATGGCCTTGAGAGATAATCAGAGAGGGAAGGACTGAGGTAGCTGAGGTGGCGTTAACACCGAGAGCTGACGGAAAGTCATTTAGTCATGTCTGTAGAGAACATTGCAATGCAGGTAGGCGAGATCAGTTTGAATAATCTCACAGATAAAAATACATATAGACCCTCCTCAATGCTTCTGCTGCTGTGAACTGCACATGTCCGACTCACAGCAGGTGATAAAGTAGGTTAAGGGACAGCGTAATGGTCCTATTTAACTACAGTCCAGTTGTGGAGAACCATCTGTAGGTCTGTTTATGCTCCGCTGGCCACTCAACTGACCACTGAGCACATTAAGTTTAATGAGTTAATCTACTTTGTGTGTCCACAGATAAATGACTGCAGAGCACTATCATAAATCTCTCTCTCTCTCTCTCTACTGCTCTTATTCCCTAAATGTCTACCTCTCTGTATTCTCTCTTTTCATGACTTTATCTCGCTTTCACATTCTCCTCCTGCCTCTGCACTTTTCTCTTAGTAATAGACATGGCCGTAAAGGTTAGAAGACTATCTTATGTTTCTTAAAGCAAAATGCGGTTTGTGGATTTTTGTGAACGTGTGTGTGTGTGCACGGTCAACACTTGAAATATGAATCAACAGCAGAAGATCCTCACGGGATGGCAGCAGTCTGTGGTTAACCTCCCAGGGAGATGAAAACGAGCAACACCACACAACACACACACACACACACAACACACACACACACACACACACACACACACACACACACACACACACACACACACACACCAAAAGTGTC
Source organism: Sander lucioperca (assembly GCF_008315115.2). NCBI lineage: Eukaryota > Metazoa > Chordata > Actinopteri > Perciformes > Percidae > Sander > Sander lucioperca. The sequence goes on from NC_050183.1 coordinate 6,765,491, forward strand.
CAGGAGAATGTGGAGTCCTGGAGTCCCCTGTCTGTCCACCAAGAGCAAACATTTAGCAGGCGGTCTGCTGGGCTCAGAGTCTGGAGTGTGGCCAGAGCATGCAATTACTGAAGAAGGAACCACATAGTGCAGTAAGTGGCCACAGCCCAAACAAGAGTACTCTTTCTACCTTACTGATTTTGGTCTTAACAAATAGAAGTGACAAAATGATAATGTATTACACATATGAGATTATATATAGTAAGTTGGTCATTGCTGCAAAATAAGACCCATCTTCTAAGAACAATGAATGTCCACAGCACATTTAATGGAAATCCAACCTGATGGTTGCACTACAATAAAGGTCATGTGAGTGACACAAACATTAGGAAACTTGCTCTGAGAACCATGAATATCCAAAACACATTTCCTGGCAGTTTGACAAGATATCCTGCTCTGGATTGAAGTGATAGACCACCACAATCCTTAGGGTTCAACACTAACAGGATACAAATAAATAAACATTAGAGGTGTTTGAATTAACATAACAAGAATTTGAGAAACTGTTTGTCCACTTCTGGACCACTTGTGTATTGTACTGTACATTTTAGGCTTATGGGTCAATACAATGACAAATGCATATAGCAAACAAGAGGAACAAAATGAGAATAAAAGAGATGAAGAGATACAGTACAGTCACAGATACAGATCCTTTACAAAGACGGATAAAGACATTCTCAGCAGAATCAACAGACTGACAAATTCCTCTGCAGAGCACTTATGCTGTCCGTCACTTTGCCAAGGCCACTAACACAGTGAGGGATGGCTGTATCCAGGCAACTGTGTGGCTAGCATCAGCAGCCTGTATCTAACCACCATCAACCAATCACAAGCATCAACTCCGACCTTAGCCAATCATGACTGATGTCAAGCAGCTGCAATTGAGCGGGGAGTTATCAGCCAACTAGCTCAGTGAATGCCCGATTGTCTGTATAATATCTGTGGATTTAAGAGGTTAAAAACCACCCAAACCCAGCCTAGAGCACATTACATTACCTACTGTACCTGAGTGTCTGGTACTCTGTTTTGTTTATTTGGATTTCAATAAACTACTCAATAAAGCAGTCACTGTTTCTCTTAAATCCAATCATTTCTGTTGCAGTATATCAGAGGTTATTATTGAACCCTCAAACTTTATTTTCTTGCGGTATCCAGAGGACTATTTGTGCTCTTCTAATCTGTCTCAATCTACATTTTACCATTTCTTCCTCAAACTGTGGAAAATATAATTTAAACTATTCTATCCATGCAGAAAAACATGGTCTCTAAGCTGTGAAGTGTAAACCAGCATGACACCGAACATATTCAATTTGGTCTGGTAGGACTCAGCAGCTTGCATCGTAAGCTATTTGGATCTGACAGATGAAAACACAGTTCTATTGGAGCATATTATTGCCCAGCATATTTGCTCATCAGACCCATTGCGGGTGTGTGTGTGTGTGTGTGTGTGTGTGTGTGTGTGTGTGTGTGTGTGTGTGTGTGTCTCAGCATACACTGGCCAACAGAGCTCAGCATAGACTCATATAGGTTGCATGTGGTGCAGGTGTAATAGTTTGTATCACACCAATTCCTGTCCTCTCTTCTCTCGCTGTCTCTCACACACACACACACACACACACACACACACACACACCTTACTTTGACAGACATAAGTTTGGGCAAGGCAATCTGTTAGCCTAACTGTTGCCGACAGCTCCTGTAATGTTTGGTTCACTCTTTGTGTTTGATCCTCCAGGTACAGAGGAAGCGAAGCCTACAGGGACATCTCATCCGCTCATTCTTATTCTTATTCTCTCTGATCTGCTGCAAAGCTGCATAACAATACAAACATTACTGATACACAGAGCTTGGTGAACCTTCTCTGTAACTGTATTTAACAAGCTGGTGTCTTTCTTTACAATTGTTTGTGTTGAAAGGACATCCAACTCTTAACAAAGTCTACAGCCACACTATCAGCTCTGTGAGGCTTTAAATAGGAACAGCAGTGCTTTAAGTTAATTTTGACTTCATGATGGTGCTAGATGAAATGTTAAATGATCACTGAAAAGTTGTAATTATAAGACTATAACATGACAATCCATCCAATAGTTGTTGAGGCACTTCACTTAAATCCTCAAATGTAAAAGTCACAGTGGTGCTAGAAGAAAAGTCAGGGGCAGTCATAAGGACTGGTCATCTAAAAACCATGAGGAAATTGATATGTTTCATCTTAACAGTACAATTAACAATTCTAATATGGACCCATTTGTATTTAGCTTGACTCAAATACCTGAAGCAGAGTGAGTTAGCTAGCATAACTCAGGCAAAGTAAAAAAATAATAAGTAAACTGAATGTAAACATGCAAATAAACAGGAACAGCAACAGGTGGCATACTACTCAGAGATGCAACCATAATCAACCATCATTTATTAGTTGATTATATTTAGTTTTAATCTAGATACGCAAAAAAAACATTTTTCAAATAAATGTAGTGGAGTCAAAAGTTCAATATTGAGTATAAAGTAGTTTAAAATACAAAGACTAAGTACCTCAAAATTGTATTTTAGTACATTTATTCAGTTACAATCCACCAATGGTGCAGGGATTTCTAACAAGGCTGTTGCAAAAATGCAATTTAATGAAACCTTCCATCTCCAGAGAATCAAAAAGCATTGTCTGTCACTCTGCAGTCTGCTCCTCAGAAGTGTGAGGGGTGCTCTGTGTAAAACGGCCAGCTCAGCCCTACACATTATCTTAAGCTCAGATACTAACACTAACCCTAACCCTAGGGATGGAAACATCAATTGTGTTACAAAGAGTAAACAGCATTTATAACTGTAACTGAACTGTATGTGTAGGAGCCACAGTGAGGTAAGCGTCTGTGTGTGAGCTCTTATGTGTGTGTCTGTGCACACGTGTGCCTCTAAGGTTTATAGATAGAAGCTGCTGGACTCATAAAAACAAGATAAGTGTTGTGTCAATAGTCCAAGCCCGGGGCCATTAATCTAAGCAGAATAAGAGCCCAGGTTACACTACTGTAACCACGGCAGACACAGCGAAGCTGCACTGTAGAGGTGGAGGAAATTCAGCATCCATTAACCTACAGGGTGGCCACGGCATTAACAAAGCGGGTCAGAGAGGTAATGTTATAGCCAGCACACCGACAGCATGGATAGGGTTCCTACACCTTTTCCTGGACAAAAGTTAAAAACATTTCCATGACTTTTCAAGAACCCATAATACAATTTACATGACCAAGTGGATGCAAGTCTGGAAAACAATGTGTCAAAATACACTAAGTATGTAGGCTTAAGCTCAGACTGACATTTCTCATTTCTTTCAAGCATCTAATGCATTGTCAACTCAACTAAAGGGTTTTGAAAAAAAATACCATCATGGTATGTTTGAACTCATTACCTGGGTCTAGTCGTTCATCTTTTTTAATTTCTCCTCAATGGCTTTGCCTAAATCTGACAGGCTAGCTCCCTTGTTCTTTGCTTTTTGTTGGGGGTTATTTTACTTAACAATAAATGTCATATTTTGTGTGGCCTCTGCCTTCTCTGCAAACTATCAGCAGACTGCTCAGGTTGTTGAATGTCTGACTCAAGTAGTTTCCTTTTTTGCTTCAGTTCCTGAAGTTCATCTGCCAAGCCTCATCATATACAGCATTAAAAGATTTATGTAATATTGGTATTTTGCATGCTATTTATATGCAGTACACTACAGTTCTACTTAAACTCAGCACCTGACATTTTGAATGTTTGAATGCCTCTTGATGGTAATGTTAGTAGCACACAGTCAAAATCCTGTGTAAACAACAGATCACTATTATTGTCATGGTTGATGATCACTAGATTTAAAAAAAAATGACAACTTGAAGAACTGCAGCGTGCCACCTAATTTGCGTACAATTAATGAGATGCTCTTTCTTTCTCAAGAGAATCCCTCAGCTATATCGTATTGCAGGTAAATATAACAACATGCTATTATTCATGCGTGTTTAGGGGCGTGTGCCTTAGTCAGCTTGGTGTGGGTAAACCAAGGTGTGTGTGTGCACATGCATTTGTGTGAAGGTGTCCCTCCAGGCTGCCCTGGTATTCTCACAACAGCAGCTGCAGCCTCTCGATAAGAGTCACACTAAACAGCTTCACTTTGAGGACAAAATTAACTGAAATGTAAGGAGAAAAACATTTAGAAACACACACACAAACACATTTTTCTGTACCATGGCAGATATTAAGAAGCTAGCAGATTAGCAGACATGAAACAAGCCATTTTCCTCAGAGAGGGAGAAACACATTTTGCAGTGTCTGGAAACTGCATTCAGGCTAGGGCTGACATTATAGCCAGGCACATCTTGAATGCATTATATAAAGAGCACAGACCAATAATATGTTATAAGTCACAGAGATATTCCATTTTCAGCCGTGTTTAACCTTCTGTAACATGGTTATTCTATGTGGATGAATGCAAAAGAGGTGGTAGAAGAATGGTGAAAAAGAGAAGGACAAATGAAGGAGGAATAGAAGCAGAGAGGTTCAACCTGGTGGCTGAGGTAATAAAGAGGTGAGAAGGTAGTACGAGATGGAAAAAGAAAATGAATAAAAGAGGAAAGAAGCGAAGACATTTAGGGCTTCAAAGATTATAAAAAGTAGATATCAAAGGTAAAATCAACACAATGAATCAACACATTAGTGTCGCATATGTACTTGACATGTTAGCTGTTCGCTAATGCTTCAGCGTACTACTGTCATGGCAAGATTCTATTTGGATAGCGCAACATTGTAACACTAAGCTGAGGTAAATATTTATTCCAACCATAAACAAAGTAGTGATTAGTGGAAGTAGTGACTAGTTTTCTCACTATGGGGATGCTTATCTGAAAATAAGCAGGCTTTTTATATTGGAAATATTCTCAATGAGCACTTGATTTAGTATTACAACTGAGCTACCAACATAAAAAAAATTAATATTGTTGTAGGTAAAGTTAATTCAGGTTAAAGTTGAAAGCAATTTAGCAGCTCAACTTTCCCATTGGTACTTCTGTTTCCATTTCTTTATTGTAATACTGTAACTCTAACGTATGAATGAGCCATCATACTGTCCATTCTACCTTTGCCCAGGCAGAGAGGAAGGAATTCAATACTTGATATTATTAGATTAGGAGCAATTTCCTGACTCAATCAGATTAGAAGCTATGCTAACCTTGTAGTGCTTGAGTCATATCATTAAGATGATTTACATGAGCAGAGTACCAGTTTTTTTGTTATTTTTACAAAGCATTCATGAAGAAAATAGCATTTCAGTCACTAATCGTGACTTATTTCAGCTCGTTTTCAAAATATTAAGATTTAATAAGCATCATCTAAATATTGTTTAATCTTACAATGAACAACTGAATGCAGTTATCAAACAATTACAAACAATTGCATGGGACATGTGGCTTGTTTGCGAGCATGCTGGGTAGAATATGTATGGTGACATACAAACTAAAGAGCATCCAGAGCCAGAGTGTGTGTGTGTGTGTGTGTGTGTGTGTGTGTGTACGTGTGTGTGTGTGTGTGTGTGTGTGTGTGTGTGTGTGTGTGTGTGTGTGTGTGTGTGTGTGTGTGTGTGTGTGTGTGTGTGTGTGTGTGTGTGTGTGTGTGCCTGAGCCTCCTAAAGCCCTGCAGCAAACAGTATGGCTGTGTTTTTTTTTTAAGGGTAGACATATCAACCCTTGAAGATCTGACCTGCTCCTTGTTAACCTGGGTTGTATACACAAACATAAACACACACACACACACACTACACACCTATACACACCTCTTGAGTCACGAAAAATAAATAAGCCAAAACAAAACAATTTCATACTATGAATAAAAAGCACAACAAAAAGGCAAACACACATTTTAAGTCTGATTTGCAAATGTATTTTCACAGAATATTTTGTAGTTGTTCTTTTTTTGTGAATGAAAACTACCAAATATATAAATAATATACCGGTATAAACGGTATTGTCTTATCCTATATCAATATACATTGAAAAGTTGACAGACTGCCAAGCCCTACAATAAAAAAAAAATCTGAAGGCCGTCCATCATTTTGACAGATTAGAACACTGAGGGCGATCTGCCACAACATTAAGTATTTCAAACCTGTTTGTAACTGGTAACGTAATCTTCACTTCACCTGTCTCTCCTCTGCTCCGCTCCATGTGTGTGTGTGGAGAGGCAGGCAGGCTACATTGAACACGTAGAGTATGCAGACCGTTTGTGGAGTGGCTGCTGCAACGGTACGCTTCCACTATAATCAATGTAACTGGCTACACCATGCATGAGAGCAACGCGATACAAACAATCAAAACAGCATATTAAAGACTGCGTGAATTTTAGCAGCGGCGCTCATAATTCTGCAGCGGCTATGCGCTTACATACCATTGCAAAATATCACGGCAGCTGAGTGTACGAAGTTTCTTTAAAAAGCATAAAAAGAAAATAGAGGGATTGATGCAGTGGAGGATAAAGAACAAGCAAGTAATACTGATAATGTACATATTTGCCTTTTTGGGCACAATGGTTGCAGTGTCAAAATGACGGACAATGAGAAATGAAAAGTCTAACACAACCACTGGTATCAGCATGCTTTTACGAGACAGCATTAAAATTCAACCTAGCACCCCAGTCCTTAGTTCTACATTTAGTTATTGTTTTTGGGTGCTGAAAGTCACAGGAACAAAACAAGGCTCAAGTGATTCTGTTCTCTTTCTACGATGCCATGGTAACTGTTATGGGGAAAGTTCAGCTCGGCTTTGTGTGTCCACAAAAAAAAGGGACAGAAAATAAGGTTGCAATTAGGGATGCACCAATACCACTTTTTTCAGGACTAAGTACAAGTAATTTCATTTGGGTACTCGCCGATACCGAGTACCAATACGAGTACTTAATAATCCCTCTGGGGTCTGAGGGTGTTTTCAGACACACAGATGATTTTGGCCTGCCCTGATATTGTTGTCAATTAGAATAAAGCAGTGTTTTCAAAGTAGTACCATGCCTTTTTTTCTGTTCAAAGTTCAGTGCCCATGGGCTAGACATTTCCCTGAGCTAGTGACACAAGATTTTGTCCAAATTTAAAGAATTGTGGCAAACTATAAACAGTTAGACTACAATCCGACAGCTTTCGTTTTAGCTCGTTTGTTTTTAAAAAAAAAAAACAAAAAAAAAACGCTATTTGCAGAGTAGCGCTGTGGTTGTTAAAACAGGACTGTGTAGAGGAACAGGTTGAAATATCGCTTTCTTCATTGGTATGCCTGTTAAGCTATTGAAAGATATTGGGCTGACACTGCTACTCCAAATATCAGTGGTGAAGCTCACGGGCTGCTGATGTGTTTTTTCACAAAGTTATGCAGCTTTGGAAACACGGTTTCTGTGATGTGGTGACGGCTGGGAATCTCATACCTCGGCTCCAGTAGCCTACGCTGAGAAGACCTGGAAACCCAGTATTATTAACGACTGACAATGGCTGGTCGTCAAGTGCAATCATGTATCGGGTAAGAGCCTCTGTTATTTTTACATCTCCAAACAGCTGACAATGATCCTCCTCAGTCACCTATACCTGCTCGACAGAGAAGTTAATGTCACGTTGCTATGAGGTGGTATCGGGTGTGGTAGTATGGGAGTCATTTTATGATTACAAGTACGAGAACATGAGCACGGCATCGGTCCGATACCCAATACTGGCATCAGTATCAGTGCATCCCTACTTGCAATCCTACAGTAAAACCAACTTTGAAACATGGTGACACTCCCCAGATCCCAGTGATATGCTTTCAAAAATATGACAATGCATCCTAATAGACTAGATGGTTTATTACAACTGCTATAATGTATATTTATTAAAAAATAAATGCTTCTGAGATTAACAATGAAGCAATTTAAACCATTACACGTATGATTCATTCTCATAAAAACCCAAACAACAAATTTACAATAATCCTGGCTGCTGCTCATGCCAGGGGGAACAATAAACTGTTCTCTGCTCAATTGAGCTGCATACTAATAGGGTGATTATGAGGCCTAATTATCAGATGGAACTTGTCAAGAAGAAGCTGTGCAGTTCGCCCTGAGGACGAAATGCAAAACAGAGACAAACTGTTGTTTCTACTGAAAAGCCACTAAGGAGTGTCTCTCTTTTATAATATAGTAGGTTAGAAGTCAATAGGACACTTCTTTAGATGGCAGTCATGGAGAGGAGTCAGAGAACATACCATCAGGCAGAAATGTGCAGTAAAAATGCAATGTACACACAAGACTCGACCCTAACAGTGAGTCAACCTTGAATACCATGAATACATTAGTCACATGTTGAGGAAGATATAAAATATGCATATTCCCTGAGGTCAGCATATGGTAGCAGGGTTGGGTAACAGGAATTGTTAAGAATGATTAGCACTTACGGTCCTGATATGGTGTCTCTACTCTAGAGAGACATTGAAAGAGAAACATGTGTCGGGGGGTGTAAGCTAACACACAGTGGAGTTGTCTTTTAGTGTCTAATCTCATCATTTGTTTCTAATATACCGTGCAACCATAAAATACTCTTATGCTACTTTAATGTACCTCCTACTTAACCACCTACCTGTTTTTGACACTCTTGTGGCTGACAGTGAGGGACAGGACAGTTTTTGAACACTCATGAGCATCAGGAGGGAGATCCACCATATTTCCAATCTCACACACTGTTAATAATTCAACATTTAATATAAAAACAGACGGGTTGTCCGGGAGGAAACAATAGCTGTAAATTATTAATATCTCTCTCTCCTCTTGCCTCTGGATTAGAAGAAGGTGAAATAGTGTAAATAAGAGGAAAAATAATATCTGGACCAATATTCTTCTGCCCCCTAAAGAACAACCGCCTGACCTCAAATGTATTAAATTTAAATTACGACTAGTTATTACCGCCATCTTTGGAAAGCACTTAAAATGTGATTTGAATCCAAATTTATTGAATAAGCAAATGAAAAGAGCTTTAGCCAGGCTCTCGTGTATTTTCTGCCTCCAGTTCAGTCTCTTTTCACAGATCTTTTATGTGTAATAGTAACGTTTGGGAAAGGAGGCTCCCCAAGGCTTTAGCTTCCTTTCCTCCAATTACCACCAATGTCACCTCTCTTTTTTCTTTCATGCTATCTCTCTCATATTATCTTGTCATTCTCAGCCCTCACTAGTCCTCCTGTCTGCCTGTCCACCTCTTTGTCTTTCTCTGAGTGTGTCTCTCTGATTTTACTCATGGACAGAACAGTAGAGGATGAAATATAGGTAGACCACAGCAAACACAAATATATGCCACTTCTGTAACCCACCATCCACACACATTGCATGCACATCATGCACACTGCAAGTGACCCCCATGGGGCAAGACTCAATTTAAAGTCTCTGCTGCTCGAGAAATGTTTCCATCAAATATCAGTTCTGAAATAGATCCCTCTGCTGCCAGGTGTAGTGCTGAAGCCTGTAATTGTGTTGACAATCAGCTGAGAGTCAATATAGCAATATAGAGATGAGGAGACAGTCCAATATGTGATTGGTACATTTCCAACAAGTTTTCGTGCCTCTGAGCCAATCTGAGCCAGGTTCTGGCCATTTCTCCAGAGAGACGATGCAGCACACTAGTACAGTGAAGGACACTGTGTCTTCTGCAACGCCCTACCCACTGACACATACAGTACAAACCCACCCACATACAACCACCAAACATGCAAATAAAACAAACACAGATAAGAGAATCCCAATCCTACTGTAGAGAATTCATTTCCATATCAGAATTAAAGATCTAACACAAATTGACACACTAAAAAAATATGTTTGTGTAATCGAGCTTTTGTAGAGCAATGAAAGTTTTCCCATTTCCCAACAAAATGTATAAAATAATTAAGGGGTTACAGCAGTGTGGACACTGTGTAATGATTTCATTGGTTGTACTTTAATTGCATTGCCAAAAAAACACAGAAATAAATCAGCATATGGCCTCGCTGTCATCGCCTATAGCTCACAATCACACCCACACCCCCTGTAGCACACAGCTCCTTATGTGCCTGTGTGTCCTGTTTGTGAGTCTCACTCACACATATATATATATGTGTGTGTGCGTTCGTGCGTGTGTGCGTGCTTGCGTGCGTGCTTGCGTGCATGCGTGCGTGCGTGCGTGTACGGGTGTCTACAGTACGGGTGTCTTGTATGCAAGTGCAGCAGAGAGCGGAAGTGTGTGAAGATAAAAACATCAAAACACACAACAGAGAAAATCTCATGTCTCTATTCTTCGCTCTATCCATTCATTATCACCTCCCTGCTTTGTGATTTGTGTTGTTATTTTCTGTTACTCAGAATGTTTCAGTCTTTGAATACAGGACAGATGCCATACAAGTGCACACATGGCATCCAAATCTGCAAATTGCAATTCACTGCAAAGCTTTTTAATTTTTTTTATTTCAGCCAAGCAATGAAGTCGATACAGAAAACTATTCAAATTAATCCATCAGCCTGGTGTGAATCCTTGCTAGATAAATGCCATGCGGTCAGCTATGACTGATTGGTTACACTCAGCAGAGTCTAGCTGATCTGCTGGCAGACAGCCAAAGCGGTTGATTAGGCTTCTCATCGTCGATTAAAAACAATAACTTGCCTCATAACAGAGGTTAAGGTTTGGAAGCCCTAGTAATGCTGAACAAATATAGCTAACCCTTGAGACCTCGACAGCTGATTTCTAATCAACAGAGTCAAATCTCATTACATTCACATGCCTCTCATGCTTGAGATTGTTGAGATCGCTGCTGGTGCTTCATGTATATGATCTCCAGTTGTACACCTGGCAAACAGCCAGATCATATGATTTGTGCTTTCTGTGTATTTAACCTTTACAAGATTGTATTCTCATTGTACTAAAGGCTTGGCGTCTGAGAAAACTATGTAAAGCTTCTATCCGTCTTTAAAGATGTAGAGATCACAGCCCGTTCCTGTCATCCTTATTCGAGTGGCAGCATGTTCACAAGGCATGGAGATCATAAAGATCATTGCCAAGATCAGAACAGATGTGCACACACATGTTAATAGTCACACATACAGGGGTAGAGAGGCACAGTAATGACAAGTTGTAGACCACAGGATCCATAACCCCTAAAGGCTCTCATAATACATTTAAGAGCTGAGAGGGCTCCAGGATGACCTTGACTCCTCTGAGCACCTCTAACCTCTCCTTCAACCTTCTCCCTGATCCATTCCCTCCCCAAAACACACAAACACATCATCATCATTTCTCCTATACTTGCACCCCAGCCCCTGTAACCTTGGCCCTTTCTTTGCCCTCTTTTCTCTACACCTCAATCCCCTTCAACCCATTTTGCCAACGCCACATTTGCATCAGTGGAAATCTTATCCTCCCAGACTCAGACTGTAAAATGCCCCAAATCTAAAAATACCCTCCCTGCTGGAGCCACATCCTCAGCTGAACTCCTCACCCTTTCCTAACATCACAACAGTTGCAATCCAGATCCATCCTCCTCTAAACCCACCCATACCTTTTCCTCTCTCTCCCTCCTCCTCCTCCTCTACTTCATTGAGGCGAGATCTAATTCACGGATGAATAATGGATGGATGGATGGATGGATGGATAGAAGACTTTTATCTATCAAGGTTCTCTTTTGCTCTCTGTCTTTCTCTTGCAGGGCGGCTTTAGTGCTAATGCAGGGCAACATGCATTGGAGATGAGCCCAGGGACCTCCCACTCAGTCTGTTTGTCTGTCTGCTGCCTCAAGGATCTTTCACTCTCTATTTCTATCTCTTTCTGTTTCAGACTGGTCATTGAAAATACCATTCAATCCATTTATCATTGCTTTTCCAACCTCTTTTCTTTATTTAATTTTTTTATAACCATTACATCAAAACTTAAAAGCTTAGAATGCTGGCTGTCTTTCTTCATCCCTGTCTTAATCCAATTACCTTTCACCTTTTCCATTGTTCTTCATTACCTCAGGTCGATTAGTCCCTGACCTTGGGATAGCGACCCTACGTTTGTATTGACCCTGACCCCCCCCCCCCTCCATCCCTCCACTCTAATACCCTTTGAAGCCTCATCAAAGGACCAATCTCACAATCCACTGCCACCTCCATCCTTTACTGCTTTGTAGAATCGAGGCTGGTTTAAATCCACTCGGGAGGCTAAACCTGCTTGGGTGAAGAGAAACCCCTTCTGTAAGTTTGATTAGGTGCTCAAGAAATGTCATGTTTGAATGGCAATTAGGTGAAATGATCTTGATGCCATGGCAGTCTATTGTGGACTAATAATCTCCACTGTACAAAGAGCCTTAGGCGTCTTCACTTCTCCTGGAAATATTGATGGAATGGAGCAGAGAAACAGCCAGTGAAAAACAGCCTTATATAACTTTAATAGACAATAAATAAGGTTTTGTCTTGAAGCAGCAACAATAGAATTTTTCTTGTCCTTGGAGCTCTGAAAGGTCTCACTCAGTTTGGATCTTTCCTTCTCACTTATAGTTGTCGTGTTTCAGTGTTGCTCCATTTGATTTAGTTTGGTTTAGATTTCCTCTATATCTACTTTCTAGGTGGCACCAAGATTAAGGACCAAAAAAGAACCATCCCCCACAAAAAAACACAATTAGTGCTCACAAGCGAGTAAGAGCAGCAGCTTGAAAAAGAGCCCATCAATAATGCAGGCTGGTGGGAGGGAGACCCTGGCTGCCACACTACTGTCCTGCTGAACCCGCCGGCCTCTCTACCTGTCTGTCTGCCTTTCCATCTGTCTCCCTTCCATCTATTGCTTTTCTCACAGTCTCAGTGCCTGCTTGACCTCCTGTCATGCTGCCAGCATTTGCCTCTGCATCTTTCTAACCACACATAGAGTTGTATGTGTTTCTGAGCCTGGCTGCCTGGGAGTCTGTTATTCATGTATCCTTGGGCTGCTGTGGCTGGGGGGTGACTCCGTGTATACATGCACATATTCATTTATTCATCTACTGTAAAGATGCATCCAAGGTTGCTTATAATTCATACAGTATATACACAATATATATAATTGTTTATCACATATATTTGATGAGCAATAACACAAAGAAATAAAGGCAACAAACAGATCCAGTGGCTTGGACCAAAGGCATGGTAAACAGCATATTTTTGAATATAAAAAGGAAAAAGGAAGACTACTTGAATAAAAAAAATGTAATTATCAACATGCCAAAGAGAGAAGAAGAATGCTATTCCAGACAGGGGAGCGAGGACCAACTTCAAGGGGGACAAACAACAGTAATAACAGCTGCTGTTCCATCATATACACCAGCAGAATAATAATCAGCACTGTGCTAAATTCTAGCAGCCTTCAACTCTCATCATGTTCGTCAACAGCAGACAAAATGGCCGTCGAGCAAGTGGCATGTACAGCAATAGAAAATAGCAAAATACGTGCTGGCAGGTGTAGTTGAGGTGATTAGTAGGTACGATGGCACACACAGACAAAAAAATTATTCATTTGCAAGTGGTAAGATGGGTGCTTGCAGAGCTTTTACTGTTCTGGTTATTAGCAGTTTATTTATTTATATTTATTTTATTCCACTTTTGTCTATATCACAAACAGTAACTGTTCATTTACAGTTTGAGTGGTGGTTTCATCTTGCACTTTCAAGAAATGACAGGCTCTGTACTCTCCTCCTACTCTGATAGCAGCCCAGCAACCCTGGACCACTAAAACAAACACAGTCTGGTCTGGGGCGGGCTAGGCCCAAAACCAGACACACCAGGATGTGTTTAAGCACATCAACTATCTGTACAAATGTTAAGTCTGCATGCCCAATAGCCCCATAGCACAGAGACAAACCTGCACACATACAGGCATGCAAATGTATGTGTTTCAGATAGAGTGCACTGATTCCTAAACATCACTATCGCAGCAGTTTCATGCAATGCAAAACACAGGTAATCTGCACCATATTTTAATTTCAGTGTGCTATATGATGTGATTGTCGGTCTCTGGGTTGAATGAGACATGGCTATGATGATGGCTAGTGACAGAGATCAAGGACCCTGCATTAACTAAAACATGTTTAAACACCTAACAAGGTTAAAAGTTTGGGTGTTCCTTATCTCGTTCTTTAAAAAGGGATTGGTTAGGACTCCTTAAATAAAGGTGGACGTCTTATTTCAACACAATAAAACACAACTGATGGGGTTTGATAAAACAAATTGGAGGCTACATCAACTTTTTGGTGACTACTATCACATTTGTTTTGGATGGAAATGGCGGAGCAATTCATTGCTACGCAAGGAAGCACTGCAAGCATCCTATTTTCACACCGCTGCTTTTGTACTGTTATTGATTTGACTGCATAAAACATGAAAAGCCCTAAAGGGATAAGGCAACTGACAGTCAAGCCACAAGACAGCAGTGAAAATAAGGAGGGTACTTCCTGAAGAAGGAGCTTTACTATATGATATAAAAAAGTAAATGATTAATGAAATGGATGAGAGATCATCCTTTCATTATAGTTTTTTTTGTCTGATTCATTCATCTTTGACATCTAGACCTTGTGATTCAGAAGAAAATCCATTCTCCGGTCCCCTGAGCTGTAAGTCAATCGTAGCACCCCATTCCTTTCCTCGGACAGTGTGTGTGTGTGTGTGTGTGTGTGTGTGTGTGTGTGTGTGTGTGTGTGTGTGTGTGTATTCATGGTACTACACTGGGGCCCCACCCTTACTCCTATTGCCATCACCGCCATCTCCCCCTTACTCCAGCCCAGCACAGATACCATCACAGCAGAAGACTGGCCATTTACATAGTAGCAGAATGAGGGACACTATGACGGAATGAATGAGACAGCAACTGAATGACTTGCAGTTGCAGGATTAGAAAAATGCTTCATAATAAAAATATAGGAACGTTTGGCATGTGCAGCATGCAAAGATCGCTGGAAATAGTATGACACACAGACAGTATATGACCCACACACACACACACACACACACACACACACACACACACACACACACACACATATTACAGTTAAAGCTGTATGTTTATTATCTGGGGCCATTGTCATCTCTGTAATAATCAGCAGACTAACTGGATTAAATTGTGGCATAACTCATTCTAATGGTTGGAACAGGGGGAACCAGAGATCCAACCAGCTGTTCTCTCTGTTGTCATCCTCTGGCTCTCCACAGTACAGGGACAGGCATGTTTTAATTACAATTACACAAGGACCAATGGAGGGATGGAGGGAATGAGAACAAAGGATCCCAATGAGGGGTGAAGGGTCATATGCATGTGTTTTTGTGTCTGTTTGCCACAAGCTCTTTTAATTACTGTACATTCATCTTGTTGAAACTGAAGGATTAATTAGGCTAAAAATGGTGCTGAAAGAAGTGCATTTTCTGTGGTATGTTCCCACAGAGGCTCTCTGTGGTGGAGGTGCAAATGTGTGTAAAGTATGTTTAAACAAAAGCCCTGCTAGCACTGCAACACATAACACAGCATGAGAGACAATGATGTACTTATGGAAAGAGCAAACCATGAACATTACCCATATTTTGTTAATGTTGTTGGCCATGTGTCGTGATAGTCTCACAACCTGACAATGATACATATGCAGAGGCCCTGACAGAGGCTTTGAAGTGCTGCCTGTTCAGTGTTGTGTCTATCTACACAGCTCTATCAGGTACTGCAGGGTGTTTAGTGAGAGAGCAGAGTGGGTGAGCAAGTAGTTATAACCCAGTAAACTGCCTCCCTCAAGCATGGGAAACATCTTCTGAATACCAAAAATGCTGCTTTTTGTAATGAATGAGGAAGGAGACAGACAGAGAGAGAGCGAGAGAGAGAGCAGGGCGCGCCCTTGAATAAAATCCTTATAATTAGGATTTAATAAAAATAATCAGGGTTTTAAATATATTGTTTCACCATTGATATCACATTGCATGCATGCAAAAAAAAATCATGTTTTTGATCATTGATTAATCTAGCAAAAATGCTAAACAATCCCAAGCTCAATTGTGAGGATTTGCTGTTTTATAGCCGTCTTATATGACAATAAAATTAATGGTTTTAGACTGTTAGTTGGATGAAACAAGCAATGCAAAGCCTTCACTTCATACTAGATCTGCTCTTGATTTGATTTTTAAAAAGATGATGTGAAACAACTGGCTCAGGAGATGAGTGGGTTGTTTATTAATCGCAGTGTTGGGGAATGATTCCCGGCTCCTCATGTGTCCATATGTCATGTGGTGACGTATCCTTGAGCAATACAGTAAACCCAAAATGTCTCCTTATGCTCCAGCATCATGCACAGCTGCCATCGGTGTGCATGAAGTGTTTGTGTGAATTGGTGAATAAGAGGGAAATTGTAAATTGATTTGTCCACTAAGGTGAAAAAATTGCTATATAAATGCAGTCCATTTTTCCAATATCGTTCTGCCCCAGTTTAAATCCAATCAGATTTGACAGATTGGGTCTAGTGGATGTGAAGAGAAAGTGCTGCAGTAAGCTTGAAGTTTATAACCGCTCATAATCTTGTTTTTCTTATGAAAAGTCAACAAAATCTCAGCCACAGGAGAAAGTACTAGACAGGGCTCAATAACTGTTTGTCTGCTTCTACTGCTGTTTTCATTACAGCCTTCCCATAAAAACACCAAAAGGGACAGACAACTGTATTAATACGGTCAAAGATGTCTTCTCTCCTACAAAACAAATGCCATTGCTGATACTCCTTTCTTTGCACTTGCCTGCTTCAGTGTTTTGGTGTGTGAAAAAAAGTGTGAAAAGCACACAAATCAATTTGATTGAGTGGGGACTGATGCAACGTCACAACGACACCGGATAAATGACACAGTAGGATTTTCTACTGATTGATTGATCCCGTCTCTATACATAAGACAGCCTCACCTATCTTGCGACAAGTTGACAGAGGCAGAGCAGTGACCCATGGGTACAGCTCAGACCTGAGACAGCAAACCATTTATCATCCACATTGAGCTCGCCTAGCATGGCTAACAGCCTCTGGAGACAGCGCTTGGAGGAGAGACACAGCTCATTTGTTATCACCAAACAAGACGTATACAATGGTAGTGTTAAATGTACTATTTAGGAACAAGTGATACCAATAGAAACACACACACACACACACAGAATCGCATCAAACTCCCATCGATATCGAGACCGCTCAGCTGGAACTGAGCTCTGGGAGTCGCAGCTCTGTAAGAGGGCATGTTGCACAACACAAAAAAAATCTTTTACTAGGGGCACCCTGGTAGCTCACCTGTTTGAGCGTGCGCCCCATGTACAAAGGCTCAGTCCTAACTACAGCGGCCGACACACACACACACACTCATTTGGGCATGAGCACACATGCTCATCCCATCACAGCACGGACATGCAAGCATGGCAGAGGTCAGTTTTGTGCAGCCATATTTCAGGACAAGCGCATTTTCCAGACACACTCCCACAGTTGCATAGACAGAGATGCACGTCACCACATCATAAAGTACGTCTCAGTCTGCAACTAAAGAAAGTTGTTTACCTCCTCCACAAACTGGTATCTAAAATAAAAACAAATAGTTTACATTCTTTCCCTCATCACACATCACTTGCAGTCTAATGCCAAAGATTAATTAAAGCCAGTGGCCTTCCTTATCTTATTTTTGCTGTGTTGAGTAGCAGAACTCAGCACTGCCTGTCACTGAACTCCAGCTCTGGTCTGCCACGTTGACTTCTGATACACTGTTGTTTTAACCCACTGAAAGTTTAC
The DNA here is from genome assembly GCF_008315115.2 of Sander lucioperca. Lineage (NCBI taxonomy): Eukaryota > Metazoa > Chordata > Actinopteri > Perciformes > Percidae > Sander > Sander lucioperca. The sequence continues at coordinate 6,783,289 of NC_050183.1, forward strand.
TTCATCAAGACAGTTTAAACATCTTTTCAACCAAAGCAAGTGTACAACATAAAAACCTTCCCTTAAACAACTTTCTAACTTGGCTTCAAAACATGTTTTCCTCATGCAGGTTAAAAAGCTGGGATAGTAGGGTGGGAGGTAATTATTTGGTAAATGGCCTTGGTCTGGTTGAGTCATAGCCTACAGAGTGAGTGGCAGCATGTTAGCAATGATTTCCACCTATTTTTAGCAGACGAAGGGCTGTTATTCTGGGGATGCCCAAAAAGGCCCGAGCAGAGGGCAGTGGGTATACAAGTGTATATGTCTGTGGGTGAGTATCTGTCTGTGTTTGTTTATCCAAGCAGGGGGTCTCCTTACCTTCTATGGACGGGGCTTGGTCCTGGGCAGCATACAGCATATCCTTGAATGCCTGATGAGGAAATGAGAAAACAAAATCACTGTCTGCAAACACTCAGGTGACACAGAAGACATGTCTGTACACTGATGTGCTTCTGCCAGGATGTTAAATTAATGTCAAGTCATTTGAGGCATAGAGGATTAGTGTATACATTAAGGAGGAACTGTGGGGTCATTTAAAAGATTCAGTTCCACATCAGATAAAATGCACACAGTGTGTTTACAGTACATACACTAGTACAAATAAGAAGAGATTACAGTAGACCAAGAGGCATTACACAATTATTATCACCATCTACTTTTAGAGTAGCATTTAAACCATCTAAAGCCATTTGAGAGCCATTAACTAAACACTTGTTCTCCAGTTTTGGAGAATCTTGCAACTGCCACACAGCTGTTAACATAATGAACAATGCACAAACTCTGGCATTTTAATGATCTCATTTACTCCAAGTTACACTAGTTACACAGATATTTCTAGAGCTTGCAATAGCTCAAAGAACTGAGAATGTACACGCCCAGCAGTACCATATTTTGGTTGCCAAATCTGACAGAGAGATTGCTGTAAACATTACATTACATGTCATTTAATTAACGCTTTTATCCAAAGCGACTTACAGTTGCTATATATATATATATCAGAGTTTGCACGCCTCTGGAGCAACTATGGGTTAAGTGTCTTGCTCAGGGACACATTGGTTGATGTATCGTAGTGGGAATTGAACCCAGATCTCCCACACCAAAGGCATGTATCATATCCACTGCCCCATCATGGTAAACAACAAAGATTTTTCTACTTGCACCCAGTTTGTTATCCATTTTAGTGTATTATGTTTAGCTAGAAGGAAAAGGAAATGGTCTGACTCCACAAGACTTTACAATAAACAACAAAGAATGCCCAGAATTTTAAAATGAACAATGATAGTTCAAAGAAAGAAAGAAAGAGACAGACAGACAGACCAACTGACAGACATAAGGGAGAGAGAGAGAGACAGACAGACAGACCAACTGACAGACACAAGGGAGAGAGAGAGAGAGAGAGAGAGAGAGAGAGAGAGAGAGAGAGAGAGAGAGAGAGAGAGAGAGAGAGAGGGCTGCAGTGGTTAAATGAGGTTGTTTCTCTGCAATAAGATTGATCTCAAAGATAATGGAAACTGACAGATAATTGCACGCTGGCTCATCTGAACATATCAGTGGTAATCAGAGAAAAGACTAAAACTGAATCCTGTTCAGGACCAAAAACTGTCTGTCTACTTAACTTCATGAAGTTTTATTAAGTACTAGCAATATTCAGCATTTTGTCAGTAAATAAAATACAAATATGATGTATGGTGTAAGAAGAACATTCTTCTGTTATCCAAAACTGGCAACCTGTACGCTTTTCTGTCTTGTCTTTGACCACATCAAACCACTCTCTTTGTCCAGCTTCCTATATAACCTTCTGCTTTTGTAACATGACAGTGAGAGGTGTGAGTAATCCTGTGTGTGGGTGGAAACCCCTCAGAAACTACGGTGCATTAGTTGAACCCAGATTGTTGATACTTAAGTTCCTCTGTGAATTACATGCAGAATGAGACTCTGACACTGGAGTCTAATCCAAGATGTAAAAATTTCATTTGCATGTAGCATGTTGTCTCTGGTAGTCTGATAAAGATCACAGGAAGCCAACTGTGCACACACACCATTGGAGCAGGGCCCGGTCCTGGCTAATCTCTGAGGAGTCCCCCCCCCACCCCTCTGACTAATAGGTGGGAAATAGACATTCAGATTCAAACAGGGAGGCATTGCCATGGTGATGGCGGTGATGGTAGTGATGGGAAGGGGCTCTTTGGGGAACTGGGATAAACCTGCAGGCTTGGCATGGTGAAACCTGTAGACAGTAACTAAGCCAAACCTAATGGGACCGCCAGTTTGAATGACCATGCATTAACGTGATGATGATGCACACTCACTAAACCAAACATGCGTGTATCACAAGTACCAGACTCAAGTCACTATGTCGAATGAGACTGTTGCCGATGTTGAGTGGACACTAACCAAAATATTTTGAGTGCTAGATGGGAAAATACTTCCCCTAAGATGTTTGAGGTTGTTATCCCTGTACTTGAGAAGATCACACAGTGTGCATTAATAGTTTGAAGAGATCTCTGGCTCAACTAGAAAGCCAACGGTGCATCACCTGAATCCCTAGCTCTGTGTCTGAGTGGATCCCTGCATGTAGAAAGAGGAGTAGAGAGGATGGGAAGAGAGGATGGAGGGAGGGGAGCAGAGGGCTGGTCTGGTCGGGGACCAGATGTCCTCCCAGTGGGGGAGGTACGATGAGGTGAGGATGGAAGGAAGGAGGGAGGTATGGAAAGGGGGGTTCTCAGCAGTTGCCATGCCATGCCTGTTGTATACATAATGTTTATATTGTTGAACATGCTGATAAATCACACGTTCATTACATAAAATACAGATGATAAGAGGGATGCTATATATTTTATGTACCATTTCCATTACGTCTGTCACAAAACAAAGCTCACTGTGCTGGTTTAGACATTTAAACGACATTACTCATATTAATTAGGGAAAGACAAGGCTTCACCTTTGAACAAATACCAATCACTCACTGAAGTCACACAAGCACCTGCTTTTCCTCAACATAATGTCACTTTGCTAGTTTGAATTGTAAATGTGATTCCCCACATGCACTCTCCTCCTCCTCATTTTAGCTTACACGAGTGATTAGACTGCAGAGGTAAATGCATAAGTGGCCTTGTTCTCTCGCCCACACACACACACACACACACACACACACACACACACACACACACCTGCATCTCTAGCTCTCACTCTTTCTGTTTAATACACATTAGTTTCTCAATTTCCATCTGAATTCAACAGTTGCCACAACTAATTATAGTCTGCACACATCTTACATGCTGTAATACAGACAGGTTTTTGCTTTTGCATGAAAAGCCCTCAATCATGTAGAGCAATTGACTTGAGAAAGCAGACAATAAAATCAGTTTATAAAAAACAGCTTTTTATCTATATATTATTTATCTATTTAACTATATCATTAAAAGCCAATCCTTTCCCTATCTATCAATCTCTGGAGTTGGCAGGACATGCATACCTCCATACCAAACAGCTGTTTGGCATAAAGGTTTATAACTACAATCCCACAGGATAATGCAGACACATAATTACTCTATCACTCAATCGCCTTGTCAATGCCTCCATGTTCAAATGAAGTGGCTTACTAACTAAAGCCTGTATTTGCTGGAACAGCCACTTTGCCGCATCCTTCTCATCTGCATAGAAACTGGCTGACCAATCTAAATAGACAGCGCACAGCTTTCCACACAATAGCGTGCTCTAAAAAAAGGAGGAGAGTTAAAACTGGGCTGCAGGTTAATTAACCCAACTAGCACACAAAGGCAAGAATATCACTTCAAACCACATTCAATTTGGATGTGGGCAGCTGTAATATTGCATATGCCACAAAAAGTGTCATATTTTACTGCATGGACTATGGGTAAGAATGACCTGTGTTGCTAGAATAATGTGTCAGTATGCAATTTAATAAACAGACAAGTCCATCACTGGCCACTGCAACACATAAAACAGAAAAAAATCATAAGGGACTGTTGACTACTACTGTGTGTAATGACTGAATGTTTATCTGAATTTCTCAAGATATTTGTAATGTTCCCTTCATTGAACAGTCAATGGACTGACGCTGCTTCTGCAGCAGCATATCAAGGCTTTGCATTTTTCAGAACGTCATTAAAATTGATTGTTTTATCTTAGTGACCCACTTCACTAAAATCAACCGACTTGTTGCAGATAAGTTTATGTTCTTGTCCTTGTCTCTTGACTTGTTTCAGAGGGCATTTAAGCCTCGAATAAGATGTCCATCATCTCTGATCTCTCCCTATCCCGCCCACTCAGGAGGTAGTGGTGTTTACAGAGGTCAGACAAAGACTGATGCAGCCGCAGTAACACAAATACACACAAACCCATACTTCCTGCAAAGCCTATGTATAATTCAGATTTGAGAAAGAATACAAACTGTATGGATAGGGGACTGGTTTTGTTGTTCTACATAATTCAACAATAGCTACACATGTGACAACAATATGTTTGTAAAGGTTGGGTTTTTGGGATGGTTAAAAAAGGAAACAAAAACATAGGCCTCTGCTCTATTTAAATAATGTACCAATGGTCGATTACAGTTGTGTTCACACAAGATTTGTTGTTTTGCTTCAAATTTAAATCTTAAAATAAATAAATAACTAAGTACCTAATATAGACGGATAATCAGTTACTCCAGTAATACAGTGATAGAATATCATTTGATATATCTAAAATAAAAACATGCAATCATCTGCAATCAATGTTTAGAATTGAATTGCCTCTATTGGGAATTACTGGTGTAAATATATTGGTAAAATACTATATAATTAAAACTTTAATGTCAATTCAAGATTATTATATGTAATATAACTGAATACCACCACTAAATGTAGATGACAGAGAAAATCTATCATCATCCATCTCAGGTCAGTGAGAGGCGAGCTGAAGAATGGAGGTGTAAAATGGCTGGTATGGCCATGCATCTGTCCCTGGGCTCACTGTGCGTCAGTCTGTTCACACAAAGACCCCGCATAGGCTGTGTATGTAAATAATAAATTAAAATTACATTCTACCTCTCTTCAGTGTGTCCACATGTCTGACACCTATTTTTGCCCACTTTAATTATGTTGTCTGAAAATGTTTTTATCACGCAATGATGACAGCATATCATTATTGTCAGGCTGGACTGATCCAAATGTCTGCTGTAGCAACCATCCAACTTAGTAACACTATTTAGGGAATGTTTCCAAAATAAAACCAGTGCAGTGAGCTTCTGTTGAGTCTGGGATGTGGGCTGCTGAGAAGGGTCTTTGTCTATAATTCATAGAGCTAAATGGAATAGAGCAGCCGGTCCTGTCACTGCATGTCTGCACTAAAGCTCTTAATGTAGAGCCAGCAAGATGTGGGGTGTGAATATGAAATACTCCCAAAGACCATGTGTGCACACAAAGGTCTCCATCAATCCACAGACAACGGAAACCAAACACCATATCCTGTTAGATGAAGTCTTGCAGGTTGATTCAGAGAGACAAGCATTCCTATTTAATTGTGCAAAATACGAATACCAACTAGATCTTGATAAAGTAAAAATACTATGTAACTCTGGTCAAAAACAAGGAACATTTACAAAAAAATATTTGTGATTTTACAACAATGCAAAATCAAGGCCTGGGAGACTTCCCTTGCATTCTGTTGCGAATAATGAAAAAAGAAAAGAATGGAAAATCAAAAGAAGGTTCATTCATTGGATGGAATTAACAAAGTAACAGAGAATGTACACACTTCTCTTTTTATTTATATACCCCTTAGTTTTGAACAAACTAAAAAAAGAAATTAAGACATGAAAGAAAACAAAACAATATATTATTGAAATCAATATCCATATTCGTTTTTGCAAAGAAAAAGTGAAAAATGAACCTATAAAAAGCTTACGAAATTATGTATTTATAGAATATTCTGAAACATTTATTTGTATATGTATTGTTAAAATTAATAACATAATTGTTTTGTTAATTGTTCCAGAATGAAAGACATTCAATTGTTCAGTAAATTGTTAATTATGTTTATTTTTAGGTGTTAAAACTCAGTAAACAGCAATAATCCACCCGCAGTCAATTCCCCCTCCATAAACAATAGGACATCCCTTATCTTTCCCGTCGTTTACTGCTCTCATGAGCAGGCTAAACTGAAACTGAAAAAAAAAAAAATCCTTTAAAAAGCTTTTACATTTTATAATAGTAAATTTTGACTCTTATCTTCCACTCTCCTCAAACAAAAAAATATGTATAATTTGTAGGAATTTCGGCCATGCCCATATTCATAAGGAGTTTATTTCTAATAACCTACAAGATACATTTCACTTTACCTCATACTGAAGATACTGTTTCCTCCACTCTGGAGTAATGTGGGACGAAAGATGCTCCGCGAATTTCATTTTTAAATTGTAGAAATTATCAACTATCCCCTTGAATCTCCGTTAAATCCAAGAGCGGCTGTCCCCTTCCTCGTCGACGCGACTTTTGTTATTTCAGTCAACTTGCTCGCTCAACATGCGGTGCGTCAGCCCGGCGCACTCTGCTCCTCTTCACTCCACTTCTGGCTCGTCCCGGTCAGTGCACTCCGAGCAGATCCCGTCCCACATACTAATTCACGAGAGGGACGGCAATGGCAGCGGCCTCTCTTTAACAGGTAGTCAGTTTAAGGGAGCCGGTGAGAGTGGCTCAGTGACTTTGCTCCGTCCCTCTCTGGGCAGGTCTGGGGACATTGCGGTCCGCCATCGCATTGAGCCACAGCGACGTGGTTGCGTCAGCAGAGCGCGCAGTGGCACCGGGCGTTGTTGGGACCTCCACTAAAACTAGTTGGCAGTGCGGTCAGGGAACCCCGCACCTTCTACACACAATTCAGTTTGTTGTTATTGTTGTATGTCTGCAATCAAAGAGGGGATACAGTTAAACTTCAAAATAGAATAATCTAGCCTACCTAGAAGTTTACAGTCCATGTTTTCCAACCAGCTAATAGTGCAAACTCAATTTAAAGATCACATAATGATTGCAAACGTACTTTTTAAAATCATCATCTCTTTGTCTCTGTTCTGCTGGCATTTCTGATTAGCAGTCCTTCAAGTTATGGATATGCAAACTTTTTCGCAGAGTATCCTACTTCTGCTTATTTCTACAATTTATCTTAAAATGGGACAGCGAATTACATATAGGCTACTTAGATGCTCAGTTAAATAGGCCAAAAGAAGCCTTTGTTTGTGCTCTGGAAAAGCACAGAGTTTTAAGACAACAGGATAATAGGCTACCATTACTTAGGCTATTTCAAAAGAACGTCATTATGCTGTCCATAAAGATCTCTACTTTTATGACAAATACAATCAAAGGTAATGAGACTATTACACATACACAAGTTGGATTGGCTCTTATGTGTATTTGTGTAAGAAACATATAAGATATAGTTTTAAGATGATCTCATGAGCGTTTGAGACAACCGCGTCTGTTGCACTGCGGTGGAGGAAGGTCTGGCAAAGAGAGACTAGTTGCAGGTAACAATTCATCATTATGCCAATAGCAGCCCCTGCTGGACAAACTGCGCTAATGCATTTTCCCATCAATGCGTCTAAAAAGTTACTCCATTTGCCTCATGACAGCTGCTGTCATTGAAATTGAACAAATTAGACTTAAATTGGACAAAGTAATTAATTTAAAAAAGAAAGCTAGCAAAACAGAATAATAATAATAATAATAATAATAATAATACTAATATAGCAATAATAAAGCCCACATTTACTTTACCTGGGTTATTTTCTGTCTATGGTTACTAGGCTGTAGATTCATTGAGCACATCTCCAAGCAACCATGTAGCCAACAAGCAAAAATGCAGGCCGTAACGTTAACGTTACACTTAAAAATTACAATGTTGGCAGCTGTAGGCTATGTGAGAAAATGCAAATAGTTTATATATGAAGATATTACAAATAAACCATTTTCTTTTTTACAAGTCCAAATAAAAGCTAACGTAACTTTTAGTTAACCTAGCTAGCTAGCTATTGACGTTAACGTTAATTTAGCTAGGTTAACAATAACTGACAAAGGCGTTTCAACTTGGTTGTTTTCACGTTAACCGAATGGTTACCACTCACACAATGAACCCAAAAATATTTTCTTTTCATGTAGATTTTGTGATCTACTTTAAAAACACTGTCATACCAAAATGAACCGACAATTTCACAGTTTTTTTTTACCGTTTGATTCGTTGTTTTATACCAAAGGAGCACCATGAAGCACAGACCGGAACCTTTCTTGCTAGCAGAAAGTTTTAGCCGGTGCTTTTAGTTGACAGTGCCTGAGACGGACCAACGGTAGAAACAAATCCGACTGTCACCGATTCTTAACGATAACGGATTAAAAAACGAAATCGGCACTGAAATACTCAACAAATATATTGAAGGCAGCTACTCTCCGTTCGTCTTTAACGTTATTAATACGGATCTACGGCGCACGTCGTCTCTGACGGTACGCTACCGTTACAAACAATAATAACAATGGCTTCTGGGTCGCCGTCGTCCTCTCCGGACACTGCGACGGGCTCAGGTACAGACCCAGCCCGGCCCGACACAGGGGAGCCTCTCGGTGGAGCAGGCTCGGACTCGGACTCAGACATGGGTTTGGGTAAATTTGACTGCAGCGCCATTGATGACACGGGGGACCGGCTGGATGGAGAAGGGCTGGAGCAGGAGTTTGAGTCTGCAGCCGACCGCGTACGAGATCTGGTTCAGACTGCCAGTAGGGACCAGCTGCTGTACCTGTATGCACGATACAAACAGGTGAGTCTCGGATTAAATGGCACTGTGGTCGTGTAGGCCAAATGTAACCCCTCGAATACTAGCAAGATGTGGCTTTAGATAAGAAGCAAATACATTGTATGAATCCCTAACACCCTTGTATCATCACTGATTTTTAACAGATGAGGTAGGCCCAGATACCTCTGTTGTCATCTGATGAATCTAGATCTGGATAATACTGGATGAGATGAATGATTCAGACTTGTTTTGTTTTCAGGCCAAAGTGGGAAAGTGCAATACACAAAAGCCTGGCTTCTTTGACTTTGAAGGACAGAGAAAATGGTATGTAGCTTAAAATTGGATGACAATTTTCAATAAATAGTTTGTACATATGTTTAAAAATGTTACAAGATTGCATTAATTAAACTTGGGTTTGGGCCATGCGGAAATAGGACGTGAGTTAGGAGAACTCCCTGCTTAACTTTTCAATATTGACCTTTAAAAACGCCACTTTTTATAAGACTCGTGTTACAAAAGTCATTAATACACCGGGAAGAGACACACCACTTGCAAAATGAGCAAGAACAAGCCACCAACAACTCAACCAACAACCCGTACTAGCGTGGCTAGCAGAGTCGCTAGCATGGCTGCAGCTAGCTCTGAAACGACTTCAAGCACCGAAGGGGTTTCCATGAGTCAACTTGTAGCCAAGCTGGATAAACAACGATCTTCATTCAAAGAGGACATTTCTGCTCTTATTCAGGAGTCGGTTGCTTCGCTACAATCCTCCGTGAATACACTTACAGAAACTGTTACTAGTTTCCAGTTGCGATTTAACGCAACCGAGTCTCTGGCTGGGGACAACTTTGCTGCGCTACACACAGCTGAGAGAAAGATTAAACAGTCGGAAGAGCAAACCGCCACTCTACTTGACCGGGTAGAAGACATGGAAAACCGCTCTCGAAGGGCTAACCTCAGAATATTGAACGTCCCAGAAGACAGCGAGAAAGGCCAGTCTACTGTAAAATTTGTGTCTGAAATGCTTATGGAAGTGATGGGTGAAGGCGTCTCTGAAAAGCCCCCCGACCTGGAGCGGGCACATAGCTCTCTGGGCCAAAAGGTATTGCCAAGGTATTTATCCCCGCCAGGATTTGTATCCCCTGGCCACTGTGACCTGGTAAACACAGAAAATAACACACATGATGACAGGACAGACCCTTTGCAAGGTGGGGGCGGGGGTACACATTATATCAGGTGGAAAACGGCCTGATATTTTGTGTATCCCCTATGTAACTTTTGCTAGAAAACAGCAGACATCTCCATATTATCTCAGGTTGTTCACTGTGACCTGAAAAACACAGAAAATAACACACATGATAATAGGACAGACCCTTTGCATGTTAGGGGAGGGGATACACAAAATATCAGGTGAAAAAACGGCCTGATATTTTGTGTATCCCCTCTGTAACTTATATGGTAGACAGGTGAACAAAGCGGTTAATTGAAAAGCCATATTAAACTAAATTAAATTAAAACAGAAATCACGTTAGAGGGCAGGGAGGGACGGGTTAGCAAAGACGAGGCATCCTTGTCAGACCACACCCGCAGAGAATGGACAGATGGAGGTAGCCTAGATTAAAGGAAAAAATATTGTTCATAAACCTGCATGACTCACATAGATAGGCCTATCAGTCAGCCTATGTAGCTAAGGCGCATGTCAATATGGAACTTTGGAAAACACTGTTGATTAATCCACAATACTACACGACGTGTTGTCTTCCCTTCAACCTTGAAAAAAAACACTTTTTTTTCTGACATTTGTGACGCCTTTTTTTTCACAATTTGTTTTTGCTTTTTCCAACGTTTTACATTTTTAAATTTTTCTTCTACACATTTTCAGCGCTTATTTCTACGTCCAATATTTTCTGATATAAAACAATAATTTAAAACGGACCAATGTGACCTGAAGTCAACACAAGGTTAAACAATTCACACGTCGCCTTAATGTAACAGACAAACTTATTTATGTAGATAAATGAGTCCCTTATTACTATAGAAATCCCTGTCGAGTCTTCCACGTCGCTATTTGTTCCATTTAAGAGTTGAATTCGAAGTGCAGCAGTTAAATTCTGCTTCTCTGAGTGCACGCACGCTCCCACAGCCAGGGGATACAAATCCTGGCAGGGATAAGTACCTTGGCACGACACCGGCCTCCCCGTCCCTTGGTGATCTGCTTCCACCGGTTCCAGGAGAAGGAAAAGGTATTGCGGTGGGACTCACGATGTGGAGTTTAAGGGATCCAAACTTAGGATCTACCCAGACTTGTAGACGGGTCTGGCGAAGAAACGCGCTGCATTTAAAGGCATCAAACAGCTGCTGTATGAGAAGAACGTACGGTTAGCTTGCTGTATCCTACACGCCTTCGAGTTAAATTTGAAAATCAAACGTTCATCTTTTCTTCACCGGAAGGAGGCCCAGGAGTTTTATGACCGTCGTGTTGCTACGCGTGAGTAGCCCAGGCTACTATTTCAGAGGACTATCCTGAACTGTGGTCATAATGTCTTCATTCAGCCAGGACGACAGTTAGTCGACGTAATCGACCATTAAAATAAGTCGACAGCAATTTTTTTTAGTCACCTCCACACCAGTCTGTGCGCTGTCTGCGCCCTGCTTGTTAATCTGCTATCCTCTTTCTTCCCCCTCCCCCCTGCCTTCACTGCTTAGATTTGAAAAATGGCAGAGGCAGGGGAGCCCTGTGTATCAAGTCCGAGCACAAGACCAAAAGCTTCTAAAGTATGGGAGTATTTCAGGCCAACTGGTAAAAGAGTGGTCTGTACACTCTGTCATACTTCACTTGCTTATCACAGCAGCACAACCACGATGCACGAGCACCTAAAAAGGAAACATACAGGAGTTGTTCAAGATGCGCCCACAGAAAAGGAAAAGACAATGTAAGTATATGATTATTAATGAAACGGCAAGCTAGTCTGTACTGTTTATTAACTCTTGAGAAGTACAATGACTGTCTTTGGATGTTAAACAGGCTACTTAGACTTTGGCAGTAATGTTTTAAACCCCGCAATGCATGTAAGTGTAAATGCGAGCACCATAACTGCGTGCCTGCCTGCTTTCAGCGTGATTCATTATTAGGCAGAGCTAAGCAGGCGGAGCTAAGCTAAACCCCGCCATGTACGCAAGTGTAAACGCGAGCAGCATAGCTGCGTGCCTGCGTGCTTTCAGCGCGATTCATTATTAGGCAGAGCTAAGCAGAGGGAGCTAAGCTAAGCATAGTAGGCTAGCCCAGACTCTGACTAATATGGTATAGCCTAATGGAAATGCAGATATTTATGCTTAGATTGTTAATACATAATGTTTGTGAACAGTTTACTTAATGAGCTTTGTAACAAAAGTAGGCTGATATTGATGTTAAGGTGAAAGCCCAGACAGGATATTAGGAATGGGCTCTCTACATCAGTAGGCTAATTGTGTAGTTTTCTCCTCTTTTTGTCAGTTGCAGGCAAAGTAGTCTGACTGAAGGACTGCACGCCACAACTTGCAGCAGTACTCACTGACAGTGTCCTGAAAATGATTATGAGAGATATGAGACCACTGTCCATCGTTGAAGGTGAAGGATTCCAGAACATGGTGGCAACATTCCAACCTGGCTACCCAAACGCACATGTTTCACCAAAATGATGGAGAGGAAATATGATGAGGAATTTCAGCGAACCAAAGATGCCTTGTCCTGCAGCTCCATGATATGTCTGACAACAGATGTGTGGACAAGTATGGCCACAGAGGCATACTTGGGCTTAACCTGCCACTTCATAAATGATGAATGGGAGCTCATGAACTTTAATTTGACCACCATGCCACTTGAAGAGAGGCACACAGCTGTAAATATTGCATCATGGATTGAAACTGCAGTTGCCAAATTTGAAATCCCTCTGCATAAAATACTCGCCATAGTTCATGACAATGCATCAAACGTTGTATGTGCCCTCAAAATCCTGGAAGAAAGACATGGGATCTCTTCTGTCCGCTGCTCCGGTCACACTCTGCAGCTAATTGTGAACCATGCTATGAAGAAGAATACCCATATTCAAAAGGCCACTGGCGCTGCAAGGTCCCTGGTGGAGCACTTTGACAAGTGAGGTTGCCAGCAATAGCCTGAAGGTAAAGCAAAAACAAATGGGACAGCCAGAAAACAGCCTCATTCAAGATGTAAGTGTGAGGTGGAACCAGGGGTCACAAATAGATCAAAGCATTACCTTGACCTCAAGCCAGAACAATAGAGCCTCCTGGAAGAGTTTGAGAGAGCTCTAAAACCCTTCGAATGTGCTACAGTGTACCTAAGTGGGGAGTCATATGTGACACCCTCTAGCCTACCCCCACTCATTAAAGGGCTTCTAAAAAGTGCACAGACCACTTATTCATTTGAGAATCCCCACATACTGGCATTTCAGAAAGCTGCAGAAAATGAAATAACTGAAAGGTGGCAAAATGAGCTTGAATTCACTGAAGACACCCCAAATACCAGCCTAATTGCTTCTGCTCTCGATCCCGGATTCCGCAGGCTGAAATTCTTATCTGCAGGTGACATCTTGAGAATGCAGGGGAAGATTCAACATCTTGCACTTGAAGAAAAGCAGAAGTCTGATGTTTTAGTACGGCAGCACGTCACATCCAGCAGTTCTGCTGACACAAGTGAAAAGGCCCCGGGTTCAATGTTGGCGACATTGCTGGGGTCAGACTCGGATGAATCATCCCACCAAATGGACAGTGAGGATGATGAAACTGATGACATGCATTCAGTGCGAGAATAATTTTTCAGTTATACTGGGGAACAGCCTTCACCAAAAAACACAAATCCTTTGCAGTGGTGGAAGTCCAATCAGTCCAGGTTTCCTTGCCTAGCATCTCTTGCGAAGTCTTTTTTAGGTGTACCGGCCACATCTACACCTTCTGAGCGCCTGTTTTCCTCAGCTGGAAACATAGTTTCAAAGAAAAGAGCCAGCTTAAGTCCAGATCATGTGGACATGTTGACATTTTTGCACTACAACACAACATTTTGAAGTGGCCACAGTTGGGCACTATACTCTCTTGCACTCTACATGCTTGCACACAGTTGAGTTTATTATAAAACGGTCAGACAAGACTTATTTCATAGATGTCAGCACCTTCCAAACATGTTAGAATATAATGGAAAATTACACTTTGGACAGTGTAATGAGTTTACTTTCTTTTTTTTCCTTTTTGCCATCTTGGCTGTAATGGACTGTGTTCAGTTAAGCCTACAACCTTCTGTTACTCATGACATAGAGCAGCTTTAAACTGGGTTCTTGAAAACGGAGACATTGACCTTGAAAAACTGTTTTCTCTAATTTTGAAACATTCTGAATTATTTTTTATATTTGCACTGTTAAGCAAATACTTTGCACTGGAAATTGTATTTTGTTTTATATTGATATAGCAACTTTGTGCAATATTTGTTTTGGAATGTGGAAACATCCCACTTTGCAATTTTTTATTTGGTAATATTAAAGTTATTTATATTGTTTACATTTGTCATTTTTTTATTTGGTAACATTTAAGTTATTTATATTGTTTATGGCACATGTGATATTTTATGTTTTGGCCCTTCAGTTGAGTTCAAAATAAAATGGACACAAAATAAACACTTGATTTTTTTTTTTTTAAATGAGTCGTTTAGTCGACTAATCGAAAGATTAGTCGTTAGAAAATGAGTCGTTAGTGGAAGCACTAAATTACAATATCTTTGAAGGATTGATGGGCTACCTGTTGTGGACTATGTGACTATAGCTGGTATACTTTTTTTCTTTTCGAATGGACTCAGGCTTATAAGTTCACTTCTTCTATATGGTCTGTTGGATATGGCCCTATGTCAGATTTAATTAGCCTAGTTATTGTTTGATGTCAGCTGTTTAATTCACTAAACAATTCAAGTCGTCACGTTGAATGTGTGCGTTTATTTGCTTGCGGTATGATTGGGAATAGCCTAATATAGAGATAGCAAGAAGGACTATTGGAAGTCTAACCACATTAAAGCTGCGGTTCGTCATAGTTCAGAGGATGAACCTAGAGTTTTTCATTTGTTTTATAACAGGGATGGGTTGCTGGGTTATGTGTTTTTATTTACTTTTTTTCTCTTTTTTTTTTTTTTTTCTCCCCCGTTCTTTGTCAGTCTCATGGCTTCTTACAATGCTTTATTGCGTGCTTTACCACCCATATGGTTTGATAGACGACTTTTAGGCAATGAATGGCACAGAAAGTAGAAATATGTCAGGAGGGTCTGCAGTATGTTTTACTAACTGGAATGTTAGAGGCATGAATGGACCAGTGAAAAGGGCCCAGATAATTTTACATTTGAAAAGACTGCACACCGAAATTGCATTTTTACAGGAAACACACCTCCGTGTTCAAGACCATATTTTGCTTAGAAAAGCTTGGGTAGGACAGGTGTACCATTCAAACTTTAGCAGCAGAGCTAGGGGAACAGCAATAATAATTCATAAAAAGGTATTATTCACTCCCTCAGAACTTATTTCAGATCCTCAAGGGTGTTATAGTATCAGGTAGTCTTTTTCTCACCCCTGTGGTCTTAGTTTGCATTTATTCCCCCAACTTGGACATTGTCGATTTTTTTCAAGGAAATAATGACCTTATTGCCTGCTTTAATCACACATCATTTAATATTTGGCAGAGATATGAATTGTGTGATGGATACAGCTCTGGACCGTTCAAATCCTGAAACTAGACTCACATCAAAGATGTCCAGGATGCTCTCTAGCCTCATGTCTCATATAGGTTGTATAGACCCATGGAGATTTGTATACCATAGTAAAAGAGAATTTCCTTGTTTTTCACATGTACACCAGTCCTACTCTAGAATAGATTACTTTTTCATCGACAAACATCTTCTCCCTTCAATAAAGTCTGTAGAGTACTCAGCCATTGTTGAGTCTGATCACGCACCCCTCATCCTTGACCTTAACATTGCACTTAATTATCCCGCAAGGTCTGCTTGGAGGCTGAATACAGCATTACTTTCGGATACAAACGTTTGTCATTACGTATCAAAAGCAATAGATGATTTCCTTTTATTTAATCAGATGGACTCTGTATTACCATCCATATTGTGGGAAACATTAAAAGTTGTACTAAGGGGACAAATAATATAATTTTCAGCATCACACAATAAAGAAAGAAGGCAAACACAGGAAAAACTAATTGACTATCTTGAAAATTGATCATCAGTATTCAAAGACTCCAACACCCGAGCTATACAAAGAAAAATTGAACCTTAAAGCGCAATATGATTTATTGTCTACAGAAAAGCATTTTTCTATGAACATGGAGAGAAGGCAGGGCATCTTCTCGCCCATCAGTTGAAGGATATATCTGCATCCAGACTTCTACTTATTATTAGGAAAGCGCCTCAAGAAATGACAATAGACCCCCAAGAAATCAACAGCACTTTCAAAAAATATTACTCAGAATTATACTCATCAGAATTTCCTCATGATACCTCTCATATGACAGAATTTTTAGAAAACTTGAATATTCCAACAATTACACAAGACCAAAGTGAAAGCTTGGAAAGACCTCTAGATAAACAAACAATTAAACATATGCGGAGCGGGAAAGACCCCTGGGCCAGATGGCAATCCAATTGAGTTTTTCAAAAAGTTTTCTTCAGAGCTGACACCTCTGCTTCTTAACATGTTTAACCACTATTTTGAACAGTCATCCCTCCTACGGAGCCTCACAGAGGCTCTTATCACAGTTTTACTGAAGCCAGGTAAAGATACGATGGACTGCAGCTCTTATAGGCCAATATCTTTCTTGAATGCCGATATTAAGATTCTCTCTGAGGTTTTGGCCGCTAGAATAAATTCTGTCATATCAGATATAATTTCAATTGATCAGATAGGTTTTATGAGAGGGCGTCATTCATTCATCAACATCCACAGACTTTTAGATGTGGTGCATTCTCCAGCGTCTGGGATCGCACCACAGGTAGTGGTGTCCCTTGACACGGAGCAGACTTTCGACAGAGTCGAATGGGGCTATCTCTTTTCCGTGCTGGGTAGGTTTGGGTTTGGTCCAAAATGTGTTTCTTGGGTTTGACTATTGTGTTCTTCTCCTAAGGATGCAGTAGTCACTAATAAATTATGTTCACACTATTTTTCTTTATCCAGAGGAACGCGTCAGGGTTGCCCTCTCAGTCCGTTGCTGTTCGTTATAGCGATAGAACCCCTGTCAATAAAGCTTAGAACCACACAGTCCATACATGGTAATAGCAGGATGGGAATGGATTATAACATTTCTTTGTATGCTGATGATCTCTTAATTTATATAATGTACCCATTGTCTTCTACACCTGTAATTTTGAAGATTCTAGGAGACTTTAGTAGCTTTTCAGGGTATAAAATTAATTATTCAAAAAGCACGTGTTTCCCTATCAATGAGAAGGCGCATCAAATACAAGATACAGACTTTCCATTTTGTATATCAAAGTCAGGGTTCAAGTATCTAGGAATCCATGTCACCCCGTCTTTCTCTGGTCTGTTTGATGCAAACTTCACTCCAATACTTGAGAAACTAAAATCTGAGATCCAGCGATGGCGCACCATTTATTTATCTTTAGCCGGAAGAGTTAACTGCATTACAATGAATGTGTTGCCTCGATTTTTACATTTATTTCAAAGTCTTCCAGTTTTCCTTCCAAAGTCTTTCTTCCAAGCAACAGATAAGTTACTTTCAAGTTTTTTTTCAAGACAGAGGGGTGGGCTTGCCCTCCCAAATTTAATGATTTATTATTGGGCTGCAAATTTACAAAAAAATGTATTCTGGTTTCAATCTCCTGAAGCAGACTGGTGTAGTGCAGAGGCCAAGTTTTTTAAACTGGCGTCACTTGCTGCACTGATTACGTCAAAACTCCCCCTCTCCCAATCGCGCTTCTCCTCCAGCCCAGTAGTAAGTTCAACACTTAGGATTTGGATACAATCTTCAGGTTCGTCATTTCATTCGAACACACGTCTCATCATTTCCTCAATTACCTGAGCACTCTGACCTAGAGGATATACTACAGACCCCTCTAACCTTAAGAGGCCAAATCTCAAACATATACAATTTAATTATGTCACTCTACAGTATATCCATGGATCCTATCAAAGCAAAATGGGAAGAAGAGTTGGGGACAAATATACCAGATGCTGTATGGGACAGGGCTCTAAGCTGGGTGAATGGGACCTCTTCTTGTGCACATTTGAATTTGATTCAGTTTAAAGTTCTTCACCGTATGCACTATAGTAAGGTTAAACTGGCCAAAATATACTCTGACATGGATGACATCTGTGACAGATGTAGAATGGACAGAGCAGACTTACTTCACATGTTTTGGTCATGTTCCAGGTTGAGAGAGTTCTAGGCATCAATATCTAAGATCTTAAATGAAGCCTTTGATTTAGATCTACAACCTAGCCCTACAATGGCCGTGTTTGGGGTACAAGGGGGTGATTTTGTAATGCCCAATAGTAAGGAAAGTGTTGTTGCTTTTGCAACCTTAATAGCACAACGGAAGATACTTATGGAATGGAAATCATCTACACCACCAAAAGCCTCCACATGGCTTTCTGATATTAAATGTTTCTAAAAATAGAAAAAAAATCAAATACTTTCTTAGAGGATCAACCAGAACATTTTACAAAAATTGGGAGCCTTTACCGGCTTACTTTGAAAGACTTACCGCACTTCCTTCTTAATAACTGCTAAGAATTGTAAAGCACAATGATTACACTATTTGCTATCATGAGTAATAGAAGAAAGCTGTTGTTTTGGTTTTGTTTGTTTTTTCTTTTTTCTTTTGTTTTTATGTGTTTCTTTGTTTCTTTATCTGTCCTCCTTTCCTCGGCACAAGGGTTTGTTTGTTGTGGGTGGGATGAGGTTAATAGAAAGATTTCTTGTTAGAATTGACATTGTAATGTTGCACTGTATATTGTACCTTCTCTAAAACAATAAAAAAAAAGATTGCATTAATTAATTTGTCATCTTGGTGCGTGCGTGCGTGCGTGCGTGCGTGCGTGCGCGTGACCGTGACCATGCAAGGCTCTACATGTCAGAACCAGAACTTTAAAATGGATCCTGAACTTGATAGGAAGCCAATAAATGAATGACGCCAACAACACATGGTACAGATACAAATGCACACCCCTACAACTGTAGGTTTATGATTGTGTAGTGACAATTATGCTCTCATTACAGGCAAGCCTGGAAGCAGCTTGGCGACATGGAGGCGGATCAGGCAATGCAGGAGTACATTTCTTGTGTCAATGTGTTAGACCCTGAAGGCTGCACAAAGGTAATCTGAACCATTTCAGAGAAGTCAAAGCTGATTTCCAATACCAATCTTGAATAGAAACTAGTGTGTATGGTGTACTACTATACATGTTTGTATCATTCTGAATCCTAGTATAGTGGATGCAAGGCTTAATAAAACCTTAAGTGAAGCTGTAAACTTCACAGATGGCAAACTAGTTACATACCTGGTGAAATAACATATCCTGTTGCAGCACTCATTTTGTCCTGCTTAAAGGTCGATGTTGGTGGAGTTTGTCACTTGTTGATGATACTGAAGTAAAGGTAAAATTCATCCTGTCAGAGAAAAGCTCCTACAGTGCCTACAGGACTAACAACATTTTGCCAAATGACTAATTCCACCCACCTTCATGTTTAATGTTAGGATAATTATTTATCAAAGAATGGACAAAATCACTGGAGTTATCTTAAAAGTTTGTTTACTTGCAGCAAGTAGAGTCAGTTTACAGCACTTCAGCATAAGTACAGAAAATAACTGAAGATTGTTCACAACAGTGTCTTTTTAAAGGAGTTGGGAGTCAAGTTATTCGGTTCATGCAATCAGTAGCTCTCTTCTTATCTCTGGTTAGGCACGGCATCTCCTCCATATTATGTGTTCTGCCCTCAGGGATACATCCTGTGCTCTTTGCAAGGTCACTCAGCTTTCATGATTAACACATGAAAGACAGAAATACTAAAACAACAGCTTGGATGCAAATGTTTTAACAAAGAAACTGAAGCAAAACTGTTCTAAGCATAAGTTTTCTAACATTTAGTAAAACTAGCCTTTAGAGGTGTTTCAAATAAACATATAAGTATTTGACTCAGCTCTGCTCCACTGTAAGCTTAAAAGTATGACAAATAAAGAAACATTTAATGTCATTGCTGCCCATTTAAGATGCAGTGCAGTTTTTTTGCCAGTGGAGGTCAGTGTCACAGTGTCATTTTGTCCCAGGCCTTTCAGTGGCTCTTTATTTTGTGCATGTAGCATGAAAAATACATGAGAAGGTTATGTTGTCTTCCTCAATAGCTGACATTTTGGGATATTAATAATGCAAGAAACTGTCATAGTTCTGGCTGTTTAGAGTGCCTGTGTGTATGGCGACATAAGAGAGACTGTTGTTTACATCTCTACACACTCCTGTGTCATATCATTCGACTGAGTAAGGAGTCTTGTGTTGCCATGGATAGGCTGTCCTTTGGGGCAGCAGCGGAAGCATTCAGTTACAATGACAAGTTTGTACTGTCTGCTTAGTTGGGAGGAGTATTATTGGAACACTAAGAACAATTTTGTCATGCTTCATTTTTTAACATTATAATGTCTGCTCAGTAAATATGAATGTAAATATTAAACATTGAGATTTTTACATAAAGAAATTATGTTCTAAAATTAAGATGGTTGCTATTAGGCCAACAATATTAAGTCTGCATTGCTTTGGAAAAGACTATTCATTAATTAATATAACCAGATAAAGTTTGATTGCCTGAACCTCATATTTATTTGGTATTTGAGATACAAATTATAACTATAAAGAAACTACTCTACCATGTTGCCATTAGAGCTGTCCTCGACTAAAGAAATTCTTAGTCAACTAACACTTATATGATTTTGTCGATTAGTTGATGTAATCGACAGAGCTGTGCTCTTTGAGAGGTGATTAAGACTAGAAAAGCACAATATAAATGTAGTTAATGAACCATCTGTAAAACTGAGTTTCTCCACAATTAATCCTGCAAAAGCACCACTTTAAATCTTGTGCTTAAAAAATGACTCATCAACTAAAGAAATCTTAGTCGACTAAGACCAAAACGACCGATTAGTCGACTAATCGACTAAGAGGTGGCAGCCCTAGTTGCCATATATGTCAAAGTTGTAATTCTGCAACTTTTATATACGTTCAGGGGTTTCAATCCTTAGACCTTTATCCTGGTGATGGTCTAAGGAATAAGGACTGAAATGTTTAATTTCTAAATAAAAGTTTATTGCAAGTAAATAGGACAGTGTGCAGGAATTCTCTTTTCTCTCATTGGCATTTCCTCCTACGCACCTGTCCACAAGATATTGAAGGTATGCATGAGCCTTCACTGTCAATGTTTAAAGTATTGACATATTTAAAATATCTAGAAAACCTTAATCCAGCTGGTCCCTGGTGTTAGGGCTACAAGTTGCCATAGCTTGTAATTCACACCTGAATGTGCCTGCCGTGTCCACATGAGGCAAACATCTGAACAGTGTGGATTCCCTCTTAAAGTGTAGCATACTCTCCAAACAGGGGGATGGACTCACAGTCACATAATGCTCTACAAGCACAGCATCAGAGAGATGGGAGTAGGTTGTTTTTTTTCTAGAACTGAAAAGTCAAAGAATACATTTATGTATTAAGAGCTGACATGTCTTGTGTGACCTACTGTACTGCTCTTTCCATTTTCTGCTCATCCTCTATTTTCCCTCGCCTTGTCATTACTGCACCTTTTCTTCTTTGTACTCCACCTCTCTGCTACTTGCTTTCCCTCTACTAATCTTCCCCCCACCCTCTCTTATCTTCTGTAACCCCTTCACTGTTTTATTACCTCCCCCTCCCTTTTTTTTTCCTCTCTTTCCACATTTATGTCTCTTTAATAGCGTCACTGTCAACCCCATGTCCAATTCTGACACATTCTTTTCTCTTGGCCATGCTGAGGGGCAATACGCGCTGACTCTGCCTCATAGCTGCACAATGCAGACAGGCCAGCAAACGCACAAATGCCCCCCCTGAAAAGAAGCTGATTGTATTAGTGTTAACAAAGCACCATAGCATGGCAATTTCTTTTCTTTTGGAAGCACAGTCAAATAGTGTAAGTAGGAGTGCATAGACCAAGAAGCAGGGGAGAGAATAATACCCAGAATTTGACCTCTGTTCCTGTCTCAATTGTTGAGCAGACACTGGCTTTATATTACATTATACTGCAGAGGAGAAGGGCCAGTGCATCAGCAAATATTCTGAGTTTCTGAAGTGAATTAGGTCTTCCCCAAAAGTGCACCCATAGTTGTTTTGCTTCTCTTGTCATGCTGTCCCCCACTCTCGCTATTTTCTGAAATCAGATTTGTGTGGGTTCTTTTGTGAGTCGAGGTTGGTCCGTGAAGAATAGGCTCTGTAACAAAGTCTTGGCTGAACTAAATGTAAAACAGAAGATTAACAAGAGTCACAAAATATTATATATTTTATATTGGTCTTGTGCATTTTGTTGGACATTTATTACTTATGAGGTCATGTCTAAAGCCCCAGAGGCTTGTTTCAAAATTACACATTTTGAACTTCTATGTCATGCATTAGCTTTGCAATGGCTATAGGTGAAAAGCCATAGATACAGTGAATAGATGAACTCAACTCTTTTGTATTGCATTGAGCACACGAAACAATAAGGTCAGGACCTCTGTCCATATGGGATAGCAACACAGGCTGCAGAACTAAGCCAAACTAGACTAGGTTGTTGTTTCACATTAGCTATCCTTAAACAAGAAGTACGTTTTGTTAACGGTGACCAACATCTGCGTTGAAAATGTCTTATTTTAGTGTTAACTGTGTATAAGGTGGATATTGTTCGTTAATGTGTGACTGTCTTTTATTTGACAGGAAAGACGACAAGCAGAAAGAAGAACGGGCTTCGGAGGAGCAACAGTCAGCTCGCTATACCAGGAGGAGATGATCAGGTATTTACATCAGAAGTAACAGAAACACACACACAGACAACCGTACATCATAAAATGCCTATTATATTAATTACGCAAGGAAAGCATCTCGTCGGATTTCAGGGACACAAGTTGTGCATTGTTGACTCTTTACACATCTAACACACACTCTCTTTATTTAACTGTGTTCTTTGGTTATGTTTTCAGAGACCAAAGAATCTAAATGCAGTTTCTCAGTTCTTTGGTAGTGTTGGAACAGACTCAGCTATTTCCACCAGTTTGAATCACTACTTATTTAATGCTTAGGTCAACTCAATCTGAGTCTTACTGTAGCATTGTTAACCACTGGTCTTGATGCTGTATTTGATTCTATTCAACAGCGCAACTGCAGTCAGGGCCCAGAGATGTCATACAGTTCTGATTTATGTTAATGAAATATATTCTCCATTTACTTCTGCCTGGCAGACTTACTCAAGCTTAAAAACCTCATCTTCATTTCAATGAAAAAAGAGCTCTTTTGGAGATGAAAATGAGATGTGTGAATCCTGCAGGTTTTCCTCCTAAATGGCTGTATGTGATTAGTATGCACGGTCTTGGGAAGAGGTGGCCAGAGTCTCCCCTTTTTAATTACGTTACCATTCAGGGGGTACTTTGTGGGAGGGGGGTGATGAAGATGTGCCGGGTACAGCAGAGAGGAAGCAAGTTCAGCAGGTTTCCCAGAACGATGCTCCCCTTGACGATATCCAGTAGCAACGATGCCCCAAGGGGGAAACCAGCATGAAGGAGGTCATTAACATGGCATGTACACACACCTATGCACACATTTGCACACATAAACATACACTTGCTGCTATATGTCGACACGATTGCATCGGAATCCATGCATAACCTGCTGGAACTGTCACACTCACTGCTCTGCTGCATTTTAATTTCCTTTCTCTCTCTTTTACACACACACACACACACACACACACACACACAGACCCACTCCATATTAAACAGTTAAGCACCTGTTAACCAGACAGAGAGTTAATTGCATTGCTCAGCTTGATCTGTGTGTGTGTGTGTGTGTGTGTGTGTGTGTGTGTGTGTGTGTGTGTGTGTGTGTTGACAAAAGCAGGATTGATTAGCAATATCCCTGGGCCACTGAGCTGATCAGTGTGTGATTGAATGATTGAAGAGGCTTTGAATGTTACATTTGTAATTCTCTCACCCACCTTGGAAGGAACACTGGAGGCTTTGTTGTCCGGACACTGCTGGAAACCGCTGCTGACTTATTTGAGTTCTCATTGTTTCTAGTACTTCTGTGGAGCTCAGCCATGTTGAGAGCGTCGACCGGGGTCCTATAGGGGATATGATGACGGCTTGTGTAGCTCTGTGCGTGTGTGTTTGTGCGTGATGGATGGTGTGGCCGTGGTGTTGATCAGTGAAGCTCAGGCCAGGAAGATGAGTGTTCTCCACCACTGTGGCCAGTTTAGCCTGATGGATGAAAGACATATCTGCCAGTACACCAGACTGGACAAACACACACATGTGAGCACATAACACTCTCACACACACCGTACACAAACACACACAAAAACCCTTGGTACCCTAGCTGTTTTTATGACAGAGTAGCCTGTGACCTTCCCAGCATGCATTGCGGTGCTGTTGATGTCACGTCGTTATAGGACCCACATTAATCATTTGTTTGTTTATAGCCTGTGTGTGTTCCTGTCCGTGTGTTACTCTCACTGTGGTGTGGACTAAATACAGGTGTTGTGTGTGTGTGTGTGTACATTCACATTTAGCTTATTTTAGTAATGTGCATATTATTATTATTATTATTATTATATTATTATTTAACCTTACACTGTATTAGATGTGTGCTCGTGCTTTATATATATATATGTGAGGACGTGTCATGCGCCCGTCAGGCCAGCCCTGTTCGACCATCAACGTAAGACTGATGAGCTGGCCTATTGATTAGTTGCCGGGGAGACGGATGGCGGCCACACATCAGGGACACTTGGGGTCACCATGGCCATCAGACAAGGAAGTGGGTGTGGCCCAGCGTGGAGACTCATGAATAAACATAGCGCTGGTAATCAGGAGTATGTAAATGAATGTGCTCATACATAACCCAGCAGTGATAAAAGTGTAATGAGTTATTCATAATTCATCACAGGCTGATAAGGGGGAGATGGTGGGATGAGGGAGGGGAGGAAAGAGAGTGCCGGGAGAGATAAAGCGTGTAGATGAAAATCTGAAGAAAAGGAGGTTCATTAAAGAACAAACAGCAGACAAAACTTTGTTTGTGTGTTCTTACAGTAAACAATAAAATGTGTTGATCATGAGTCAGAATGGTTTACGTCCCCTAGGGGGAGTTTTAAGTTGTAGTTGATCCAGCTGTGTATGAAGAGAGAGTTGAAATTTGAAGGCAGTGGGTCGCAGTAGGACCGAGAAACTATGCCACTGCCAGGATTCTCAGATGCAATTGTTGTTCTTTGTATCAAACACACAGCCTGTCGAGCACTTAATATAATTAATATTAGGGATGTCCCGATCAGGTTTTTTTGCCCTCGAGTCCGAGTCCAAGTCATTTGATTTTGAGTATCTACCGATACCGAGTCCCAATCCGATACTTCTATAATATATAAAAAAAAGAATAAAGAAGAGCGAAAAAACAGATCCAGGATGTTCCTTATTTTTTATTTAATTCACCTTATTTTAACATTCAACAACTCTGTTAACAAACAGAGCACTTCTCTTACATATCTCACAGTTTGCTATGGCAATGTTGTTGTCATCAACTTTATAATACCTCCAGACCGCAGACATACTCGCACTTTCCGCTTCAAGCTGCTTCCATGTTCTACTTTGCCAGCATTTAACCAATAGCGTCTCTGCAACAAAGTGATGTCATGCCACACGCGTTGCTGTTTCTGTGTGGAGTCAAAAGGGTCTAACTCTGTGCCACCGCATAACTATAGATGTGTTAAAAAATAAAGAGAATATATATATACATATATATCCGAGTCCTGATCGGGAGGTAACATCCGATTCCGATCAAGTCTGAAACCACATGATCGGGCCCGATTTCCGATCACGTGGTCGGATCTGGACATCCCTAATTAATATATATGCGACCACCTTTTCATCAAGCTCAAAGAAGTCAGGATAAAGACTTTTGGAAATCCTCAGAAAATCATTTGATTGGTTGTGAGTTTAAAAACTGCCATAGTCCAACAGTGCCTCTGGTTGGTTTTTGGCTGGGTACAAACAAGGATTTCCCCAAAGGAAATTGTTTAGCAGAGGTGGTAAGGAGCCACGAAAAGGGCTGCAACTTAATACTACTCATTTTTATAATGAGTGAATGTGTCCATTTTTTTCTCAATTTATCGAATAATCGTTTGGTTAATAAATGTAAAGAAATTATGAAAAATGCCCATCACAATTTTCCAAAACCCAAGGAGATGTCTTCAGATGTCTTTACTTGTGATTAATTTAGTTAGTAAGTGACGACCCAAACAAATACTTAAATCATTAAATAAATGCCAACACAATGCTGTGTAAAACAGCCCATCTCCTTTTTTTCCCTGAAGGTTTGTTTTTGTGAGTGGAGGTGGTCTTCATTTCAGGCAAAACATTTTGGAAAACCTTGAAGTTCGTCACCTTTTTCAATATGACTTTTGTGCTTGAATTTTCATAGCCAGTGTACGATAACTGAACCCCTAACTATGAATGTTAAGGCCACATACTCAACACAAAGCTAAACAACATCCTCGTCTTAATTGGGCAACAGCCCACGGTGTCTCCTGTGTGCTGTGTGGGATTTGTAAGGCAACAGTGCGGCAGAGCAAACAGGCATCAGAGACAGGAACTGGGGGATTGGCCTTGGGGATGACTGACTTACTGCGTGGGAGTAGTAAAGCGGCTGCTATGCGAGATTTCTGTCAGACAATAGAGCACTAAATTCAATTAATCTGAATGGCCGGCATTGGGTATGAGGGAGGGGAAGGCGTAAAGCTCTAAATGAGATTTCGCCCCTTCTCTCCCCTTCACCCAACAGCCCACCACCACTGCACCGTCTCCCCCCAGCACTCACTCCTGTCCCCAATGCCAGGAGGTGATTAGAGACACAGAGATATAATCAGTGGTGGGAATGTGTGTGTGTGTGTGTGTGTGTGTGTGTACGTGTGTGTACGTGCACACGCCAGTGTTCCCGAGGGATGTGACACGTGTAGCTGCTGCTTGTGTGTGAGACAGAGAGAGTAGTTGTGTGTTTACGCCTGTGTGTTTGATGACTAAATGATCTAGTAGCATGGCGTTTGCTTTCCTGGGTGTGCACACACTTCACACATAAAGCACTTGGATTGACACACAAGGCAGTTAAAGGGTCTTTTAACCCAAATTACCGATAACATATTTTCTCAGTGCCCCTGTTACTCTGGATCATGGACTACACATACTGTCACCATTTTTCTTTGGGACTAATTCTGAGGTAGAAAGTAGTTTCATTGAGAACTGTTCACAGTGAGCTCTGTAAATTATTCAGAGCAGCCAGGACACGGTGTAGAGGATCCTAATATCTCAAAGAAAGTGAAGTTTAAAGTTGTTTAAGGTAAAGGTGACAGAATCTTCTATCTCTCTCTCTTTTTCTGTTTCACTCTCAGGGAAGAGGATAAGAACATCTTTGACTACTGCAGAGAAAATAACATCGACCACATTAGCAAGGCCATCATCTCGCAGAAAGTGGACGTCAATACTAAAGACGAAGAGGTAACTACAGAACGCAGAAATATGTCAAGTGAAACTTTACTGATGGCATGAGTTGATATTAATAGTGCTACTGTACATAAATTGATTATGGCCATGACAACACTGTAATGTCATAGTTGGTATGTGGCAACAGGGGGGCAGAGAAAGTATCCAGACGATCAATGTTCAAACCCAATGTCAGGAGGGATTCCCCTTGCTGAAGTGCCCTTTAGCAAAGAACTGAGTCTGTACCACCACAGGGTTATTGTTATGTTCTCTGACCCCTTGTGCAGGAGGGCAGGTGATGATCAGTGGAGAATGATGGATAATGCAGGTCACCGGGGGATGGTTCAAGCAGCTCTTTTTGCAATTGTTACATAATGGTTTAAATTATCTGAAGCCACAAACACATGGGAACCACTACTCAGGCGGAGATGAGTAAATTGTGTGAACCGCTATTACCATTGCGAGGTGTTTCCGGGATTGACCCTAAAATCCATTCATCTGTCCCCGATTCATTATCGGCCAGGCCAAATGGCTCGCTCCCTGCCTCCCCATCATCACAGCCTTTCTTCAGATAAGCAGGCAATCGGATGGTGAGTTTTCCACTCAGAGGCCAGATGGTTGAGGGACCTCGGCAGTGAAAGCTTTGTCTGTCCACTGCCATTGTTGCTGTTTGCACTCCTGCAGCGCAACTTGCTCAACAGCAGAGGGCAATGGTGAAGTTTCACATCAGCAAGAAGCCTGATCTGCTCCTGCAGCTCAGAGAGAGACGCAGAAAGAGGCTCTGTCCCAGTACTCACTCTTTGGGTGTGTGGCCAAATATCCACATGTATTTGTGTATTTCTAGTAGTTTCCAACAAAGCCAAATATCAGTTTAGACTGCAAGTGTGTGGAAGCTTTCAGAACACATTAGGACATGCTTGGTTAATGAACTCATACTGCTCATCATTGCGCTTGGTTTCTTAGACTCAGATGCTTTTTAGATAATTAACAGCCATCTAGCATCACAATAATATTAAAATAACAATAAAACAAAAATGGAAAAATCCAGGGAACATTAGGAGAAATACAATTGTTTCATTCCATGGAGCTATTTAGGATTATTGTTGAGTCACATAAAAAAGATAACACGAATCAGGAAATGTCCTTTTGTATGATAAAACATTTTGAAAAGGCATGTACTGTAATGTAACTCATATAAATTAAAATGTAAGGGTGATTAAAAAAGGATACAGTTTTTAAAGTCACAATCACCTTTGGAGGGCCTGACAACATGACGTGTATTGCTAGCCACTTTATATATCTACCTTATTTGTCATGTTCTTTTTGATTACTTAAATCATTGTTGCTCTTCCAAATGCTTGCATTTTATATCCATTTCAATCTAATTCTGATTGCACTTTTTATATGAATGTGGTTTATTTGTAAATCACGAACAATTACTCTAAGAGTATTTGAGTATTTGACTTTAGAATGCCTAACTTCATATTTGTTCATTGTTGTCACAAACCAACTTATAGGTGCATTGCCGCCACATGAGCTGGTATGGCCGAGTAGAAGATCCTGAATTGTGGGATACGCTCTAAATACCAATAAAGTAATGATGAAATGAAGTGTTTGGTAATAAAGATTTGGGTACATTTGCATGTGTATGTATGTTCCCATTGTGATTTTATCATTATATTACCGCATGTTGGCATTTTGCAAATGTGCAACACACTTGCATACTTTTTTGCATACTTGCCAACACTGCATAGCGTTTTAATACTAACTCAAACATGCCAAACCATAAGTGTGAATTGGGGCAGAGCCAAAGAGAGTATAGAGAGAAGAATGTACATACATTGTGTGTGTGCGCGTGCGTGCGTGCACGCGATCCCGTTGAAAGTAGTAAACTCTGGTCTTCAGTGAAAATGTGGCCAGTAGCAGAAACACCTGAAAGAGAGCAGGAAAAAGAGTGAGGGAGAGATAGAGAGAGCAAGTTATTGGTATTCTGGCCTGGCTTATAAGTATCCATTTTAACATGCAGCCATGGTGATCAATATGATTTAAGCAACAGAACTGAACTTGGAGAGTTTGCTTTACCTAATTGGCCTGACTGAAAAATGAGCTTGCATGGTTTTATTAGAACAAGGATCTTGGACATTAGGTGTGTGTGTGTGTGTGTGTGTGTGTGTGTGTGTGTGTGTGTGTGTGTGTGTGTGTGTGTGTGTGTGTGTGTGTGTGTGAGAGAGAGATAGAGTAGGGGGTTGCTGATCAGGGGGCTGCTCTTGTTTTGTGCACAGTGTCCCATCAGTCAAGCTTTACAGACTGTGTGCAGGTTACTACAATTTGTCTGTGAGCCCTCTTTGTTCTGTGCTTGAACCACCTTATTGCTCTTCTTTGCACACACATGCACCGACACACACACACATCTCGTCACTCTGTCCGCAGATCATTATGGAACTGAGGCCCAGAGGCTTTGAGTTCTGAATGGTCGTGCATAATTTATTTTGTCTGA
This sequence comes from Sander lucioperca, assembly GCF_008315115.2. Lineage (NCBI taxonomy): Eukaryota > Metazoa > Chordata > Actinopteri > Perciformes > Percidae > Sander > Sander lucioperca. The sequence goes on from NC_050183.1 coordinate 6,813,382, forward strand.
AAGTGAAGAAACGGGTTGAAGTGAAAGTTAACTTTGAGGAGGAGGAGGAGGTAGAGGAGGAAGAGGAGGATGCCCTGTGTGTTTTAGGTGTAATTCATGACTGTCTGAAATTACAGACATGACACTGCATGCAAGAAAAAGCAAATTTAAACACGCAAGTGGTGTTAAATAAATAGTCATTATTTAAATTTTTATACATGCCATTAAAAGTACGCCAGATTCTGCAGTAGTAATCATCTGATGTGCACTTGCATGTGTGCTTGCAGGGCCGGGCTCTCCTGCACTGGTCCTGTGACAGAGGACACAAGGAGCTGGTTTCTGTATTACTGCAGCACAAAGCAGACATCAACAGTCAGGTGAGCTCATTTTCTGTCTCTGCTTCTGTGATAATGAATCGGTAAATGAAAGACTGGAAGCCAAACGAGCCCTTCTTATTTAAATTGTATGACGACTTCTTGTACAGTATTTACCTGGTCTGTCTCATTTGAATTTATCGACATTAGAGGCTGTTTTATAGTTTCTGTCTTATTTTTCAATTTCCATTTCTTATTTTTGAGAAAGACCTAAAAACATTTGTTTTGTTAGCATTCAACGGCTACATCTCCCTTGAGTTTTGACCTGTGTTATAGACTGTATTGTGTTTCATATTTTCAAAAAGATCGATGAAAGAAACCCTCTATGGGAAAATACATTGTAGAACAGCGACTTGCCCAGAAGTGGAGCGTGACTTCAGATCTCGATTACGTTATTAGATTCCACCTCTATAATTGCATAAATTACTGAACTTGAGAGCTGGAGTCAGGGAGTTTTTTTTCAGTGGCGGAAGAACATAAAACATTCATGCACTGCAAAGTTTTTTAATAACACTTATTTACCCAATACAAATTCTTTGCTCCGCCACAGAACTTTAATGTTTGTGTTTGATCTCTTGAAGTTAACGAAGACGTGTTGCAACATTTTCCTGGACACATGTCTAGTGGCTGTATTTTGTTCTAGAAGTCAGTACAGAATATGGAGATGTGTGCTGAGTGTATACAGATGGATTTAGGATGGGGACGAGAGGAAAGTCACATGAGCTTTCCCATTCCTTGTAACTCTGCACACATGTACATGCAAACCCAAGGCAAATAGTGACATCTCCAGCATCCACATTGCCCTTCTCTTTTCTCTCTCCATCCTCTCCAGAAGGTCACCTTTAATTCACTTTGTGCCACAGACAAATCCCCCAGGGCTTTAGCAGACAGAGTTAGCTGGTAGCTAGCCTAGTGTTTAGCCTCCCTGAGGTTTAGCAGCATCCAGGAGGCTTTAGCTTTTGCGGTAAGCTGGCTCAGCTGCACATCGGAGAAATTACTCCTCTTCCCTGCCCAGCAGCACGACACAGTGCAGTTCACCGGGCTGAACACTGAGGCTTTAACTGTAAGGCCAAATCAATTGGAAGTAATCAGACAAATTGTTTTACGTTGCACAACCCACATAATCAGGACATTTCACAAATGACTTTCTCTTTTGTGGTCATGCGTGGCCCCTTTTGTTTTGAATGCTTGCAGGGAGGGGGGGTGGATTTGTAGAGAATGGTTCATAAAAGACTTAACAGTAGGATAACTCCGAAAACACTTCACTAATGATTTATAGCCATATCAAGATAATGACAGCCGAGGAGGATTGATGTATAGATGGAGGCTTTTGTCCTTTTGTAAAATGTAGCGTATTTACAGTCATGTATCTATCAATAAAATATAAATTGATATCTCAATGTGCCAAGTTGTTTCAGCAGTCAAAGTAGAAAACATAAATCTTTGGCCAGGTAGTGATAATGGGTGGCTGAATTTGAGTAGACTTTTAATATGTCCCTCACACTGTCTATCTGATTTGACTGCTTTTCATATCAAAACACATAGAGGGAAATAATACAGTGTTCCTTCTTTGATCCGGAATCATTTTAATATAGTAAACAGAGCGAGGATGATGGCAATCTAGAGATTTAAGGTGTGTTTTAATTATTTAAAGTCCTGTGTACGCGAAGACAGGAAAACCAAAAAATAATGTTTCAGAAGGGTGCATCTGGGGCCAATCAGAGCGCAGATATATCCTGAAGTAATGCATTTAGGACCTTTTCACCTGCCTGTCTCTCAGGTGTTTAGAGGAAGCTGTCTGTGGAGAAGCCTGAATATTAAAGACACTGGACCTCTGCAGCAGAGTTACTGGTAGCAGATTTATGAGGTGGCGAAGAGGTGGCTGAGAGAAAAATATAGTCAGCTAAATCATACCACTCTGTCGCAATGCCAAATTATCTCAGTATGTAAAGCTTACAGAACGATATGCTTCTCATTAGAACCTGCTCGAACATTCTTTTGTTTTGTTTTACTTGGGGTTAAGTCATTAAGGAAAATTAAGGAAGAGAATAAGGAAAGGAAAGTTTGTTATATTAGAGAAAGATAAAATCTTGACGGAGCAGCTTTATGCTTCTGTCTCTTTTGCCCAAAGCCCCTGTAATATGAAACAAAGAGTATAGGAGGTTGTGAGAGGAATAGAGGAATGTTTGAGTTGTTTGCAGGCTATTAGAGCGAACCAGTAATCTCTCTTGACCTCTACCAACTGCTGAGCAACCAGTAAATAAAGATCAAACATGATTTATGCTTAATTTGTTGATTAAAAAGGGGAGGGGGACTTTCAGAGTTAAACAAAAAGTATTATTATTTGCTTGGCAGAGGAGGAAAATCGTTTGAAATTAATCAACTGATTGTTTTAGTGAATTGTTCCCAAACCCTGGTAACCTGCATTAAATGCTTGTTTGATAGTTAATCCTGGATCAAGGCGGGGAGGGACTACAATAGGTGTGTGTGTGTGTGTGTGTGTGTGTGTGTGTGTGTGTGTGTGTGTGTGTGTGTGTGTGTGTGTGTGTGTGTGTGTGTGTGTGTGTGTGTGTGTGTGTGTGTGTGTGTGTGTGTGTGTGTGTGTGAATACACAGATCACAGCTCTGCCACCTGCCAATTGTAGATCAGGCCCTGGGGTTGGTTCCCCTCATCCTCACCGTATCACTGCTCCCTCAGCTAATACACTCAGAGAAAGTAGGGCAGAAACTGTGGGAAAGATGACAGTAAAACCTCACTTAATGTAATAATGGAAATTAAGGCTTAAACACTGGACTTGTATTCTGTGTGCTAGAATGTATTTAAGAGCATTAATGAGGCATTAGATTAAGTTTAGGGCATTCCATCATATCACGACAGCAGTGAGAAACAGATCCCACGGTACAGAGTCTTCACTAATTAGGGTTTAGTTTTGTTCAACTAGAAGAAGTATAATTGTTTTAAGACATTACAAATAAGGCGAGATATCAGACTCATTGAGTACCAAAAGCTGGCTTTGAATGATAAGTCATATTCTTAGTTTGGATGGAGTTTGCCCAGCTGTCAAGAAATTGTAGATGTTAAAATATTTTAATAAACTTTGAATCTAATTAACTAGACTATGTTTTATTAAACAAAGTTTTTCTGCAGCTGCTTTGGGTAAATATAGAATTAAACACAGATGCTTTCAAAATGTTTTGCTTATTTTGTTAAATAGATTTTTTAGATTTTGTGGAAAACATTTTGAAATTTTGTGGGCTTCAAAAAAGTACTGTTTTGATATAGTAGGTTACTTGTAATTAGTGCTGGGCATCAACATTTTTATAAATGGTTCTAATACAGCTAGTTGTATAACAAAACTAGCTGAATGTCAATACCCAGCACACATTACAAGTCACTGACATGATTCAGTTAACATGTTTCACAGCAAGATTATGTAATAAATAATAAATAATTAAAAATAATTAATAATACAGAATAAGCATGAGAAACATAACAGCATCATTAACAATACAGAAACAACGAAAAGCAAACAAAGAAAAAGCAAAAGAATATATATGTATAAGGTGTATCAGAGTTGTTATGGTAAAGATTCTCGATCTACCGTTAATTATGCTATAAAGGCAATAAAAACAATAATGTCTGTATTTCCCAAAAATAAAGTTAGGAAGAAAGGCGGCACATTTTCTACAGGAAAGAAAATAAGCATATTTCCCAAAATGTTGAACTTTTCCTTTAGAGAAAAGTTTAATCAATGAAAATGAAGACTCATTCAAAATTGGGTTAACTAAGAGTTGAGGATTATGTCCTTTCATGGTCTAGACGACCTGTGTTTGTGTGTGTCCACTCTCCCTGTGGTCATTCTCTGTCTAGTCGTTGTAATCCCACAACCACAGGTGGAAATCCCACCTGAACCCTTCTCTAACCCTCCCAACAAGCTGTAGGGTTGCCATGTAAATATATGCATTCATAGAAAGGACATGCCCATTCATGGGAACTGGAGTCGGAAAGGCAGGGCTTTGGTGCGGAGGTGCTGCAGACCTCCAACAAAGGTCAAGAATGGTCCTGAGTAGATTTATATGATGTCTGACCTGCAGTGATTACTGAGATGGTAAGGGACCAAGGCAGGATTAGGCTGACAAAGAGGAAGGACAGGTGAGATTCAGGTAATCACAACACAAACACAATGCCAGGCAGGTAACATTGTTAAGGTTTAAAGTAGGTGATTGGAGGAAAAGTGCAGGTTTTAAGCACATGGCTGTGTCTCACATCCTTTTACTCGACTCATGCCTGTTTTGTTTTTTGCCTTTCCGTCTGTCTCCATCTTTCCCCTCTCCTCATCACTCTCCCTTCCCCCCAACGCTCCCGTCCCCTTTACTCCATCCCTCCCACGCCTCCGCCTCTACTTTGTATTAAAACAACATGATCCATGAGGCGGGGAGGGCGACTCGCAGCACCGCTAATTCTAATTAATCCAGCGTGGTAGCACGGCCACGGCAGGCCCCAAGCGCTCCCAGTCTATCAGATAGAAATTCATAACTTAATTGAGGTCAGAGCCTCTAGCCGGCAGAACAAAAGTCTCCAGCCAGGACCAGCTAGATCAATAGTAATAAATATCTGACTGGGCGGCCTACAATTGGTGGGAAGAGATAACACAACAAGTCTCATACACATAGTCTGCATGTCGAACCTGCAGCGATGTCTGTGTGTGTGGCTGTTGTGAGGATTTGAGCCTTCCCTGAGTGGCAGACTGGCATATCATAAGCATAAGTTTCCCTGTACTTACATTCCTTTAATGTACAGTTGTATTATTTTAGTTAGATTGTAGAAAAGTATTCTTTCCTGGTAAGGATAGTTTGTGTTTGTATACTTGTGTGTAAAATTGCACGATGGAGCTCTAAACATACATGTGTGTATGGCTGATTTGTAATGGCATAGTCTCTCTTAAGGTATGGATCCATTGATTTGATATTGATGTGAGTGGTGTGGGTGGACTCGGGCTGTTGATATAATGGAGTAAAACAGTGAATTCATGACTGTGGGAGTTCTCAATTTAACTGATAAATGCAGACAGATGGGGAAGAACTTGGGAAATCTTTATAATATAAAAGGATGTTTCCTCTGATTTCATGTTAACAGTCACATTTTCACACTAGCTGCTTACCATCTGTTGTTACCTTCTAGAGCTGGACCAATAAATCGACCGAACTGATATATCCTCTGATATGAGGTCCTTGCAGATGTCAGTATTGACGTAAATGTCGACTGATAAGTAACAAGGCATTGCAGTACAGAGTGCCAAAGATACAGTATGTGTAAGATCATTCAGGAACAGTGTCTTCAATACATAGTTTGTTTACCAGAGAGCTCTGACATTTTTAAGTGTAAACATCCCACACAGCACAGATTCTTTAATACCCATTTATTTATTTAGTTATTTATTGTATTTATGTTTAAAAGATAAAGTATAAAAGGATTAAAACTGTCAAATATTTACATGTATACATTGATACATTCAGATACCAATGTGCAGTAACAATGCACATGGGAGACACATACGAACAGAGATTCCTCGATTTATAATTGGAGTTGCTATGAAACAGTGCAGATGTACTGCATGTTAAATTAATGGAAAAAATATTAAACCTCAGACGGCTGTATAAATATGGGCTGCTGCAATTACCAAATAGTTTACCAAGTTTTTTCTGAAGTGTTTCTGTTTCCTAAATAAGGTATTCTTGATCTGTGCTAAATCCCCGGCTCAAAAATGTAGTAGGATGTCGAAGAAAATGTTCCATTTTAATCAAACTCAACAAATCGTAAGCATTAGCATCTGTTCAATGGTCATGTTTCATGAAAAAAGCATATCAACCTGTATCAAAATGATGACATTTCATATTAAAGTCGCGACATTCAGCAAACAATTTAAAACTGTAACCTTTATTATATTATGCAGCTTTACAGGCATTTTAGAGCTTTTTGAATTCAAGCTCTGCTGTTGTAGCAAACAAAGAACACTGAACCATCTCATCTGTGTCCTCTACTGTGGTGTCAACTACTTGTGTGATCAAAACACACACACACACACACACACACACCCACCATGGTGGTTGATTGAAATTCTATGGTGGAGGCATTATTACACGTTTGTAGCCCTCCCCTTTCCCAGCACTGCCTCCTATAACTAATGGCTCAGTCAGGCCAGTCATAACAAATATCCAGCAAGATTCGTCATAATTGTGTGTGTGCGCATGTGTGTTTGTGTGTGTACCAGTGTTTGTAATTGTGCAACCTCTCCCCCAGAATATATAGGGTCTTTAAGAAAGGGAAGGCAGCAAGGTGGGAAAGTAAGAAAACGGAATATATCGAGGATTCAAAGAATAAACAGGGGGAGAAAAAATAGAATGGAGGGAGAAATAGAGCAGGTAAACAAAGATATGAGATGGTATGTGTCCCTTTCACCTCTCTGGGAGTATTAGGACGTTATTGACTATCTTACAAATCAATCAGCATGACGGCTTTATGGCAGTATTATATGATATTTGCGTGAGTGTGATTTAAAAAAAAAAACAACCTTTATCAGGTATTTAATTTACTGAATAAGCCAAAACTAGACATTCATATCTGGTTACTTCCTCCACAGTTTCTCAACTTTTTCCAGAAATTATATCATGCTATATATTAATACCACAATTTAAAATGACATATACTGTGCTAAAGATTTTTATCCATATTGTCCAACCGTAGAGACAAGCAGAGAAGAAGCAAGACAATAATAAGTACATGCATGTTCGTTTGCATGTGTCCACAGCTTGCAGCATGTAAATGGTTCCTATTTAGCTGAGCAGATGAGTGTGCACCTTCACACACTTTCATGTCTCTGCAACAGATTAATAGTTGACACTGAGACACTCCCACAGCTTAGTGCACACATTAATGCAGATGTTTAAGAAAGCCATTCCTTGCTTCCTCTTTATAATAGGCCCAAGTGTAATTTATTGCCCCTGCATTTTCAAATGTATTTGCGTCTGCCTGCCTACAATATGTACGCACATGTTAAAGTAGAGGAATCGGAACAAACCTTGGTAACGTATAATACACACACATAAAAGGCACCGTAGCCACAACACACACCACTTGACATTTTACACGCCACACTTTAAGCTGCTCTTATAGGATTCATGTTTAGTATTTGCCACACATTAGCTTGACTCTGTGAAATGAAAGCTGTTGCTGCGCTGTGTTAAAAGGCCCTATCGGACATAGATACAGTTATGAATCTATAATATGAGCACTTAGAAAAGAGCCAGCTCCTTGACAGTAATATTGCGGCCTAAAGAGCCATTCCAGCAGGTAACAGTCCTCTTTGCTATCATCAGCTGTTGTTTCTTTCTTATTGGCCACTCACTGGGCCTTGCCTACACTCAACTATTTGATTTCCATCGTTCTTAACCGTCCACATAAATTATCAGGAGCATTAAAGCTGTCCTCGACTGCTTTAGACAGAAGGGGGGGGGGATGGGGATGGGGGGGCGTGAGAGAGTGAGAGAGTGAGAGCTGGATACAGAGCGAGGGGAGGGAACGGGGGTGAGGAGAGAGAATAAACAAAGTAAGTGTTTTGCCTTCCATCAGTCTCCCGCAGTACTCAGCTTTATGAGTCCCTCACTCCAAATGCCTCAGCCGCAGCCCCCGCTGCTTGGCCATTGATTTTCATATTACACTCTTTTATGTATTTATTTATTTCATATATTTCTTTTTAAACATCATCGATGAGCCGCAGGAGGACAGACGGGGCCTCTGGCGATGTTAATTCTTAGTCGCAACCTCATCCTCCTCTCTGATGGCTTTAATGGAGGCTAAGGTGTCCCACGGGAACAAGCAAGCTCCCTGACATGGGGAGGAGAGGGAAGTGTGTGTGTGTGTGTGTGTGTGTGTGTGTGTGTGTGTGTGGGAGGGAGGGGGTGGGAAGAGGGGGGAGATGAAGACAACAACGTTGGTGAGAATGGAGGTTTAGAGAAAAAGAGAGGCTTCTTTTGTCTGGTGTGACAGAAAAATGCAAGAAAACCAGGCTATTGTGGGTAAAGGTACAGTATGTACAGGGCTTTAAAGGAGCTTTTACACTCAGATCGAGCTTCAGACACTTTCATTACCCTTTGCTCCAGACCCACAGGAGTTGTTTAGGGATGGAAGACCTGTGCTGAAGTAAGGTGTGTCACACTTTTGGGCTTCCTGACAACGCTGACACAATAAATATCTATAATCCCTGGCAACCTCCAGGACCCCTGTCAGCTCTGGACCTGTGAATCATTCAGGATATCCCCCCCCAAACTGTGATGCTACTGATTGCAGCTATGGGTGTGATGGGGAAGTGTGTGTGTGTGTGTGTGTGTGTGTGTGTGTGTGTGTGTGTGTGTGTGTGTGTGTGTGTGTGTGTGTGTGTGTGTGTGTGTGTGTGTGGTTGGTTCACCCGGGCACCTGAAGGACACTCCCAGGAGGTGTGAAGGACAGGGAGTTTGGCGTCAGGCTAATTTGACCATTGGTGGTAGTGCTCACACGCTGAGTGGCAAGGTTACCTCTCCATGCTCAGAGAGGAGACCCAGATTCAATTAGGGCTGGCCCCGGTCAGCAGATCCTTTTAACACAGGGGGCCTTCCCAACGCACGCACACGCACACACACACACACACACACACACACACACACACACACACACACACACACACACACTGGCAGTTAACACACACAGCAAACATAGGGAAAACTCATGTGCATGCACAGGCCTTTACATACAATACATACAGATGTTTCCTTAAAGGCAGGGTTGGTAACTATTTCCAATATACACTCTTTTATATGTTGTTTGAAATGCCTCCTTGCCCCGCTGCATGTACTCTACCCCTCCCGTGTACGAGCCTGAGCTCAATGCACGTCGTCGCCGCCGGAGTTACTGCAAGTCTACTCAGAGAAAACTCAGCAAAATTTGCCCCAGCCGCGGTTACTTGCAACCGCCCGCCTTCCCTGCTAAAAAGGCTAACCTCCAATTTCCACTGGATGCGGAACGGCTGCGGAACGGCTGCTGAACGGCGGCGGAGTCATTAGGTTTCCATTAAAGTCAATGTGTGTATTTCCACTGACTGCGGAACGGCTGCGTTCCGACTGCGTCCCAGCTCCGGCGCAGCCCTCCGGAGCAGATACGCAGAGCTTCTATTTTTGCCAGACGCCGGAGAGCTCCGCAGCAATTCAGCACACGGCAGATAGTGCGGGGCAGGAAGTCAAGCACAGAAACAAAATAAACATCCGGTTAATTTTCAAAATAAAATACACCGTGCTCACAGCGGATCATGTTTCCCTGCACTACACCTTGAAAACACAGCACAGAGTTGTTTCCCCTCTACTCCTCTGGATGGAAACAAACTGTTGTTGGTTTTGTGGTTCTATTCTACGTGAATTCGCGAGATCTTGTGGGTCCTCGTGACTACAGCTGTCAGTCATGGCCGCAGTCGTGCCGCAACAAATCCGGACCTGGTGGGTATTGACGGATGGCGGAGCACGCAGCCGTTCCGCATTCAGTGGAAATCCGGAGTAAGAAAAAAAAGACAAACTGAAAAAGCAGCGATGCAGCGGTGCTCGTGTACGTGTGTTTGTGGGCCGGAGCCCCGAGGGCAGGGGGAGGGGTTAGACGGAGCCCTGAGAAGATGCTACTCTTAATTCTTGCTAGCTTTTCAAGATTACCAACCCTGCCTTTTAAATGCACAAACAAGGGAAAGTTTTCACATTTTTCAAATCTATGTGACAATAATATAACTTTAATATTTAGACATAGCAGGCTGCCTATGTCAGGAGGGTTTTAAGGTGCTGGAAGTAGATTTTCTCACCAGACTGCATGCAACAAAACTCAAAAAATGCATGGTACTGTATGTTTTGGAACATGCTTAGCAGTATATTCTGCAAAATTAGTAATGAATGTTCTATAAAAGTGCTATAAGTTGGTTCTGTCTGGTGCCACAGAAGCTGCTCTGGTTACAGATGGGACCCAGTGATGGAGAGTCTTCCTCTCCTCCATCTTACTCCGATCTGTGTTCTGCTTTCTGATTAATGGCACCTGCTCATCATAATGCTATCTGCTGGAATCTGCATACCAATGATCCCAGTCGCTTATTGATTCACCCCTCATCTTCCCCACACACACACCCTGGAGACTGATCCACACAGTCATCCCCCCTCACTCTTTCTCTCCTTCCCCCGACCACTGTCATTATAAAAGTCAGCAGCTGCTGCATGCATTGATCATAAATCATAATTGCTTGTCCATTTTTCCCCACTTGTTTAATGTTGCTGTCAGGGACAGTAGGGGGGAGAAAAGGAAGAGAGGGAGAAAAAAAACCTTGAGAAAGTTTCGGAGACAGAAAGATGAGACAGAGAAAAATAACTAAAGGAGAAATAGAGAGGAAGAGTTTGATAGTGGAGAGGATAGAGAGAATATATCTAGTAAAGTTTAAGTTAAATACAGCTAGTGGCCATTAGAGGAGTTGCAGCTCTGGACGTCTGCATTAATTAGCTTTTGTATTCAGCTATAGTGGGCTCACTTTTTGAAAAAGATGTTGAAAGTGTTTTTTCTTTTAGCTTTTGTAGATAACCCTCTGCCTCTGAAAGTGTTGTACTGCTCACTCTGGAAGAATAACACCCTTCTTGTTTTGTGGAGTAGCTGACATGTCTGCCAATCAACTTGGCTAAGGTCTTGTTGGTTTAATTACACTAATGTTTCAAAATGACTGTAGCGATGATTTATTAATGTTAAATTCTTCACCTTTAAGTAGCATTTTTATTTCCTGACAAAACATTGTTGCTGAAAGACAGTGATGAAGTCATTGTGTGCAAATAATGTTTAATTAATGTTTTGTCCATTTTAAAATATATACCACTTAAATTATTGTTACTGTTGAGAATGACACCATTCTTATTAATAGTTATTAGAAAGATAGCACATAGAAATAGAGTGGGCTTGATTATCCACCATATACCAAGGACCTTTGTCAGTTGGACTGGCATGGTATGAACACATGAACTAGGGGTGTGAAAAAAAATCAATTCACATTCGTATCGCGATTCAAGCTCTACCGATTCAAAATCGACTCATAGAATTCCAAAAATCGATTCATTTTTAAAATTTTTTTTTTTTTTATTGTATGTCTACTGCAATCACATGGGAAATAAAAAGTAACTACATTTACATACTGTGAATGGTTTTTTTTTTGACATGCAGCAAAGGGCTGCAGGTCGGAGTCGAACCCTGGCCCGCTGCGTCAAGGAGTAAACCTCTACATATGGGCGCCCGCTCTACCAACTGAGCCATCCCGGCGCCCGTGAATCGTTTTTTTTTTTTAATCGAGAATTGTTCGTCGTTGTTTTTTTGTTGTTTTTTTATAATTATCTTCTTATTAGGAAATTTCACATCAATTGACAAGTACAAATGGAATTACAGTTGTTAACATCAGAATTGTACAGAACCAAAGGTTTTGTATCAATAGTTTCTTGTTTCAGATGTCCATTCCCTTTCGATAATATGTATACGTATATGTATAAAAAAAGAAAAACATACAATTTAACTTTTTACATCCAGAGGGGTATAGAAGCAAAAAGTAAATACATAAAATGAAGAAGAGAAGAAAAAGAAAAGAAAAGAAATCAGATAAAAAATGGACGTTCCTTCAGCTCGTTACCTTGACGAAATCTGGTCTTAAAGGTCTGATGAATTGTACCCATTTTTCCCAGTGTTTCATGAATACATCTAACTTTAGGTTGAGAGAAAAAGTAACCTTTTCCATAGTATATATATATATATATATATATATATATATATATATATATATATATATATATATATATATATATATATATATTGTCGAAAATCGATTTTGAATCGAATCTTGAGCCTAAAAATCAATTTTACAGTCCACGGGGACACCACCACACACACACACACACACACACACACACACACACACACACACACACACACTGCTTTCTTCAGTCTCAGACCTGACTTTAACTTTAACCTCTACCCACAATCTCTCCTCTGGCTCGGACACAGACAAAGGGAATGAAACCTAGTTTCAAGAGGAGATAGACTCAAAGGACCTCTGCGTCTTATTTGTATCCCTGACTGGGTTAACTTTCTGCCTCTGATATGCCCTTGATCCCTCCACTTAATGCTGGTGTAAACAGCTTGGGTTGAATGTTTGGAGTGTTCTTGTCTTGTCGTCCAAGGTTCGTGAAAGAAGACTGACTGACTGAGAAAACAAACGAAACCACTTTCCAGAAATGAACACAACATCTGTGACAGTCCCTTTGTGTGCTCTCTGCAGATAAACTTAGTTACAGACAATGTTTCAATTGATCCTGGTTGGCCTCAGTCTGACTCTGAGTTGCCTGGACATTCCTGCAGAGCAATCTGAATGAAATAAACACAAATATTTACACAAGATCATCTCACAGTATTATTTTGATCTGTATAGAAATACAACTGTGTGCTCATATCTTTCTACATTCTTGATTTGCTGTCTTTCTCTTTCATCCATCTTGCTTCCCATCATTTGTGTGGTAGAAATGATAGATTGGTGTGACTTAAATTCAGCAAAACTGCATTTGTACTAATAGATCAATCCCAATCCATGCTGCTCCTAAGCATATTGCTCCACCCCATTAGGGTGATACACTACACAGTGCTGGAGCTCTGCTGCTGCTGGTATTGTGCAAGCAGCGGCTTTATTGAGCACTCTGCTGACATCCAGCCCAGTATTTCTGCACCGCAAGGGGAAACTTTGGATGACATGTAAAAGCAGGGGTTCGGTGCGACATGCCTCCGTAATGGGATGGGAACAGGGGTGCACAAGAGAGGGGGGTGGGGTAGCTAACTGTAGGTATTGGGGGAGAGTGGTGGGAGGGGAAAGAGTGTCTCTTCCAGGCTGCTTCCAAAGCAAATGGAAGACAATCCAATTTCCTGTGATTCCATCAAGCCTCCGTCCTGGATGAAAGGGCATTAGGGAACGCTGAGAGGACAGGCTGCTGACCCCTCACATGAACATGCAAGAAGCATGTATGCCGCACGCACACACACAAACATGCATGTGTACAGGCAACATACGGTATAACAGTATTTTTGTTTTGCTTCCAGGCTCACTGCACTTTAAGGCATATTTTCTTTTGCTTGTTAATTATCAACCACTCATTCATACTTTTGTGTGTGTGCTTGTTGAATAACTAACTGCAGATTAGCGCTTGGTGCAGATTAGGGATTAAACCCCTTACACTTTAATTATAACTGTATGTATTTATGTGCATCAAGGTCTTTCACTTGGCCCCGGCTGTAAACATCTGTCACTGCCCCATTGTGCCGTGTGTGTGTGTGTGTGTGTGTGTGTGTGTGTATATATTTTAGTGCCTGGACAGTACAATTTTACCTTCACACCATTTAATCTAAATTTGTCAATTTTAGTTCAGTTCCTCTCTCTCTCTCTAAACATCATTGTGAGAGACAGACACAATGTCCTCAGTACATCACAGGTTGCGATTTGACTTGCAGACAGACAGCATTGTTGTCTTGGGTTAACTATGGCACGCTTTCCACGCTGGTGGCGATTTGCATCTGTGCTCTGTGATCCACCCAGAGGGAATAGAAAGCTCTAATCCAATCAGCAGGTCCCTGAAGTGCTGCCCCTGAGAGAGCGACACACACACAACAATAGGATCACTCTGCACTGTGCCCAGCTAGAGAGGGAAGACAGGAAAGTGACGAAGAAGGAAAGGAAAAGGATAAAGATTGAAGAGGAGACTGAATGGAAAAGAGAGAGAAAGGTGGATGTGGTAATGAAAAGAGAGGAGTGACTGGAAAAAGAGAGAGGCGACGGTGGGCAAGGTAATAAAAGAAAAGAGACGAGGTAGGTCAGAAGAAGAAGAGAAGGAAGAATTGGAGGAGAGTGGAGAAAGGACATGGAAGTAACCAAAAACAGGAAGGTGCAGGAGAGGATCTGCTGTTAGAAGAGCAAAGGTGGAAAGACTAATGAATAATTTCACCATAACAGTTTTAGTAATTTGGAGGTATTTTCACTGCAGTGACATTTTACGGTACAGAAATGTCACTGCGCCGCCTGCTGGCTTTTAATCTGTCTCTGAGCATTTGATACCATTGTGCTTAGCTCAACGACTGCTCTTGTTCTGAGACTGAGGGCAACAGTTTGACCATTTATCATCATTATGAGGTGCAAAGGCAGGCTGGAACAGTGATTAAGAACGGAATGTCCTGTTGATGATGCCAGTCATATATTGTGCCTTATACCTACACACACACACACATACACACACACACACACACACACACATTTCCCCATCCCTGTCCCCAATCCACAGTTCTAACAAGAAATATATCTCTACCATTGGCCCCTTGACCCCAAGTATCATTTTTACCGCACACCCACATATCCGCATGCACACAGACACACTCACACACATGCACGCAAGAGACCATCACTGATTTTCTGTTCACCCCCTGACACTCTTCTCTACATTGTCCCTGAGCTGTTGTGTAAAGTAATTCTTCTAGGCTTCAAATATTCTATATCTATATCTTATTGCTAACAAATCACATGAAAAGACTAAAACCTATACTAAAAAGTATTTTCTGCCTATCCAAAGCCTGATCACGTATTCCTCTGTGCCATAGAGCTCTGTTGTTGTCATCTAAAACACATAAACACATACACTGTTGCACAGGCTGACATGTTCTTTAATTGCAATAAAGGATTTTAAGATGTACATATTCAAGCAATTCAGTCAATTCAAATAAAGCTATACACTGTTTGTTTCAGCTTTCACTTGTTAACGAACTGCTACAGATATGTAACACAACAAATGTTACTAAGTTTGTCTTTAATAAAGCACAAACACTACCCACGCTACGGGATAATGTGGGGGCTTTCCTGTTCCTCCCATTCTGCCCAAACTACATACAGCTTAATACATTGTTGTTTGTTGACAATAAAAAAAATGAAATCACCAGCTTTAATCTTTAAGACTCTCTAAGACCTTACATCTAGTTTCTTGGACTGGTATGAACATGTATCAGGAGCCGCTGACATGTGGTTGAGATGTAGGGTTGGGGCTAACACTGGTCTGGTGTTTGGAGGATAGATGCGTAATGCTGGAGGCGCCTCCACAGTAATATGTTGAGTTTCAGTAGCTTATTGGTTCAGGTTGATCAGAACTGCAAGTCACCTGCAAGTTGAAAGATTTGATTTGCAGGTCCCATGTTCCTCAAATCAATATCTCGTCATCTCATAATTTGCCTTTGGTACAATGAAAACTAGGCATCTTTTGTCCACAGCCAACAAGTAGGAGGTGATTGGTATTCTAGTAGCTGAAAGTTTTCCTGTTGACTCTTGGGAAGTTTGAGCAAAGTCATTTCTCTCACACCAAATGCTCACAATATATATTTTGTTATATGATATTATTAAGACTTGTTTTTGTCTTACAGGATAATGAAGGACAGACAGCGCTACATTATGGTAAGAAGGCCTCTCTTGTTAATCTCTATAGTACAAAATGTTGTATACTCACTTTTTTAAGTGTATTTATGTCTGTTTGTAAATGGTGGAAATGTCTTTTTGGATCTATCGTACACTGACATTATGTTTTGTGTGCGTGCTCTTTATATGAAGCAGCTTGTTTTCTGCACTTTGCCAACATTTGTCTCAAATTTGACAATGCTCTGTCCTCCGTTCCTCATCTTTATTTTCTACAGTTGTTTTTCCACCCCGTTTCTCTTATTCCTCTGTGTGTGTGTGTGTGTGTGTGTGTGTGTCTGTGTGTGTGTCTGTGTCTGTGTCCTTTGGTATGTATGTGAGCATGTGTGGATGTCTGGTTTTGTTCTGCGTGTGTGTAATAATCGGCAGGCCTCCCAGAGGAAATCAGCAGTGGTCCTTAGACTCCCCTGACCCTCTCATGCCCCAACACACATGTCCCTGAGGGGCGTTTCCCCTGTCCTCTGAGTGTGTGCATGTGTGTGGCGTCACCATCTGTCCCCCAGCTTTGTGGCATTGATGTGGGCATGTTGCATTGCCCACCGTAGATCTGCACACACAAACACACTCAGCAGAGGAAGCCCCGAGGATGGGGCATAAAAAGATGACTAATAAACATAAGCGATGAACTCCAAGAGACAAATAGCAGAGAATGAAAATTCATTCCCACCTCTCTTTGCACAGGGCCACAGTGGCTGGCAAGTGATTAATTGAGGGTTTACTGCTCACCATAAATTGTTCTCCTCCTCTACGGCTCCCCTGAGGGCCAGCTACTTTTTACAGCTCAAGGCCCAGGCGAGACACCTGCCACGCGCACACACACACACACACACACACACACACACACACACACCCCGCTGGCTAAATAAAATACTGTTTAGAGCAACAAGAGGAGGACTGCAAGCGTGGCTGGAAAAAATAAGCCAAGCTTTGTTAGTCTGATTTGGCTGAAAAATAAGTGGTTCTTGTAGTGTTTGATAATCACACACCTCATGCAATTCATAGACACAACCTGCGCATGCACATGCATTTGCTTACACACTCACATGCATTCCGATGTATCATCATATCTCATGCACACACACTCCCGCCAGCCAGCCCACCAGCCACCCCTGGGCTGGAGGTTAAAAGGCCTGGCTGTCAATCACTGTGGTTGCTGACATCAGCGATCATGGCACAGCACAGAGTCCGCTCTTTAAGAGGAGCGAGCGATTGACACCGACAGAGAAGAGCACTCAGAACAAGAGAGGAAGAGAGAGGAGATGGGGGGGCGAGGTGCCAGAGGGGCGAGAGGTGCATCAGGAAAGCAGGGACCTGCTAACTGGGTTAAGAAAGTGCAAGCCTCCCCCACTTCCTCCCCCTTATACAGAGAGAGAAGACCCTTTTAGTGGGGCACAAATTGCCAATGGGGCAGAAATGAAGTGTTTGAGAGAACCACAGGTCCAGGCCGGTGTCAGTGCTGGGCCTGCAGATGGGCTTTTCATTAACTGCAATACTGTACATACTGTACTAAACTACAGTACGTAGAAGAAAGGGATGAGGCAAATTTACTCAAACCTCTGGTTCACACCAGCATAACAGTCTGTAATGAGCTGCACATTTGTCCAGGTTAAGAATAAGTGACAGTGTAACCACACTCCTCTGCTAAATACACCACCGTTGTTTAAACCAGACTTTACAGCAACTCTGTGAGGCTGTGCTTAGGCACTGTGGTGCTTTGAGCAAAATGCTAACATCAGCATGCTAACTTGCTCAATGCTAACAATGTTTACATGTTGATGTTTAGCAGGTATAACATTTACCATATTCGCCATCTTAGCTTGTTGTGTTAGCATGCTAACATTTTCTAATTAGCACTAAACATAAAGTGCAGCTGAGGCTGATGGTAATGTCATTAGTTTTGCAGTAATTTGGTCATAAACCAAAGTACTGGACACATTGAATTTTGACCTGATTGTGGCGCTAGACTAGCTAGTATATCGCCAAAGTCACTAGGATTCATCCTCAGGGGAACACAAATATCCATACCAAATTTCTTGGCAATCCATCCATAGTTGTTAGATAGATATTTCTGTCTGGACCAAAGGGGTTGACTGACCTACAGGGTGATGTAGCCATCCATACAGCCTTGCAGCTGCTAGCATGGCCAAAAAGCTAAATGCCTAGCAGAACATTTGCATAAATGCTTTTTGTTTTCTACTTCTTTTATTGCTCTTCTTTGCTGTTTTCTCCTCCTTTAATTACTCCATTATGTTATATTTTTTTTCTTCGTAGCATCAGCGTGTGAGTTTGCTGACATCGTGGAGCTCCTGCTGAACGCTGGAGCCGACCCGTCCATCAAAGACATGGAGGGCTCTCTCCCTGAGGAGGTCACTGAATCCAGTGCCATCTCCTCTCTCCTGTGTCACTACACGGCTCCAAAAGGCTAGCTCACCCACCTGCCACCACCCTGGTCCTCGCCCCCGTCCTTGTCTCATCCCCGCTCCACTCATTCGACCATCCTCCTCATCATCCCTCCTTCATCCCTGAAGATACTCTGTTCTTCCCCAGCAGTTAGTAGACCAGGATTATAAGTTTTATTTGATTTGATTTTCAAATACTTGAGGTGAGTTTGGTTATGTTGGCTTAGCTCTGTGGAACTACAGGGTGTAAACATTAGCCCTTCCATTTGATGAGTGTCAAATGAAGCAAACCACATGTAATTTCAATCATCCAAATAATGTATATTGACTTTATATGCCCAGTAGGGTTGGGTGATATGACTTATACTGTGAGTACTGCTGGAGAATTTGCTATACTGAGGTTGTTATACCTTAAATATCTTTTGCTGTATTCGACCAATGCAGGCAATGTTGCAAATCAATAAGCAGGACTGCTTATTGACAATATTGGAATGACAGGGTTTGTGCATCAATGTGGTGAAGTATCTGTATTTGTCAGGTATTTAAGTCACCAAAACCAAGCCAGAACCAAAAAAAGACATTCCCATCCACTTATTTGATCTATAAACAGTAAAATATTTCAGAAAGTTCATACTGCGATATGATATTAAATACCGTAATAAAAGATTTGATACATATCACCCACTCCTACTGCCCAGGTCTGACTATCAGCCAGGCCTTTCAGTCTGGGTCAGCCCTCTCTGACCATTTGTTCATGATTCAGTTGTTACGTTCAAGGAATGCTTTGATCATTTGTCATTTATCACATTAAAGTCTTCAACAAATACTTTCCCTCTGACTGCTCATTAGATAACTTAACATCAGAAGTCAGTGTGACATGCTCTGTCGTATTCTAACATTCATAGTACAAACAGACACAGCAGTGTACTATATACTGCCGCAGCCCTTGTACTGTATGAGTAAAACCTAAACTCATATCAAACATGAGTTTGAAAAAACATGTCATGCAAGAAAGCGTTGGGGGGAATCTCACAAAAGATACCCCCTACCATGCCCAGCTGCCCTGAAGGTAGCGAGATTAAAAGTCCACAGAGAGACAATAAACATAAAAAAATATATAATTACATCATCACCAACAGCAACATGACCGTGCTCAAAGTCCAACCAAGTGGTATGCTACAATACACACGAGCACCGATACAAGTCCACTGAGATCCCATTTATTTGGCCTGTCTGTGTTTAAGTGCTGTCAAACTAATGATAACACATTGTTGGAAACCATAATGCCAATTAACTGTGGCAGAATTAAACACTACAGTATAAATGGAAATACTTATGTTGCAGTCCTGACACAGCTCACTATTGTTTAAATCCACACCCCACCCAACTGGCCTATATTCATCATCCACACAGCATATGCACAACATACTGTTCATACAACACTGGACCCTGCAACCTGCCTCTGTAGTATTACGTCATATAGGAGAGATGTGGATGTTCTCCAAACATAACCAACACATGGTCTGAATCCAAATCTGCTTTACTCGTCCTCAAGCCCCCTCTGATCAGCACATTTTCTCTGCCTCAGCACACACACACACACACACACACACAAACACACACACACACACACACACACACACACACACACACACACACACACTCAACCAGATGAGAATACACTAAATCTGGATCCTGCATCTTAACTACAGCTTCATGAAGATGCAAATGTACATTTTGCACACAACAGTGGGGACAAAGCTTAATCCTTTACTCTCTAACACCCTCCCTTGCTCCATGCCTGCCCTCATCCCCCCATGTTTTACTTAACTGGAAATCTGCTTCGACACAAGGCGTTAGATAACCCCTCAACATGTCCGGTTGCAGCCTGTCAGTCACTCACAGATCTATGGCAGCAGTAGATGGTCTAACAGGCATTGGTAGTCATTGCCAGGGGCACCACTTCAAATTCAATTTTTGTCTTGACAGCTGTTGTACAGGGCCTGTAGTGAATTCAGATGCAAGTGAGCTGTGCTATACATGAGGTGAATTAAAATGTCTCCATATGATGTCTGTATATGCATCCATGTCCTGTCCTTCACAAATCACATGGAAGAAGAGAGCCTGGACTATTCTTTTTCAAAAGTGTCATCCTTCACTTTTGCAAACTCTAGCCACAGAGTCTGCCTCACCTCTCATGAATTTTGAGGAGGAACCAAACATGAGTTGAGAGGAAACCTTTTGAGTATTCAACCTGAGTCTGAGACATGATGTGCTACAATCCCACAAAGAGACGACCAGTGACCATATTGTTGTTATGAATTCCATCCACATCCAGCCATTAGGCTGTTGGTGTATTTCTAAAGCCTGTTTGGGGCCCATCGTTGTCTCCTTGTTGATTCCTAAACCCCGTTATACTGGCTAGAGGTAAGAGAGGGTGACGGCAGTCGAGCTTCCCCCCCGGCTCGTCTGCAAGACTCTGACACTAAGCCCATTATGCTTCCATTATGGGGCTTCAATTTTCCTCTGAGTTCTATACTTTTGACACTGCAGCTCCCTCCCTCTCCAAACCGCAGACTCACACACCCCTCCAGGCCCAAGATTGTTCAGTCGTTCTGAATATTTATACATTTTTCCGAGGTGAAAAGTAATAAACTAAATTTTCTCAAGTAGTAAACTTAAGTACAGTTTTGAGGTACCGGTACTTTGCTTGAGTGCTTTCATTTTGTGCAACTTTATACTCTACTGCACATGTTTTAGAAGAAAATTCAGAGGGACTTTTTATTCCCTAACAATTCTTTATGGTGTCCCCAAGGGGCAGCCCCATGTTGAATAGTAGGCATTTTGTTTTTGTAAATATTCAATTAATTATCTAATTATGAGATGATGACTCGACATGTTTCGTGACGTACTGTCTATAAGTACGGCCACATTTACCTGAAAAAGCCCAAGTTACATCCTTATTAAACAAAAGAGGGGCAGGGAATGGTTATGGTTATGATCGGGGATTTTTTCAGTGTTATATGTTGCGCATATAAACACCATATCCTGGTTTCAAAAACCACACTAAACCGTTATCCTAGTTTTGAGAAACCTGGATATGCTAGCTGGAGTGCTCCAGTAGTAGACAGTGGCATGTAAACACCTTATCCAGGTTTCTGATCATTTTCTGCCGTGTGTGCAGGTGCCACTTTAACTTAAGTTACATAAGTAGTTAGTCACTAAAAGAAGAAATATAATGGTAAATGATGTAATGTAATGATGATCAACAAGCTGAAGTAAGGGGAAAGTATGACCTCAGTAATGCAATGTAGATCATAAATTGTATTGTCACTCTTATTTTCCATTACCAGTGATCAGATGGAGACTCTAAATCCGAGTCCATACAGCGAGACACCAAAATGTGTTCATTTTGAACTGTTGAGGTGTCTCAGTTGGTGACATGTTGAGAAATCAAGACACGTGCAGATAGATGATCAGAAACTTGGTTACTGTCAGAATAATGTGTTCAGGGATATGAATAACCAGAGTTCATGTAAACAGCATATCCCCAATATGAAAAAATACCTGAATAAGACTCATAACTGCGATACTAATGTGCATGTAAATATTAATTCAGACACCACAGTGAGGGTATTTTGTCCTGTTTGTGATGGATGTATTTTTGTTGGGAACCTGGGATGTATTTGTAGATGTGTGTTCCTCCAGGGGGACTTTTCCATCTCTACTCTTTACCACTTTCATCACTCCCCTTTTCATCTTTCTCTCACACTGGCTCTCTCTTCTTTTACCTCACTCCTTTCTCTTTGTAAAGCAATACCATGTTGTTGCTTTGGCCAGCTCTTAATGCAACTCCTTTACCCCCCACACCCTCAACCCTTCCCCCCCCATCTTTTGTGCTACGCTGCAGCACCCCCACACCCACCCGGAGCAGCGTGGCTGGGAACCCAACAGTAAGCAGAAATCCCTCTGCTGCTGAAACACTTCCCACTAATATTAGGCACATTCACTGGTGCCCAGGACTGTGTGTGTGTGTGTGTATGTCTCTCTCTCTGAGGCTCAGCTCTAAAGCTTTATGTGTAGTTTATGGTGATGAACAAGCGTTTCTGCTATCCACCGACACTGAGGACCTGAGCTTTCTTTCAGACTAACAGTAAAGAGTCTTTTTACACTCTCTCACAGCATCTGTGTCCAATACGGACATGAAAACCTCCAGAGAACTATTCTAGAGACTGAGGCCTCCAATACAGCAAACATATTATCATCACTACAGTATTTATCATGGTTTCCTCCTCCTTTGGTTGCCTGTCTTCTATCTGATACATGCAGCAAGATAATTATTGAGTGGGAAAAAGCCCAGTTTCACATTAAAACAGCATTGAGCTCACAACCTTGAGGGTGTCATTGAGAGGCCTCTGCTTGACTCCAGCCCCTCTTTAAGACTCACTCCGTCATCCTGCAGATCATTGTTCACTGCAGATCATTGTTCACTGCAGGCCCGATGGAGTCGTTTGGGGAGAAAAATGCCCTGTCTTGATGCTGCGAGATTGACTTTCGGGCCAAAACAAATCCTATCTATTTTGCATGTTAATTTATTCCCTTTTGCTTCAGACGGAGAAAAAAAACTGTTTCCTTCAGGAAGTTTGTAATAAAAGCCTTGCGATCGATGATAATGGCATTTGTGCTTGTGTTTGTCATCTTCGCAAAAGCAACAGTGGTGGAGTTTCCACAGATTTATTTGTATACTAGTGCTGTAAGTGGCGTGTAAATTATCCTAACTGTCTGTGTGGCTTTTTATCTTTGTAAGGCCATACTATTAGAGCCTATCCATTAATGCCCATAGCCCAGCCAATCAATGCTTAAATAAAAATCAGCTCAATTTGTGGTGTTTTATGCAAACGTGCAAACTCCAACCAGGCTGACTCTTTGCTTTTTGTTTTTTTAATGTAACAGGAATAGCTAAAACACAAAGGAATCGATAACACTTAAGTTTGGGTTAGGTTGGCCTGCTCTCAGACAAGTGCTGCACATTGCTGCATACAAATGAGTTTCATACAGATGTACACTGTGGTGTAATTTCATTATAATTCTATACATAGTTAGCCAACACCATAGTTACAGGGAATTAATCCACTGTAACCTGAGAGGTTTAAGAAATGCAGCAACGGCTACTAAAAACGAAAGGCCAAGCAGCCACACACGTATAAGGTCAGGGCCATTGCAAATGAGGACATTGTGCTCATGTCCTCCAAAGGAGTTATGATGGTTGTTTCTTTAGAAAGATGGGGGGAAGTGAGGGGAGAGAGAGATTGGAACAGTGTGCAACAAAAGCCCCCAGCTGGATGCAAACCAGTAACATTGTGGTTCATGGTCGATACCTTAAGGTCTCCTCCTATTCCACCACTTCGACAGTATTGTTTTTTTAAGGTGGTTTAAATACTTTTAGCAAAGCTAGCGGTTTGTCTTTAGGGATGGCGATGCCAGTCTGTTGGTCGGTCATCCCACCACTTTAGTACAGACTGAAATAATATACAACAACTATTTGATGGATTGCCATGAAATTTGGTACAGACATTCATATTCTCCTCCGGGTAAATTGTACTAACTTCAGTGATACCCCATTTTTTTCATGTAGCCCCATCATTAGGTCAAAATTTGTATAATACTTGGGTTTAAGAATCTGCAAAACTGTTCCCATTACCTTTGTGTTCAGTGCTAATTAGCAAAGGTTAGCATGCTAACATACTAAAATGAGATGCTTAATATAGTACAGTATGCCTGCATGCTAGCATTGTCATTGTGAGCATGTTAGCATGCTGATGTTAGCATATCAAAATATTACTTTTTTAAAACAATAAACAAATATTAAAACCAAATTTAAAGTATTTAGTATTCCTCCACCAGAATTACAAAAAATGCAGGAGCAGTGGACGGCTTTGAAACAGCCTTTAGACCATCAATAATGGAGATGAAAATTATAGAAAACATGCTAGTCAAAAAAATTCCCTCAGGGTGTATGGTGGAGTTATGGCCTCAGTGTTTGAAAATCCTGGCTACAGCTACATTATAGTCTTTTTAGCAACTTGACATATTGACATACAAGCTAACTGCTGGCATATGGGCCATATTCCCTCTTTGCCTGACCACAAAGCATATTTTCCCATATTTCACAAAGCACTCTACAATTAGTTAACAGTACAGGGATTAAGAATAGATTTGACAGTGCAGCGCTGCAATCTGCTGCTGTGTCTCTTTAGCTCTGAGAGGATCAGTGAGCCAGCGAGGCATCTGTTTCTCCACTTGTTTTATTTTTTTCTCTCTTTCTTCTCTCTCTTCATGTATCTTTCTTGTCACCCCCACCCCGAGAGCGAGAGAGGAAAACAGCATCAATCACTGTTAACTGACTGACCACTGTCTGTTGGTGGTACTAAATGGATCTCTACAATTGAATAGAGGCCTAAGTGTGTGGTAAATGCTCTCAATGGGTAAATTAATTTGCGGGTTAACTCGCTCTAAGAGCGTTTAGATAAGGCAAAAATAATAAAAACACCTAAAGCAGATATTTTTCTTTTGATATATTGAAAACAAAGTTCAGCTGAAAATCTTAACTCGCACATTCATCACCACAGGCCTGGTCTATTAAAGAGAAATGCACTCGGGGGTAACCCAAAGACAATTCAGCTTTATTTTCCTCGTATAGATTTGACTGTACACGGTTCATACCATTACACAGAAGGCATAAATGAATAAATTCAGTGCTCTCTTTTACATCTTTTTCAAAGACACATGGCAATAATAAATAGCGTTCATTAAACAAGACGATCAACACGTTTTCAAACTGTACAAAATTTACAACAATTAAGATGCAAACTTCTGAGGCAACACAGAATAGACAAAACTGTAGTAGTAATGTGTTTGTGTATGGTTTAACTACACACTTTAGATTGTAGCCCGCAAATTACACTGAAAATAGTTTGTACATATGAAGTACAAATGAAACACCTAGTGGGTATCTACTGGTATGTACAAGGGGAGAATACTGGGAGTAATGGGTAACAAATTAGAAATGTATTATACTGCAAGTACTTAGCTTGTTCATGAAAAACTAATGTTTTGTTCCCCAAAAACAATAATGTGCACTACACTTCATATTTTAAACTCTTTAACATTGCTATTTTCCAGTTATTTATTGAAGTATATCATACTTTTAAGATCAATTATACCACAACTAATGTCATTGAAATATTCCCTAAGCTATTGTCATCTTCCCCTGTACTTATATTTGAATGCCGGTATAGCCATACGGTAAGTATAACATTAAAACCATGTATTTACTAGATAATTACACTGAAATTTGCGGGCTGTAATCCAAAGTGTTACCCGATTTACTTGCTTTCTGGCTCTTAAACAGGATGCTCTAGTAAAAAAAGAACTTGGCATTTTTTCACGAAAAGGTGACCACACAGATAAGAATTGATTTCTTTTCTTCAATTGACAAAACAGAAATAGGAGTAGGGATGTGTTTTTAAGCAAACCTTCCCACAGATTAAAACTCTGTTTTGACATGCTCAACAGGTCAAATCAAATTTTTAGAAGAAAGTTTGAATTTTAAGGGAATTAGAATTAGTCTTCTATTTCATTTGTCGTGGGGCCTGAACTGTACAGTAATAAACATATCAGCCTAGCGGTCATGCCAGCACTGAAGCGACAGTAGGGTATCTGCCCTGATCGTGGGGGGCTCTGTGGTAATCCCTATGACATGGAGGCCAGGCAGAGGGAGAACAGATTGACAACACATCTGGGGTCAGTAAGTAGGTTGATAGCAGGCAAAGCTAGAGCTCTGCTGGACTGAGTAGATTACCGAAGTGAAGCCTGGATCAGACTGAGGAAACAGAAGAGCCAACACAAAGGGACTTTTTATCTGTGTTCCTGGTAATACTTGTTGGTGTTTTGAATGTTTTGTATTTGCCTAACCATCTAATTTGGTCACTAATATCTGCAAAAGAATCTGCATGTCTTATAAATGGATATCTACTCGTCTTACGTCTGTGCATTCAAAGAAATGAATTAATAATTTAGATGTGTGATATATTACTAGAATGGTTAAGAGTTGAATCTCTCCAAAACCCTAGTTTTCTTGACTGTCCTCCAACACATAAGCTTTGATGCCTGGTGAGTCTGGAAACAGATAATTTAATACTGACAGACGTCCGCTCTCAGACAGCTTTTACACAGACAAGAACAAGTCAAGCACCTATAAATATAGAAGAGAGGCCTGCTGTGTAGTAAACAGTGTTCGCCCTCATTCAAACAGAGGAGATGTCAGTTTCTACGGACAGACGGACGGGCAGACAGACCAACCGCCATCTACTTCCTAATAACTTGTAAGCTTCAGCAATACATTAAAAAACATCAGCATGGTTCAAAATTCACACTTGTGCCACTGTTCTTGTAAATTTCTCTCCCAATGAAACACTGTGTTTTTGCCTTGTGCATATGTCTCTCCTCTTTCTCTCTCTTCCTCTTTTGCATTCCTGTCCATATGTGTAGAAAAAGAAGAGGAGAGTAAAGTGCATTGCCAATGTAACAGGCTTTGATATGGCCCGACAGCAGTCCTACTCATTATGAATCAGAAGCATGCAGGTGCCTCCTGGGTCTCATAGGGACTTTGATCTAGAATGTAGCCCTATTGTTGTAGCTGTTAGACAGGGATGGTTTATTTTGGGGGACAATATTACCTTCCCTGTGAGCATTAATCCACCAACATTCAGTCTCATTCTCGGAGTGTAAGAACAAAATAAAGTCAGGTGATACCAAAAATTGTATGATACAGTGTTGAGATTGAACATTCAGTGGCATGGAGGTGTTCATCACACTTTGTTCAGACCACACATCTTGACCCGGTTGTTACCTCACCATTACGACTGCTGAGGGACAGAGAGTCACACTTCTTCTCTTTTCCTTCTCCTCTTTACCCAAATCCACAAAACATACCAGTCTTGGAGGGTGATAGAAAGAAATGTAAAAAGCCTTGTGAAAGTCTGTTTTGTCGTACCCCCACAGCGCCGTGATCTAGATTCAAAACTGGGAATGGTCCATCTCGTCCAGCCATGAGGCGGGGCTGGTGGGGAAGTCGGGGTATCCTGTACTGCTGCCTGTGGATAGGTCTGAGGTTGGGCCCCCTGCCATGGCCCTCAGAGCCTGTCCCACGCCGCCCGGCCCGCCCTGCACCACCAGACTGTCCATGCTGAAGCCCAAGTTGTTGAGGAGAGGGGTGTGGCCGGGCAGAGAGGTGATGGAAGAGGGCGACTGAGGAAGACCATAGGGGCTTCCTGCTCGGATGTCGTGGTAGGGTTGTCCCGCCACGTCAACAGAGAAGCCGCCGTTCAGCACCGCACTGTTGGTCACGTCACCGACACTCCCATAAAGCCCGTTGGTGTGGCCGAGATCTGACAGTACCTGGTCGTCTGTGTAGGAGATACCGTCACTTAGCATGAAGGGTGTAAAAACTTTGACACATCAACAGTGCTGTCAACGGCAAGAGCATTATATAGTTGTTATACTTCAATACAGTTAAGTGCTTTTATGAGTGAGATTTATTGTGGCAACATTATGTGGATTTTACAGGTACAGTAAATGGGCCGCTGAGCCACTGCTAAGTATTTAAAAAGCATTTGAGTTTTGTTGGTGAGAAAGGATCTACTTTACTTTCTTCTCTAACAAAAGAGGTCTGTGCAGTATGTGTGCAATTACTGCAGCACAAAATAGTTGTTTCCATCTCAATCCCTCCCCTGAGTGGTTTCAATATCAACAATGCCCCAGAGCACTTTCTCTCTAATTGACTAAAAGCCTCACATGCTTTATAGAGTTTCTGTCACCATGTTTTCATTTCTCATAAAAATGGCCTTCTTTTTAAAAGTGGCTTGAAGACTTTTATAACTACCCAAAACGGGGTTTGTGAACATTATATAACACAAAGATGTCTAAAATGTTGTTTGCATCCCACTAAGGACCCTCACTCTTTTCCAATAAGCTCCATCCTGGCGACAAACTGTGGCAGGAGGATGCGTCAGCAGCCATGGGGAGGTGTGAGGGGAATGTGAAATGAGAATGCCGTTTTGGATTTCCCTGACACCGTGCATTGAACAATGCAAGAAAACAAATGAATTGCCACAAAGACACATTCAATTGCTGCTGCACCTGATCATTTAACAGCTTTTAGGCTCCCTTAATCCCATTAGCACGACAGCATGACTGACAGTTCCCTTTCAGGAATCTCTCTCTTAACTAATAAGAGATATGGACTCGGTTTAAGTTACACAATACGTACCTCTGAAGCTCAGTTCACTGTCACTAAGTCCTGCGTCGTCGGCCGAGCTTTCCTTCTCCACTTTAGTTCCTCCTCGGCTGCGTTTGACAGTTTTATAAAACTGAGTCCAGCGATGTCGACCCGCGTCTTTCTTCAGACGCTTTTCCTTTGCTCGCCGGTTCTGGAACCACACCTGACGGAGATCATAACAATTATCATTAAGTGAACATAATACACACAATATGAGACCAGTACGCATTACTAGGTCAGTTTCACAGGCACTCATTCCAGTCTCCCCATACAAAAACAACTATGGTAAGAAATCCTTTTTTCATACATCACAAACACCAAAACTTGGAATGACATTCCTCATCACACCAGAACACTACCATCCATCACATATTTCAAAAAGGCATACAAACTGTTCCTTCTCAACAGTTACACTTGCACACATTGATTGTTCATGTATTGTCCAAGTCTTGTGTGCACTGTTTGTATTGTTGTTTTATGTGTTTGCATCTGTCTAGCCCATGCTAATGTCCTGTACAAATGTTTCTGTCCTCATGTGCCGTAACTATGTTCAATGTTTTATGTTTCTGCAGAACAGGAACCTGCTGCAAACCAGTTTTTAAACTGAGTCAGGCCCGTTTATATTGTAACTTATTGTTACTTTAACATTTTTCCTGTATAATAAACGAAAAATGAAATGAAAAAATTTTAACTAATATTGTAATTCATCATTCAAATAATCATGAATAATATTATTTTCAGTTCAATATAGTATTACATTTTTTTGATATTTTAAATGTTAAACTCTTAAAACCATTTTCTTTGACACAAAAAAAATGTGAACACATTGGAATACATGGTGGAATACGTAACCAACTAACTTATCATAATAAACAAAATATAAAAACACGGTTCAAAATGGTGTTGCATAAAGATTCAAAATTGAATATTAAATCAAAAGAAAAGGCAAGACAATCGTGGAAAGAAATGTTAAAGCAGAGCATAGTCATAAAATATATAAAGTTTTATATTTATCATTAACAGGTTATGTGTTTGTATCATGTCTTTGTATCACTTTTTAAATAAAATTAAATATTTCTTGCTCCAAAAGTCTGATAATAAAGGCCTGTTTTACATAATTTATATTTTAAAACAAACATTAGGTAACTAAGGACTTCAGTGTGTAATTAAGTCATACGGGGCTAAAACATTCGTGATAAACGGGGATAATTAGTAAAAAACGTTGCTAGTTTAAAGATGTTCAAATCAAGAGCTAATGTCTTTTTGCTGCTTTGTACAGGTTGGAGATAACAGAGATCCTTTAGCAGGAATATGGACGAAAGAAAGACGAAACCCTCTACCTGAACTACTCTCATGTCCAGCCCCGTCTCCGAGGACAGCTGCTCTCTGACGTGGCGTGCCGGCTTCGGCGAGTTTTTGTAGGCACTTTTGAGGGTCTCTAGCTGCTTGGCCGTGATGGTGGTCCTCGGTCGCTTGGTCCCCGCCTCTGAATCATCTGAAAACATCATTACAAGTGTGAGTGACGTCTTCTTACATTTGTCACGTTGCCTTAACAGTCAGTGCCCCTTGGCCTTTGCGTGGAGTGTATGCGTTAAATGAAGTGAATGGTCATGTATGGAAGTGTATTATTGTCCTTGTGCATCTGTCCCACTCCCACAGCAGAGTACATAAATCTACACAGCCGGAGTGCCAGAGTAACGGAGTTATTGGGGCTGCTTCACTTTACATAATCAATCAGAGATGCATGGAAATCTCAGAAGAGAGGGAGGGAGAGAGACAGCATACACACCCAGACCACAAACAACATAGATCCACAGTCAGTAGTCATTTCACTGCATTACTCAGTGTACATAGCTTGATCTGTCACATCCTCTACTGTGATTCTGATGTAAGTTAAGCCAGACTGACTCACATAGGCTGTGTCTGACTGTAGGGATGTAAAGGAGTGCTGATTGTTGAAACAAATCGTTTTAAGTAAAGTTTCAACCTGTATTTTTCTTTTAAATTGACTGGATTTAAGTTGAGTATGAGCTAATGTTGCCGCTTAATTTTTTGGATGCATGCAGACCTACCATTTTGTTTTGCAGTCTCATAATCCACCTTGCACACAAGCCTTCCATCCTCCATTAGGTAAAACTCGTCCCCGGTGGCCAGTTGTCGGCTGCACATGATGCAGGCAAAGCAGTGCAGGTGATACACAAAGTCCTGTGCCTTTCGCACAACCTGCGTCGGAGGGATCCCCTGTTGGCATGATGCACATTTTGTTCCAAAACGCCTGCAGGAAAACATGAATAAGGGAGCAGCCATTAGAACATTTGATGCAAAACGCCAGCAGGATAGACTGACATCCTTCCCATTTATGCCCACCTTACAGGCTGGTGGAGATAGCGAGACCAACCGAGATTAAAATTTCACATGCCAGACAGATATTTCTTTAACTGCAGCCAAGAATGATGGCACAGTGTCTGTATTAATAGAAGCTCCAGCTGTTGTAGAGAGAAAAATCAGCACTGGAATGCATTTCTGTTAACGATAGACCTGATGGATGGAGAGGATCAATGCACTGTGGTGTGTGCACGCCTCTGTGTGTGTGTGTGTGTCTGCGTGGGTGTGTGTGTGTGTGTGTGTGTGTGTGAGGAGGAAGAGGAAAAAAAGAGAAAGAGGAGGAGGAGGGGTGCCCACAGTAAACACACCCTGAGGAGAACCAATAAAACACTGACTCGGGAGAGGCTTTAAATCACACAACCAACCCACAGAAATAAAAAGAGCAAGGTGAAGCCTCCAAATCACGACTGGGAGGCATACACCACTGAATCTGTGTGTCTACATGTGTGTGTATGTCTGTGTTTTCCAGTCACACACGTGTCCCTCACCACAGCACTGAACATGCAAACGTCCCCCTGCTGTCCCCCAGGGTCGACTAACACTGTTAGCTCTCAGTGAAGACTCCAGAGCTCTTTAGGTCTCATTCAAGCTTTGAGCATTAAAACCTTTCAAACATGATTTAGTGAAAAGCCTGGATCTGTTGATCCTGTTTTGGATAAAAGTCAAACTCAATTGTCTTCTGTAATGCCTCAAAAATCCAATCGTTTGAAAGAAAGAAAGATAGGGGGAAAATGGCATAAAGAGAGAAACAGAAAAGGGTTTTTGAGCTCTTGTTTTGAATTTTTTTTGCTTCTTATGATGTCAGCAGGACAAAACAGCCAGTAAAAAGGTGAATTATGTAGAAATATGAATATTATGAATACCTTAATAAATAAATCATAAAATATTCTGAATATTATGGAAACCTAAACAAATAAAAAGAAATAATCATAAAATATAGTCCAACATGGTGCCTTGAGCTGAGTAATAATGACATCCATTTATAACAGACCAGCAAAGTGATAGGTGTTTAATACAAAATCATACCAACAATTAGACACACAAAAATATTCACTAAAATACTACATGTAATATTATTAACGTTAGCTCTCTAATTTACTAGCTCTCCCTGTGGATATTTTGGTTAAAGAAATAAATAATAAGGTTGATAAAACTTACTGTAAAAATAACTAGATTATCTTAATTTATTACAATAAAGCATGACATTCCATAAAATACAAAGGCTGCACAAATTCCTAAACAAAAATATACAAACGAGAAACACTGGATTTATGCTAATAAGCTAATAGCAACTTCGAAAAGTAGCTAACTTAACGTTAGGCTAGCAAGTTAAGCTAATGTTGCTAACATTTTTTACCAGATGGAATATAGTAGGCTGTTTTGTAAATATCAAAAATATACGAATTATTCAAAGACTTATTTCCGTTAGAGTCAGTCACTTTCCACCCTTATTAGTAGTGAACGCGACCAAGATGTTAACTTCAACGTTACTTTCTCTGGGGGCAACTCTGCTAGCTTGTTTGAATTGTATAGTCCATGTTTGCTTTCACAGTTTAGGCCAAGAAACCAACTCAAAGAAAGCCTGGGTTAACTATGAACAAATATATAATTTCATCACTAAGACAAAAGAAATAAGAAACTGACTTGAAGAAATCGTCCTTGCAGTAGACGCTCCCTGCCCGGGAGAAACATTTGTCCGCCAGCGGAGTCTGACAGTCGGCGCACTTGAGGCACTTGGAGTGCCAGTGTCTGTCCAGCACCTTCAGGATGAACTTGTCCAGGATGTGTTGACTACAGCCGGCACACTGAGGGATCTCTGCGGGAGAAACAAGAGCACACACACACACACACACACACACACACACGGTGAGTACAGAGAGAGGTGAGCAACCCCTGATATCCATAGAAATAAATGTTATCAGGCAAGCGTTGTTACACGGTAAAATAACAACTATTATATACATGCTTATGAATTTTAATCTGAATTTGAACTTTGCACATCAAAACAGGTGGATTTTCCCTCCATCATGTCTCAACCTGTAGGTCAGTCTTGAAAAGCACATATCTCGGTCTCTACATTGAATATTAACTGGTCAATTGAGATTTACAATAGGAAAATTAGTATATTATATTCTTTATGATATTCAAAGATACACGTATTTTCAAAAACTTTAGAGTTTTTTTAGAGTAGTTATTTTTATTTTTGACCCACTTTTCTCTCGCTGATTTCTTATTTTTAATCGTTTTAAATTACGTTATGAATTTGTTTTTTATTTTTTATTTCATCATCTTTGTTAACAATAAAAAATAGAGGATGCCATGTTTTAAAAAAAGTCAGTCTATTTGTAGGCTATATGAAGCGCTTTGTGAAAAATGTCCGTCACTGTCCAAGGTGCTGAACTCAGAGTTGTTTCCCAGCAATGCACACGTAGACGTACTTCATATTGATTTGTATTAATTTTGTTAACCATTGCTGTTTCTCTGAAGCTTGATCATCTATCTAGATGTGCTTCTAGGATCTATGGTGGCAAATCAGGGTCAAGACGAGGTTCAATTTAATTTAGTGGTTGTGAAAAACACAACTGGGAAGCAGACCACATGTGCACATACAGAAAGAGAGACCGTACTGATTCCCTAATGTTACCTATTCTGCAGCGGCATCGATGATCTACAGTAAACTGCAGATCTCAAAAAGTAGCATTTAACTCATCAATCAATGAGTCAAATGTTTGTCCATAACGAAATAGATATTTCCTCTCAAAGCTGGACCTTTAATAAACCAAATGCCATAATTTAGTCTATTTAAACATATATATGCTAACACGAGATATGTTGTACATAATCTGGTTTATTTTATAGACATTGAAGTTTGTGTCTTTAATCATATGTAAACCTATCCTTTCCATTATATTTAACAGAGAATCAATCCGTTATTTATATTGTAAAAAAGGCCTCGTGTCATCTGAAAACCAACCTTTAATCTTCTTCAATTATTCTGTAAATAGCAATGCAATTTTTAATACATTTTCTTTCGTGGCTTCACTTAGTCAAACATCCACATGATATCTGATAATGCAAAATCAATATCGAGGAGAAATGGAGAGAAAACACCAGGCACAACACACACACGCGCTCACACGAGCTGCGGCAGCGAGGCTGTTCACTGTTGAGACAAAACATCATCTACCAATAACCGTCTAAAGCGCAAAGATGCCTTATGCTAAATCTCATCACAGCACACAGTCTGCAAAAAACAAAGCTCTCGGGTTATGCAACATGGAGGTCGAGGCAGTTTGCACACAAGTAGACACGCGCATTTTATATATAAATGCATGTTCAGCCCGTAAATATGTAGGATATGTAATAAAGTTGTGCTAGTTTCTTTGCATTGAATTACTTTTAATTCGAGACATTTATGACTAAAATGAATTACGTTTAAATGTACCAAAAAATAACAAACTCATATTTTTTTTCATATTAGTTTGCGTTTTTCTGAAGAAGATGAAATGTATGACTTGCATAAAATATCCGGCCTATGTGGCTTCATTTTACAGCATAAAAGGATGCACACAGTAAATACAGAGCAACATTCCTGCACAGACAGACAGGATCATAGGATGGACTGGCTTTGTTTAACCTCGATAGTGAGTGAATTCAACAGGGATGATGTAAGAAGTTATTTAGAAAGGATTGCACTTGAATCTGTGTCTTGGCTTTTTTTTATATGAGGAAAAATTAGAGACATTTTGAATATCTGGAGATAAGTGGTGGATGGGTGAAGCTGAGCGGGTGCGACAGAAGTGGTGCTGAAAGGAAAGCAGCACGATCTTGGCAACGACACAAGGTCCACCGTCCAGTGTGTGTGCGTGTGTGTGTGTGTGTGTGTGTGTGTGTGTGTGTGTGAGAGAGAGAGAGAGAGAGAGAGAGAGAGAGAGAGAGAGAGAGAGAGAGAGAGAGAGAGAGAGACGTGTATTTAGGAGGTCTTCATATCTTGCTATCTGTTGCCACCACTCTCCACTCTTTCAATTCACTCTACAATTCAGTCTCATCACCTCCGTCATTTCACACAGGAAGTGAACTACATTTTCAGTCCAACAGGGTTTTTTTCTATGTGGAATAAGTGCAGTCTGACAGCCATTTATACTTTCAATTGTCAAATGATGTGTGGTAATTAAACGTGGAGTAAACACTCTATATCCCAGAATAATAGCCTGCAGGTTAGAGTTTGGGTGTAATTGCCCTGAGTCAGCAGAGCACTCTGTCCATGATATAAAATAAATGTTTAGATACATTCTCTGTTGCTTTTATTCCTGGAATAATCCAGGTTTAAATCCAGGATGAATGCTGCTATACTGCAGGGGGCTGAGTGGCAGGATCTTTATCCAATCTTTTAATCTGACTCGATTTATAAAATTAAAGAGCATAAGCCGACCACATAGTCTCTTTGTCATTTGGTTAGGTTTAAATACTTTGCTGAACTCTAAAATGGCATCATAAAGTTATTCTATTTCACCTGCATTTTTCTTTGCATTAGGTTTGTTTACACGGAACAGGCGACAACAATGCGGTACAAAGAAAATAATATTACTTTGTATTTTGGGTTATTTGGAAGCCAAATGTGTGTTAGAATTTGGCCTAAATATTTAGAGCTAGAAGAAACAATTTTGATCAAACATCGTGTTATCAGTGTTTTGAAATCAAGGAACCGTCCAGTAATTATCTCACTTTATTATCCCATTTTGTTTTTTGGAGGTTGTTAGAGTATAGGTCCATCTGTACATTTGACTAACTCGCATATTTAGGTCAGAGCAGAGATGTATCCCACTGCACTTCTATCTTGATTGCACGATCAGATTAAAAAGGGCCTGGGACAGATTAACACGCCGGGACGAATAGATGTAAGGTAATTCTAGCCTTTGATACTGAAAAGTAGAAAATGCAATAAGATGCTGAAAAATAACTGTGAGAAATATTTGGTCGTCTCCTGAATAAATAATGGCACAAACGAACTACGGGCTAATACTACTGCTTTCATCACTACTGCTCACATCCTGACCTTAATTGTCAAACATACAAACTAATATCAAGGCCTTGCTTCAGAGACGAAAACGACAAAACAAACTGTATCAGGCAATTATTTGACCTAGTAATGAGTGTCAATCAAAGTCAGTGTGCATTTGTCTGATGGGTGATGACAACTGCGTCTGATGTCTTGGCCATGCAGGCTCGTTTACAAATTAACAGCTGCCTGGGAAGGCTCACTGTGAGCCCAACAACCTGACGGGGTATGCAGCAAAGTTTTGAGGCCAAACTGCAAAATGAAATACTGTTGCTTTAAATAGCAGAAATTATTCTCGTTTTTTCTAGGGGTGGGATGAATAACCAAAGTGCCTTTGCACTATACGTGTTGCATCCTATTGCAGACTACAGCCTAGTGAGGCTGCAAAGATGAATTGGACATGCGGGATAGTCATTGTTGGCTTTGAGGCCAATAATCAGTATTATTTAAGACGTCTATGCTAGTTGAAATACAAGCAGCATGACACATCATTGGCCTGTACGTGACAATCTAAGACAGAGAGGTTCAGCCTCCTCTCCCCATCCTCATTCTCGGCCGAGTTACTGTAACCTAAACCCCTCTCCCTACAGCAAAACTCCGCAGCACAGGTTGCACTCGCCAACCGGTTTCCAGATTGAAAATCGACATAAGGAGGGTAATAATGTCTTACGTTGCAGTGGCACTCCGAGAATCTCCGGTAAACTCTTTACAGGACTCTCTGTCGGTAGGACCGCCGCACTTTGCATCATCGTGATCCAAACCGGGAGACAAACGCACGCACATACACCCGCAACACGGTGGGCGCACTCCCCGTCCTGTCTTTTGGAGAAAAAAGTATATGATGATGCTGATGTTGAGGCCTCTCTCCTCTCTGTAGGCTGAGCTCTCCTCGCTGTCCCGCCAAGCCTCTATCCCTGTACGGTCTCTATTCCCGGGATGATGTCCGTGCCGTGCTGAGCTGTTTTGGAGTGAATCAGACAGGCTGCTAGGTCCATTCAGCGCTGCAGGGGCGGCGGGGCCTGACGTCACCACGGCAGTGGCTCACCGGGGGCCAATAGGAGCGCAGGAAGAGGAGGCCCCCGGGGCGGAAAGCATCCTCCATAGATGTACAAGCGAGGAGGAGAAAGGAGAGGAGCAGAGGCGTCTAACATGGTATATGAAAATGTCTCAGGAGAGGCGGGGCCTTGTTCCTTTGGAGACCATAAATAGCTCACTGCAGTAGCTCCTGGAGGGACCCCGGGCCAGCAGGGCTCCTTCAGGGAAGGAGCAGGAGGGGGTGCCCCATGCAGCCAGGAGACTGAGGATCAGTTCACTTTTATTTTAGGAATTACCAATAAGTCCATTTATAAAGAAAGGAGAGTTGTCCTTGCAGATGTCACTTCTGCTCATATGAGGGTGTGTGATCATTTCTAAACAAATGTTTCTTCAACATGCACCAGATTGCTTGAAAAAGATTGAACTCAAAATTGAAGTTTTATAGGCTAGATAATCAGAAAGTGGGATGGTGGAACACTGGAAATAATTACATTTATCTTTGTTTTTTTTCATTGAGCTAGACGTATGGGCATGTGTGAATATAAAAGGTGGATGTAAAATCAAGCTGAAATAAAAAGTCACTCGTTCTTCTTTAAAAACAGCCACCTCATATCCGTTTAAATAGGTTTTCATAGGGAAGAGATGGCACACTGATTTGTCACTAACAGGTACGGGAGCAAAAAATAAACCACACCACAGAAGTGATATCATTGAACACACGTCTGAGTCAAATTCACAGCACCTTCACCTGTGAGAAGAGCTGTACTCTTTCCCGGCAGTGTGGCAGCGCCCACGCAGCTGGTTTTCTCCCAGTGACAGGTAGGATTAGGAGTCTGGACGCAGTCCTCCTGACACTGTTCATTTCAAACCCCATCGTCTGACACTGCTCTCCCGGATAAGATATTCCCCCCGGAGGGCTGCTAGTTCAAGCTAGATGAACTCAATCTTCGCTTCCAATTTACTTCAAGCATGGAAAGAAAAGCACACAGTGGCGCTTTCCCGCCGGTCCGCTTCCAAACCAACGGAGGTTATTTCCATCAACAGAGAGTAACCGTCTGCAGGTCCCAGCTCACACCACATCTGCCCAGACACATCTGGATACACACTTAACTACAACAACACCACTGAGTTTACTTTGAACAAAAAACAAGGTTATTTGACTTTATTCACATTAATAATAATAATAATAATAATAATAATAATAATAATAATAATAATAATAATAATAATACGATTTCATTTCAGTGGGTTTTCAGCCCTTAAAATGTTATAATGAGCATTGTATTAACCCACAGAGGCTCTAGAATTAGTGTTAACCTCAGACAATTTAAGGTAAAAAGATAGTTCTCGTGGAAAAAATATTTCCGAATAATATTGAAAACAAGTGTTATTTAAATATCAACGAATCTGCAGAAAGTGAGTATATACAAATTACAAACATGAGTGTCGTGTTGGAAACTCAGATATTCTGCTTTGGGAAAATAAATTAGATTTTGCGTGTGTCCAATCCAAACAAGTAAACATTTCTCTGCTACATTATGCTGATTTATCTTCCTATCTTTTCCCGTAGTCTATATTTCCAACTGACTGTTTATTCCATTGTCACACACCGTTTAAATAGCCTAATGGAAAGAGCCACAATTCCATAAGCCGTTCGCTTGTGTGGTTAATGTTTCAAATGTAATTAAGTAAAAATAAAACGCACATCAAGCTGATTAAAAAAGGAGCCTGGGATGTTACAGGAATTTTTATCCAACCTATTCAAAGCTGCAGTCTCTTGGACCAGGAGTCCCATCCATCCATCCATCCATCCATCCATCCATCCATCCATCCATCCATCCATACATACATACATACATACATACATCCATGGCGTGCACGTGTGGCAAAGGAATCATCTGGTCTTACTTTATTTTCATTATACACTTTTCCCCTCAAGATCATTCAATTTATTCAACTATTCAATTACTCTGATTGTTAGTATTGAGACCCCTTTAGCTGCCCTGGAAAACAATGAAGATAAAAATGCTCTTAACCTATCAGCAAGGGCAACATAATTAGAATAATTGACGGATGCAAAATGCAGAAAGAGAAAATATGTGCACATCTGGTTTAGGGGGACACTAAATGACGTTTTTGCATTGTCAAATGAGATGGCAAAAAAACAACAACGTGGGATGACCAAATGAATTGCAAAACAATATGTATCTATCAAGAAATATTTATACTGCACAAGGTGACAGCAGATATTTAAAAGAGGAAGTGATATATGAAAAATTGGGCTACAAAAATATGTTTTAAAGACGTCCAATTGTTTACTGCTAAGCCCCTCACCAATAAATCAAATTGAACGTATTGCCAAATCATTTTTGAACCTTAAACAATGCACTCAAACATAAGAAAGAAAAGCAAGAATGATGGTCAAATGATTAGAATAATGCACTTTCTGAGATAGGTGAAATGACTGATCTTTGTCCATATGCAGGTGCTACTGGAAGAGGAAAAAAGCTGCAGAGGAAGCAGCTCTCGGGCAATAATTCACGCAGAGGGCGACTCCTTTGCCACCGACGTTGACCCAGCCACCTCTAATTAGATCTAATATTTCAGTGGACGAGTTCATTGACATCTGAAATTCACATATCCATCTTACTAAGCAGATAGTCAGAATTACAGAAACACATCCATCTGTACAAAGAGCAGGCTTATAAGGAGTCTAATACAGGTGTGTGTCACCCTGTACTGATATATAACTGCACTAGGCAGGCCTAATTTATCATGAGCCAAAACATCACATATTTAATAGATTGAATTTATTATTATTAATATTTAACATTGTTTACAATTTAAAAGAGGCCCATCACGCCTACACAAACACAATTAAATATCAAATGAGCACAAGAGCAATGTATATTACAAATAGTGACAACTACATCGCACATTCATTTAGTGTGGAAATGACTGCAAAACAGCACTTACAATTCACTGTACCGGTTGTGATCAATACAGAGAACATGGATTATATCTCAGTGACTTCACTCCAGAGAAGATGCATATTTTAGAGAAGTGTACATTCCCTCTATGCTTGCAAGATGAATATATAACACCACCGTGTAGACCTACCTAATCACCGCAGCTCGCCGGTGATTCTGAGGCAGATTGTCTCCTCCTCCTCCTCATCTTCTTCTCCTTTATGCCGCTGAGAGGTTTTTCTCAGCAGAATGAACCGAAGCTCGCAGAGAAAGAGCGGCAGTCAGTCCACAATCTCTCCGGCATCCACTGACAAAACAACATTAGCTATAGCGATGGCCCCGTGTCCCTAACCATTTGGTTCTGAAAGCAGGAGAGGAACAGAGAGAGGGAGAGAGGCAGAAAGCGAGGGGAAACCTGAGGAGAGAGCACGGAGGAGAAAATTAAATTGCACTTGGGGGGCAAATTCTATTAGGGAATAGTTATTGTCTCCTGACAGCTCCTGTCCATTTGGGTAATTAGTAGAAGAGATTGGTTGAACAAACGAAATCTATTCCCGTCAGAAATGATATTTTCCAATTCCCTGATTGAACCTGACCCTGTCGCGCTAAGACAGGCGGTAATAGGCTCATTTGACTCAAACAACTTGTACACAGTCCAGCCAAGCCTGCCTGGTCAAACACTGATTGAGGTTTTAAAAAATAACCTGAGAGAGACGTTTTATTAGTTTTAAGACACAACGGCGAGGCTAATAAAGCACTGCAAAGCTGCACTTGTCACAAACATTATGGTATAGAATATTCACAATTTCATTATTATTATTATTATTATTATTATTATTATTATTATTATTATTATTATTATTATTATTATTATTATTATTATTATTATTATTATTATATCATCAGCCTATCAGTAACCAATGCGTGTACTGACAAACTGGATATATTTTTGTGGGAATCTCTCTGGACAGTAAAGACATAATTCAGATATATTATCCGGTTTAATTTGAAATACTGTGATTTAATGGCACCTGCCCAAGGTGTTACCCCGTCTGCATGCTGCCCCCAGTGCATGCTGGGACATCATCAGATAAGCCTGGAAAGCAAATGAATGAATGACAATTCCAAAACCTCCCAATGAAAGTATTGATAGAGAGAAATGTCATGGTGCCTATTGGTCTG
This sequence comes from Sander lucioperca, assembly GCF_008315115.2. NCBI lineage: Eukaryota > Metazoa > Chordata > Actinopteri > Perciformes > Percidae > Sander > Sander lucioperca. The sequence continues at coordinate 6,854,677 of NC_050183.1, forward strand.
AAACCTTGTAAACAATAATGTCTGAACTAGCTTAATTAATGTGCAACATAAAGTATCAAACGAAAAGATGTCTCTAAAAAATTCATTAATTCATTGAAAATCATTCAATCAGCCTTTAAATAACCAAACGAGCACAAAATGTTAGTATGTTTGGTAAGTAAGTTTTTGCAAGCAACTCTTCCTTCAGGGCCTTTGAGTTGAGGGTAACCATTTCGTGTGTGTAGCTGATTCAGTTTGCATTGCAATTCTCAGAGGATGACTCAATTCACAGCCTCAATTACAACTTGTCTGAAATGAACTTAATTTATAAAATAACTTAACTGTTTTTAAAATATTATATGCTTAATAATAATAATAATAATAATAATAATAATGTATACTATATTAATCCCGCAAGGGGAAATTACAATGTTTTCACTCTGTTGTTTGTTATTACAAACATTACACACAGGCCTGAATTACACACATGCTCAGTAGTACCTATACATGGACTAATGGAGAGATGTCATGGAAAGGCACCCCCAAGCAGTTTGGGGTTCGGTGCCTTGCTCAAGAGCACCTTGGCAGTGCCCAGGAGGTGAACTGGCACCTCTCCAGCTACCAGTCCACTTGAACCAGCAACCCTCCAGTTCTCAACCCAACTCCCTACTGACTGAGCTACTGCCACCCCAGTAGTAAGTGCTATAATTTGCTATTTACATCTAATATAAAGATTCAAATCAGATGACCCAAAGCCCTTTTTGTTACAAACAAGTGACAACAAACTAAAACAAACTAAAGCCTTTATATAACTTAAGATTTCCTGTGGAAAGTGAGGAGTGAATCTTCCCACTTCAGTGATGGGAGCAGAGTCAGCTGAGTGAATTAAAACAATGTGACTGACATGTGTTGGATCTTCACCAACTTCATTACACTTCCTGTAAGCTATATGCTAACTCTGGAGGAGGAGTGGGGGGTGAGACCAGAACATAAAAAACAAGAAACACAAGAGAAGAGACGAAGTAAAGATCAGATTTGTGTTGAAATTAAAAAGTGCAGTCGAGCATATTAGCAAGGCCTAAATGCAGTTGATAGTAGGAGGTTATTGATTCTCCCTCCCTCCTGTCCACACTGCTACACTCTCTGCTGTGCACAGATGGACTGCAAGGACTTCCACTTTGCTAAAATCAAAGATACATCTCCTTCAGTCATTTAAAACACACACTGCAGGTATACAAACCAACATAGCATGACAAACAGTCACACAACTAGACAGATATTGATTGTGCAGGATCTGACAGAAACTCTAAAAATAAATGCACACTCTGTCTTTTGGTTGAACACAGGCTGACTGGCAGCACAAAGTACAAAACAGCATCCCAACACACTGATGGTGAGATGAGATGTTTGGGAGATCAGCAGATGAGCGTCCGCATGAAAGGGGGAGGGAACGCAGCAGTAAAATGAGATGGATCTGACCCTACTTGACTCCTGCCTTTAAAAGGCTGAATGTTTAAAACTGAAAGGGGATCTGGCTTAGTTTAGATGTGATATATACCAATACCATATATTAACCTCTTTTTCATAATTTATTCACCCCCCTCTCTCCTTCCTTCTCTCTCTCTCTGTCCACAGCAGGAAGCTTTATAGTATTATTAAAGTCAGAAAGAGAGATGACAGAAAAATGCATCAGGCCCCTCCTGCATTTTAATATCAATACCAGAGGGGTAATAAACATCGAGGCAGAGAGCATACAGGAGAGGAGCGGCAATAAAACCCTACATTGTCTAATTTATGGAAGACAACAACAGGCCAACAAGGTGAGGTTTTTACCCTTCAGTCTGTGCTTTCATAACACAAAGCTGTATCAGTGCACACCATTTGTTTTGCAGTGAATAAAGACAAGAAAAAGTTTTGAAGAGAGTAATCTGGCCTTTTTGAGTAAATAGCTCATATTGTAACCTGGAGGAGGGATGACAAACTGGAAAATTTCTGTAAACTGGAAATGTTTCTCTCATATGAGTTTCTGAAGTTACTAAACTTACTTAAAAAGTACACAAAAAAGTTTGAGGAGGACACATAATTCATCATTTAGTTGGACAGTTTCCCCACGTAAAAAAAAAAAAAATCACAGCCCACCCTGATGTTAAAATCAATCAGGTGATATATTGGATAATGTTTGAAAAAGGAATAAATAATATGCAGAAGCATCTCTGGTGACAAACTGAGCTCTTCTCAATCCATTCTGGCAATCACAATGTGTCATTGAGTATCTAAGAGTAATTTAAAGTATATAAGAGTTTGATTAAGCCACAGAACCACAGCTGCTCAGCCTTGATGCTCCTCTGCTTTAATGTATGGCTATTAATCAGCCTATTGTGTGTGTGTGTGTGTGTGTGTGTGTGTTGTTAGAGGAATTGACTGCCTTAACTCAACTAATTCACCATCAAAACCTGTCATACCGTTGATGCTTGGATAAAGAGATTGGTGAGAGTGGTGTTTCAGATGAGATCAGTGTGTGTATGTGTGTGTGTGTGTGTGTGTGTGTGCGTGACAGGTTGGGGGTGAAGGTAAGGTCTAAGAGTCAAGGGAATACAAGCCAATGTTCCAGGAAACACAAAGCTCAAGATCAAGCATCAGTTGTCCCTCAGATGGGCTTGTTGTAATCCGGACGACATCAAAACCTGGACTTCCGTCCATCCATCTATTTATCCCTCACACACACTGCTCCCTCTTTCATCCACCTCACCCGATCATCTCACCCATGTTACCCTCCCTGAGGGTCTGTTGCTGCCCACCCCCCGCGGAGCTCACCTCCAAGTGTGTGAGGGAAGAAGCCCCACAAAAGCCGATTGCGTTTTAATAAAGTTTATTATCTGCAGGGAGCTAATCCTCAAGGGTAATCTCTCCCCTCTAGTCCTAAAGAAAAGCTGGATTACTCACTTGCTATAATCTCAATGAAATTGTTAGGATTTAGCTTGCGCTGCACAGCAGATGGCAACAGGCTTTTTCCTTCAACCGTGGATGCTTTAACCCCTCCATTTCTACATGCAACACCCCTGTCCTCCTTGCCACATGTCCTGCTAGTCTTGGTCAAAACAAAAACAAACATGTTTTTGCCAAACCTGCAGAGAATAACATCTGGGAGGTTCTCAAAACACATCTGAGACAGTACAAATGGGATCAAGGTGTACCCCTTCTCTGTAAATTCATGTTATACGTTAACAAGAAAGTGTGATTGATGGGCCTTCATCTAGACCTACCTCAACAAATGACAGGTTGCAGATGCAGATCAAAAGCATTGAGTCCTTATCAAAAATAATTTTATTGATTCAGACAGAAGTGAAGAAGCAAACAGAAAAACAGTGTTTTTGAGATGACCAGCCAAGGCTTTACATCGTGGACACAAGCCAAAAACAAATCCTGCTTATTCTAAAACCTTGTCCAGTGTGAACATATGCATCTCTCCACAGCACTTTATAAACAACCAGAGTAGCTGTTATGTGGACTCAGCAGTGTGATGTAATATTTAACCCGTGTTGTCTTCCTTCCTGTCGTCTTTCCTCTGTCGATTTTTTCTGCGCGTTTGACGTTTTTGTTCTTGTTTTTTTCCGACATTGTCACTTTTTTCAACGTTCTTTTATTAATTCTTTTCTTCAAATGTTATAAAATTGAATAAAACACCCACATTCAATGAAAATAGTGAACTGATCATTAATTTTACTTGTGAAGAGCGTTGTATGGAACCATCCACGTTATTATTTTTGACAATTTGGTTGAAAGAAACCCACATTTCTGATATAGAAACTTTTTGAAAAGAATGGGTCAAATTTGACCCGAGGACAACACGAGGGTTAAAGACATGACATAATGCTCAGTGTAATGTACAGTAAGACACCTCAAAGGAGCTGAACAACAGAAGGCTGATCCTCTCTTCTCTGGTAAAAGTTAGTTTGGACCTGCTGGTCCAGTCACAGTATTCAAACAATAAGATGCAGCTGTCAGGCGGATAACAAACTTTAAAAACCCACTATGCATTTTTCAGGACTGGGACGGTTTTTTAAAAATCTGATTATTAAATGAAATGCAGAAACATTTAATTTATTACCTGATAAATTGACTTGATAAACACAAAGATCTCAGTGATTGATTGGAGGGAAAACAGATCGTCTGTAATTTAAGATACAACAGAATGTTTTTTAAATCGAAGAATAACCTATTTGAGTATTAAGTTCAAATGATTCAAATATTTTTATGTGTAAATATATAAAAAATTGTGACTGAAATAAAAACATATTTTGGTTATTCTGATCATAGTACACAGGGAAGTAGTGTAGGAGGTATTTGTCCTACTGTAAGATATAAAAAATATAACAAAAAAAAAAAAAAAAAATCACAGTTACAAATGTCCATAATGTCAGTAAAGCAACACAAATCACGTATTAGTTGCATTTACTTCTTACAAATTAAAAACAATCATCTCATATTTGGGTTTAATTTTATCCTTCATAAGTGGTCAAACAAAAATCAAAAAATGGATTATCCTTAACTCAGGCACAAACCCCAAACAGAAACCACTTATGGAAATATATATCTATATGCACATATTTTCCACAGTTGAGGTGCTGCCTAATAAAGCTCTGGAGGCCAGATTAAGTGTAATGTCAAAGGCCCCCCCCCCCCCCAATTTTCAAAGATTTGGAAGGTAGTCTGCTAATTTTCCCTTCTCCTCCTCTCCAGTTAGACATAACCCATTCACAACATTCAGGGTAAAACACACTGTTGCATACTTTGGCTGTAGGTAACAGTTAAGTGGACCACCGAAGATCGCCTTAATCTTGACACATCCCCTAACACTAACCCCGACCTTAGCCTACATGCACCTAATTAACGTTAATCATTGCTGACTCAGCTCCAATTTGGAAACACCATGGTTCAGGGCAGGGCTACTTTAGCCCGCCGTAGTCTGAGGCGGGTCTTGAAGAAAAGGTACATGGCCAGAAGACACATGGAGGACAGGAAATAAAGGATGACACACAAGCTGATGTCCACTTTGGAGAAGCCAATGCTCAGCACAGACATCCAGCGTCCCCTGTGGCTCAACTCGGCCTCCTCAACAAAGTACTGGCCTGTCAGTTCTCGCTTCTGCAGCCGCTTTCTCTGCCGCCCCACATCTTGCTCAAAGTCTGCTTCCATAGGCTGCAGTCCCACCATCCCCAGCCCTGCATCCAGCTCCATGCCGAGCCCAAACACAGGCCAGGGCTCCTGCTCCTCCTTCCTCTGCAGGGTGCGTTGTTTGACCCGCAGCGCCTTGGCCTTGTAGTGCTGGTTGACAAATGAGTCGAGATCCACAATGTCCTCCTGCAGCTCTCGCATCCTCATCCCCACAATGCTCGGCTTCCTGCGGGCCTGCCGCCGGCCTCGACCCACCTCCATTTCAGGCTTGGCCCAGGGGGTTGTCTCAGATGTCTTACCCTCCATCTCATCTGCTGCTGCTCCTTCCCCACCATCCTCCTCTTCGTCCTGCGGCCCCTCTTCCTCCTCCTCCTCTTCCTCCTCTTCTTGCATGGTGGGTTGCGATGGCAGAGGATGTGCCATTGAGTCCAAGGCCTCCCTGGCTTTCCTCTCTACATGTTTCTGAGCTTCTAAAGCTTGCTGCTGACTCACATGTTTTTCTCTCTGTTTTGCCAGGATCTGGCTTTCATCTTCGAGGTAGTCTGACAGGGTGAGGAAAAGAGAGAGACAGGGAAGTTATGTCTTAAGTCATCACCTTTAATCTAAAATCAGAGGCATTACTTATCATCTTTGGTTCATCTGAATCAATGGTGAACTGTCAGCTCAGAAACTCTTCTTTTGCTATACACTCAATACAACAAAAAAAGTAATACTCACATATTAAAAGAAAATACTGTCCATAATTAATACTTTACATTAAGAGAATACTTGATATGATTTAGAGGGTACATTCTCTACATTTGATATAATTTGGCAAACCCAAATTAAGTATGTTGCAGCATGAAATAAAAAATAAAAACTCAGTGAAAGATACTGTACAAGGAATTTGGGTGACAGTGGGATTATCTAGGCTCTTTGTTACCTTGTTTCTCCTTCTTTGATTGTATGGTATTACTGTTCCTATGTTTTTCATTTACTGAGAACGGGGATCTTTTACAACACATCCACACACATACTATATTTACATAACATATTTTTTTAGCAGCTTACTTCACATACAGATAACAAAACGGAAAGACACAGGAGGATGTCATGATTATTAAGCTCTAGACTGCTTACACAGGCAGGTAGAAGGAAGAAATACATTTCTATTGTTTGGTAAAAATCCTTGAATTCATGAGATATGATCTCTTCCAAAAAGGAAACTATGGTGTTAACCTGTACCTGTGAGGATACTGCTGGATGAGAAGTGGGACAGGAGGAAGAGGAGAACCTGCTCCTGGCTCCACTTGTGCTCCCCGTTTTCCTTCACCGTATGGCAGGCTGGACACATTTCTGGTGGAGGCCACTGGATCTTTGGGAAGTTGGGGTCTTCACTCAAATCACCTGCAGAGATGAATGCAAAAGTAGGGTTAATGTATTGTACAACAGAGTCCTGATCACTTTAGTACTGAGCAAAGATCAAGCACACAGCAATATAGGGGGTAAAGGATGAATTGTGACCATAAAGGGTAGCTGGGTGGTTGAAAATTAAAAATCTGAGAGCCACAGAATTAAATCTAGTGATGTAATGTATTATTGGCTCATGCCTTTTTTCTATAAAAACTACCTACTAAACGTACCTAAGTACAATTACACAAGCAGTGTCATTACTTGATTATTTCAACTGTGTGACACTTTATACCTCTATTCCATTACACTCCACTATATTTATTTAAGTTACTTTGCAGAATGTTAAACATATGATTAACTCAGATAATATGACACATTGAGATACATACTTGTGATACTTAAGTATATTGGCTGCAAATACTCTTTAAGTACATTTTTGAATGCAGGGATTTAATTAAAGAGGCCTATTTCTTCTACTACTATGGTTTTCTCACAGTAACAAACTAATAAGTACCTCACTAACTTAGCAGTAGTAGATAATAAACAAGGTCAGAAAATGTGGCATGGCTCGAGATTCTTTGCCACATACAGGAATCACACAACATAAAGCGCCCAGTCAGCTGCTTCAACCATTGTTGTTTCTTTTATTCTCCTTGTTAGTGCATTGACTTGAGGATGTAAGTGCTTTGAGGATTGGATGCAATCTGTGTTGAACCCATTTGATCTTGTCACAGTGCTCGTAAATACTAAGTGCCTATATGCATATGTGTATGTGTTTAAGTGTGTATATGTAAATCATCCGTCTGTGTTTGTGTGAATGTAATCTAGGAATTGATATTTTTGTGTGTGTGTGTGTGAGAGAGTGTATGACAGGGTCTAACAATGATCAATGGGCTTCTGGGATGTCCCAGTGGGAGGGGTGGTGAGATAATAGATGTGGCCAAAGTGGACAGCACACACACACACACACACACACACACACACACACACACACACACACACACACACACACAACCTGCAGCAGACCTCAGTGCTCTGGACCACCTGTCTTGTCCCTTCACACCCCTTTGAAAGCAACTCCAATCTCCAAATTGAACATGAGAGCAACAGAAACCTCAGAGGGGGGCTGCCCTTCTAATGAATTAGAAACTTTCTCCTTTAACATGTTTTCTTTCATGTAGCCGCTGCCCGCTAACACCCCTCGTCACTCACACACAGCATCCATGCAAAAAGACGGGCAGAGGAACAGGCATCCATGCAAAAAAAACTCATACACAGCAGACACACTGCACAAATTCCCACAAGAACACACACACAGGGCAGCATCTAGTAATAAATTGCTTGTTGTCACCAACAGGCCTCTGTGTGTGTGTGTGTGTGTGTGTGTGTGTGTGTGTGTGTGTGTGTGTGTGTGTGTGTGTGTGTGTGTGTGTGTAGAAGAAAAAAAGGAGAGCAGCAGCAGGTCTGTCACTTTACAGGACTGTCAATTTACATCCTCCACCACCTACGTCCCCGCTTCCTCCTCCTTCTCTCCACTGCTCAAGATTAATCTCAGTCATATGCATGTGTGTATGTACTCTGCATACAGTACTTTACATAAAGGATACATCAATTTTACTGTGTCCTGCAGCCTGTGGGTGTGTGGGCTTTTATACATTTCAGCAGGTGAGTGCACACACACACACACACACACACACACACACACACACACACACGCACCATCTCTTTCCTTATTCTAATCAGCTTGTCACGTTTGCGGCCAGGGTGACTTTAGCCATACCAGTCATATTGAGATTGCCACAATGTCCTGTCACAGAGATGTCATCACCGCTGCGCATACATATTCATCAGGTATAAATATGTATTGTTCAGTACGTCAAACTAGCTTCCTCAGCACTAATTCTGTAAGTGATGATCACCTACACCACATGGCATACCGAGCCATCATGACAGCTGGGCAGTGTGCATGATGTCAGACATTTTGCTCATTTAGATAATCAAGACAAAACCTAAACCAGGAATTCTGTTTATTGTATGACGCAGCTCACATTTGGGTGAACCTCGATACTTGTATTGATACTGACTCAAATGTGTCTGGAGCACATTTCCATATATTCTAAAATGTTGCTAATTTTAGACTACTTTGTGTTTGGACAACATTTAACATTTGAGAAGGTCATCTACCCCTGTATTAGTACTGAAAACTCAGGTGCTGTTTTGGCACTAGTATGGAAAAAAGATGTATGCATGTGAACACAGTCCTAAAGATAGCCAGGCCTGCTGCTGTTTTGTCTGTAGAAATGTGAATCAGTCTCAGCCTGTTGACAAGCAGCAACAGGACTGAGCTGCCACCGGTCTTAATTCTGCTGCTGCGAGGAGGCAGAGGGCCCTGGGGCCTCTTTGTTGCCAGCTAAATTAATTGTTCGGTCGCTTTACAAATAGCTGCTCTTTTATGCATGGCTGCTCCTGAAAGGAGGGGCGGGGAGGCCTGCTAAAGAGCTCCACTTTAGGCAAAGGGGAGAGGAGGGGCTGAGTGGATGGAGGGATGGAGTGTGCACTCCTCAGGGAGACCCCGCCACTCATAGCTACAAACGCAGCCAAACCCCTGTCTCCTCCCTCTCTCTCCTTACGATTCACCCGACTTATCCCCTGTGGACCCACGACTCACCCTCCACCATGACCAACTCCCCCTGCCACACGCCACAACTTGACCCATGCTTGGAAAGGCTGTGTGTGTGTGTGCGCTTGGGAGAGGGAGGAAAGGAGGGGGAGAGTGTGTGGCTTGTGTCATGGTGTTTGCCACCTGCTGTAACACAATACCTTGGGAATTGTGTGTGTGTGTGTGTGTGTGTGTGTGTGTGTGTGTGTGTGTGTGTGTGTGTGTGTGTGTGTGTGTGTGTGCAAAAAGAGGGCTGGTTCCTGGGGGACACATCCTGCAAGGATGCTGTGCCATTACTTGTCAAGCGCAGGATATGAGTCCCAGGGGATGGTGAGTGGAAAGAGAGAAAGATTGCAACAGAGATAGAGGAAGAGAGGGAAGACGGATGGGTGAAGGTGGTGGGTTGAATAGTGTTTAAGCGTCTGGGGTGCAGACACTCGCAGGGACGGGTGTCATTCTGGCCCCTGCTGTTCAGGACACAAGCTGTCCCTGAGATAGAAGAGGGGGCAGTCAACACAAACAAAAGATAGTGATTTAACAAAGTGGGCTGTTAATGACAGCCCTGTGCCAATAAAATCATATGAACACAGACAAGGGAGGAGGGATGCTTAGGAGCTGTTTAATACTCTCGAGACTGATGTGCAGAAGTGTAATACGCTGATACAGCACCGTCAAAAAGGAGAGAAAACTTTGTACATTTACAAGCAGATGAAGAAGAGAAAGACTGAGCATTGGAGGAGAACCTAAAAAAGTGCAATCTGATGCAAAAAGGAAAGAAGATTTATTTCTGTGTATGGCCTATACAAGTTAATAAGTAGGTAATTATGCTGCATTTAATGGATGACCTGGATAGAAATTTCTAGTCATAGATTTCTCAAAGACGCAAATCGTACAGTGGAGCGAAGGGGTGAAGTTTGGGGTACAAACCTATGAGGACAAGGCGAAAGAGCATGATTTGGGGTAAATAAGTCTAGAGGAGATATGAAAAAGAAATGGCTGAGGACTGGTAAGGCGATAAAGTGGGGACAGTGGGGTATGGGAGAGAATCAAAGTAAGGGTGTGGAGAAGGACGGAAGATGGCAGAGGGGGGTTAGGAGAAAATGGGTGAGGCAGAAGCAGATGATGCTTGGAGGACTAAGACGGGGTGACAGCTGGTGTCTGATCTGAGGATCCATCCTTCCTCCTCCCCTCACCCCTCTTAGTCGTATTACAAAAGACTAACTGACTATGAACAGACAATCTTCCCCCAAAATTGAATAAGGTAATGCTTAAGATCCCAAGGTGTGGACAGTCACAGAAAAGAGGAGTGTGGAAAGAGGAAAGGATGGGATGGCTTAGCAAACTAAGGCGTGTAACAGACTTAAATCAGCTTCATAACTTTTTTTTTCATTATATACTGTATCTCATGTATAGTGTCCAATATACAAAATAAACATTATTTTCTTCTGCATTAGGGCTGCAACTGACTATTAGTTGTTGTATTTGATTAATACATTTAGTCTTATCTATAGAATGTCAGAGAATAGTGATACATGACCATTATAATTTCCCAGAAGCCAAGGTAACATCTTCTTGCTTGTTTCGTCTGGTGAACAGTACAAAAAGCTACAAATCCTCATATTTGAGAAGCTGGAAGCCAGAGAAACCTTGGTGTCATTGCTTGAAGGATGATTGAAATGATCGAGTATCAAAATAGATGCAGTTAAATTTTTCTGTTGATAAACTGAATGGCTAATCGTTTGAGCTCTACCGATTAAAAAATTACCACATTTAGTTCAAAACATAAAAAATTTCCCAAAACAATCAAGACCATTACCAAGGTGGCTGACACTTTGTGCTGACCTCTACACAATATTTTACAGTCTACCACAGAGCCGGATTTCACAGGAAATCTGCTGAACTGCTTTATGATGTATCAGGGTTTTACAATTTTGTTTACTTATGAGGGTCCTTTATCATGTCTTATCTTTTCTTGGGCCTTTAAAACAAAAGCACACATCCTCTTTGTAGCAGAAAGAAGTTTGTGGGAAATATGGTCTTCACTTTAAAGCTATAGTGTGTAGGTTCTGTCTCCCCCATGAGGAATTCTAAGTAATGACAACAACACTGTTGCATCCACATGACTCGCCACGCATGATCGCGCACCACCCCCACCCCTCATCCACACAGTTGCTGGTAGCCAAGAAGGACACTGAGGTTTAAAAAAACATGATGGACTCTTCAGAAAAGGTAATTATCTTCACTCAGGAGTTTCTAAACATAGCCATACTGAGAAATACAGAGAGAGTGGAGCTGATAGGCTTAATTAGCTTTGTTGCAACTCATTTGGCAATGGCTCAAATGTAACAGACGTTCATTAATATAAAATAATTGCGCACTTTAGCTTTAAAAACACAGCGAAATAAAAAAACACATTCTCTAACCCTGTGTTGATTGTTTAGTTATCTCTTGGCATATGGTAAGATTTAAAAAAAAAAATGTTTTATATCATAATTTCTCTCTATCCCTCTTAACATTAAAATACTTTTGATGACTCATCTTGAACTCTAGGGGCGTATACATAAATATATAAAATCAAGTGTGATTTGAGGCATCTAGCTTACCCTGCCTATCATATAAAACCGCGAGCTGTTAGCTTGTTGGTCATAGTAGCTAGTATAATGATATTATGGGAGGTGTGGATGGCGGCCAACAGCTCTGTATCTCACTACAGCTTTGTGTCGCTCCATATTCGCTAAGCCAACCCCACGTTGTAGCGATCCAATCTGACATATGAAGGATTTTATTTAAATAGTAATTGTCGGCCGCCCACATAGTTAATTTCACTCAGTAATACATTACATTGTGGAAGCTAAAGATGCTATAACAGCGGTTTCATTGTCATTTTAGGGAAACATCTACACACTGTGTACCACAGCTGTAATTGAAATAGAAAGGACAATCACCTCTAGTTTGCACCAAAGGGATTCTGCAAACTAGCTACAGATGATCGTGTAGCTACAGGTGATCGTGCTGACTCCTACCTGCCAGTCTGTTGTTGACGCGATTGTGTCTGGACCAAAGCCACAGCACCGCTGACGACAACGTGTTCACCTCCACCAGACTCTCTGTCGCCATAATTTCAAAGTGCTCAGCACACGCCCTGCAGCCAAAGAAGCTGTGGACGTAGTTTCTCATCGCACTCAGCACCTCCTGGGGATCTGGGGGGGAAAGACATTTTATGTTGTCAGTCAATGTTGAGCACCAGTAATCTGATCAAAGTGAGAAATGTGCTGCTGTGTATGTCACAATAACAAAAATATCACAAACGCCTTCCTAACACCAACTTTGTTCTATTTCCTGATTTTGTTACTTTAAATGTTTTTGTGGTAACATCTTCGGTAATATATGCAACTAAAAACGATGGTTAAAAAACAGCATGTTTACAAAAATAAATGCAAAATCAAAGTCATTATCTCCTATTTGAAGCCCATCACCTGTTCTTGTAAAGCTGGTTGATGTACAAATGTCCTGTTAACCTGCGCTGTAGCCTGAAAGCTTGCTAATGGCAGTGTGGGTCCACAGCTTCCTGGATTCCCACGGTTATGTGGGCCTAGAGTCACAGAGAGCTGGGTTAACCCCATATTGAGATGAATTATCTATGCAAATGGGATAAGCCAATCTGGAGATTAAATACAGTTAACCCTCTGTGTGAATGGTGGCCATGCTGTTGTCTCAGGACTTCAACAGTCCACAAATACATATTTTCCTGGAGCGGTTTGGTTTTGTTCTTGATTTAGCAGGACCTTCAGATGAACCGTTCTGACAGTGGGAGCTTGTCTCTTCATGAAAATAAGGATGGGCTTGTGTTCAAACCTATACTAATGTGTTCACGCCTTTACTAATCTATGCAGCGTGTGTGTATGTATATAAATAGAGTTTTATCTGATAGTCAATACTGTACAGTATGTGTGTGTATCCTTCCATTAAGCTGGTGGTCTGTGGGGGCCAGATGGACGCCCCTTTTGGTCGGTCCATCTGCAGGTCACATGATGGTCCGTAAACCTCGGGATTAACCTCTGTGTGTGTGTGTGTGTGTGTGTGTGTGTGTGTGTGTGTGTGTGTGTGTGTGTGTGTGTGTGTGTGTGTGTGTGTGTGTGCGTGTGTGCGTGTGTGTGTGTGAGTTGAAGGGAGATTAACGTCCCAGCCAGGAGTGGAGCCTCCGGTCATCTGCCTGTTTTATTAACCACTCACATTCCACTAATTTAACATAATCCTTTTTCACACAGTTACAATTAAGCTCAATTTAGTTGTAACAAAAATGACAAAACATAGGAAAAAAACTCAAACTTCATCGTGATATTTGTTTGTGTTCTTTTTGATGTTAAATCAGGTCAGTGTGAAATAAAAAGCAGTTCACCAAACATTCCTGAGCTAATTTGTTTACAAAGCCTCACAAAGCCCTCATCCTCAGTCCACCCATCTTTGTGAACTTTCAGTGGCCCTTTTCCTTCACAGCAATACAAACTCAGTGTGTGTGTGTGTGTGTGTGTGTGTGTGTGTGTGTGTGTGTGTGTGTGTGTGTGTGTGTGTACCAGTGCCTCCTGCGTTCTTGGCCTGGACAGTGAGAGCATGGAAGAGGGTCCACATCCCGCAAGGGTAACGTCTCAGGTGGGGTCGTGAACCCTGACAGCCCACCCACCTCTCTCCTTCAGGCAAAGCAGTGTCTGGAGACTGAGAGAGAGGAGAAGAAAAACAAAAAGACAAATACAAATTACTGACAAATAGGAAGTAGGAAACAAAAAAAAGCTTAAAATTATCAATCTGGTGATATTCTATATTTTTCTTACTGTCAACAAATCCCACAAAAGACCAAAAACAAACAATGAATTGATCCCACTAACAAATATTGTCTGTGTAACAAAGGCTTGAGATAGCTTTTTCCTCTGTGTTATATGTCTATTGACACCACACTGTTGCACTGCCATGTTCTTTTATTTCTACAAGCAAGTAGCCCTGGTTGGGAAACAATGTGAAACATACGTGGATGAAAATATAACAAATGCATTATTTAATCCTATTTGATAATATTTGCTAAAAAATTTAATTTAATAAAGAAATGTTGCCTTTAAACAAAATAAAAGTATACAGTATATATAATGCATGACCCATTTTTAATACATCCTCAGTGGGACTGAATGAAAGTGCCACAGACAGAATAGGAAAATTGGAAAGTATTGAGAGACAGGTTAACGCATCAATGGTTTTGGTCTTTTCATGGGATTTGTTGACAATAAAAAAAGTAGAATAACAGCAGCCTTATCCTTTAAATAGGACTACAAAGATTCTCTAAAAAGTAGAGCCTCTTCAGCATCTCCCAACCTGTTCAACTTAATGAAAGCCACGTAGTTTTCTTGATCAATAAGAAGTCAATCTTAGGTTAATGGCTCAGCCCTCCACTAATGAACAGAAGCTATCCAGATCTCTAACCAAGAGCCACAGTTGAATCCAATAACATATTTTCTCTGACATAAAGTCGTTTCTCTCGCCACACTGCATTGCCATCACTGGTGTGATTGACAGGGTTACTCACATGTCAATAGTAAAGATTTTGGTGTGTGTGTGTGTGTGTGTGTGTGTGTGTACAAAGTCCATTTCCTCTGAGGCGAAGTCTATTCATACCTTCCCATTGATTCATTGATCAATTGATTTGCCTGCTAAAAGCTAATGATGTAAGTAAGTGACTCTTTCAATTTGCGAGGGGCGGTACTGTAGGCATGCAGGCTTCATTCCAAAGACAACAGCACATAGATCCTCAGCTGTATGTGCTGGCACCGAGACAAGGACAAAGTACATATTGAAAGATTTGGATACATATAAAATGTATTTTTATCTACTCATACTGTGGGTTTTTATAGACATTTTCAGGATCACATTTTAACATTTTCTTTGAAAGGATAGGCATCACTTTGATGCCTCTGAGGTGGCTTTGAACTGATTATGTGGCCAGATTGACAGGTGACCTTGATATCTCGGTGGAACAAAGAGGCTACTCCCAGACAGATGTCCTCATATCAGTCTGGGTGCATTTCATGATGCCCTGCCCTCTGCTTACCTGTCTGGTCCTCTCTTGTCTCCCTTCCTCTCCCTTTAAGATGCCTGCCTGCTCAGGCTCACAAAAGTACGTTCTTTTTCTCAATTTGCATTCATGTACTTACCTCGATGCAGCATGTAATGGACAGACAATGAATACCAAAGATGGAAGACAGACTTAAAAAGTTAACTATGTCCTACATAGGACGTTGGCTTGACTGACAATAATGAGCCCCAAGTTCATCGCAATATTTAAGAATATGGTGAAAACTTCAATTGGATATTTGTCTATACAGCTCTGCCTTGACTCACCTGAGCTGAGTTATCCAGTATCTCTTTGAGAGCCTCATAGGAAATCTCATCGCCAGTCTGGTTCTGTAGCCAAGAGTTTACGGACTTCAATAGGCTCATCACAACTGGACGGCCTGGAAAGTACTGCAGACATTAAACAGAGCACAATGGAAACAGGTCTTAGCTTTACGAAATGACAGAGACAAAATTGTTGATTTTGGAGCTGATGAGATGCAAGAAGAAATGCAAATAACCATTATTTTCATTGTTGATTTATTTGTTGTTGATTCATTCATTAGACATTTAGTCTATAAAATGGTGAGAAAAGCCCATCACATTTTCCCAGGAACCAAAGCGACGTCTTCAGAATGCTTGTTCTTTCCGGCCAACAGCCCAAAATTATTCAATTTACTATCATTGAAGACATGAAAACCCAGCATATATTCACATTAGAGAATCATTCTGTAAATTGAGTAATTGATCAATCAAACTAATTAGTATTACTAGTTTTAGCTCTAAGTGCAAGTGTAGTTTATTGAGAAGGAACCAAAACTCCTCTACACTGTCAGTTACTTGTAATCCCTTTATTTAATTATGATAGTTCTGTTGGTAGATACCATTAGATGAATTAATCCACTAATTAATATTCTCTGATAAAGTAAAGTTGATACAATCTTACAGCTCTGGTATTAGTTGTATGCTTTAGTGAGCACATGACAATCAGTTTCCACCACATAATAGCTTAAAAAATATAGACTGTGCTAATGTTTCTATGTAAAATTCTTGTATTTATAAAAGATTTATTTTCCATGTGCTAACACTGATGCTAATGCCCCATAACGTTCACACTCCTTTGCCTGAAATGAACATTTCAAATCAACATCTTCACCTTCGATGAACATGATTTCTGTCCTACTAATGCACACAATGTACCAAGCAGAAATGTAATACCTAGATTATCAGTTGCCAACTCATCCTCAACTATGTTGTGCACGAGGTTTACATGCTGCACAGATGTTGTGGTTTGAGTGTTTTCCCTGTAAAGAAACTCACTAAATGTGACAGCAGCCGAACTTAAGCCTCTTCCTTCATTAAGATCCATTTCCTAAGCCACTAAAAACCACTTAGCTGCTGTCTACTCAGTGCTTCCTCCTGATGTGTATTTACATCCTTAGCACTACCATGGTAACAACCACAACTGTGTGGAAACATGATACTGTAACTAGCAGAGGTAGGCACGCAAAGATAAAGAGGAAATCCAGCTGATGGGTGTCTGAGACCAGTGATGACAGAGTAAAGACATACACAGACAAACATGTCTTCACACATACGTTACTGACAATAGAAACAGCTGATGTCTTCAGAGAAGAGCGCTTTAATACATTTCAGCTAAATGTGCTTCCTATTCTTACTGTAAGCCTCTCTGTGGAACAGTTTATGATAATGGTCCTGTTTCAGAAAAAGGGATCAAGCTTTTTCCAAGACTTCAACAACAGGCAAATAGACTACTTCCATGGTAACTTTCATCTAGGTCTGCAACTACAGTAACAATTATTTTTATTAGGGATTCATTGGCTGATTACTTTTTTAAATAACTGATGAATCATTTTTTGTCAGAGCAACAGCCCAAAACAAAGATATTCAGTTAACTATCATGTATGACAAACAAAACTATCAAATCTTGACATTTAAGATGCTGGATCCAGCAAAGGTTTGGTATTTTTGCTTTAAAAAAAAAAATAAAAAATCACTAAAACCACTGTTTCATTATTAAAATAATTGGCAAGTAATTTTCTGTCGATTGACTAAGATTAATGACTAACTGTTGCGTTGTGTTGTGTTTGTTTTACTCATTTTTGAACGACAGAACAAGGTAAAAGTATCACTCAACAATTTGTTTAACCATAGCTCTTGTCAAAGTGCATGAAGACTGTAGAATAGTGAATCTAAGAGAGAACAAATACCAGAAAAAAGAGAAAGCAGACGACAGAGAGAGCTTGCGTCATCCAACATGTGGACCTTTATGATTTGCATCATAAAGCATGAGTCTTTTTAAATTGGCCTCCACCATTTGTTAAACTAAATACACCTGCATACACTGACCATCTTGCACACACACACACTCTTTTCAGTCCACGGCTCAGCCGACTATTCATCACCCTCTAACAGGATCTGTGTGTTACACCCTGACCACTTAACCAGACCCCCAGTGATTTGCTTAAACCTCCTTGTCCAAGGCTGACAGAGTCCTGCTCTGTCCTGCATCCTTCCCTCTGCAACAGAGCACTCTTGACTCCATGCAGCGCCTTTCAACTTTAATCAACTTTGCCTGCAGAAAACTGTCGCTGTGCGTAAACAGCTGAATTTCAACATATCGGTTAGTACTGGGCCATTCAAGTTAAAACTATAAGCAATACATAAGCAGCTGCCTTACATAACTAAAACTCACAGTCAATCACACAAGTATACTGGTCATTTAAAATAAATAGAGGTTTCAATCCAAAAATTATTGTGAAAACAGCTGCTACTATGTGATTCTCAATAAAAAAATAAACAGATGTGCACTACTTCAACACCAAACACACACAATATTGGTGACAGCAACAACATGGCCCAAAAAATAATTAACAGAAACAACTATTTTATAAATCCTTACTGATCATGAATCATCTACTATAATTGCTTTTAATATTGTTGCAACATCAAACATTTTCTACTTTGTTAACACACACACACACACACACACACACACACACACACACACACACCTAAAGTTGTAAAGAGCATACAAAGGCCTCTGATGTGTGCTGCTCACTGCTGGGAAAGCGATCTAATAGGTTTAGGTCTGGATCTGGGGTCTGGATGCCAACCGCTCAGAAAAGCTCATTAAACAGCCATATGAATTTAACCAGAAGAGAAAACGCAGGTGTTTCTCACAAATGGGTTTAACTCTGCATCACCAAAGCAACACTATTCATGAGATCTCTGGGTCTGGTGATCGCCTTAAAACTCAAATGTTCACCATCTTTATTATTTTATTTGTACAACAAACAATATTTATGTAGTCAGATATTAGTCAGTTTCATCTTGCTCTGTTTTATCACTATATATCTTACATTTATTTCTCTTTCTCTTATTCTCCCTGTCAGACTCCCTGGCCTTGATCATTGACGGTGCACAATGTCAATTAATATGCCAAATATATTTCACTGATATATTGATCTATTATGTGCTAAAAAAAAAAGTATTAAAAAGTGACAGGCGATGAAGAAAAGACAGTGAGACAGTTCCAATTTAAAGCTATAGTGCATAGTTTCTGTCGCCCCCATGAGGAATTCTAAGTAATGACAACAACACTGTCGGCGTGTCCACATGATACAAGCCTCCTTGATCGCACACGTGCCCCCACCCCCACCCCTTCCCCACGCAGTTGCTAGTAGCCACCATGGTAGCCATGGAGGACACGGAGGATTAAAAAAACATGGACTCTTCAGAAGAGGTAATTATCTTCACTCGAGTTTCTGCGCGCGAAAGTCACCGGGTGACACAATCTTCTGAACATAGCCATACTGAGAAATACAGAGTTGTGTGGAGCTGATTGTCTTAATTAGCTTTGTAGCAACTCATTTGGCAATGGCTTGAATGTAACGGACGTTCATTAGTATCTAAAAGTTACGCACTAAAGCTTTAATTTAAACAGATTTACAGTATAACAGAAGTGCAACAGCAAAGAAGTTTAAAAATGTTATACCAAAAATAATACTGCCTGTTTTCCACATATGTATAAGATGTACTTACAGAACACTTCTCTCCTTCATGAATACTCACTCTTGGAAACAAAAATTCCAAGAGTGAAAAATTAAAATGTAATTACGAGAGGCAATAGCGATGCTCGTTTTAGATGATTCATCGACAACAAACATCACAGTGACACAAAAACTAAAAATGGCTCTTTACTGATCAAATTCAGTATTGGTAATACCTAGTGATTAAACTGTAAACACCCATTTTATCATCTCTACTAGACATCTCCCTCTGCATTTGTTCTCTCTATCTTGACAAAACACACACAAGCATGCACATCCCCTCCTCTAACCCTGTATCCCTCCTGCCCCCATCCCAGTTGGACCATGACAATCCCCTTCACCCTGGCAATATGTCATCCCTAATCCGATTAGTATCAGCAGCACTTGAGAAACTGCAAGCTCCTTGTGGTGAGGGTCCCGAGAGGGAGGCATCTGTTGGCTGCAACAGTGCAGACCAGGCCAGGCGCGGGGCAGAAGACAGGGGTGAGGACCCTTGGTAATAATCTAACTTCAATCCACTGGGGAAGCATGGGGGGGATGCTGCAGACACGTGCCACAGAGTGGAAACTCCTCATCCTCGTCTTTACACACAAATACTTAAATTTGTCACTGAGAGGAACCTACTGAAAAAAAGCCAAAAGAATCAACATTTTTGTTGAATTGCTTATTATGATACATTACATGGACAGCTGGTTTTAAAAGAGAGCATCTTTGGTAATATAGGTGTTTCTGAGCCCTGGCGTGAGAAGGGCGAAGTCTGGGTCCGTTTAGACCAAAGCCCCCCTCTTAATTCTTTGTTTTATTCCCCTGCCCCTCTGTCCCCTTTAGGCTAAAGGGCTTCTTTCAAGAAAAGCAGGATAGAGGTGTAATCCTTAAAAACCTCGCTGTAATGCTCTCATGCTT
The DNA here is from genome assembly GCF_008315115.2 of Sander lucioperca. NCBI lineage: Eukaryota > Metazoa > Chordata > Actinopteri > Perciformes > Percidae > Sander > Sander lucioperca. Next base: position 6,874,954 of record NC_050183.1, read on the forward strand.
CCCAAGATCCAATTTTTTAATCTTCATATACATGTAGAGGCTTCATAAATCCGGCTTCAGCCTCCTGACAAGACAGTAAATCTAGTAATAATATGCCCGGGTGCAAAATAAAACGAAGAAAAAAAAGCCAACATCCACCATGTTTACATGTTTGGCTAAAGATAAAATGATGGGATGATTGTGGATTGGAAAGAAACAAACAATTCATGGAAAAACAATTCTTGGACTGAACAGTGTATATATTTTTTTTAGGTCAGGGTAAAAACTAAAAAGAATACATGAAGGACATGAATACATATTAATTTACACACAGACTTTGCTTTTCCTCAAGATGTACAGAACAATGATTAGTGGATATACAGAATATTTATAGGCAACGATTTTTATGTTTAAGTGATTTTCCAGCAAAAATACCAAATATTTGATGTTTCCAGCTTCTCAAATGTGAGTATTAGTGATGTTTTCTTGTCTTTCATTAAGTAAACGCTATAGTAAACAACAATTTGAGGTTAGGACTGTTAGTCAGCCAAAAAAGCAATGGCGTTTTATAGAGAAATTGATTAACCGTGAAAATAATTGGCAGATTAATCGACATACACATGCATAACGGCAAACCCACACAATATCACCCATGCAAAGACAAACCCTTGAGTATGCAAATACACTCTCCACTAATTATTGCGTTTGGTAAAAGTTCAAAATTGTGTCATGATCGAGGAAACGTGTCACCAGTGTAAAGTGATGACACTCGGCACTGTGGTCAGAACATCATGAGTCACTTTCACTCTAATCTAATCACATGACTCACGCGGGGAGTTCCGGAGAGTTTTACATTTAATTTTCTTATATTCAGCATATGAACTGCATTCTATGAAACTTAATATAAAAATGTAGTCATTAAATATGTGTTTGCTTTTCAAAGTGCACCAGTAAGCATTTTCTGCCATTCTATCCACTCTCATCCCAAACCTCTAGTTTCACATTGACTTGATTTTCTTACATTAACTGTTTTTAACAAGCTGACTGACTCAAAGGATTCAGCCTCTTTGTAGTGAAGATCGCTCAGTCAAACAACAATAAGGACAAGTCAGCTGCAACAATGACGAGCTCCTCAGCTACACAAAGCCCTGCTGAGCGGCTGGTCCATCATGGTAGGGGGACAGGCTAAAAATACCACTGGGACCTGCCACTATTGACTAAACAAACTGGAGCTAATGGGGGGGCCTCAGTGCTGTACACACACACACACACACACACACACACACACACACACACACACACACACACACACACACACACGCGCACACACGCACACACGCACGCATGCTTGCTACAACGCCTCCCTAGAGAGTGAGATATAATCAGAGAGATTGGTGGCAGACTAGGGCAGTGAGACAGCCTGGTGCGTAGCCAATAGGGACAAGGCTAGCAGGTCAGGCCTCATCATCACAACATGTTTGCCTGGCTGGCACACTTCAGTGAGGAAAAGAGGGAACAAGGGAGCATGTGATCAGTAGCGGGAAAAGTATGTAAATAAAAGCCGAGACCCTGGACAAAAAAAAAAAAAAGTATAAAAAGAAATATGTATCCTTTAAAGTTGGAAGATGGAAGAAAGCAGAAAGGGAAAATGGAAGAGGTGAAAGAGGATGGGGGGGGAACCACAGAGGCTTGGCTCGTTCACAAGTACATACAGAAATGCCTGTGTGACACCAAAATTGCAAAACTGCATGAGGAGAACAGAGGAGGAGAAAGAAGAGGAGGAGGAGTAGTGGCTGTGTCTGTGGGTGGCAGCCACGCTTTAATCCCCCTGAGAGCCAACATGAAGAGGGTCAACAATACCCGAGAGAGTGTTTGTGCTCCTGCTCTAGTCAATGGCATCCACTTCTGCTTTCAGTAATGTGTGTAAGAGTGTGTGGTGAAAAACAAAAGTGAATTTGACAAAACAATTAATTAGGTAAATTTGCCAAATAATCTAATGGATTCTAATGGAATAAAAAAAAACATGTTATGAAGAGAGGACCTTGAAAAACAACAGCTCCAATCTAAAATGTGAGCAGACATTCTGCTGTCTAACTCGCCATCTAGTGGTGACCTGCTATAACTACACATTTCTGACTGGATGTTCATTATACTTTGTTTTTTTTATAGAAACAAATCTTTTTAAACAAATTTTATTCCCCTATGATCCAAAAATGTGTTGTCTTTCCTGATCACTATAGTTTACAGTTAACAATCCTCTGTCCCCTGGGGACAAGGACAGCTAGGAACGTGTTTCTGATAATAGAAAGAGAAGAGTAAAATGAGGGAAAAAGTAATTAATGAGCTGCTCATTAAACAACAGAATCCGTATAAATGAGAAAACAACGAATTAATTAAATACAGCATGTTCCGCACAGCAACGTTATTTTTTGAAATCAGATATTTTATATTATATTATATTTTGAGTTAATGGTGTGGTCAGCAATTTTTACGATTAAAATAAAACAAAAAAAATCTAAATATTATAAAATCATGAGCCCTAATCAATGTATATCATTTGTTACACATTTTGTGTGTATGCATTGCTCTCTCTGCTAACTCTACCTTTGTCAGGACAGAGATGTACTTCTTGAGAGAAGTCAGGGCCTCTCCTTTGATGAGGGTATGGGCAGCTACCTCCACACGCAGAGAGTAGTGCAGCGTGGACTCCAGGTCTGCCATGTACACCCCGGACCTGGGCACACAATCACACACTTCATGTCAACAAATAATAAGAATGAGCATACAAAAAGACAGAGCCGCATGTATTGTTCATACCTGTTGAAGGGTCTCCAGGGCTCCTCTGTGCTGTTGGTGAGGATGTCTAGGGTGACCGGTAGAGGCTTCCCTGACCGCACCACCCCCGGCAGCCTCTGGAGGGCGTAAGAGTAGAAAGTACGAGCCTCAATGTTGCTGAGGGAGAGAAGGACAGGTGAGACTGACCTTTAGGTCACTCAGCATAGACTATATGCACAAACATATGTGGACACCCCCTCTCTTGCTTTCCTGATAAAACATTACAATGATCCCATGCACAAAGGAGGTCCAGAAAGAAATGTTTTTACAGTTTGGTTTGAAATAATTTGACCCATCCAACACTTTGTGATCAACTGAAACCCCAGACCTTATCACTTAACATCAGTGGCCGAACACACTAATGCTCTTGTGGCTGAATGGGAGCAAATCTCTGCAGCCATGTTCCAAAATCTTGTATAAGGCCTTCATAGAAGAGTTGTGGCTGTTATAGCAGAATGTTAATGCCCAATGTTTGGAACGAGATGTTCAACAATCACATGTGGGTGTAATGTTTGACTGTACACTTTTGGCCATATAGTGTACATGTAACCCAGTTTGTATAGCAATGTGTTAAGAGCATAGCTTTAATTCTGCAAGGAACCTGAAACAAATGCACTGTTTTTTTTTATTTCAACCTTTTGTTTCAGCAGTCCACTGCCATAAAAATTGTTTTATGACCTGTATTTCTTTGTGGCCATATATTTTATACACTTACGGGAATGCATTTTAAATACTGAGCAGATGGTGCCAGAGTAGCATGGAACTGAGAGAGAGCGAGAGATTGCTGATTATTTAGCCATGTGATAACCCTGCAACAGCCATTAATTTTCTCTCTCTCTCTCTCTCTCTCTCTCTGAGAGAGAGAGAGAGTGGGGCAGAGAGAGAAAGAGAGTATCGTAAAACTGGAAGAGGATGGTAATAAGGAGGATGGATACTCTGGGCCCACGCTCACTCACACCAGCCAGGGACTCAATTACACCTGCGTGTCTGGTGGGAGTGTACAGATGTGGAGGGAGAGCCATTCATCCAGTGATCCCCAGGGCCGGCGGGCAGGCAGGCATCAGGGTGGGCTGGGAGGGAATGCATTCACCTGGGACCAGCACACATTACATGCATGACGGATGTGACACACACACACACACACACACAGACACACACACACACACACACCCCCTCTCCCAGGATCAATCAGACATTCAGCAATGATGGGAGGCCATCTGTCGCCGTGTGCGGCTGGGGCTTGTTTGGCAGGTGAAGCCAGAAAAGCAATGGCATTGTTTTCATGCAAGAAATTAAAAAACCTCCCCTCTGTACAGTGATGGAGATGAGGGGGGTTGGAAGGGGAGAGATGGAGGGTGAATAAATAAATCAGCAATAAATCATTTCCTTTTTGCATTTGTCAACTAAAAAGAGTCCTCTTTGCATGCCAAGTTATTGAAACAGCCAAACAAAGAGGCAGAAACAGCAGATGAATTTGCAGGGTGAGGAATGATCAGCGCCGCTTTATGATAGTGAATAATGGGAGCAATTCTGATGCTCTGATCCCATTAAGAGGCCAGATGTTTAAAAGCATTCTCATGAATAGGGTTCAGATAATGAGCACACGATGAAGGTTTACAGCAGAAAGCAAAGTTGTCGCGTGTGGAACAATAGGAACCAAGGGAGAAAAAACTTGGTGTTTGTGTATTTCAGATCAAGCTAAATGGAAATAACTGTAAAAAGTTTGAGATGTTATCGAGATATATACAAAACGATCAATATGTACCAGGTACAGAACATACAAGATATATACAAAAACAGTTCATGTTGCAATAGACTCACAGCTTCACACATCACGTCCATCCACTTGCTTTTAAAAATGTTAGCCCTACAAATCGAATGCTGACTGTGGATAGAAAAACACATTCAGAACAGTAACAACATTGTTTTTTCCAATGTGTATTGTCCTGTAATTCACTTCACAGATAACAATCGGCAGATCTGGATGGTCTTAACACAAGCTGAATGCTGTTATATCCTGTTGGAGGTGGCGCTTGTTACCGTTTGGCAAAACCACAATCTGGCCTCCTTTATTTGCATGTTTACATTGTGGGTTTGTCATTTTTAGGGTTGTCCCAAACCAGCTAGTGGGGAAAGGCAGTGAACAATAAAGCCTTCAGACAGCACGTCTGCCCCAGCGCTGACTCGATTCTCCTGTGCTCCTCGTTGTTAGTGCAGCGCCACAGAACAGGGGAAACACTGTATAAATTCACGTTCTGTCCTGCGCAACCACACAGGTGTTTTCACTTATTCTGGCTAATTAGACCTCTGCTCAGGTGGAAGTTGGAGAGAGCTATGCTGAAATTACAAGGTCACCAAACCTCATGAACCAAAGACATAATAAGGGTGTAACCTCTCTCACCATCATGGTGGAACAAAATCCAGCTGGCGAAATTCACTCGTGTGGTGTAGCCAAAACCAGGAAGAGACAGGAAATAGGGTGGGTTTAATCAATTACAATTACTTAATAAAAAAAAAAAAAACACGCTATCTGTTTTAAAGTATGCAATATAAATACAACCACAGTTTACAATGTTTACTAAATGTAGCCCTCCACGCCGGCCTGTGTGATTTTATTTTTCTTAGTTATGCTGCGTTACAGACACAATTTTTTGCCCGTAAGTTAAGACTTCTAGTCACGATTCAGGACTTGGTAGCGTTCCAGGCAAAGTCACAACAAACCCTTCTGCGGCTACCTAACTTGCTAGCTGATAGTAGCGATTTATAGTCGGCGACATATTTTGGGCTTCATTTAATAAAAATGACCTGTAGTAGTACACTATCGTATGTGTATTGTTTTGATTACAATGTGCGGAATTACTTTACGTTGCCTATTTATGTCTATTCATTTCTATTTCTCACCGTTAATCACTGGCGTCTGTACAGCATCAACAGGGGTCGCCATTGTTGTTTATGTGTATATGACGTCAAAAACTGTAACTGGGAGTACAACGATCTGGTACGAGTTCACGGGTAGTAAGTTACGGGTTTGACTGCCGTTCCAGGGCACTTTCACGGGTAGAAGGTTGTGAAAACACGGGTTACGGGTTGCCTGGAACGCAGTAGCGATCTGTTTGGGATACAACCTTAAAAGCGAATTCCGGTCAATTTCAACACGTAGCTCTGTTGTTTGGAAATTTGGAGTGCTGGCAGTAGCAAAAAAAACAAAAAGAATCGGTGCTGCCTACACCATGTTATCCCCCTGCTAGCGTTAGCACTCAACAGGCTTAAACAGGGCAAGTTTTAAACGTGTTTTAAGCCTCTAAACATGCTCGAAATGTCATTACAACTGCCTACCCATGTGCAGTGATTCCTTCTGAGGGAACACAGCGAATCTGACTGCAGTAGATGTGACAGAAACGCACAAAAGTTGTGTTAATCCAACCAGTGCACATACCTCTGTTTATTTCCTGAGAAGAGCTACATGTTGAAATCGACCAGAATTCTCCTTTAATGCTAACTATCCGGTCTAAAAAAACAACTGTTACTAATGCCTGAAATATAAACACACCACATCCTTTAGCAGGGAAAGAACCTACCATACACTGACTGTTTGTAAAAGCAAATACAGTATAAAAGCCTTCATGAACTGGTGTAACAAATCTCTGTTTTCTAATATGTAGAAAATGATAATTATTATTATCATCATAAATCTCTACACTGCACAATACATTATGTCTATTTGAAAAGAACACAGAATCTCAAATTTGGCATATCTTTGCACATACTTTCTTATATTTTTAGTAGGGCTGTCAAACAATTAATTTTTTTTAATCGCGATTAATCGCTGAATTTCTATAGTTAATCACGTTTAATCGCATGTTTTGTCACGTGATTAAAATTCTATTATTTTGCATTTCAGAACGGTTTTTAACAATGGAAAGCAATTCTTACCAGTGTATCTTGATTGGGAATCAAATTAATGCAAAGAAAGTTACTTTATGAACTTGACTTTAAGATTTGTATTTGTTTATTATTTATTTATTTACTGTAAACAAAAGAAAAATGTGTGAATCTAGTCACACATTTGAATCTAGAGTCACTATATAGTGTGCAGTAACTCCTAAATAATGTGGATTACTCACTGACGTCCAGTGATCACCTTGCATCACCTTGTAGCAGTTCCAGTGTGGCTGCTTGCTCCGTGTGGTAAAGGCTGTGTATGGTGAAACTACTGTCCCCCTCGACGGCAATGTATAAGACGGGTCAGAACATGCCAACCGTAGTCTTTAAGAACCGAGTCTTCTACCATGCTGACAGGTCTGCAGTTAGTTGCCACCCATTTTGCAAGAGCAGTAGTAATTTTTTTGGATTTGGTTTCATCAACAGGTCGGCGACTAGTAGCACTCTCCAAAATAGTGCTTTGCCTGAGCCTGCTAGCATCAACCTGAGCCACGTTAATTAGCTCGTAGGTGGTAGCTCAAGCCTGACGTGCTTCGGTGATATTTTAATTTGGCGTTACACAATGTGCATGTGGCTTTCGACTTGTCTATGAGCCGTCCGGGAGTTTTGGAAAATAAAAAGGTTCATTCAGAGTTGTGTTGCTGCTGTCTTTCTCCATCATGCCTGCAGCCTGCAGCAGCAGGATGTGTTACGAGGAAGTATGGCAGCTTGATGATAAGTAAAGGTGCGGCAAAGGGTCAAAATAGTAGCCTGTTAGGCACCACGCCAAGCTGAGTTAAGTGTAAAATAAATTAATAAATGGCGGCATGCGATTAATGCGATTTAAAAAAATGAACGCGTTATGCTCGGCCCTTAATCGCATCGCGATTAACGCGTTAATGCTGACAAACATTGTCACGATGATAATACTGTAGTTATAAATAGCAGAGCACTGTATAATGCAGTGGAAGTTAAAGACTGCACAGATACTCACACTTTGAGTCTGGTTAAGTTGCCTTGAGGAGAGTAAAGGTAGCAGGATGGAAACTCAGTCACTCCCAGTTTGGTTACCAGACCTTCCTCAGTGCTCAGGACTCTCCGCACTGCGACGTTCTCATACTGTAACAAGTCCAGGGTTACCTGGTAACACAGTACACACATACACACACTTCAAACTAAAGATTTTAGTCACGTTATATTTCAACATATGTCATGTTTATCTGTGATGTGCAATCATTTCTAGTCAAACATTACAACAGCTTATTTTGACCACGTTTTCTCTTTCTGGCTAAAGTAAGACATACATAGTCAGAGAGAAACTATATTTTGTATTTCTGAGAGCTCATCTCTTCTGCTGCACAAAAAGAAATAATATTCAAGAGGAGAAACAAACATACAGCTCAGGTTGATGAAAACATGAGCCATTACCTCTCGCCCGATATAGGATTTAGTGTCCTCGAAGATCAGAGCCAGGTGTTGAACGCTGTTGGTCTCGAAGAAGCTGTCGATCTCTGCTTGGCTGGACAGAGAGATGAGCAGACAAAACACTTAAGACTGGAATCTTAGGTACGAGTTACACTAAGCCGCGAAGAATTGCCAAACATCACCAACAAATCTTAAAGGCTATTGATCCAGCAGAGAACAAAAGGAAGAATTAAGTAAGAGCATATGACATATTTTATCTAATTAAGAAAAAGGGACATTATAAATGTATCTAATTTATCTAAGAAGACTTTAGTTCATTTGGAAATAGTTATTTTTAAATGCCTTGGATCTCCTTTATCCACAAGACTACTTTTTTATCTGAAGAACATCCACAATCACAACCATAAACTTTAAAGCTGTGTGATATCTGGTTTCAAGTATGTTGTTTCCACTTGAAAAAAAAGGAGAAGAAAATTGCATGATTCTGAGAGAAACAATGTTACGTTTCCTTTAAATGTAAAAGGAGAAATAAACTTGACTTCCTGCTTCCTTTTCCTGCACCACTGTGATAATAAACTATGTGTGCAGTATCTGAATACATGCGTGGCAGTATGTGGGCAGAGCAGTGTGGCCTACTAGTGAAGACCTAATGAAGACCTTTCTTAGTGGAAAGATTTGGATCCCTCATTCTGTCACTAATAAATAACAGTGTGGCAGCTAATGATGAGATCAGATAAATTGATGCAATATGATGAGAATGTGTGTTTCTACAGCAACAAGAGCACAATAATGCAACAAAAGGTAGAAGAAGTACGGTAGCTCAACATGGAACTATAATAAAATACTAAAATAAACTATAATAATACATGAAAACAGCAGTTCAGCACATTCAATAAAAGTGTGAGATAGGTAGATGTGGGGAAGAATACGGACTCACTTGCATTTAAGCCTTACCGTGCATGTTACTACAAATATTATTATTATTATTATTATTATTACAGAGTGTGTGTGTGTGTGTGTGTGTGTGTGTGTGTGTGTGTGTGTGTGTGTACCTGGTGGGCTCCAGTGGGGGGCAGGCTGGAGGCCAGGGCTCTTCATGGGATTCCAGTTTGTCTATGATCCTGTGACGGAGCACCCGAACATCATGAGTGGAAGCTGGAGGTCAAAGATTATCAAGAGAACATTATACACTGCTGTTGATTATTATTTACTAATGACTACCTGAGCATGTATACAAACATCTGCAAACTGGACGCGCTCTATAAAAGATACATTTAAGGTGGAGGCTACTCCTTTATTTTCACTGGCTGAGTTGCTTCTGTGTGTGTGTGTGTGTGTGTGTGTGTGTGTGTGTGTGTGTGTGTGTGTGTGTGTGTGTAGTAGTAGTAGTAGTAGTAGTACCTTTAAAGGCCTGTCCTGTAGAATCAGCTTTGGAATAAGCATGGAAGAACTGCAAAGTGAAAGAGAGAGAAAGTTTGGGTTACGTAGGAAGTGGTGAAAAAAAGAGAAGTGAGATCAGATCAGACGGCACTCACACAGCCATGAGAGAAGCAAAGTGATGTTGTGTAATGTGGGGGTGTGGGTGGGGGGGGCAGCTTTCCACTCTGCCCGCCTTGACCCCTAAATCCTTCCTGATTGAAATGAGCCGCAGATGTTAAAGCTCCATTGTGTGTTCAAACAGAAAGAGCTCTTTGTTTCATTGGCTCTCGCTGGATGACAGAAAGGAGAGTCTGAAACACACACTACTGCTGACTAATCAGATACGATACAAATACAAATGCAGATGTTTGAAGCTGGAGTGTTTCTGCTGATCATGCATAAGTTAACTCTACTGGGAAAGACTGTTGCATCTACAGTATCTAACCCAATCTGTCACGTTAACATCCAGAGCTTCAAGAATTTTATATATATATATATATATATATATATATATATATATATATATATATATATATATATATATATATATATATATATATATATATATATATATATATATATATATATATATATATATATAAATAAACCCTTTTAACATACCGGTAGGCTGCTCGTACACATTGATAACGCAACATTACACTGAATTCTAACACTGCTACTTTTACGAGGAGAAAAGTCCTCTGTTGACTGAATATTAACAACAATATTCTAACGTGGATCATTCAGATTTTGAAGTTACTAAATGACAAACAGCCCAAAAAAGGTTATTTTCCTTTATACAATTGACAAAAAAAATGAAAGAAACTATTCAACTGCTGAAGAAATTTCAGAGTTTATGTATAATGGCTTCAGAAACACCACAAAACAAAATCACTAGTTAACAAGTGAAACATACTAACAGATAGGATAGAGTCTGATCACTTAGGGGTGAAAGTTAAACTTTTGAATAGACTGTGGTTTATCAAATACCTTTTTAAAGTACCTTATCTGCAAAAGTCTTTTGTTTCCAAGCATGCTAATGCACATTATACACTACATGCTAATCAAAGTCAAACATAACGTATTCGTGTTGAAAAAGGGGAGCTCCCAGACATGTTCAAGGAAAACTGTGAACATTCCTGATTTTATGGTCACTTCAGAACATGTATTGGAGTACCATGGAAGGGAAGGGACTAGAAATGGTATGTTTCTGAATGTAGTCTGGTGTGCTACTGCAAGATAAAGACCACAGCACAGTTGTTTCCGATGTATACATTTCATTCAAGTCATGGAATCAAGGACAAAGATTTGCTTCAGCACCTGCTTCTCTCTCTTCAGTACCTCATCGAATTAGGGCTGCAAATAGTGATTATATATCTTATCAAATTAGTTTTTTCATTTATTCAAGTTGACAAGATGACAAATGTACCATGTATTCAATTTAGTATCATAAAATACTATAAAGAAAACTGATTTATTCACATTTGAGAAGCTGGAAGCGGTGAACTTTCGGTATTTTTGCTTTAAAAATGATTTAAACAATTGATTATTTAAATTGTTGCGGATTTATTTTCTGTCAATCGACTAATCAATTTATCAACTAATCATTTAAGCTTTACAAATACCTTAAAATAAATTCCAAAAACAGAACAAAGGTGCTTGTTTTTTTTTTTAATACACGTTTAATTCAGCTGTGTCTTTTACAAAGCCAGAGTAATATCTTTCAAATCTTTTAGTCTTTTTGGACTATTATTAAGAAAATTATTTGAATAATTAACAGTAAAAAAATGAAGGCTTAAGACTTGTTCCAATACTTTAGAAGTCTTTAAAGTCTGCAACAGTAGATAGTAGACACAGTAATCACATCTGTCCCAGGACATCTGCTTTACTGGATAGATAAGTGTAAGTGTTGGGCCTGTGTAAACACTTAATATACTGTATAATACCTTTATAGTGGGGTACGCTCTGATGCCGAAGCCAGTGCAGACCTTCCTGTTTTCCTCTGCAGCACAGTCAACAGCTGCCAGGTCCACAGCTGGCTTCCACTCTGAAGAACAAACATCAAACAGAGCCACAGTAAATATTTAGTGTACGGTCTACTACACCCTGTACAGTCTGCTGACACTGGATAGGCCTTATGTTGTCCTTGAGCCATGCAGCGTGCCAATATGAACTTCAGTATATCAATACACAAGAAGTCCATATTGTCAAGAAAAAATTCTGTTTATCGAATAGACCTTAATTACCTCTATCTATCCACGTCTATTTATTTATGAAAGAAGGCAACAAACTCATCACATAATACAATAACTGAAGTGATTCTTACATGTTTTTGTAGCTGATAAACATCAACAGGTTGAGGGTTGCCATGCTGCCAGTCATTTAATCTGCATGAAATCCTAATATTTTCTCTTGTATTCTCCTCAAATATTAGATGGATGACCCTCCTAAGCAAAGCATTTGAGAGCATGCCAAGACATCAGTAGCCATTGTTGACTGTGTGTGAGAGTGTAACACAGGACTGAAATATCCCATGACTGTGTCAGGCCTTCTGCCATCATCAGAAACTTTGCCCTCAACTATATTCCTAATAATATTTATTGTCATAGCTCTGTGATATTAATTTTGGCTCAAGAGCTACAGAGAAAAAAACCTAGTTGGAGGATGTGATGGAGAGCCAGAATAAAAAGACATTCATTAGATCACATGCTCTAATTAACAGATAGAAACAACGGCTTGGTGCTCTCACTGTTCCCATGCAGATTATAAAAAACACAGGGAGATGTAACCAAGGCAATATTTAAGCTAATTAATTCAGGACTATTAGTCCTAAAATGTTTAACAATGATGTCTGACTATTTCGCTGGCTTATCATGTGAATGAAACAAACTCGGAAAGTGTTTACAAAGAATGTAGTAAGAATGAATGCATTTTACCAGACTAATAATAGACATAATTAATTGGCATTGTAAACAGCTGCAGCTACGTGACTTGCAGCTGGTCCGTACCAACCTTTTATGTCACTCGCCAAACTTTTGTAAACCGGAGAAAAGGCGATGCAGTGTCCGCACCATGAAGCATAAAACTCCACAAGAACAGCTGCTGAGGAGTTGATCAAAACCGACTCCACATTTTCCTGACTTAATACGATGACTTGATCAGAAGCGGTGTACAGTCCAGCCTCCGCAGCAGAAGGAAAAAGAAGACAAAAACATAACCAAATTGCGAATGTTGCTATCCTTCTGGGATATATTTGTATTTCTACAGTAAACCGAGACGTGGCACGACCACAGCGCCGCGCCATCTTCCCCGTTCGAGCTGCTAAACCCGTCGGTTTTCACCTCCGTGTCCTAAAACTTGACACAACTTTTTCTCCCCCTTTTCCCGGTCAGCAGGCTTTATGGGTCCTCCCCCTGAAGAGCTCCAAACACCTTTCACAACAAAGTAACACACCCTCTCCACAGTCTCTCATGTTTGTCGTCAACTTCTGTGTGAAGATGAAGTCTTGATATCAGTCGAGTTAAGTGACGCGCGAGGACAAGAAGTACAGTTTGCCCCTTCACGGCTTTCATACAGGAAATAACCTTGCATTCATATTAGTATTATTAAGACTTAAATTGTTTTAAAGAAAAACTATTAGTTGAGCGTAAACGGCCATACTTGACCTTCAAAATAAGTATAATAGGCAAAATCAATAAACAATTAATACCTTAAAAAAAACTTCCAACTTACTTTTTCTGGGGGGGTTTCTGGGGTTTTCAAACGCATCGCACAGCCTTCCTCAGCGGATGGAGTTATCTCCATGACAACCTATGTGACAACCAATGGTGACAACCGATGAGGAACGCCATGAGATGAAGTTGAAATCTGAGATAAAGGCTGGTAAGTGGACATTGAGTTATTATCTTGATTTTCTTTATTTATGTGTCAAAACAAAAGCTTTTGGGTCCTCTTTACCTAGACAATTAGTAACATCACCACCACTATTTTTGGTCATATAAATTACAGGTATATTCCTTCACACACAGTACGTCATTGAATGGTGACTTGTAAATGAAAAAGAAGCAATTGTGTTTCTTAACTGATAAAAGACCGGTCAATGACCAACTTTTTTAAGTTAACATTTCTGTGAATTAAAACAAAACAAAAATTACAAAATTGCATAAATGTATTTATTCAACTTTATAATGGCTTTTTATGTTCTCTCCACGCATTATGTAGGCTACTAGCAGTTTTTGTTGTTGTCTTCACACTTTGAAGATTTTTAGACTAATTATCAGCCTTAAAAATCCAAACGTGAAATAGTTATTAAATCATAGAATGTAACCCCTTTTGATGACATGTAACTCCCACATTCCCATACATGCTACAGTGGACATGACAGTGGTGTCCTCAATAGTTGCTGCAGCCATGTAGTCTAACAGTTAGTAGGAGTAGGCTAACAGGCTTCAATTTTCCTGTATTTTGAAAGTGGTATCATGGATTTCCAGTATTGAGGAAACCAGCATAATAATTTCACTATTTGGACAATTCCTTGGCCTGCTGTCAGTGCTGCAACAACAATGTGTGGGAACTCCAGCAAACTCTAAACTAAACCAGAACACATTTCAACTCAGCATTCCTTTAGAAACAATGAAAGCTTTATTTACAATTTCAAAGGTCATTTAATGTTAACAAATATATATTTTGCACATATTTGCAAAGTAAACAGTGTTTATTTTACAACAATCGTTACAGGTTACAGTAACCGTGGGTCAGATAGGATAGACAGTATATTTACACCCATAAAAGAATTGTACAAGTCTTCAAGTGCACTTGGCGCACTCACAACACATTATTATAAATATTCATAAACATTTCTGAAGATGAAATGGGAAATCTAGTCTGACTAGATTCATTTGATAATCACATGTTGTGCCTACCTTTATAATTCAGTTAATCAGATCAAACTCTATTAAAGGTGAATTTGCTTTATCTCCCTGTGAAGAAAACTGACCTCAGACCAGCAGATAGAAAGCAACTCTGCCCTGAACCAAACAGCTTCTTGATGATTTAGTTTATTTACAGACTACAGAAAAAGTCTAAGCTGTTTGGTCCATACCTATAAAGCAATGCATAAGACCAAGTACTGCATAGTTACAGAAGGGAACTTGACTTCCTCCCACATACAATCAATTCAAGAGGACAATCCTAGAGGGTTTGTAATACAGCCTTGCAGAAAGTCTTTCTAAAGTACTTATGTCAACATTACAGTTACATATGCCTACAGACCAGACATACAAGTCATACAGCATGGAGAGGTTGGTGTCAAATGGTTTTGGTCTTTTTCTACATTATATAATTTACAGTTTGAACGTACACTTAGCATCTTTTAAAACATTGACAGTAGAAAAAAAAGACTCAGTTTAAGGTCACTTTAGCTTCAGTCAGTGAAGATTAAGAAGCTGTCACACATGCCATGAGTTTGTACAGTTTCTTGGATCAAAGCAGCACGGACAGTGAGAGCTAAAAATAAGCCCTTGGATACAGTCCTACGTGCTCAGTCTCATCAGCTCTATGACTCGCACTGTGTGCGTTTGTGTCAACAATCTAGTTCCTGATACAGTTCATTAATAACATGACTCAACTGTGTCTATATGCACAGATGGAGGGGTGATATAGACAAGCAGGTAGCATTTAGAGTGAGTCAGCGATTCTGTTACCTTATAGGAAACATTTCCTCAGCAAATGAGAAAAATCTGAAAAATGAGGTTTAAAAAAAAAAAAACCTTCCTCATCTATGCTTCAATACAGAAAGATTGATAAGACAGAAAATTAAGTATTGGCCAAACTGTTTAGAAGGAAGAGCAGCCGTTTAAGGATAATTCAGAAAACGTTGCTATACAGCAGTTGACATTCAAAGAAAATAGGTCCAAAGGATGTTGAGACAGCAACAAAGTTTGTTATGAATCTACAACTCAACTTAAAGAGGCACTTAAACTGAATGTTGAGAAGACTACCCACTGTTGTCTCACTACAGCGACAGGCTACATTCTGACGGCTGGTTTGAACTTGCTGATTGCTGTAAATCCAAATTATTCACAGCAGCAAGAGAAGCATATAATCATGCTGCTACACGACTCAGATGTTTTTTGGGAAAATGTTCAGCTGGCAACCTTTACGAGGACAACTGATGAAAAAAACAAACAACCACAGGTGTTTTCTCTCAGGTCACAGACGGTAAATGGACTGTAGGATAAGTAAGGCTCAAATCCAGCATTTCAGTTCTGTCCTATGATGTGATTCAAAAAATATCAAGTCAGGCCTACTGCCAGTCTTTTGCGTCCCACTTGCATGCTCATTCTGTGTTTTGTGTGTGTGTGTGTGTGTGTGTACAAGCATTTTGTTTGCTGGTTATATGAGATGTTTTCAAACTATTAACATTAGTAAACAGTGTATACAGTATGTAGTACGAAAGTGGGACACAGTGATTGTGTTAACCAGCTGCACAGGTGTGGCCACAATAAAAGTCATACAGAACACTTTAAATTAATCATATACACTACAATGTTTAAATATTAAAAGTTTTCTCCCCATGTTCTTTTTCTGGTTCAATAGTATTCTTTCAACCTCCTACATAATATATTGCCGTGTTCACATTCCCATTTCTGTTTGTGCTTTTTTACAATTTCATTAGATGTTAAAATCTGTTCTCTATATGTTGACAAGATCATTTACAATTCAAAATGTTCCTTACTCCTCTAATCAAACATTTTCACGCAATAAATAATATAATTATGGAGACAAAATGTTTCATACAATATCTGACCTCAGTGATGTTCCAATACAGCACAGCCTGACAATATTTAATCTGTGACAAATTTCTATTGTTTTATCGCTCCCCCAGCACATTGGATTTAAAATTCAACAATGATTATAAAGTTAAAGTGCTGACTAGCATCTTTTTTTTTTGCATACATATTACCCCAATTTAAAGCCAACGCATGAGGACAATGATGCTGAACATAGAGGCAAAGCAAACAAGGAGTTTTTAGGGCCAAATAGTGACTGGCTGAGTCAGTCACCTGACTGAATGAGCATGTTGTACTTGCTAGAGACCAGACTTCAGGCAAAAAGTCTCAGAAACAAGCAAGAAGTGAGGATGGTTGCAATTTCTGTGGGTCAAAAAATTCTGCCAGTTTTTAAATTTAAGGCAGGCTTACAGACCTATTAACTAAGGGGATGATCACAATCACCCAGTATGGATGCAAAACCCCTCAAATTACAGCTAAAAGTTTAACCTCATAGTCATTGTTTAATTTCAATGAACTGGATTACGAAACCAACACACTGTATAGTCTTCTGCTACTCTGTTACAATTCTTTAATCCATATATATATATATATATATATATATATATATATATATATATATATATATATATATATATATATATATATATACTTTAAGATTCAATACAAAATATAACAACCTATTTTTGTTCCAGGTGGATTTTATATTACAGTCCCCTATGGATTGATCAATTTAGCAGCATTAATGGACTTTAAATGCAAACAAATGGCACAGTCCATCCTATCAAAACATCTACAAATTCTCCAACTGGCATTTACAAAAGGACCAGACCAGGAGGTGAGATCTGAGACTCGGTGGTGTTAAGGTTTAAGAAGGCTGGATTGCTCAAGAGGCGTTTTGTGTGTAGAACAAATTATATAACCACTAGCTGAAGCAAAATCTAGCAAATTAATGTCACGGAAATAATAGAAGTTGTTTAGCTGAGAGGTAATGCTGGGACTGAAGGCATCTGAGGGTTGCTGTTGGCACATCCGCTGGTCGGTTGTAGTTCACAGGGGTGGGGAAAGACTGGGATTGAGCTAGAAGTTGTAGTTTAAAAATCTAAGCAGAAAAGCTGTCAGGAGAGGGTGCTTTCTCTTTTGGCCCTCTTATCATAGATTAGCGTCAGCACATTTGCAGTGTCCTTCAGCAAAGCATCAAAGATGCTGTCTGCCAGCTGCATCTTGACAAACAGCTCGTCCTCATCATAGTTGACCCACTGGGCTTCTTCCTCATGGAGTTCCTGAACCTGACAGACAAACAAACAGTGTCAACTACTGAAGCACAGTGACGAACATCAGTTGTTTGTATTGCAGTGAGTAAACTGAAAAAATGTCAACATTATTATTATTTTAGCCAGATAAACTTCTACATCCGGTAAACTGACCAAGCATTAAAGCATGGGTGGGGAACCTTTTTCCTATCAAGTGCCATTTAAATGTTTGTAACATCCTTTGAGGGTCATACTAAAGGGGGTTGGGCGATATGGACCAAAAATCCTATCTCTGTATTTTCGGCTGAATGGCGATACACAATATACACTACCGGTCAAAAGTTTGGGGTCACTTATAAATTTCCATTCCACTCCATTCCAGACAGAATACCAGCTGAGATCAGTTGCATTGTTTTTTTTTAATCAGGGCAGCAGTTTTCAGATTACATTATGTGCTTACATAATTGCAAAAGGGTTCTCGACCAAAAAGCATGGAATTTCAAGCGTTTCTTCAGCCACTTCTGTCTACAACAGTTGAGAACCCTTTTGCAATTATGTAAGCACATAATTTAATCTGAAAACTGCTGCCCTGATTAAAAAAACAACGCAACTGATCTCAGCTGGTATTCTGTCTGGAATGGAGTGGAATGGAAATTTATAAGTGACCCCAAACTTTTGACCGGTAGTGTATATCTCAGTATTTTCTACAGAGTGGGCTAAATGTTCAGTTGTAAGTCAAAGCCACATGTCAGAAGCATACCTAACCCTGTGATCAAAATAAAATGCAAAGACAGGGTTTCCTTAAAATAAAATATCCTAAAATAACAATATCTAAAACAAAGGCCTTCTCTGAGAAAGTTCCTTCAACAACAGTAACAGATAGATATAGATATAGATAGATAGAGAGGCTCATAGACGAGAGGGAGCGTGCAATGTACTGAAGCTTAAGATACAAAAACTTTTTCTGACCATAAAGTCGACTGTTACCGTAGTTTTCTGGTTTATCAGTGAAGTGTCTGAACTACACTGCAGAGTGGATTCTCTAATCACAAAGTGAAGGCTGATTCCGAAAGAAAAAATTAAATTTGTTTGTATTTAACTTATACAAGAAATACATGATAGTGATCTTGTATTGCTTGAACAAGTGGGTTACAAATGCCTTCTGTGTATTAGGTGTTCTGTCCTGGTGATAGAAAAATCCCCAATATGAAACGGCTGCCCTTTAAAATCATATGTACAAGAAATCCAAACGTTTAATTTTGAGACCTACCAGAATGTGATCGACTCTGTCTCGCTTCTTTTTTCCAAATTTGAGCATCTTCTGCCAGTCAGTCTTCTGGCTATGATCTTTTGTCAGACCGTACAGTTTCAGTACTTCTGCTGAGATGAATTCCTGGGACACAATGTAACAACATAACATAAATAAATACAATGTAATCAGATGTGTAAAAGGCATTGCACTGAATTTGAATTTGTAAAACTGTAAAAGGACTTTATTACTGCACTTTATAAAATTTGTTTCAAATGAACAAAGCCAAATTGTGAAGTTTGTTTAAACTTCCAGTCACTTTGGAAGATAAGAAACAAACCAACTATACTCTGAGTAATCTAGCTGCCTTTAAGGCAATTACAACGTTTCAAACACAAATGTACAGTAGTGTCTCTTTCTTTTGGTGGTGACTGGACTTCAGTACTGTACCTGGATTTTGGTGAGGTCTCCTGGTGTCTTGACTCTGTGGAAAAAGGAGGACTTGACTCGACGTGGTTTGACCCACTGAGGCTGATCTGCGCTAGGGTCCTCAGCATAGATCTCCTGAAGCATCTCCCACGTCAGGTCATACACAGCCTGGGGAGTGAAAGAGAGTAATGAGATACGAGTGCGTAAATATGCAATATTAACTAAAAGTGATCTTAAAACTGCAGTAGTTTCTCAGGTTGAGTAACCCTATGCTAGGCGAAGATAAGAAAGATAGTATGTCAAAATGTCAGTACTATTTACTGCTCAACAGCTTGAGTATTTGCATTCAAAGCAAATATTCTGACCCACTGAGGCAATAACTTTCTCAGTGGCAAAGGGAGCTATTGTAGTTGTAAGACAAAGGCAACTGAAAAAGCTATGTAGTCTTGAAAACATCAAGATGCTAATCAAAGAGGAATCTGCTGAATAATAGAATCTTATCTGGCTTGTTCACCTCAGTGAACTCACTCAGAGTAAGTGCTGTCTTTAAGATTAAACTGCAAGTCCAGCTGCTGTTGGCTTAGTGTTACTGAAGCAGTAAGAACAGTACAGCAGACAGTTGTGTGCTGATTTTAACTAGTATGATGAGTGGGGAATGAAAAGGAAGTCGTGAAGAAGGATGCTCGCCTTACTTCTCTTACAGATTAGGTATAATACACATGCGTTGAATTTTTTTCAGTGGGCTATCGGTATGTTTTTTTGTGTGTTATACTTGAAACTACTTGAAAAGTTCTCCTTTTCACCTTTCGGTAGCTGCGGACGCAGAGGGCCTCCTGGTCCTGCCTCATGGCCTCTATACCCAGATACTCTTGTGAAGGTTTGGGGTTTGGCAGTTGTGAAAGGATCAGTGCTCCCTCCTTCCCCAGACAACAGCTCTCCCAGATCTCCTTAGTGGCAGCATGGACCATCTTCTCAACCTCTGTGGCTGAGTGGGGCACCACCATGGCAGGCTGCTCGGGTAGTTTTGGAGGCAGGGGGAGAGGTAGCTCCGGTCTAGGTGGAGTCTTAACCTGCTGTTCCCCACCTGATGAGGCCAGCCCCCCCAGGGCTGGTCCAGCTGATAAGCCAGACCTCCCCAGCCTCACCTCCTCCTCTCTCTGTTTGAGTCTCTGCTGTTCTCTACGGGAGCTAAGGCCAAAGTCCTCATCGAACCAGTCCTGATCTTCACCCAGCTCATCTAGCAGTTCACGGCTAAGTTCCAGCTCTGCTAGTCGTTTGGCGAGCTCCTCCTGACCACTGGCCCCCAACACCGGACTCTCCTGTTGTGAAAGAAATACAGGAAAAAGTGAATTTCATGCTGACTTCCAATTTAAGATTAAAACCTTCCATAAATATGAATATTAACTGCACCATGACATAACAAGTCCCATTACAAATCATGGTTTTACACTTTTAATCTAGTCTTAAAAGGTTTTTCTTTCTTACCGATCATTCAGACACAAATGGTTTTCAGCAAAGAGCACCAAATTCAATAATGTCTGTCAACATAAAGTTGGACTTTGGCTGAGCACATACCGAAAACAAGGGTTCTCCAGGTCAAATCAACAAGTACTGTTTGTCAGTAACTTTGGAGTCATTGTTGCTGTTTCCACAGCACTTTTACATTTTTAAGGTTTTTGCTCACTGACAGTGACATTTTGATTCATGTGTCTTACATTAATTGGAAAATACATGAAAAGAAAATATTATTTTATTGATTAATTAAAATATTATATCTTGAATTTATTTTTTAATGTTTGGATTAACAGGTTACTAAAGAATCAGAAATATACACTCACCGGTCGGTTACACAGCTCTGGAGAAGACAGCTCCTCTTTTTCCGCAGGTAGGAAGAAGGGTAGACCATCTTTTTGTTGCACTGAAGAGAACCATTCTTCTTGTTCAACATTTTCACTAAACAGATATCCATTCATCTGGTTGGCAGCTTCTATCTTCTGCTCTTTAGCCTTTTTAATTTCAGCAAACTGTGTCAAAGTGTCTTTTACAAAGTTGTTGAGGAGCTTGTCTGCAAATGTGTCCAGTAAGTCTCTGTCCTTCTGTTCTCCCTTATCATCCCTGATATCAGTGGAAAGATCAGCAGGACTAAACTGGTGTGAGTCTACCTCTTCTCTCTCAACGATGGCAGTAATCTCCTTCAGACTCTGCTTCCCCTGGTCAATCTTGTCCGTGTCGGAGATGAGGAGGGTGGTTGGTGCATCTTCGAAATCCAACATTATGTCCCTAGTGTTGCCATTACAAATGGGATGCTTAGATTCCTTGTAATGCTGTAAATTGAGGTGGGATCCAATCTTGTGAACGGACTCTTCTGTTACCTTTTTATCTCCAGACTCATAGACCTTATTAGATGTTTGATCATTTTCACTCTTCAGATTTCCTTGCTTTTGGGATTTGTGCTCATCTGTTTTACGTTTTTCCCCATCTTTATCTGACATACCATCACAGAATGAGTCCTCATCTTCTGTGGTGTCTGTGTAGATCTCAAACTTGTCTGGCAGGTGTGTGATCTTGTCTGGAGGAGCAAAGATACCGTGGCTCTCATCACACTTGAAGTATACTATCCCATCATAAGTGCCGTTGTTGCTCCCCTCAGACTTATCCAACTCCACACCAGCCCAGAAACCATTAGCAAAGCTTGTTGGACCTTTAAATCTCAGAGTGCCAGGCTGAACACTACCAACGAGAACCCGATCTCCGATGCTAAAACTTGGCATTTCATCTATCACAGGAGAGAGAGGGGTATGCAAAGGAGAGATGGGTGGTGAGCGACTGGAATGAACAATATCGTTGCTGTCATGTTTGGAGTTGTCTGTGTGGTTATGAAGATCAAGCAGTCTCCCAGATTGGCAGCTAGCTCCACTAGTCCCTGAATGGTGACTCAGTTCTTCAGATATTTCCTCGTCTACCTCTTCATCCTGGCTGTCATACGGTGTGGCTCTGCTAGGGGAGTCCTTTCTCAAACCCTTGATCTCGGTAGGGGCAACTGAGATTTGAGAGGCAGGCTTGGAACCATGACGCTCCTCCCTGGGGGAAGAATCTGCTGAAGACTCAAAGTCCTCATGATAACCATCTGCTATGGGAGAAGAGACCTCGACATCCTTTATTGCCGCCCCCTTCTTTGAAGAGAAGGCCACCAAGTCAGGAGAGCAGGAATGCTCACTGGATGCAGAGCTATAGCTTAAAGGAGGTGACGTTTTGAGGTCCACTGCAGCTGAATGTGACTTACTAGAGGAAATGATATTAGACTTTTCAGCTTCCTCAGCTTCAGATGTTTCCCTTTTCTTTATTTCTGTATCTTGTTCTAGGCTAACAGATGATGAATATCGATGTTCTTCACTCATGGAAGAAGAAACATGTTTAGATGCAGACAGCTTCTCTTGGGAGTTGAGGCTGTCTTCTTCTTCTAGTTTGAGAAGACGTTCAGAATGTTGATCCTCAAACGTGGAGCTTACTTCCACCTCCAGCTCTTCCTGAATGTCAGATCTTTGATAAGACACAATGTTCTCATCCCCAGACTCAACTATCTGTGCCTGGGCTTCCTTAGAGGAAGGTCTTAAAAGACCCCCTCTGGCCAGGGGGCTCCTTGGCCCCGAGGGCGGACACTCTGGGCTGTCATATACTGGGGATGTGGTGACTGTTGGTGCGTCGTCTTCATCAGACAATTCTTCAGGCACTGAGGTGGATCTACTAAGATCAGGTTGAGGAAGGGCATCTGTCATAATAGGAAAAGGTCACATTATTATTGATCATCAAAACACTTTTTTAAAAACTTAATGTATGTATTAGTTATGATGAATGAACAACTCACGGCGATTTAATGAAGCATCATTTCGCGTCCTTTCAGATTCAGAGATTTTGCTGGTTTCTGACCTGAGAAAGAAGGATTTGCTTTTAATTGAACACCAATCTTTTCTAACTTACTGTATATTACAGTGTAAGATATGTTGTCATGTTTACAGCTGTATCTGGTACCTGTGAGCAGGTGGTTTAATACTGGACTGCTCTGCGATTGAGGTGGAGTCTTTGATCTGGGACTGTGTATCAGGTGTTGAGTCTGGCTCCTTGTTCAGTTCTGCCTTAGTTTTCTCGATGAAGTTGTTATAGCTCTGAAAGGAAAACGGGAGAATAACAGTTATTATGAAGAAATATGCTTATACAGTGCATGGATAAACACACACATTAACAAAAAAAATAATCATCCAAGTTTTGACATTTGAACATTCAAACAACCATCTAAAAGCCCCCAGGCACACTTGCACACATTTACCTCCAGTTGCTTCAGTAGGCTGGCCTCCTGTGCCTTCAGGCGCTCCTTGTTCCTCTTCTTCTGCTCTTTCTTCAGCTGGTAGGCCATAAACTTTCGTTTTCTGAGTTCTTCTTTCAGGGCCTTGATACGGCTCTCTATGTCACTCTGGTCTGAAATGGGTTCTGAAGGCACATTTTGATGATAAATCACAGTTAGAATGTGAAACCAGTGCCAGATGTCTGATTAGCAGAGGGTAATCCAACTTCGACCCGACTCGATCTTAAACCCAATTCTTTGGAGATTAGTGTACATTTTCTTTACTAAGAATGTGTTAGGTTCATTTTTGTGCATGTTGCATTGGCTTGTACCCAAAGAACAAACAGTATTACAAAGGTTTTTAATTAAAAGGTTAAAATAGTGGTCTGAAATGAATGCAACGCATTTAGCTACAATACTGGGCCAGAAAAACTGTCTTTGCTTGTGCAGTAACTAAGTCCAATGCAAAGTGCTCTCTCCTCTTTTCACACAGCTAAGCAGGTTAGGTATCAGGGAAGTGCTTGCATAATGTATTCCTGGCAGCATCACATTATGCCTGACTACACAGCACCAGCAATATAGCTGAATAACGTCCAATCTTTCCTCTTTGCCCCTTCTATATTCTCTGAGAACTACCAGGAACTATTATAATCCCCTCCAAAAATATTACACATTCATGTATGTATGTTGAATTATTGGGGAACTTACCAGTCTGCATGGGGGATTCAGCTGGCTGAGTGTGGGCATGGTTGGCAGTCCGGGAAGAGGAGCAAAGCTGCATCTTGGTTTTGCTGCTTCCATCTGAAGGAGAGGCAGCAGAGCTGTGGCTGCCTTTAAGTGGAGACTGGAGAGACTAAACAGAAGGAGGAGGAGCGGAAGAGAAAGAGAAAGGAATATTACTTCAGGATATAACAACACAGTCTGATGGACTAATAGAGGCATGCCTGGATTAATATTTTATATGCACGATAAACTAACAAATTGCATGTCCCTCACGCAATATAAAATGTTACATTTTCAATAGTTCAAGACTACAAATAACCCCAACAGAATCTAAACTTAATTCTATGGGATGAAGTTGACTAAAGCCTGGTCACTGTAGCATACTTCACTCTCTCAGACACGTGAGGTCAGTTTTAGAGTAGATATATTTAAACTCAAAATTAACTCAGCTATCATCAAAGAGATGGGATTAAACACTGAAATACAAAAAGGAAAGAAAACCCCACTTATGCCTACTTGTTTACTAGGTGACCGGGAAGCTGAAGTGAAGTCCTGGGTGTAATTCGCAGGGCTGCTCTGCACAGAGGCCAAAGGTGTTTCAGGGACTGACGCAGGCTGTAGTGAAGATGGGCTTCCGGGTTGCTGGGACCCCAGTCCCTCTGTGTGTATACTGGACTCAGGTGTCGCTGAGGAACAGTCGCCTTCACTCACATAGTCTGAAAACATGTAAAACAGATAAACATGAGGTCATTTTTTATAAGTCCAGATACATTTTGACCTTATTTTGACTTTAAACCTGGCAAAAAACAGCAAGGATCCTGTTGCTTCACCTTTCTCACTGTCAGTTCTGGGCTCTGAGCTTCGATGGTGACTGGGGTTGGGGCTAATGTCGGGGATCTCCTTTTCCTGACCCTCTGCCATGTCCTGAGGTGTTTGTCTGTCCCAAACAGCCAGGGCCTCCTTTTCCATCCTACGGACCTCTGCCTCCTCCTGGTCCAGACGCAGTTTCCACTGCAGCAGCTCCTCGGCATGGTGACGCCTTTGCATAAGCTGCTGCTCCCGCTTTGTCAGAAACCTGGGGAAGGGGACGGTAAGAATGAAGGGGGGAAAAAAGAATGGGGAGATGAGGAAGGAGTGGAGGAAGAGATGATGTTGAGAAGAAAGGTGAGGAAATGGAGAAATGAGGGAAAAGACAGGAAGAAGATGGGTGGTGAGGGATAAGGTAAGGTGGCAGTGAAGGGGGAGAGAAGAGAAGTTTGACAAAGGCATTTAGCATAAGGGATGTTAAACATAACATCGCAGAAGCAGGCAGACCCAAATCACCTGGACCTCCAGTTATCACTTCAAACTCACCTCAAACCTCTGTCAAACACACACATACACACCCAATACATGCTTTACTTATTTCTTTCCCTGGAATAATCATCCAAATAAAGACGTGTACAAGCACCCAATAAATAAACAAGCACAAAGTAATGACGTGTCACTCAGGAGAAAAGGAGAGCAGGGAAATAACAGTGAAGAAGTCAAGATTCATGCATCAGACTGAACGCTGATTGGGTGCAGTCACACACACACATCTCAAACAGTTACACAAAGAAAAGAAAAATCTAAACATAGGCAGTTACATCTGTATGAATGCGTCTCTTCAGTAGAAAAATGGGGATAAAGAGACTTAAACACAACAGCTTTTTTGTCTTGTAAAGCCTATCATATATCTGCAGATGCCTATCAGTCAAGTGCAGTCAGGTATAGCTGTTGTGTAATGTGGTACCCCACAGCTATGGGTGCCATTACAGTGCAGTATTATTTAGCCTTGATCTAATTTAGAGGCCTTTCTCTTGACTTAATGTATACTGATGACAGGCCAGATACTGAAGAACCAGACTGGGGGATTCTTTTAGTGCCTTTCCAAACTCTATTACAGCCAATGGCCATCTGTACTTATTATCCAATTCTATGCAACAGTTACCTAATAAAGAGGGCTAGTTAAGATTTACTGGGATCATTAAAGAGATAGAGATAGATAGTTATCTCTGGCCTGTTCTCTGCAAAACTCCTTTACTTCCATGTCATAGTGTGGTTTAATCTTAAAACATTTTGTATCAACGACTGGGCTGGAGCTGACCAGCCAGCAGCCACAATATGAAGGACATCGAAGAGAAATGCACTGCAACATTCATTCCAAGAGGTAAGAAAGAAAAACAAAAAGAAAGAAATAGGGAAAGAGTCACACATTTAACACAACAAAAATCAGTGAAATCCCAGTGTTGAGTCTGAGATTCCCATCCAACAAGGAAGGCTCCTATTAAAATTAACATAACCTTTATCATTTATAAAACATTTATATCACCTCTAATATTGTCAATGTAACCACTTTGTTTTTTTGTTTAAAATTGCTCCGCAACCATAACGCTTTAATGCACACAGTAATGGCAATAAATTGGCAAAACTGGCAAAAAAACAAATGATATTTAAAGTGAAGTTGTCAAAAGGTTAGGTTATTTCAGCGAGGCAGCCTTCCTTGGGCACTTTTCAAGCTTTTACTCAAACTCTTCCCCACACATATTCCATCCTGGAAACAAACCAACACAATCAGTCATCATTCACCGTCCCACCCCTACAAGGTCCCAGTGCCAGTAGATGAACACAAGCATGTTCCATGGGGTGGGGTGAGGCAGGGCTAGGTGGAGGTGCTGGGGAAGAGGTAGATAGCACTATACAGTACCTGACCAACTGGTTGTAGATAAAGAGCTGGAATTTAGGGTGAAGGTTGGGAAGACAGACACTGAGGGAGGCCCAGTGGTGGGCAGTGAACACAGAGAAGAAGTAGTGGACAGGAGAACAGTGTCTACAACACATATGCACGCAACAGACAAAGTCAAAAGAATCACACAAACATGGGTATGGAAACAAACAACACACAATGTACAGTAAGGAGGAAAAACATTAAAAACACAAGACAAGTAAAGGGCAAAAGACAAGTAGAGAGAAAGGGAGAGAGAAGAGTGATATGAGCACATGTGGTTTGATTGCACCCAATGTGTCAATCTGCCAGGTTTCTGTTAGAATATGGCTACATTTAAATGACTATGTTTTGGGAGAACATAAACATTTTAGCTAGCTTTTGGGCATCAAGCGTGGGGGGTTGGTTGGGGGTATGATCACTGCCAAACCTGCTTATGGAGGGGGTTAAAATGATTGAGTTATCAGTAACCCTGATTATTAAGCAAATAACAGTGTGAGGTAACAATTACAGCCTTAGATGAAGTGATTACAACTTAGTTGTTAGTGTGTTATGTCAAGATGAATATCTAGCGTACATTTGCTTTTGCTTTGATCAACAGCAGGACAGTGGTAATAGAGAATGACAGAGAATGACAGGGGAAAGGGAAGAAACAATAGTTTAATTAAATGGCAAGCAAGCAAGCCAGTAAATGCATGATCAAACACAAATAACTAAACCCTTTTATGTTGTTATGGTTGTTGTTGTTGTTAAATCCTCTTAACCATTGTATTTTGCAGTGATCTAAACCTAATTGTGGTGATTTTGAACTTCATAATGTATCAACATTGTGTTGCTAGTACACATTTAAACAAATCTACACCTAAAAAAAAGTGCTACCATGGAAGACCTGTGATTTATAGCCAAGTTATAAATCCTAAACTCCAGAACAATTAACACACTTGTTGAACTACCCGGTCATGAGAGACTCTACAATCACCTGACCAAAGCTGTTGGCCAAGTGGAAAATCTTGGAGGACGAACAGGAACTCCAAGCGAGGGAGTGGGTCGATAAAAATGATGGAATGCACAACCAATATGTAGATAAGATCTGTAAAATAATCTTGCCTCTGCAATTGAAAGGTGCAGTATCAAAATGACTGTTACAATTACTTAAGACTGTGTAATATTATCTGATGTTCTTGCTTTAAAACGTTGGTTGAAAACTGCAACAGATAACTCTTAACTACTCTTAAGACTTAACTCTTAGCACAGATTCTTCTACAAAGTACTGTTACAGTTGTACAAATCTCAAGTTAAGAGGGCTACTGTAGCAAAGGGTTAAGGATTCCTATCTAGTTTAGACGGAAAACAACATGGAGCATGCTTATTTTCACATCCACAGCATTTTAGACAGCAAAAGAAAGATGGCATGCACTGATTAGTTTTCATTAGTTCAGTGGCTAGTTAAGGTAAAGACCCTATGTATACAATTGGAATATTTGGTATGGTCATGGTAGAATAAATAAAAAAAAAAAAAAAAAAAAAAGACACCATCGCAAACAGCACACTGCCACACTTAATGCAGAGCCACTTAGTTGTAAAACATATCTAAATCAAGCCTTCCCAATTTTAATAAACACCCCACTGCAGGCTAAGGCCCTGATCAGACAAGGGCGGCTTGTTGTAATTCTTTACAAAGAGAGTGAAGCGTTTTGCTCACTGCTTGTCCGTTGTTAGGTGCCTCGCATGTTTTTGCTGGAGTGCCCTGAACGCCTCGAGATGAAAAAACTTGATTTTAGAGCGGAAAAAACATCTGACGTCATTTAACTTCACAGCAAATTAACGGTTGGCTGAGGACGGGTTACTCTATGGTTGCCTAGCAAGAATAACAAAAAAACGCAACTGGTCTGATCGGGGCATCTTTTAGGAAGTGCGCCTCGTGTTTTGCAACCTGCAAATGCTCCCCGTCTGATCGTGACTTAAGTGTAAACTGTGCAATGGTGTTATCTAAAAAAAAAAAGATCAAAGTGTGTATTAACAAATACTATGGGTTAAAGAAAACTGTGATCAGTAACTATTTTTACAAGCACAAAAGAAGCAAAACCTTAAGGGGAAAGGCAGCAGGACACTTATGGAGTAAGCACTGTTAAAAACACTGATAAGGGAGCGTGACTTCTGATAATTCACTTGTCAAATTGACAGTAAGCAGAGAACCCATTTAATATATGAAAAATTAAAAGTCTTTACTTCTCATCCATGTGAGAGCGCATCTTCTTGAGCTTCTGCATGATGCTGCTGGTCTCACTTCCAGAGACAGAGAGCGAGGGAGAGGGGCTGCGGATATCTTCAACATGTCTCATGTTGGAAGAGGCTGCCTCGGACACAGGGGTTTCTGACACAGGAGTCTCCTGGAGGATGGATGAATGGACATGCAGACAGGCAAAGTATTAGCACAGCCAATTAAAAAAGCTTAGGAACATGGTAGCATGTTCTACAGTTAGAAAGGGTTTCTTTCTTGATTCCATTAAGATTCGACTTCTGTAGAACAAACAAAACTGAAACGAAACCCTTTAAAATCGATCTGTTCCTCTGTATAGGCTGTGACGGTGATGAGTGACTGTTGCACTACTCACAGGTGGCGCTTCACCCCCAGAACACTTGAGACGCTCCTTAAGTCTGAATGTAGAGTTTCTCATCCGCTCAATCTCCTCCTGCTGCTTCAGCAACAGCTGCCTTTCCTTCCTGGCTGCTTTGTTGGCCTCCTGAAGTCGCTTGATCTCAGCCTGTGAACATGAGTGGGAGAGAAGGTTGGTTGGTTAAGTAAGGGTTAAGATCACAGTATACCCCAAAACTCAATTGTCACAATGTCAATATATTTCCACTCCCTACGTACCTGTTCCTGCTGTAGTTTCATCAGAAGGCCCCTCTGCTTCTTCCTGATGGGTGGCATTTTGTCATCCTCTCCCTTGTCCCTCAGCCTCTTTTTCTGGTGCTCTAGCCAGGCTAGCTCAGTTCTGGTCTTCTCTTTGACAGCTTTCTGGCGAAGATGCAGCAGAGAGCTCTGGTGCTGCAGTCTTACCTCCTCGTCCTTCATGTACTGACGCACCATATCCATCGTGAACTGGGAAAAGCTATCCTGTCCGCTAGAAAAGGCCATGTTTCCATCCTGAGACTGCAGGAGAACAAAGATTGGAGTGGCAGAAAAGTTGAAAGGAAAGGAAATTAAAGGGGGAGCAAAGAAAAACAGGAGAAGTGAGGTAATAAGAAGTAAGTATGAGAGGACAAAAGAGACATAAACCACATGCTCAACAAGGTACATCCAGGCAACAACAAAAAAAAAAATCAAATAGTCACACTTTTTAAAAGGACAAATCGTCAGTAGTCACACCAACCTTCCATTGTCAACAACTGACTCTTAAGGATATGCATTGGCAAATGTTTGTATGACTACACTGCCCTCTCACCTTTAAGATATTGTGTGCCCCTGAAACCAATGTTGTGTCGTGATTGGCTCCATCATCCTCTGATTCCTCATGGTGGCGGGACTTCTTCTCCATAGTTCCACGGCGGTGAGCCTCAGACGGCAGCAGAGAGCGGAAGGAGCGCTCTTCTATCTCATCCTCTGTCATGGACTCATCAAACTTGAGAGAGTACTCCGTTGCCACTGACGTACTGTCTCCTGGGGGGCCAAAAATAAGAGTGTTTCAGTGTTAAGTGTCATGTTTAGGTGCATTGTGCATACACAGTTTTGGCTTCAGTACAAATTTAATGATGGCAACAAGATTTTCACATTTTCTCTAAAAGTGGTGGTGATACTTATGTAACAGCAGCCCCAGCCAGTTGAATGGATACAAGGAAAATACTGGTGTGTGTGTAAACATGAAAAAAAGCATGTTAAATTAAGAGACGTGCTTGCCATCAGATACCTTTCTCATCCACTACAGAGGGGATGCTGTCACTGCAGAGGGAATCATTTGCTGCTGTAAGAACTTCCTCCTCTATGGAGCTGCTGCCTGCTTCCCTCTCCGTCCTCTCTTTAGCTCCCCCCTTCCTCAATTTCCCCTCTACTGCTTCTTTTTTTGTCCGTTCTCTGGGGTCTGTCGAGGCACGCGACGGGCTATGGTGGCTGCTAGAGTCTGCTCCACTGAGGAAAGTGACAGATTTAGTGTATATTTAGATTTCTCTTCCATTAAAAAAAACAGAGAAACTTGTGCTACACGAGAGGCCCGAGTGGTACCTGAGGTTGGGTCTTCTGAAGGATAGAGAGTCCGAGTGGCTGAGGCTGTTCAGCGAAGACAGCGGTTCCTCTGGCCTGGTCCTTCTGCTTGACACCTCACTAGGGAAGCTGTAAGAGAGCATGCAGAAGAGATTTAAGAAAGATGTAGCACAGATACTAAGTTTAAAATGAAAGACGGTATGCAGTGTAAATGATCAAAAACTCTCTTTCACAAAAGATGTTTTTAGTTTACCTGTCAGAGTCATTTTTTTCCTGTAGCTGTTCTGAATAGGAGCTCTGCTGTTCTTCCCGCTTGTCCAAAATGGAGGAATCAGAAACAGCAGGGGGGACAACCAAAGCTCCTGCTATCTGGGACCGTGCCAATTCTGTCATCTGACAGACAAGGACACAATATACAGACCAAATGTTTGATTTGACGAATCTTACACTGGATATTATACTTTCTTGCTCTGCATGGATAGTTATTTCTTTACTGAAACTCAACAATCAATTAGCTTTTGTTACAAAATGGAAGACACAGGCTTTTTTCCAGGCAGAGACTGCTAACCTCTTTGATGTGTCGGGCAGTGTCGGCTGTGTACCGTGCTGCCTCAGCCTGTTGACTCATCATCTTCGTAGTTGCCTCCTGGAGGCCCTCCAAGGTCTCTTTTTGATTTGCAGCCAAGTTTTCCTGCAGTTCTATATGAGCCTGGACAAAAGCAAGCATGGACATCATACACACAGAAAAGAAGCACACATATCTTAGAATTAAAAAAGGTGAAGAAGCAAATACTAAAGCTATTATCTATAAATGCACATATATTTTGTTTGTAAGAGTAAACTAACTGATGAACTGTGTGTATGCCTGCACGTGTGTGTGTGTGTGTGTGTGTGTGTGTGTGTGTGTGTGTGTGTGTGTGTGTGTGTGTGTGTGTGTGTGTGTGTGTGTGTGTGTGTGTGTGTGTTTATACCCTGGCCACTCTCTGCCTGTTTTCCTCCAGCTGTAGCTGTGTCTCCAGGGCTTCCCTTTCAGCCTTGATCTTCAGCTCGTAGAGATCATGCTCATGACACTGCTGCCTGGCCTGCAGGGTCGAAGTTCAGAGAGCAGGTCAATACAGTGAATCAATGCAGACATTAGTGAGGTAGTAAGTCACTGAAATGTATAGAGGCCAAAAAAGCTCTTGAAGTATTTATCATGTACATTTTATGCAGCGACAATTAGAGTCCCTGACAAATACAATATTGAGAATGACTTAACTACATGTAATTCCTATTTTTATTGTACATTAAATCAAGTGTAGATGTTGTAACTTATACATAAAGACACAGCTTAAGAGTATGTGCTGTCTTACAATAATCAAAATATTAAGCTAGATACAAAAAAGTCAAATCATCACAGTGTCAACCAAAAAGAGAATTAAGGAAGGCGAGGATAATTTAATATTTATTGTTCAACATTAATACAACTTCTGTTATGTTAAAGGGGCGCTATGCACTTTTGGCCATTTCTTCGCCGTTTTCTCGCTTTTTGCTCACAGGTTTCTCTATAGAGCTCCACCTACAGCTTCGGAATAGATATTTGGCAGCTCCTATGTTTACTTGTGTCTGCCTCCTCGCTCGGACAGTCTGCCGTTTCCTCTTTCTCTGTTCCTCTGACAATGCTTTCCTAGCTTTCTGCTTCTTTTTTTCTGGCTCAGCCATGACGATAGTGTGAAAAACTCCATCTCTACCTTCTTCTTATAGCTAGCCGGTTCCTGTATGTGTGCAATGCTGTGAAGCAATTTGTTACATCGCGAGACCTGATACCACGTGATACTTCCCGACGCTGAGGCTGCCGGCCCAAAGTTGCAAGGGTGGTTTTTCCGATCACAGGCGCTAGGGGGGAGCGAGACGACCACCATTCAACCCCAAAAAAGTCATATAACCATTCCAATGACTCCGAAGCTGTTCAGTTAAGGTAAATAAAGCTGAAAAAACTGAATAGTTCCCCTTTAACACTTTAGACATGGCTAAATATACTCTTTGTAGTCCTTATCTACAGTCTTGTTACTCTCAGCAACAAAACCCTTCTTCACCTTGAGCATCTGAGCCAATGTCACGCTCTCCTGCTGAGCCATGGACACACCCATCACCCTCTCCACGTCGCCCAGCTGTCGGACTGACTCCTCAATGGACTCCAGGTACTGGAGCTCTGCTGCCATACGCTGCTGCAAGACAGCAGGTGAATATTGTAGTTCACCTGGGAGAAAAGAAGGGCAGACAGGGTGAGAGAGAGATTTATAAAAGGGGATGTTGGTGTGTCAGACCTTTTCTGTCTTCATCTTAACAGTTGTGACTTCAGCTAAAGGTACATTCTGTCTTCAAAGCTTTTTTATATATGGCCCAGCTGAAATTACATTTCTTAAACCTCATGGTGCATGCTATCCAAATTATTTTAATAAAGTTCTGCTTCACATAACATTTTTCGTTTCTGTTTTCATATTATATTAATAGGAGTTTCATTTACCGGTGGTCTTGGTCTCTGCTCTACCACTGCGAGCTGTGGTGCCTGTGTTTGGATAATTTGCCTCCAGAGAGCCAATTCTCCCAGGCTCACTGGGACAGCCTGCTCCTGGAGGAGATCCAGGGTATGGAGAGCCAGACGGAGAAGACTGTTTGGGCCTGGCTGCTGGAGACTTCTTACTGTCAAGTCCCAAACTACAAATATAATTAGAAAAAGAAATAAATAAAAAAGGTCAGATATGTAGCTAATGAAAGATCAATTACTGCTGTGAAACCAGACAACATCTCTTCTGAGGTGGATATGTTTGTAACATTCATGTTGATGGGCTTGGGTGCATGGGTATCAGACATAAATGTATGACTTTTTAAGGTGTTTTTAAAACCACACAGATTCAGTAGTACAGATTGGTTTATTGTTTTCTAATTCTAAAATAGGGGTTTAACTCACACACAGGAAAACGGGATGTAACAAGCTTTGAAAGAGGGGGCCTCTCGTCCTGCAAACCCTACAACTGACTGAGGCAGCATAACCCTGCTGTGAGAGGCCCAGACTATGAATGGCTATATTGTGCTGTTCAGAGATTACTATAGGCCACGGATGATGTCTAAAGAGATCAAAATACACTCTACTTCTCCATTAAGGATAGCAGACTGTGGCAATGTTTTTCTCCAAGGGTAAGGATCAGACTTGAATTCATATATTATAACACAACAATATTACCATGATTTCAATGATAAAACAGTTAGCTGTCATAACAGAAACAGATATAAATGCAATTTGCCCAAAGCTTACATAACTTATTTTGAACTGTAGTAATGCATGTGCTGTTACTAACGAAATAAAAGAAACAACAATAAGTTTCCACAAAAGTTAAACCACAACCTGCTATGTAAATGGTGCTGAAAAGAACACACTCATGCCGGAATATCTTGCCTTTATTGTGTAAGACACACTCTAAAGAAATCTGCCAACTGGGCTTTAGAGTACCATTAGAGGACTCAAATATCTCTACTGTGCACTTAAAATTCAACAAGATTAAAAGAAAAAAAACTCTATCCTTTCCCTTTGGCTGCAGGCCCACGCTGTGGTGAAGCTGGCTGACCCGGCCAACCACCCTGCAGGACCCCAAAACAAAATAGCCACCGTTTTTGGTTTTGGGTCAAACTGCAGACTCCTCCTGAATATCCCAAATGTAAGCCAATAGCACCACTACTCTTCTCACAAAGAAGTGTTGCACTAAAGGTTATAGAAAACCAGGAAGGAAGAAAACACCAGAGACAACTGGATGTGTGGAAACACCATTCACAATTCATTCACCTCTGATACCAATGCACACTCTTAAATTTGATATCTTAGAGATGCTTTCAACTGCAAAACACTCAGTGAAACCTTGCAGGTGGAACGTTTTACAGCACCCGACTAAACCAAAAGTAACAAACCTCCTCTTTAATATAAGCCGCTTTCCGACCGGAGGGATTTTCGCAGTTCCTAGAACATAAAATTCCTAGAACCCTTTTTTTCTCGTGTTCCGACTGGACCAATTTGGGGATTTTTAAGTCCCTCTGGCCGCAGTTCCTGTAACTCTTTCAGCTCCTACTTCAGGGGAGGGTCTTTTCGCTGTTCCCTTTTCAGCATATGAACCTAGGTCAATGAGGGTCGGGTTTCCGGTACAGACAGACCAACAACGGGACAATTTTAACAATTTTCGCAATCGTATTCATCACTAATTTCACTTCTGACAACGTTTTAGGCAAGAAATTAACTGTTTAGATTTTGAATATAGGCAATCTTGCGAAAATTGATGCCAAATTGACAATTTGCTTCAAAGTTTTCGGAGTTGAGAAGCTCCATGAAGTGAGGCGACAGCCAGCAGGCGACAGCCAGCAGGCGACAGCCAGCAGGCCGCTAGCTCGTCGCTCGGCCAGTCATGCTCAGAGACCCAGAGGTAAGCTGGAGGTCTCTCAGACCGCTCTCGTAAATAAGAGGCTTTTATTTCGCCGTTGACGGTTCGTTTGTTTAAATATCACAATACATGTCCATCATAAGATTAACGGGAACCTGTGGTTAACTGTCTTTTCGGAGTTAAACTCCACAAGTGTGTCCTGCGGCTGGCCGGCCGTCTCACACACACACATACAAAGTCTCACACACACACACACACACACACACAGTCACACGCGTCCACAGCGCAGCAGGCAGAGGCGGGGGAGAGAGAGATACCCGTTTCTCTTCGGGAGACTTGTTTAAATTATGACAAATATGCTATATACATTAGATTTAGCACTTAATTCATACTTTTTTTGGTGTATTGGTGTTTTCTGATTTTAACGCTATAAAGACGTGCTTGCATCACTCCTTTACCCCTCCTACCAGTCCCTATGGCCACTTGGCCAGTGCGAATGCAATTGGAAAAAACGGATTTGGGGGAGAGTAGTTAGTAGATCTGTTTAGAAGTGGACTTTTCCTATAACTACGTTCCTGTAACTACTTGGTCGGAAAGCGGCTATAGTCTGATGAAGATCGGTACCTTTGGTGAGAAAGCCCTGATGTTCCCCTTATAGTGTCATTAGAGTAGACGCTCTTCGCCTGGCTGTGGACGGAGCTTTTGTCTGAGCCCCTCTTCCTGGAGTCAGAGGATAATGCCTCTGAGGGAGGTGAGCAGGAGCTCCTTTGCTCTTCTACCAGGGTGGCATCACTCTGGTCTGATGCTGTGCCTGCAGAGGAATGTAGAAGTTACTGTATATTGTGCAGCAGAGGGACTTCAAAAACAGTATTTGACCATATAGAGACCATTTCCTTTATTTTCTTTTTAATAAAAAAAAGGAGTTGTCCAATAAATTATGCTTAATTATTGATTCTTACCTCTTTTTCTGGTGGAGCGCTTGGAGAAGGGTGAGGAGCCAGATGTTGAAGCAGGGGAAAGATGCGGTGAGTGACTAGACAACTGAAAGGATGAATGGTGAGAATTGATGCCTCCTGTACTTTTGTCATAAGGAGACCTCCTCATCAGCTCCTCAAAATGACTGTTCACACTGACAGAGAGAGTAGAAAGACGTATGATCAATCATTTTTTAAATAAAATTTAGGATCTGTGACACAACACAAACACATTATGTCTAGTGAACATGGGATAAACAGCAGAGTTAATCTTACTGAGAGTGTTCATTTTAAGAAACCTGCTTAATTCAAGAATACAGAGGGGGACTGCTGTCTGAAAGGGCTACATGGGCTTTCTATTTGTGTGACATGAATGCCATCCAGTGGTCACTTTAAAAACTAACATCCACTCTTTTTTTTCTTACCTGTGTGAATTGGAGCTTCTCCTTAACTGGCCACTGGCTCTGCTGCTATGTGATGACACAAAGTCATCTTCATAGATGGCTGTGTCTATGGGGCCATTCCCAGAGTGTATAGAATGGGCAGAGGGAGAGTTCCTCTCACTCACTACAGGACAAGGTGGACAGACAGGAAAGAAGAGAAATATTTATGATCTTGCCTAAGACTGTCTGTATGAACAGTAGGAATGCTAGTTACTATGACAAACATTCTGTGTAGCTGTTATGGTTACATATTTATTAGAGGTTTACCTATAGATACTCAGTAACGACAACATTCTCACCATTTCTCATCAGACAAGACACACACTTATGTCTCATCACCTACATCTAATATGGAAAGCTTGACTTGGACATATTTTCCTTAGTGGAAAGGTCCTCATATGTAAACTAACCTGTAACATGGCCATGAAGATTCTTAGTAAAAATGTTGATAACGCTTAAAGGGCTTCCTTTGTTCAGCTCCTCCCACGCTGCTTTGCTGCCATCATGCTGTGCAAAGGGTGGGCTGAGGGCTGTGCACCTTGCTGCCTCCCTCTGGAACTCCGACAACCGCTGGTAATCCCTTCTTTGACCTGCGCAGTAGTCCATTGCTTCCAGGCGATCTGCCAATACAGGCACACGATTGTTGGAAGGGTGAGGAGGGCTTGGATCATCCTCAGAAAAACTCCCTTCACTCAGAAGAGGACCCTCACTGATGGAACCGGCACTTGAGTCATGGAGTTCTGTCCGATTCTTATCCTTTTCCAAACCATTGACTAGCCTCCTCCTTTCATGTGTATAATTGTTGAGAATGGGCCCCGTTACATCAACAGAAGTTGTTTGTGGATAGGTCAAATTGGTGTGTGTACCCTTGTTTTCTTTGTGTCCCCTGAGGACGTGCAGATTGCCTACTCCTGGAAGAGCTGTGCCATTGTATGAACTATGACCTGTGCTAGTCAAAATTCTCTGGATCCTCAACGCTACGTCATCATTTTCTGTGGCAGCTGTTTCTGCCCAGCAACCATCATTAAGATTAGCTTGAGAGGGCCTAATTGTATCTACGTCCATTGAAGTTTCTGTACCATAGTTGAGCCCCTCCCCAGCA
Organism: Sander lucioperca; assembly: GCF_008315115.2. Lineage (NCBI taxonomy): Eukaryota > Metazoa > Chordata > Actinopteri > Perciformes > Percidae > Sander > Sander lucioperca. The sequence continues at coordinate 6,913,186 of NC_050183.1, forward strand.
AGCTTTCGTGCCTCACTCTCTATACGGTTGGAGAGGGATGCGGCTGTGGCCTTGAGGGCCTCAATGCGGGACATCTTGGACTGCGGCCTGTTGAAAGATGCTGTGGCTGGCTGCGGGGTGTGCTTGACGTCACTAGCTGCAACCGCAGTCTCCAGCCTAAGAAGCCGAGAGAGTAGATGGTCACCAAAAGGGGCTAGCCCACTGCTGCTGGGACCAGTCATAGGTCGAACAGCTGGGCTCAGACGGTCAGGCTGAAGCAAAGAGGTAACTCCAATATCCAGATCATTCCTGCAATAGGAAGAGCAACGAAGAATGGAGACGTCAGAAGGAGAGAGGGAAAGGAGGTGTAAACAGCTTTGTTTAAAACAATGATTAAAGTAAACATGTGTAAGTGTATTCATCATGCTAGCTACTTAAGAAAGCAAACAAGAGAACTTTAATTGTGAGTCCTCATTATTCATTTTACTTAACATTTGGGTCTGCTCTCCCCTGCAAAAACACCTTAATGCAGGGGTCTTCAACGATTTATAAGCCAAGGACCCCTTAACTAAAAGAAAGATGGATCAAGGACACCCTACTACATATATTGTACAAATTAAGTTGCATATTAAACTGGGCCTACAATAACGTGTAAAGCGGCCTAAAGCCTTTATACATACCTTTTTATGCATAGAATACTAAGCTATTAAAATATTAATTGTTGGCATGTTTTTATAAATCATGTTTACTGTTAAACGTACATGTGTCACAGTGAATCCTTAGGATGAACTGTATCTGTGGATGGCTACCTTACCTATAGGCCAGTAAGCCTATCATCAATGTCTGTTTTTTCACAAATAGGCTGATTTATATTTGCTAATAATATGTGGGATTCATGTTAAAACGTTTTTAATTTTTGAAAAAACTTAAAGACATTTATAATTAATGTGGTGGCCCCCCGAAGTAACTGTGAGGACCCCCTAGGGGTCCCGGACCCCCTGTTGAAGATCTCTGCCTTAATGTATCGCAGCTTTTTGAGTAAATGTGTTCAACAGCCTGATATGTAACTCTTAATCGTACAGACCATAATAAAAAAGGATAAAGCATACACTTTAACTGGATACAAAACTATGAATCAGAATAACTATAAATCACTGAATGCACACAGAGAAAGATTATTATTATTATATCTGTTTCACAAGAAAAAGTATTACACACCCTCATCTTAATTTCCAGTCAATTGTCTAAGATGTTGTTTCATGCATCTAAAATAGAAGAAGTGCTCTAAAAGCCAACCACATGGGAACAAACAGTTCCTCTGTTTGGTACAGTCAGGTGATTCCAGTAGATTATTTCCAGTAGATACCAGAATATGTTTACTGAGCAGAGAGTTGTTTGTTGTTTATCTGGGTCAATAAATCGGAGCGTTTGTTATTCTGGAGAGTGATGGAGGTGAGCAGGCAGGTTTGTGTGCATGTTTGTACCTGGATAATGGAGGAGATGGCCGATCATTCAAAGACCTATCACTGCTCGAGGGGCTCTGAGGTGCCTCCAGTCTTTTGTTCTCTTTGTCCGACTCTCCTGAGGGCTGGTACATCGGTCTCTGTGGCAGAACACGTGTTAACACAAATGTCAAAAAGTATTTTGTTTCTTACATCACGTGATTACATTAATTTATTTTACTGAGTTACTCATTCTAGCCAATACAGCTTCCATATATAAATAGGATGACCATGTTTTATGTGTATGTACAATACCATTTGACTAGAAGGTGCAACAGGTAGCATCTGTGTGGCCTCCTCGCCCAGCTGGGCTTCCTCCAACAGCAGTTTGTTGTAGGTTTCCTGTAGTCGCTTTTGTACTGGGGCCACAGGCACCTCGCTGGGAAGGGCCATGGTTTTAGCTACTTCTCTTTGCTTCCTGTAGAGCTCCTGCAATCTCTGGTTTCTCCTTTCTGCCTCCTCCTTAAGTGCCCTCTTCTCTTCTGCTTGACGCCTCTTTCTCTCCTCTTGTTGCCTGGAAATGTACTGGCGAACAGTGTCTGCATCATAGTGTCGCTTCTTGTGCCCAGAGTCAGTAGTTTCTGGTCGGTGTGCAGTGGGGCTGACGCTGCGGCAGCCTCTTGAGGAGCTATCCGTTGTCACAGTGGTTCCCCAAACAGAGACTGGAGTTCTTTTTCGTGACCCTGATCCCCCTCTCCCTCTCCTAGCACTGCTCCCACCCCGGGACCTTTGCCGGGCCCTCTCCTCGCCCTCCGCTGCTTTGCACTCCAGCTGAAGATCATCAAGTATCCCCTTGATGTCTGCTGACAACAGGTCTGTGCTTACACCCACAGGGGCCTGGTCCCGATCTGTAGATGAGGGGGGAGATGTGGTTGTGGAGTGGTTTTTGGATTTAAATCCACTACGAGGTCTTTCTGTGCTGTTAGGGCGAGGCTGTGGGTTTGATTCTGAGCGTGGGTCTGAACTGGAACGGTGACGAGAAGCTGGTGGACATTTACAGAAAGGCAAAATGTTACAGTTGGAAACTGGTAATCAACTTACTAACATCAGCACACACAGTGCCCCTGTTAAATAGTTTCAATGCTAAACTGATAAAACACTGAACATTTCAAATTTGCTTTCACCATTCATACTTAGTCAGAGGTATAAGTGTGTGACAAGTCGTAAAACTCTTTTTGTTTAACTAGTAGTAGGGGTTGAAATCATTTAAACTGTTCTCCTGTT